>NC_053440.1:51460654-52660654 GCF_007990345.1 Gossypium hirsutum
AAAAAAAAGTTTGTCTTCGTTTCTGCTTGCGTGTTTGCCATCCTCTTTGCAGGTGATGTGACGAGGGCGGCGGAGTTGGTGGCTACCAGGGGAGTGGCGGTAGGTCTGGGGCAGGTGGCCGATGGGACAAAGCGATGGCAGAGGGATGGGCACAGCTCTAGGCTTGGCTAGGGTTTCCGCCCTAGTCTGACTGGGTTTGGGGCCGGTTGGCTTATTGGGCCGTTTGGGCTCTGCCAATTGGGCTGATGGGTTAGGCTAATTGGGCCTGGGTAGTTTTTTAGGTAAACTTTGTTATTGGGCCCTGGGTCAAAATTTGGGCTTGTACAGCTGCCCCTTTGCTCGTTGTCGTGTACGATAACAGAGCAAAGACTAAGAAGCCCAATTTCGCCCGGTCTCGTCGAGTCTCGACTTCTTGTGCTTTTCTTCTTCAGGTAGCTTCATTTCAATCCACTTTGTCTTGTTGCGTCGATCCTCTCCTCTGCAATTTCAGAAGAGATATGACTTTGGCTTCAATCCTTCTGTGTACTCAGGGGTAGGTCCATCATTTGACCGCTCCATGCACTTCAGGGAGTCGGCTCATGTTCAATTGCCCACTACATTCAGGGATAAGTTCTGACTTCGCTTCCATCTTTCACTACAACTTTAGGGAATAAGATAAATATAAGATCATATCTTCTGTCCGCTCGCTCACTTAGGGAGAACGCTTTTTTTCGTCTTCCTGCATCTTCAGGTAAACTTATGCGATCTACTTGCTGTAACTCAGAGAGATAAGATCCTTTAATCCGCTCCACTGTAACTTCGGGAGATAAGATAGTGTCTTCGATCTGCTCCGCTGTAATCTCAGGGAGATAAGATCTCTTATTTAATCCGCTCCACTGTAACTTCAGGGAGATAGGATAGTGTCTTCGATCTGCTCCGCTGTAATTCATGGAGATAAGATCTGAAATTCTTTGGTCTGTTCCACTGTAATCTCAGGGAGATAAGACCTGATGTGATCTTCTCTACTGTAACTTCAGAGAGATAAGATCCTTTAATCCGCTCCATTGTAATCTCAAGGAGATAGGATTACTATCCTTGATCTGCTCCGCTGTAATCTCAGGGAGATAAGATCTGAAATTCTTTGGTCTGTTCCACTGTAATCTCAGGGAGATAAGACCTGTATAATAAACCTAATTATGCCTAATGATTAGGATGACATGATCAAAATGAAACAAATGCTCCTAACTAGACATATGTGAATGGTGTTTGCATGAATGCAGAATTTTATTTTTCCGAGAATGATCTCGCTTAGGTTATCACTACTCGAAGTTTATCAAGGTTTTGTGACTGATGTGCTACAACGCCTTCTCGCTTGACTGATTTTTCTGAAGAAACATTTAGCCAGACTGTCCCCATTGTAAACCTCAAAGTTATATCCACTGGGACGCCAAAATTTGTACCATCATTCTCTCACAGTAATCTAAGGGTAGAAATATGTGGCTTTTCCTCTGTCCTCTTTTATCACAATTCGGGGATATAGGATCTGAACCGTTTTGGTTTCCTACACCATTCTCAAGGTGTCGTACCAAAGTCTTATGCGCAAGTGAAGGCTCTCTTCTCCGAGGTAACCTCTTCCTATTGCTGATGATCATTGCTTGCTTGTTCATTAAGCTTTGTAATTAACACGACAGCTTGTCATTTTGTTCAATCAATGTTTAGACAACAAATCTGAAAGGATAGTCTTTAACTTAGACTCTTCTTCCTAGCTATTTCACCCTTTAAACTTGGTATTTCTAAACAATAGTCATGTTTCAGGTCCCTATATTATTTAGAAATTTTCAGAGTAATATGCAAAACTTATTTCCTGAAAGTTTATTAGTTCGTTAATCATTATTCCTATGCAACATGTTTGCAAAAAGATCATAACAATGGATAAGAATAAAGCCATTCTGATCATAACTCAAATAAAACATCAAAGATGGCGAAAGAAAGGTAACAAAGAATGGATTGAGAATGTGCGTTTTCCCAAAAAGAAAGGAAGAAAAAAAAGAATGTATTTTCAAGAATACACATAAGAACTAGGTGCCCCAGTTATCGCAGCTTGAGTTTCTTGTACAAACTTTCCGAAGACCCTTCTAAGTTTGACATGTGTTCAGGAGATCTGCAATACTCTGTCAATGTTCCAAGACGTTGCATATCCTTTCTTATTGGTTCAAGTAAAGGAAGATCATCATATCCCCCGATCAAAATTTGATCCGCTCAAGTCCTGATGTTCCAATCCTGCCCAATACTTGAGTCGCCCTTTTCGGGTTTTCGACTCAAGCCCTCTTTGGTCTCAAAGTGCCCTTTACGGGTTTTCACCTTAGCCTCTCCAAAGTTTTTTTTTTTTTTTAGGAAGCAAAGCGCCTTTACGGGTTTTCACTTTGGTTCCCCTTTCTTTCATGTGAAGTATTTCTTGACGGAGTCTGCGTTTACCAGATTTGGTAAACTTTTGCCATCCATCTCGCATAGATCAAAGCTCCACCGGAAAAGGCCTTCTTTACAACATAAGGGCCTTCCCAATTTGGCATCCATTTTCCTCTAAAATCTTTTTGCATAGGAAGAATCTTTTTTAGTACCAAGTCCCCTTCACGAAATTCTCGGGGGCGAACCTTTTTATTATAGGCTCGCATCATTCGTTTCTGGTACATTTGCCCATGGTGAATAGCTCTTAGCCTCTTTTCTTCTATTAGGTTCAACTGATCGTACCGAGATTGGATCCAATCGGCTTCATCCAATTGTAGCTCAGATAACACCCGTAGAGAAGGGATTTCAACTTCAATGGGTTCCATAAACCAGAGAAAAAGGCGTTGCCCCAGTAGAAGTTCTAACAGATGTTCGATAGGCAAGGAGAGCAAATGATAACTTCTCATGCCAATCCTTGTAGTTTCAGTCATTTTCCCCACAATCCTTTTAATGTTTTTATTGGCCGCCTCCACTGCACCATTCATTTTGGGACGATACGGCGATGAGTTATGATGCTTAATTTTAAACTTGCTACAAACTTCAGCTATTGTGCTATTATTCAAGTTCTCGCATTGTCGGATATGATCCTCTCAGGCATTCCATATCACAAATGATCTCCTTCTTCAAGAATTTGCTGACTACTGCTTTCGTGACATTTGCATATGAAGCAGCCTCCACCCACTTGGTAAAGTAATCAATTACTACGAAGATGAAGCGATGCCCATTAGAAGCCTTTGGTGATATTGGCCCAATAACATCCATACCCCACATGGAAAACGGCCAAGGAGAGGTCATGACGTGAAGAGGTGAAGGAGGCGCGTGTATTTTGTCTCCGTAAATTTGGCATTTGTGGCACTTCCTGGAATGATCAATACAATCTCCTTCCATGGTGGCCAATAGTACCCAAATCTCATGATCTGTCAGGCCATCGTGAAACCACTGGCGTGCGTCCCACAAATACCCTCATGGACTTCTTCCAAATTTTCTTGGCTTCTACCGCATCTACACATCTTAACAGTACTTGATCCTTCCTTCTTTTATATAACACTTCTCCATCTAAGACATATTCAATGGCTATCTTTCTCAGAGTTCTTTTGTCATTCTCTGTCGCTTGATCAGGGTATTCCCGATTCTTCACATATTGTAAGATACTCCGATACCAAGGACAATCATCTTTTCCCTCCTCCTCAATATTGCAACAATTAGCCGGGGTCTCAGAGATACTCATCTGAACAGGCCTCATTGCCTCAAGTCTATTCACCTGAATCATCGAAGCTAGAGTAGCTAATGCATCAGCCATTTGGTTTTCCTCCCGTGGGAGGTAATAGAAGGTGATATCGTCAAACTCCTCAGCCAATTCAAGAACTAGTTTTCTATAACCGATTAGCTTAGGATCTCTAGTCTCCCACTCCCCTTTGAGTTGGTATATCACCAACGCTGAATCCCCGTATACTCTCAGTACTTTGATGTTCCGTTCAATGGCTGCACGAATGCCCATAATACATGCTTCATATTCTGCCATGTTATTTGTACAATCGAAGTCCAACTTGCTAGCAACAGGATAATGATCTCCACTTGGGGATACCAAGACTGCCCCAACTCCATTACCCGTAGCATTTGAAGCTCCATCAAAATTTAACTTCCATACGTGATCCATTTGAGGATTTTCTTCAGTATTCGCCACATACATCAAGTCCTCGTTTGGAAAATCGAAATTCAAAGATTCATAGTCCTCCAAGGCTCTACTAGCTAGGAAATCGGCTATTGCACTTCCCTTTATGGCCTTCTGACTGACATATACTATATCAAATTCTGAGAGCAAGATCTGCCATCTAGCCATTCTCCCGTTCAAAGCAGTCGATTCCATCATATATTTTAAAGGATCTAACTTTGAAATCAGCCAAGTCGTGTGATACAACATATACTGCTCAGTCTTCGGGTTGCCCAGATTAGAGCACAACAAACTTCTCAATTGATGAGTACCTCATTTCGCAATCGGTAAATTTCTTACTGAGATAGTATATTGCCTTTCTTTCTTTCCGTCTCATCATGTTGGCCCAATACGCATCCCATGGAATTCTCCAACACTGTTAGATACAATATCAATGGCCTATCTGGACTTGGAGGTGATAAGACTGGAGTATTAGCCAAGTACTGCTTTATCCTATCGAAAGCCCTCTGACACTCTTCATCTCATTCACCCGGATTATGTTTCTTTAAGAGCCGGAATACTGGATCACATTTCTCTGTCAGTTGTGAGATGAACCGAGCAATGTAATTCAGCCTCCCTAGGAAACTCGAACCTCCTTCTGAGTGCGCGGGGGAGGTAAATCTCGTATTGCCTTTACTTTGTCTGGGTCAACCTCGATCCCCTTTTTGCTAACTATGAAGCCTAACAACTTCCCTGATCTGGCTCCAAACGTGCATTTGGCCGGGTTAAGCTTAAGCTGAAATTTCTTTAATCTAAAAATAACTTTTCAAGACCTGAACATGCTCTTCTTCCGTTCTAGACTTCGCGATCATATCGTCAACATAGACTTCGATCTCCTTGTGCATCATGTCGTGAAACAAAGTCACCATAGCTCTTTGATACGTTGCTCCCGCATTCTTCAATCCGAAGGGCATTACCTTGTAACAGAATGTTCCCCATAAGGTAATGAATGTGGTTTTTCTCATGTCTCCAGGATGCATCTTTATTTGATTGTATCCAGAGAAACCGTCCATGAAAGAAAACAATGAATAGCCCGCCGTGTTATCTACCAAAGTATCAATGTGAGGCAGTGGAAAGTTGTCCTTTGGACTAGCCTTGTTCAAATCCCTATAATCCACACACATTCGTACCTTTCCATCTTTTTTGGGAACAGGGACGATGTTGGCTACCCAATCCGAATACTTGACCTCTTGTAAGAATCCAGCGTCGAATTGTCTTTTGACTTCTTCTCTTATTTTCAACACAATGTCGGTCTCATTCTCTGAGCTTCTGTTGAACGGGTTTACAACCTCTTTTATGGGCAGACGATGCACCACAATGTTAGTACTTAGCCCAGGCATATCTTGGTACGACCACGCGAAAACATCCTTGAACTCTGGAGCAAATTAATGAGGTCTTGTCTTGTCTTTGCGGTGATTTCAGTTCCAATTTTCACCTCCTTTCCATCCTCTAGGCTCACTATTTCTAACGATTCCCTATGAGGTAGGATATGCTTATCCTCTTGTTCCATCATTCTTAACAAGTCCGGAGATGCATCATAATCTTCGTCATTTTCAAAGTCGTGGGATCCTTCTGAACACACCTCTTGCTCAAAAATAGGCTCCGTGTTTGAGGCAGCGTCACTCATGTCATTGATATCTGAAGACCTATGAAGGCATATCAAAGAATATACCAAGAATATAAATTTATGAATATGTTTGTGCAAAAGAATTACAAATGAAAGAATTATTTGTAAGACAATCAACCAAATGAAAAAGAAAAAAATGACTGATCAAGATGAACGTTGACACGTATTTCATTAAAATAATGATATTTAGGCCCATGCCTATTTCACAAAAAATTTCATATTGTTTCTAGGCCAACAAACAACAGGAATGTTTTGAGCATTACTCTGAATAAGCCCTAAAGACTACAGGGATTTCTTCAGCAGTCCAATTGTTTAGCTCGCTTCCAGGCTCATAAGGGCAGATCTCCAACAAAGCCCTCCTTTCCGTTGTTCTATGGCGTTGGTATAAACGTTTTCCAACATTCCTCCCATGCCGCTACCGGACACTCCACATTCAGAATGAATAAATCCTCCCGACACAAAAGATAGATATATGGGGAAAGGTTAAAGGCTCCACTTAGCTTCATGTCCATTCAAACGCGCCCTTCTTCTCTCTTGTCTCTTCTCTACTTCTTTCTTCTTCTGCTTCATGTCTGGCTTGTACCCTAAACCAAATCTATCAAACTTTTCTTCGGCATTGGTGCCTCAATCCTTCCCTGAAGATATTTTCCCAATCCTTTCCCGGGTAAGGCTCCTCTTCCTACCATCAATCGCAATCCCATCTCAGTGGTCCTGGATATTTTCGGTACTGGAATTCTATTTCCCTCCGCAATAAACATCGCGTTCACAAATTCTAACGACCGAAAAGAACATTCTAGTGCCTCATCGTTGATGTCCACATAAGGTGCATCGCTAGTCATCATTGCATATATCCTCCTCTGCATCTATTGTTACCAACCGATCCTCCGATACCAACTTCACCTTCTGATGTAATGATGAAGGTACTGCCCCTGCTGAGTGTATCCACGGTCTCCCCAATAGACAGTTGTAGGAGGGTTTAATATCCATCACCAAGAAATCCACCTCATAATTGACTGGGCCAATCCTTAATGGTACTCAATTCTCCCCATAACCTCCTTTTTTGTTCCATCAAATGCTCTTACTATGCTCTGGCATGCTTTCATGTGCGAACTGTCTATTGGTAATCGACTAAGAGTGGACAAAGGCAATACATTTAGTGCGATCCATTATCAACCAAGGCCCCCGGGAGTGTGTACCCTTTGCATCGGACAGTAACATGTAGGGCTTTAGTAGAACCTCTTCCTCCGGATGGTATTTCATCATCACTGAAGAAGATAAAATTGTCAGCACCAATATTGTTGATCAGCCGATCCAGCTTGTTACTGAAATATCGTCAGCCACATATGTTTCGTTTAGCACCTTTAATAGTGCATTCCGATGTACTTCGAGTTTAAGAGTAAAGCTAATACAGAAATGCGGGCTGGCTGTTTGTGTAGTTGCTCCACAACACTGTATTCACTGTGTTTCAAAAACTTCAGAAACTCCTTTGCCTCCTCTTCTTTTATTGGTTCATTTACCAATGGTTCAACTTCTACTGCTTTCCCTTTCCTCTGTTCTTTCTTCCAATTCTCTTCCCTGGACGACTCTGCTGAGCGTCATATCTTTTTCCATTGCGCGTGTAAGAACCTATTTCCTGATTTCTTTCTGCTTCTTTTCCCAAAATGGTCACATTACACCCGTAATTCCACGGCACCATTTTGTTATCCCTATAAGAGAAATTTGATGGTTTCTGGATTACAATTTTCGGTGTTACTGGAGCCCTAACCTCATTCCCTTAGGGCGTGAGATAATGACCACAGGATGATTTGGAGCCTTTGTTCCCAACTCTGTCGCGCATATGCTCCTCATTTCTTTCGCATCTTCGTAAAACCTCATCTCCTTGTTATCCATCATGCTTTGAACCAAAGCCTTAAATCCTTCACATTCTTGGATTTCGTGCCCTGTTTTATGGTGAAATTCACAATAATTTCCCATCTCATGCCCTTCCTCAGAATCTGAAATAACCAAACCTCTTTTCGCCATTTCTTTCCAGACCCGTTTCAATGGAGTTTTTACTTCAGCAATGTCAGTCTTGACTTCTTCTCCCGTACCTTCGCTAACCATATTCACCCCTTATCTGCGTGATTAGGTAACGATTCTTTGCGTTAGGTGAGTCGTCAAGTTTGACGACACCAAATTGATAAGTCCTTCTACTACCTTCTTGAAGGCAGTACAATTTTCTATCGAGTGCCCAGAAATTCCCGCATGATAATCACATTGCGCATTCAATCATACCATTTTGGATACGGGGGTTGTAGAGGACTCAAGTAACGAGGAGCAACAACATGTGCATCGAATAAAGTCTGATACAACTCCTTGTATGACATCGGGATTGGCGTGAATTGGGGCTTTTCAGTAGTTTGCCTAGCTCCTGACTCTTGTCTTGATGATCCCTGTTGATTAGCAACCACTTTCTTTGGTTGATTCACGGTAATTGACCTACCATAAGCATTCACATTATTCACTTCATTTTCTCTTTTCCTCGGGGGTGCCCTCCTATTATTTTTCCTCCATCTATTTTTCCACTTTTAATGGCATGCTCAATCATTTCACCATTCATGATTATATCCGAGAAATTTTTTGAAGCGCTTCCCAACATGTGAGTGATGAACGGGGCTTTCAAAGTATTAATAAAAAGCGTCGTCATCTCTTTTTCCAAAAGCGGTGGTTGGACCTGAACCGCCACCTCTCGCCACCTCTGCGCATATTGTCTGAAGCTTTCGTTCGATTTCTTCTCTAAATTTTGCAGAGTTATCCTGTCAGGCATCATTTCTGAGACATGATTGTATTGTCTCAGGAAAGCCTGTGCTAAATCCCTCCAAGTACAATTTTAGCTCGGCTCAGCTGATTGTACCACTTTGACGCCGCTCCCGTAAGACTTTCCTGAAAGCAATGTATTAATAATTGATCATTATTAATATGCCCCGTCATTCTTCTACAAAACATAGTAATATGGGATCCTGGGCAACTAGTCCCGTTGTATTTCTCAAATTCCGGCATCTTAAATTTGTAAGGGAGCACCAAGTCCGGAACCAAGCTCAGATCCTTTGCATCTATTCCATAGCTTTCGATGCTTTCTATTGCCCTAAACTTTCTTCTATCCATTTCCATTTCTCCTCAAATTGTTTTGGAAATTCCTCCTTCGCCTTGTCCTTTTCACCATCTCGTCAAGATCTGGGACAGCAATATTATTCGGGCTATCACCGGGATTAAAGCCCGCTCCGGGTTGAAAATTCATTGGGATTGAAGCATCGCCTTGGAACTGCTGGGGCTAACCGACACAGAGGGTCTCCGCGATGCAGCTCAGTCTGTACTTGCGCATGCGGAGGCGTGAAACCTGGAGGATAAAGTGGTTCACCATTGTTTTCTTCTTCACTAACAATCACAGGACCTTTACCCTTATCTACTCCCTTCAATAATTGCGTCATCTTAGCCACCAGATCATTTTGGGACTCCTCCATCTTTTGCACCATGTCACGCTGAATCTTTTCTATTTGCTCTTTCATTTGCGCCTGCAACTGGTCTTGCATTCTCTTTGAAGTCGCTCTAGCTTCTCCAACCTTTGGTCCATAATTTTTGTCTTAGCTCGGGTGCCGTAACTTTGTTGGTTTTCCAGGTTAACTGAAATGATTTTATTCGATTAGGTTTTTAATGGTCATTAATGCATATGATGTGATGCAATGCATGAAAAGAATGCAAAGAAAAAGAGGCACTGGTTCTAATTCAACTTCATTAGAAAACTTTACTAGATAAAGAGTTTCTTTACATAAAATAGACTACATATATGGCTTTGCCCTTACACTTAAAGCCTTAACCTTTCTAAGAAGCCAAGCTAATTCTCGGCCCCTGTCCGACTCTGACTCATACTTCAAACTTAATAGATCAGCCTGAACCGCTAGAGTTTGCAGATGATCAGCTACTTCGCGCACTTGAGTCACCGCCTCTCCCATAATATAATCTCTTTCTCCAATCTGCTCTTGAGACTGACGGAATTGTCTTTGCCACTGCTCATTACTTTCTTCCAGAAGCTCTATCCGGATTTCACTATTTTGCAATGCATTCTCTAGCCTCCTATTTGTCTCTTCAATTCTTCAATTTTGTCTAAGCTCGCCCTTAATTCAACCGTAGCATTACGATTACGTACTGGTGAAGCGATCTTTCTAGTTCAGTTATCCGGACCTTCAACTCCGTCTTCTCGTCTTGACAATCTAGTAGCTCTTTCCCAAGGCGACTTCTCGAGCCCGAGTATCCTGGAATTTCTTTTCCCATTGATTAGCTTTCGTCTTTTCCTCCTGAATTTCTTGTCGCCATTGTTCTGGTGTTTTACCCAAGCCAGCAGCTCTTACCGACCTACGCAACTTCTTGTAATCTATCTTCAGGCTGTCCAAATCTTCTTCTGCTTTGTTCTTTCCTTTTCTCAATTTGTTGGCCTCTAATCTTTGAATGTCCACATCCAGCCCTAACTGCATTTTTTCTTCCTCTAGTTGTTCTATCTTCTTCCCCAATTCTAAACTCCTTTTTTCGAATTCTTGTTTGATGATTTCTATCTCAGAAGGTAAAACTTGTAAGTGTTCCTCTAAAGATCGAGCAGTTTCTGAATTTGACGCCGGGATGTTGTCGTTGATCCTTTGATCACGCCACTGACCATACTCGGGGGTAATTGTCGAACCCACGGCTAAGATCTTCATCCGACGAGTCTGGTTCCAGGCACTAGATATTTCTCGAACCTTCTTCTTGTAATTGTCCTCCCTATAGGAAAAATCACTATAAGCCAACCCCTGCGTTGCTGGTATGAATTGTCGTGATCTATACTGTCTTGATACGAGTAGAGGAGCATATCCGATAGCTCCCCATATCCCAAGCAGCGGAACCCAGTCAAAATCTCCACATCGGTACAATATCTCATCAGGAATTAACCAAGGAGCCCTCCATTCAATATCTTCATCCTGGAGATTCTGGAGTATCTCTATCCATTTTTCTTCTGAAATATCATCCCGTCTTGGCGTGGCCACCAATTCTCCTAGAGGGGAGTAGCTATCGGAGAATACCCGATAAGAGACCTTTTCGACTTTCCAGAAGTGGCTATGGAACCATGCCAATAAGAGCTGCGCGCATCCAATAAACCTTCCCTCCCCTGCTTTTCGACACGCATTTAAGGATCTAAAAGTTTCAGCGAGTATTGCCGGAACCGGTGTAACCCCTTTACCAAGCCGATCAAACAAATCAGATACAGCCTCGTCTATGTGTCCTAAAGCTTTGGGGAAAACCACTAGTCCATAGATACCTAAAGCGAAGACATCGACCCTTTTCTTTAAGTCAGGATGTACAAGCACCAAATCTCGCAAACTTTTCCAAGAACACATTTACTGTCGCCCTTCTGTTGGATCCGGGCAGCGACCCACTGCTCGCTCATCCCAGTGATGTTCATTAATTTCTTTAACAACGGAGGGACACAAGCAGCTCTGGAATAAGCCTTGTCGACTTGAATCTTTGGGCACCGAAGCAAGGTCGTATACTCCTCCACAGTAGGTGTCAAATCTACATTCCCAAAAGTGAAACAACTGTAGGTAGGATTCCAAAACTGAGCAAGGGCTCGGAATAAATACTTGTCCACTTTGACACTAAGCAGATAAGGTAGGTCACCGTAATTACAATAGAACAGCTGCTTGGCCTCGACATCCCATTGATCCCAGACTTCTTTCATTTCTCGAAGGTCATTCTGGATTACACTGATACGGGTAAAATCCCACAATTCTGACACGTACCCTTCGGTAAGACTATCACCTTTCTCCCGTTGTGTCGTTTCAGCCCATATTCGCACAGCCGCATTATCCTCTACTTTATCAACAAACCCCTTTTCCATGATAAGCTTTCTACCAAGAAACTGAACGTAAATCAACACCCTTTTAGAATGAAGATGCCATGCAATCACAAACAAAGTAAATTAGCATTAAACACAGAATAAGATTTAAAATAAGCGACAAATGAATACAACATTCATTTAGGTAAGCACTAAAAATTTGGAGTAGCTCTACCTAGGTCGGTTCCTAAGGTTCACTACATGTGGTATGGCTCTAGAGATAAGGTACCTGAACCAGCAGATTCCTCGATCTTTACCCATTATAGGCTCATACAGACCGAGTTCGGTTCAGGGGGATACATTTCCCTATGGCCATGCGGAGATGAAAATCTCACGAAGACATAGGTACGGATGTATCCCGAAAGCGATTCACTATCCCATGCGGAGGTGAAAACCTCACGAAGGCGTAGTTTCTCACTCCCACTTAAAAGGGTGTGACCAACGGTCATGCAATGCAATGTGCAGAAAGATACAAAAACTTAAACTAACACAGCAATTATAAACCACAACGATGAAAATTGTAATAAAAGCAATGAAATGCGATGAAAGGATCGTATATTTAAACCAAGTTTTTATTTTCGACAAAAAGACAAAAAATAATCAACTCGTGGCTCGACTCACTTTTGGTGTCCCCAGCGGAGTCGCCAAGCTGTGGACACCATTCTTTGGATGAAAACGGGGTCGACTTGGATTTTGAAAACAAAAACGGGAGTCGCCACCAATCCGTTTTTGAGGTGTGATTGGGTCACCTTGAATAAGGATGTTTTTAATAAATAATTTGATTTTTATTAAAACAACGGTTTTGGTCTACGAAATTTAGAAAACGGGTACGGGGGTCGGTTACGCACGAGGAAGGATTAGCACCCTCGATACGCCCAAAATTGGTACCTAGTTGATTAGCTAATGTTTTGATGTCGGAAATTGAGAACTTGAAGGAATTAAAAATACAATCCTTGTATCATAAAAAAAATTGAAAAAGAAGCATATTTCACGTTATTCGAGAAAGAGAGTCATATCCAGTAAGTTAGAACACGATGTCTCGAATTCCCGATACGCAAATGAAAAATGTTTATTTAAAAAATTTAGCCCTCTCGGATTTAAACGAGATCACGACCAGTAAGTTAGGACGCGATTTTTTTTAAAACCCGAGATCATTTAAAATTTGAGTTCAAAAAGATTCGTACATTTAGATTTATCGTGAAAATAGAAACCCAGTAAGTTAGGGTACGGCCTTCTCAAATCTAAACACGAAATATTATTTATTCAAAACCAATTTTGTTAAATCGAGTATAATAAAAAACACGAAAACCGTAACAAAAATACGAAAGCAAATTACATTTTTTATGCATGGTAAAACCATAATGAATATGAAAGTATAAAAAGTATAAAAAAATACAAGCAGTAACAACGATATAAAAAGGCCAAATCTACAACATAAAAATAACAAAGCATAAAAACAAATGAAATTAAAACATTCATTCAAAATAAAAATGAAAATAAAAATGAAACAAATAAATAGTAAATACGATTAAATATAAAGATATGTATAGGCAAAAATTAAAATGTATGTATATAAATATATATATATGTATTTATAAAGGTTAAAATATGTACATATATATATTAAGAAAGGCATAAATATTACAAAACATAAGAAGGTATGTATGTAGATAAAAAATATACAGGTGTGGATTATAAAATAAAATAAGATAATATATAATATACGTATAAAAAATAAATAAAAAAGATATGAAATAATAATATATATAATATATATGTTTTAATTATATATATATAGATAGATATGTATATAAAAATGAGTGTTTACATATTAGATAAGTTAAAAAAAAATACGTATATGCATAAAAACAATTATAATAATAATAATAGCAATAATAATAGTAATAATAATAATAAAATTGCTAAAATATGGATTAAATCAGAATAAAACGAAAGTACTGGGCGAAATCGAAATAAAAAACAAAAAAGGACCAAATTGCAACGCGTGCTGAAAAGGGAAAGGCCAAAACTGCAAATAAACCACAGGCCCCAAAACGCAGCGTTGAAATGGGCCAAGTCGGAGCAAAATGAAATTGCAGGGGCTAAGTTTAAAAAGGAGAAAGTAACGAAAAAGGGATCAAATTATAACACGCTGCCAAATCAGGGGGACTGCGCGCGCAAATAGTCCAAAAACTAAAAAACGCGGATCCTCCGGGTCGGGTCGGGCCGACACGCGGGTATAGTCGATCGAACGACACCGTTTAGACATTGGTGCTCCAGGTGCCAAACGGCACCGTTTCACTTCATTATTTAAATAAAAATTTCATTTTTTGCTTCATTTTCCTCCGAAATTTCAGAACACCCCCCCTTTTGTTTATTTGAGCTCTGCTAGGGTTTCCAAAAGAAGCCCATCCTTGCCGTCATCGCTCCACCACCGGGACCGGTGGCCATCGTCACTCAAAAGGGGATTTTTCAGTCGGGCTTCAGACACCTTTTAAAGGCCATGCCACCGAGATGTAGATACACCGAAGGGAGGAGGCTTTCGGCTTCCTTCTAGGTCCGATTCCGGCGATGGTGAGGGATCCACGACCGTCAGAGGCTCCGATCGAATTCCTTTTACTCTTTTATTATATGAAAATGAAAGAAACAGAATCGAAGAAAGAAAAATAGGTCAACCTTCTTTTCAGTTTTTTTGTTCTTCGATTTCTTGATATTCTCTGATGTTAGTGATGTTTAAAAATATTCCCTCTGTTAGGATTGTAATATTTGTATATCCACTGTCTTTTCCAGAATTGAAAAAATCCCTCAAACATAATAGATCCGGCTTTTTATAGCCGAAAGAAAGAAGAAAAAAAAGTTTGTCTTCGTTTCTGCTTGCGTGTTTGCCATCCTCTTTGCAGGTGATGTGACGAGGGCGGCGGAGTTGGTGGCTACCAGAGGAGTGGCGGTAGGTCTGGGGCAGGTGGCCGATGGGACAAAGCGATGGCAGAGGGATGGGCACGGCTCTAGGCTTGGCTAGGGTTTTCGCCCTAGTCTGACTGGGTTTGGGGCCGGTTGGGCTTATTGGGCCGTTTGGGCTCTGCCAATTGGGCTGATTGGGTTAGGCTAATTGGGCCTGGGTAGTTTTTTAGGTTAAACTTTGTTATTGGGCCCTGTGTCAAAATTTGGGCTTGTACACTAACCATCCAATGAAAAGCTTGTATTTTATGATGGTCGGCGGGCTGAGGTCTATTTATAGATTATATACATAATCAATCATATGTATATAGAATATGGATTTGATGAATGCATTTGGTGTTTGCAGAGTCTAACCATAACAATGGTTAGCTACATGAGAAAGTTGAAGGTTGCTGTCATCTATCTAGAATGCTTTTGAGATGATGCTCAAGGCTGCACAAGATATTGCTTAATTAATTCAATCTCAAATTCCATACACAATTGTATTCTACCCTTGCTTTGTTTTGGGTTAGGAATAATTGCTTTATATTGACGGAAGAATCTTAAATACATACAATGCTATAGCAATGTTTTACTTCAATTACAGAAGATGTCTCATTTAGAAAGAAAAATATTTATGCAAGTGTGTGTTTATAAAATATTTATGTGTCTTACTATGGTACTCACCATTAGCGGCCCGCTACCCGATTACTCAATTGGGTCTCGACCTGTAGTCTACATGGTTTGCACTTTGTATTCGCACGTGAGGTGTTCGTGTCCTTCCATGAGCTCGCATGATGTGGGTTCGCACCACTATGCTGGCGAACCCATACAAAGAAAACACGTGTTAATCTTACAGCAGGGTATGTAATGTATAAAAAAAATTTAAAAATATAAAAAATAATTTTTAAAAATTAGAAAATATTAAAAATTTGAAAATAAATTTCAAAAGAGAAGCTTTAACAAGTCATTTCAATTTTCAGATACTACTTGAATCCATCAATCATAGCATGAAAGATGAACTTTCCTATTACAATTTAATATCATGCTATTTCCCTCACTTGTTTCGACTTCCTCGATAGAAATTAGCATCACTTGTTTCAATACTCTCCACACATATCTATATCTATCTATACTAATCCAAAGGAGTAATGACACTAAGTTTTATAATTTCGTTGGTGAATATGATGATACTTTATTCTCCAATTGAATAGAAACTAAATTTATATTTGTATTCATTAGGCTTAAAGAAGCTTTACGTGGCAAATTATTGACAAAGAGAAAGGTGGGAAGAGAGAGTTTGTTTGATAATTATTGGAATTTTTTATTTCATTGAAAATTAAAATATTTAACATTTAATATTTTAAATGTGTTTGATAATTATTTTAATTTTTTTGCTTAATATAAATTTTTTAACAAAAAATGTTGAAAAGATAAGTAGGTAAGTAGCTACTTATCGAGAAATTATTAGGTAGACCTTCCTACCACATAAACAATGGTCCCATCTAATTATATAAGTAAGATTACTTTTACACAGTGGTTAACAAAAAATGAAACCACTCTTAATTAACTTTTTCATAATTACAAAGAGAGAAGTCAACAAACACCGAAAATGATAATTGGAAATGGAAGACAACTGTATAGAAAATGTCTTTCTTTTTTTTAATTTAAATAATTTTTAGTCTTAGCCATTCATTTAATTAGGGTGAAAACAAAGTGTAACTTTCTTTAGTTTTATATGGGTGTAAGTAGACTTGATTATGGGTCAGGCTGAATTCGAAAAATAGGTTTAAAATTTTACTCAAGCCCAACCCAGATTAAAAAGACTAAATTTGAGTCCAACCTGGCCTGCTTGTATTAATTTTTTATTAGATTTTTTTACATAAAAATAAATGATGTTTCCCAGTAAATTAAAAGTACATTAAAAGAAGTCTTTATACTTAATACCAGTAAGATAATTATAACTTAGCAATAAAATACCTCTAAAATAGTAACAAAATTAACAATAAAATAATAGTTATACAATATCCAAATAATAATAATAAAATAGTAAAGCAGTAGCGAAACAATAACAAAACAATTGATTCGGGTTGAGTCAAGGCCAAAAAATCTTACTTTTTGTTTAAACCCATTTTTCAAACTTATATTTTTTCCCAAACTCTTCCACTTTTCAAATAACCTTCGAACTTTAACGGTATTTTTTTCCTAATTAATTGTGTTCAAATCTGGTGTTAAAATTCCTATAAAAAATTGTGCTAAAAAGAAAATAATAAACGCAACAACTAATAATAAGAAAACTAGGGCCAGATACTGTTTATTGTATTATGAAAAGAGTTATTACTATAATAATAAAGAAGATGTAGATTACTAAAGTCAGAAAAATACACTAATTTCAACTGTTGGTCCGCAACATTTAAATCTTTCATTATCCATCCTTGTGACATTCCATAATTATTAAGTTTACACGATATTTTCTCTGTTTAATAAAGGCATTTTCTGTCACACTCCTATAAATATACATTGATTAGTGGCCCATCCTACTGAAAATTATATTTTTCCAGATTGAAGCAATTTTTTCCATCCACCCAAATTCAACCATTATGTTTTTATAATGGGTAAATTGCATTACTAGTCACTAAATTATAGGTTAATATAAACAGCCAAACGAGCAAACTTACCTCTGGTCTGATTGTTGGTCTGAACGTCAAGTTTAACCACTTTTCCAATGAGGCCCCCAATGGCTTTGATTATTTTCCGTTTGTAGAGATAACCCGGTAGATTCGGTAGACAAATCCCAGCCAAAACTATACTAGGGTAGGGTTGTGAAGAACTAAAATGTCTAGTCCATGGTTGAACGGTCAAGTATTGTCCATATACAACCCAAAGCAAAGTTCTCAAAACTTTTTTTGAAGCAATTTTTTCCATCCACCCAAAATTTTTAAAATAAAAAATAAAATAAAATAGATGAAATTTCAAGGAAATAAAGTAAAGTGAGAAAAAATGAGAGAATTTTTTTTTAATTCTTTGAATTTTCTCTTTTTGTATTATCTGTGTCCTTTAAACAATAGAAATATTATCGATTCTCTACTTTTTACATCCGGAGGCATCTAATTTTATCTGAGGGCATAATTTCGATTCTGGCTTTAGATTGGTGAATTGGCCTATAAATTTCCATCTTCAAAGATTGAATTGTTGTCTATTTAATTTGTTTTAAATAATAATAATAAAATAAAATTTGTTTTAAATAAAAAAACCAAAAGGATAAATTTGTTTTAAATGAAAAGTCATTTTGGTTTTGGGCTTTAATTGCACAAATTAAATGTGTTTTCCAAAATGAAATTGATTTCATCTTTTTTGAAAATCAAAATTTGAATTTAAGTTCTTTAAAAGTAAATCTATTTATTTTATTAAAGTCCAAATCGGATTTAAATTTCATATTTACTTTTAGAGTGATAGACCAACCTGAGGCCTAATTTAACTTTCAGTTAGGATTGAATCCACCCATTTTTAGGGTCCATCAAAATAATCAACAAATATAACTAATAATCAAATAATAATCCATTAAAATTATTAAATTAAAATGATTTCTTAAACACAAAATCAACCCAAAGCCTAAATACCATCACCACTCATATTATACCTACTCGTGGACGCTATTGACACATCGCAGAAAATGTAAATCCATAGATTTAGCAAACAGACTTCCATGAATATATGGAGTTGGACACACCGTTTTTCGCCAGAATAGGTGACCCTCTCGAATCTAGTCCGCTTAGCTTCACTTCTACTTTGAAGAGCAATTAAGGATTTTCCCTACCCTATCAGTAATTGAAAGGAAATAGCTAGGGTTGTTAAAGAAGGGTAGCAAATTCCTGACAAGGAAAATAAAAGGAAGTGAGCGGCGTTTATAGTAAGAGTCGTAATGAGCAGAGCCCAAGAAGGGAATAGGGAGGTTGAGAAAAAGGACTCCCCCAATTCTTGAGAACTTCAGCTGACCTAGGGTTGAGGACAACGACAACCATAACTTTATAAATAGGCTCTTAAAACACTTGTGGAGGAAGGCTTTTCATACTTTAAGTTTTATTTGTAACTTTAATTTTCAGTTTTTCTTTCCTTTAGGCTTTAGGTTTAGCTTTATTTTTTATTTGTGTTCCTCGAAGAACGTGGTTTGTAAACGTGATCAAACGCTAATGGATTTTCTACGCTTCATCTATCAAATACAAACAAGATTTTCTAAACTCTACTCTTGATTTATTTTTATGTTTATCCTTATCTTCAAGTTTATTGTGTTCATGAGATCTATGAGGAACTAATTCTCTTATGGGGAATTAGTGAGTTGAAGTGTGATTAATTAATTTCTATGTAGGGTTTTTTTAGCGGATCAACTGTTTGGGAGAAGAAGACTTTAATTGGGAGTTATGTCCCTAGGTTTAGCCACAGCAACCTTTTACTATGATCTGCCCTCTTTGGCTTGTTTTGTTGGATGAAAGTTCGAACCAGTGGAACTTTATTTTTCTCTCATTTTTCACGCTCCACCTGTTTGGTCTCCCCTACTATTTTAGCTTTCTCCACTAAGGCCTCAAACACCTATTTTTGGTATGGAATAACATGTATTTTGTGGTCAAAATGCAACCTAGTTTCAAACCTCATGCATTTATCCTACTCCGTGATGATCATTCATTGGGTATATTGGCTAAGCCTTAGGAATTCAGCCTCGTATTCTGTAGCAGTTGTAACACCCTAGGTCTGGTGAGTCTAAGGTTTTGGGTATTAAAGTAAATAGTCTGTCTAGCGAAGTGCTATCCACCTAAGTGATTTTTTAGCTTATACGTGCAGACGTTCAATATCCGCCATATAAGAAACTAAGAATTTGAATTCATGATATTCTGCTAACACCCATGGCACAATATGAAATGTCTATATGAATGTTCATGACATAATCTTCGATAACGCATGAATCGAAATAGCAGATCGTGATACATAAACCTTTGTATAAGATCATGAGGTAGTTACCCATGACATCTTCTGTGAAGTCTGCCAGGACAGTGAACATGAGATTGTGTATGATTCCAATAACACGTGCTCTGTTAAGCCTATATGGTGTGATTTGTCAGGAATATCTAGTAAGATTTGAATCTGAATGGTTGTTTCTATGGTAAGATATGAGTAAATTCTATAAGTTCTATAATAAGTATGGCTAAGATATGGTATTGATATGCTATGGGTTAAGAGTTGAATAAGTCTTAAGGGTTTCCCTAAAAGAAGATGTGTAAATGTATGTTAAGAAGAGTATTTGTCATAATGATCTGTAAACATGGAAAGTGAGTGGAATGGTATCTTCTTCTAAAATTATTTCTGAATCTGAGTCAGTGTTATCTTGCGTTATGGGATTCTGATAGAAAACAACATACAATTCGTTTGAATGATCTAAAGCAGCACTCTATCAGTATGAATATGTGTAGTATTGAACCAGGGCATGTATGAAGATGAAATTGATGGTATATAGTACTATATGTGTATTCGCCAAATATCTATATATCCACTTGTGAAAAATGTCAGTGAACAATTGTTTCAAGATAAGGGAATGTGTTAAGAAGAGATTGTTGGAATTGGACTCTAAAGGTATGTTCTGTAGAGGAATACGTATATGACAATGAGAATCATGATATGTATGGGATGATCTTCAGTTTAATGGGATAATAAAGATGTGAGTATGATAAGAAAATGCTAGTTAGTGTGTAATAGTGTGATAAAACTGTAATAGTATTCGCCCAAAATAAATGGCTCAGAAGAATGAATAGTGCACAGTAGTCTTACAAGATTGCAAAGTGTTCATCAAGGTAATTTTATGGTTAAACTCACTAAGTACCTTGTACTCTCAAGGTTTGTTGTTGTTGTTGTTCAAGTTTTTGGGAAGAGACCGCCCTAGAGGGACGATGTCAGGTATACGTCAAAGTAGCGGCAAAGTGGGATGTTACGCATACAGTGAATTTGTGGCATAGTCTAGGAATACGCCTATCAAGTTTGTGTTAAATAAACTTCAAACTTGTAAAGATTTATATCAAGATTGTTGTAACCAATTATTTTAAGTTACTTCCCTTATTTTCATATAATAAAATTTTAAATTAAAATGTCAAAAAAACATTTTTAAAGAAATAAGAAATTATAAATTGTTTTTATTAAATAATTAAATTTTGTATAATAACACTCTGAAATCCGGACCCGATAAATCAAGTCTGATTTGAGTGCGTTACAAGTCAGCTATAATTTCAACAATGACGTTTTCACTTGATGAAATCATACAAATCAAGACCAAGCTTAGAGTGGTACGTTTTTGGTACTAGTTTTTATCTCACATTTAATAACTCGGTACTTGCTTTCATCACATCTGCCTAACTGTCATGCATTTAATTATATTTAAATTAATTGTTAAGGAGATGATATAATTTGATTAGGTGAGAATATATAATTTATAGTAAGCATGTATAAATCATTAAATAACAATAAAGAAATAATTTATTCACATATCTAAACATTTAACACTAATAATGCATTTAACAATATGCAGTTCTGTAACCTTCTTTCTAGAGAGTACAAGTCAGTGAAGGAGATGCACAAACCCGATGCGAGAAAGTATGGGAAACCAGTTTGCCTTCTTGCATGTTTCAATACCTGAATTAACCAGTTTGGAACCTTTGAATCTGCTTGATTTTGTGAGGAAAGTTCAGAAACTTATTCAAAGATAGCGAAACTCGAGTGTTGTTTTTCTTACCGCTCGCCTTCTTGAGTGGTTCAGAAAATTTAAGGGCCCCAAGTTATCTTCTTTCCTAGAAAAGAAAAATACAACAATGTCAAAACTCCAAACAGAAAAACAAAGTTTTTTTTTCTAAACTTGAGACCTTATATATTCTGATCGAAATTCTAACACGGTAAATTTAACTTGAATATGTTTTGATAATAAAGAGTCAACAATTCAAGCATAATTTACTTAAACTCAAGTTAGTCAAAATTCAAAATTAATTTAAACTTAAAATTAACCAAACTTAAAATAACTTGGGATCAAAATTATTAAAATTCAAAATAACTGACCAACTTAAATTAAATATAATTATTTTAAAAAATAGTAAAAAAATATTCAAATTATGTATACTAGTAAAAATTAAAAAAAAAATCAAATTAAGAATATTAGTAACAATAAAATATTTACAATAAGTGTAAAAAAAACTATTTATAATAAGCAATATCTACTTTTGTTTATCCAAAAATATTTTGGTTTTATATATTATAAATTATCTGATTTAAATTTATAATAAATATTATATTTTATTTCAAATACTATTTTTCATAATTATTAATTTTCTTATAAACTTAATTGATTAAATAATTTATTTAATTATGATATAACATTATTTTAAGATTAAAAATTTGAACCTTATCGCTTTTAATAATCAAATAAAAATATGAGTAAAAATATGAAATAACTCTTGGGAGGAATAACTTTCTTCCTGCTCTCCATTAGCAAGCCAAAAAGAGTCATTTATATACATGATAAGCATGGAAAATAAATCAACCAATAAATCTATGTAAATCCCTAACTTCAACAATAAAGTCTCTAACTTCTCTCGTAAATATATTATTTACATATTTAACAGATATTTGCATATCTAAATATATTCTTTGATTTCTTTCTTAATACCTCCTTCAAATTGGTGCATGAAGATTACAAACCCCTAACTTGCATAGAAAATACCCGAATTGTTGTGTCCCCAATACCTTAGTGAAGATATCAGCTAGTTACTCAGAGCTGTGAACATAAGCGATTTGAACAAGTCCATGTTGAATCTCATCACAAATAAAATGACAATCAATTTCAATGTGCTTTGTTCGCTCCTGAAACATGGGATTTGCACTAATATGTAAGGTTGCTTGACTATCACAATACAAAAACATAAGATCAGAGTGAACAACACCAAGAGACAAGAAGAGACCCTTTAACCATTTCAATTCACACAGAGTTGTAGTCATGGAACGATACTCTGCTTCAACAGAAGAACTCGACATTGTATGTTGCTTTTTAGTCTTCCAAGAAATAGGAGAGGTGCCTAGCATAACAAAATACCCAGTGAGAGATCGTCGCGTTAAAGGACAACTTCCCCAATCAGAGTCACAGTAACCATATAGTCGTAGATCACAATCATCTCGAAGAAGTATTCCTTGTCCAAGACTTCCTTTCAAATAATGAATCACGCGTAAAACTGCTTCCTAATGAGCTTCCTTTGGTTGATGCATAAATTGCGCTAAGATATGAACATTGTAGGATAGCTCAGGTTGAGTGAGAGTCAAGTAAATCAATCTTTCCACCAATCTCTGATACTTCTCCGAATCTGGCAAAAGATCACTCTCTGCCAAGGCTAAATGTTGACATTGTTTGATAGGAAAACCAGATGGTTTCGCACCCAATATCTCAACTTCACTAATAATATCCAAAGCATATTAGCGTTGGCAAAGAAAAATTCCTTCATGATTCTGTGCCGCCTCTACGCCCAAAAAATATTTCAATGTCCCCAAATCTTTCATGTAGAAACAATGGCATAAATAATCTTTAAACTTCTGAATGACAACACTATTATTTCTTGCAATAACAAGGTCATCAACATACACCAGTATACTCAATTGTATCTTGTCCCGATTCAAAGTAAACAGTGAATAGTTAGACTGAGATTGAAGAAACCCATACCATTTTAATGTAGTTGTCAACTTCGCAAACCAACACCGAGGGGCCTATCGTAAACCATACATTGATTTACATAATCTATAGACTTTGCTAGTGTGTTGAGTGACAAAACCAGTAGGCATCTTCATGTCACCTCTTTGCATTCTGAACATCCATTTGATGAAGTTCCCACTTCTTTGCTGCTGCCATCGAAAGAAACGTACAAACGTACAAACGGTCACCATTTTTTCTACAAGGGTGAAGGTCTCACTGTAATCAATTTCTTTAATCTGATTATTGCCAAAAACCACCACTCGAGCTTTGTAACGTTCAGCTGACCCATTTGAATTATATTTGATCTTGTAAACCCATTCACTCCCTATAACTCGCTTTCCTGGTGGTACATATTCCAAAGTCCCTGTCTCATTAGCTTCAAGAGCCTCAATTTCTTTCGTCATAGCTTCTTTCCATCAAATATCTTTTATGGCCTAAACATATGAAGTAGGCACCCTTTCGGCTGTCATAACTGCTAGAAAATAACGATGTTTTGGAGAAAAATTATCATAAGTTACATAATGTGCTATAGGATAAGAGATACCTGAGGACAAAATTGGTTTGGATGAACGTGCAGAAGGGCTTATTCGTTGTGTAGTATATGTCACAAAATTTCGTAGTTGATTAGAAACTTCTTTCCTTATATGACCACACCCAAGTTGTTCTTAAAAAAATTCATCCGAGACTTTAGTGACACCCCCTGTCATTGTTATCATATTGAGTCATAGTTGAATTCTCAAACCTCATTTTCTTCGACCTCATTCAAGTTATCATCAACATGGTCAGTGACACTGAAAGGAACACTCTATACTAATTCTTGTTGTGCACCCTCCTTACTAACACCAACAAATGGAAATTCATATTCAGAGGACACAACATCTCTCGATACAAAATACTTTCCTGAATCAAGATCATAAACTCTCTACCTGTTTTTTTTCCAAAAAGATATCCTACAAATACACAACGTTGAATTCTGCTAGCAAGCTTGTCTTTCTCTTTATTCAAGTTCCAAACATAACAAACGCATCCAAAAGTTCAAATATGATTATAACTAGAAGGTTTACCAAACAAGATCTCATAAGGAGTCTTTCCTCCCAATAGTTTAGGTGTCCGATTGATCAAATATCCAACCGTCAAAATACATTCTCCTCCAAATTTGATGGGAATATTGCCTTGAAATCTGAAAGCTCTAGCCACATATAATATATGGCGATGCTTCCTCTCAACATGACCATTCTGTTGAGGTGTTCCTACATATAAAGTCTGATATAAAATTCTATTTTCAAAAAAATAGTATTTCAAACACAAAAATCCAGTCCCATTTTCGCTTTTAACACTTTTACATATTTATGAAATTATCTTTTAATCACAGCCAAGAAATTACGCATGATAAGACTTACTTTTATTTTTTTTAGTCAACAAATATATCCATACACCTTAGAAAAATCATCAACAATGGTCAAAAAATACGAAGCACCACAAGAAGCATTAACACGATAAGGTCCCCACAAATTACAATGAATTAATTCAAAAATATCATTTGCTTTAGTGTCACTAGAAACAAAAACTTTTCTTGTTTCCTTAGCTCTCAAAAAAATGTCACATGCTTTATTAGAAAATTGGACATCATAATTAGACCAATCAACCAACTGTGACACAGATATCAAATAGCAATTCAAGTTTGGAACATAAAGAACATTGTCTAGTTTCATATGTTTTCCCAAACAAACCAATCCCTCCTTCAACGCCATTACCTCCTCACCGTTACGCAAACCAATTGGACAAGCCTTAATTTCTTTCAAATTTGTTAAACATTCTAAATTACTTGTCATATGTTGGGAAGCACCCGAATAAATGATCCAACTCAGATTACTCTTACCATTCAACTTTTCACTAGTACCCAATTTGCATGTGTTAAACAAATTGCGAAAGAGTGTCCATTGTTCAAATGTCAATGCCACAGAAGTTGTACTTTCTCCAGTATTATCACTTGAAGTCAACACTAACTAAAAGAATTTTTCTTTCCCTCACTATTCATGGCTATTTTGTTTTTATGTGGCTCTTGATACCATGAAAGAACTCTTGAGAGAAATGGCTTTCTTTCCATTCTCCATTAACAGGCCAAAAAAAGCCATATATATACATGATAAGCATGGAAAATAAATCACCCAATAAATCTTTGTAAATCCCTAACTTCTTTCCTAAATATATTATTTACATATTTAACAGATATTTGCATGTCTAAATATATTCTTTGATTTCTTTCCTAATAAAATACAAATAACTTAACTCTAAAATGATAGATTCAAAATAATATGTGTATTAAATTAAACTTGAATAAATAAACATAAAGTGACGATAACTTGAAATAATTCAAAGTCAAAATGACTCAATCAAAAAATCCCAACTCTTAAATCTAAAATTGATCCACAAGATATAACTTTAAATTATCTCTAATTGAATTATAAATATAATATATATATAGGTTTTTATATAAAAAAATAAAAGAATATTGTAAGACCTTATCTTTTGAAATTTAATTTTTATATTTAAAAAAATTAATTTTTATTTAAAAATCTCAATCTAATAATACTATTAATAGAATTTACAAAATTTATCATTAATACACCCATACAATCAAACCAACTTCATAAGAAATATTGTTATATGCATCTACTTTTCCAACCATAATAGATATAATCTTAAACCCTAAACCAAATACATCTAATTTAAGGGTATGGATAATAGATAAAGCCAAATTAGAAGAAAGAACAAATTCAATAATATTTTGCATGTATAACAGGCTATGGCCAAATACATCTACAACACAATAAAGAACTCCAGCATAGTACTCTCCAACATAATTGGACCAATGGAACGAATGTCATAAAATCATCCAATTAAAAGCTTGTATTTTATGGTAGTTGGCAAGCCTGAGGTCTGTTTACAAATTATATATATAACCAATCATATGTATATAGCTCATTGATTTGATGAATGCATTTGGTGTTTGCAGAGTCTAACCATAGAAATGGTTAGCTACATCATAAAACTAAGGGTTGCTTTTAAAATTGAGAAAAACTTCATTGATCTCTAAAAGTTGAAGTCATCTATCCAGAAAGCTTTTGGGATGATGTTAAAGGTTGCACAGGATATTGCTTAATTAATTCAATCTCAAATTATGTACATAATTGTATTCTATCCTTGCTTTGTTTCAGGTTAGGAATGATTGTTTTATATTTACGAAAGAATCTTAAATACATGCTATGTTTTACTTCAATTACATAAGATATCTCATTTATAAAGAAAGTTATTTATACAAATGTGTGTTTATAAAATATTTATGTGTGTATACATATTTATCTTTTAAATGAATGATAAATTTTTAAAAGTGGTAGGGATTTTTTTCTACAAAATGACTTTTTAGCACTTGATTCTTGAGCTGTAAAAAGATTAATTTAATCTTTTTTCTTTATTTAGTTATAATATTTTTATTTTTGTTGAATTAGTCGTAATCATATTGGAAATTTTTAATAGCACCTTTAACTTGCTAATATAGCATCTTGACATTAATATGATATATATCTTATGTGGCGGTCCACCTATATTTATTACTAATGTAGTACTATTTTATTTTATATGTATTATATAAAATTAATGTTGAAAAATAGAAAATTTTAAAAAATTTTAAAAAATTCTTTAAGAAATCATTTCAATTACATACTAATTGAATCCGTTAATCAAAAGATGAACTTTCCTATTACAATTTATTGTAAATTTAATATTTTCATAAAACTTAAAAAAGATAAGTTTAATAGGAGAGAGCTACTTATACCAATATAAAATTAAAGAATTTTGCATCTGATCTGTCGTAATTCACTATAGCAGATTAAACTAGTTTTCGCACTTGAGGAGCTTGAATACAAGTATTTTTATTATGTTTTAATTAAGTTTTCATAGTTTCATTTACATTCAATAAAAAGTTTAATTTGAGTCTTTTATTGACATTAGGGGCCGAATAAGGCCTAAGGGTGAGCTAAAATACTTAGTGAGTGTGTAGGAGACCATCAGAGGGCGTAAAAACTCAATATTGGTCACTATGTTACAACAGGGGGAGTTTGAACTCACCCCATCTGTTTAATCTATACAAGTAATCCCAGACATAGGTGGTTTGGTGTGACGGAGGACTCAGCGGTGGCCACACGACCTATTTTATTTGACTTAGTACCTAATAATAATTTTACTTTTATTTTAGGGGTATTTTACTGTAATAATGACCTCTTTAGATTTTTATTTTTAATTTGGGATTTATATCGTTCTGGTTTATAACTGTTAGTGATAGGAATAATCGAGTTTTCAAAATGAATCAAACATTTTAACAAAATATACACAAATACGTAAACTGTCTTAAAAGCTTCCGCATATATAAACGTTTTGAAAATTTTTGACTGATTAATTTTAACACGACTTTAGAATTAATAAGAAATTCTTAAAAGTTTCTAAGTGGAATTTGTTTTAAGCAAAGTTACGGTTTTCCATCACAACCTACGGTTTTCAAACACACTACCATGTGACATCGCCAGATTCGACCATAACATCCAGGCCAGGTTTGGGGTGTTCCAGGAAGACCCTATAACTAGTCAATTAAATTGGGTTGATTTCTAAATGCTCATTCATGATCTCCCACATGGATTCATTTCTGATGCAGTTACAAAGCAGTTGGGCAATTTTAACGGGGTTTTCTTGGACTATGACGAAATGGCTATTCAATTAGGTATAAACGGATTATGCAATTAAGGGTTCGAATTGATATACGAAAGTCGTTGAAAAGGAAGAAGAAATTTACTCTCCCAAATGGATTGTGTGCATACGCGTGCTTCGAATACGAAAAACTCACATTATGCTATTTATTGTGTGGTAAGTTACGTTATGGAGAAAGTTTCTATCGCATTAGAGTTCTCCATTCAAAGCATGATTATGATTGCCAAAGGGAAATTTCGTTACGTGTGCCATCATGTAGAGTTGATATTTGGAGAAACAGGTGGTTGGTGTAGGAAGGTGCTGATGGAATTCCAAATTATTGAAAATTTTTAGATGGATCTAGAGGGAGTAAATTAAGGTTATCACAATCTTGTTCCATAAATCAAGGTGATAAGGAAGGAAAGTCTATGATCTCATCATAATCTCTTAAAGGAAGTCAACTATTACTTTACCATCAAGACCTATTAATGTGTCGAATTTAGGCCAATTGAATAATGAGATTATGGTTAATTTTGATGAGGAGATGGCAGTAATTGAATGTGAGAATAGCCCAATACAATAGCCTGATGGGCTTAAATGTCCTCACACTTTTTCTAATGCTTCGAGAGTTTATACAACTTTGGATTCGAATGAACCCTTTGGTAATCTGTCACATGTTCCAAATTTTGCTACATCGACAGGCATTGCTAAATAGGCCAGTCGAATACTATGAAGTTTATAAGTTGGAATGTTCGGGGTTTAGGGAGGCCTCAGACAGTTCACTGTCTCCGGCATGTGCTAAGAGACATAAATCCCTCTGAGGTTTTCTTGATTGAGACGAAACTATAGGGTTCTCGTATGGCTACGGTATGAAGAAAGTGTGGGTTTTAGAATGAGATTGTTGTTGATTTGGATGGTCGAAGAGGTGTTTTTTCCATGGGCTGGAATAGTACTTGTAAGGTTTCTCTTCATTTATTTTCGAGAAGACACATAAATATAATGGTAGATGAAGATTTTGAAGGAAAAATATGGTGGTGTACAAGTTTCTACGGTGCACCTGAGGAAAAACACAGAGAGGCTTTATGGAATCTGATGCGACATTTAAATAACTACCCAAATGTTCCTCAATTTATCATAGAGGATTTTAATGAGATTTCATATTCATCAGAGAAGAAAGGAGAGCTAGTTCGAAGTGAAAGGCAAATGAGAGGTTTTCGAGATGTATTGGTTGATTGTTCGTTGACTGATTTGGGTTATTGTGGTCAGTGGTTTACTTGGGAGAAATGTCATTTTCAAGAAAACAATATTCGGGAACGACTTGATCAGGGTGTTTTAAATGATGAATGGTGGACTTTATCTCTAAATTATCAATTGAATCATTTGGCCCACTCATTTTCAGATTATTGCCCTCTACCAGTAAACACGAATATGCACATTAATTCTTCTCGAGTTTGGCATTTCAAATTTGAGGATGCTTGGCTTGTGGAAGATTCATATGAATCAGAAGTTAAAAACCTATGGGCTACAAGTGTGGTTTTGGTTCCAAGCAGATTAAGAGAAGTTGGGCTGGGTCTTGATAAATGATTCAGTAAGCTAAAAAGAATTAAGTCATTGACAAAAGGTGAGCTTAAGAGTCGGCTTGTTAAATTGAATAACTTTTTTTCCTAAGGATGAAGTGTTAGGGGACATAGCAGAGATTAAACTAGCTTTAAACTTAGAGGTAGACAAAGAGGAGATCTATTAGAACAAAGAGCTAGAGCAAATTGGTTGAAAAATGGAGATTGCAACACAACATTTTTCCATGGGTTCGCATCGCAACGTCAAAGAAATAATCGTGTGAAAAAACTAATGGATAATAATTGCATCTCTTATGAAATTAATGCTAGTTTGCTTTTACTTGCACGAAACTATCTTAGTTCTCTCTTTTTGTCAAATGGAACAGTAAATGTAGATGAGATTTTGGCAGGTGTCGCATCATGTATCACCCAAATAATGAATTAGGATCTTGTTAAGGCATTCTCTTATGAGGAGCTTTGCGTTGCTCTTAAATCAATGAGTCCATTAAAGGCTTCAGACAAGGATGGTTTGGGAGCTATTTTCTACCAAAGATTTTAGCGTATTGTTGGAAAAGAGGTAGTGGATTATTGCATTGAAACATTGAATGGGATTCATGACATTTCAGAGATTAACCAGACTCACATTGTTTTGATTCCCAAGGTCAGTAATCCTCAAAACATGGGTCCATTTAGACTGATTAGCTTGTGTAACATTTTGTACAAAATCTTATCCAAGATGCTAGTGAAAAGGTTTTCAATCAATTTTACATTACTATATTAATGAGGCTCAAAGCACATTTTTTCCAGGGAGGCTTATTTCATATAACATCCTGGCAGCATATGAAATATTACATTCTTTAAAGAATAAAAGATTAGGGAAATCAAGGTCATTTGCACTTAAACTAGACATGAACAAAGTGTATGATACAATGGAGTGACCATTTATTAAACTCACGCTCAGGAAGATGGGTTTTTCAGAAATTTGGATTTAGGAAATTATGAGGTGCGTAGAATCAGTTTCTTATTCTGTGGTTTTAAACAAAGAGGTTGGTGAACATTTCTATCCTTCTCGAGATTTACGACAAGTTGACCCGCTTAGTCTGTATTTGTTCCTACTGTACAGTGGGGGGCTCTTGGCTCTTTTACGAATAGGTTCGTCACAAGGGAGTTTAAAGGGTGCTCATATTAATAGACAAGTTCCACTTATCACGTATTTGATTTTTGTGGATGACAGTTTAATTTTCAGAGAGGCCACGACAGTAGGGGCTATGGTACTGAAAGACATTTTGCTGATTTATGCGAACAATTCAGGCCAGCTAGTAAATTTCGATAATTCATGTACTTTTTCAGCTCAAATATGACCCCAGGAAAACAAAGATGATGTTTGTCGAATTCTGGGGGTGAAATCCAGTACAAGTCCGAAAAATATCTTGGGCTCCCTTCCATTATTGGACGAAATAAAAAGAAAGCATTTAGAGAAGTGAAGGAAAAACTTGTTAAAAGAATGAACAGTTGGAGCTCAAAATTACTATCAATTGGGGGTAGAGAAGTTCTCATCAAATCGGTTTTACAGGCAATACTAATGTTTGCAATGTCTTCTTTTATTATTGCCAAGTTTCTTTTGCGAAGAACTTGAATCTTTACTATCTCAATTATGGTGGCAGGGAAAAAATGGATGCATTGGTGTACATGGAAATCCTTATGTTATCCAAAAGATGAAGGAGGAATAGGGTTTTAGAATCTATCAAAATTTAACATTACTATGTTAGCAAAGCAAGGTTAGAGATTCTTTGAGAATCTAGGATCTCTAGTAGTGAGGTTGATATGGGCAAAGTATTATCACAATTCAATTTTTTTGGAGGTTTCCCTGGGTTAAACCCATCATTGGTGTGGAGAAGTATTTGGTGCTCAACAACTTTGTTGAGTTTAGGCTTACGATGGAGGATTGGTTCAGGGCATTCTGTTTCAATTTGGCAGGATTACCGGCTGTCGGGTAAAGCTTAAATAAGAATTGTCTCGGATCGGGTAGCAAAATTGGATTGGGTAAGTGACCTCATTATACATCGATTGTGTTGCGGAAGCGACGATAATATTAATAACAATATTATCAGAAATATTTAGATAATTATTATGCCAACAATTATACTAAGAAAATTCCCAGTTAAATTGGAGGGGTCACAATGGTCCCGCTTAAAACCCAACAACTAGACAGAACTCACTTAGATATTTATAGCAATAATAACTAAATAAATATAACCAACATAAAGCTATTAAATAAAAGCAAACAAATAAGAAATAAAATACCAGAGTTTTAACGAGGTTCGGCCAATTTAGCTTACGTCCTCGGACACTACCAAATTAATATTTCCTCTAGAAATATTACAAAGGAGAAGATTTTGGGATAATACAACCAAAGGGGGAGGGGTTCTATATATAACAAACCAAACCCCCTCCATTTCTATCTTTTCCTAATGTGGGATATTGCCAATATTCAACAAATCTCCACCTTGGCGATATTCCACATCTTCGAACATCTTCTCATAACACAAACTTCAATAGTGTCTTCAATTTTGCAACCAATCGCCTTCTTCCCTTTTGGTAGTTGTGCCAGCTTCCACATCTTGTTTTTCTCTAGAGATTGCATTTCCTCTTCCATTGCACCTAACCATCTATTATTCTCTAAACTCTGAATGGCTTCGGTGTAAGTGGATGGAATATTATCAACAACTGGAAGTGCATAAGCTACCGTGTCAGTGAAACGAGCAGGTTTCTGAATTTCTCGTCTCTGCCTTCTGACTGCAATTGGCTCTGATTGCTGTTGAGGTTCTTGGGTAGAAACCTCTTCCTCATCTGACTCTGCATCTGCCAATGAAGAATCACTAGTGGTACCTTTTGCTGGAATTACCACACTCTGCTCAAACTCCACCTGCTGCGGAGTACACTCCACCTGCTGCGAAGTACTACTCACTCCTTCTGGATTTACCTTATTCAACATGGCAGATTCATGAAAGGTAACATCCCTACTGATTATCGTCTTCTTTGCCTCTAGACACCACAAACGATATCCCTTAACACCAGCATTGAAGCCCATGAATAGAGCCTTCTTTGCTCTTGGATCTAACTTTGATTCTTTCACATGATAATATGCAATAGAACCAAAAATGCGCAAGGTGTCATAATCAGTAGCAGGTTTTCCATACCATTTCTCCAAAGGAGTCTTGCCATTTATAGCAGATGATGGCAAATGATTGATGAGATGTTGAGCGTACGTCACAGCCTCAGCCCAAAACTTTCTATCTAATCCAGCATTAGATAACATACATCGAACTTTCTCCACAAGCGTTCGATTCATACGCTCTGCCACCCCATTCTGTTGCGGTGTTCCACCTACGGTGAAGTGCCTTACTATGCCACAATCTTGGCATATCTTCAGGAAAGGATCGCTTTTATATTCTCCACCGTTGTCTGATCGGAGAACCTTAATCTTCCTTCCTGTCTGATTTTCAACTTTAGTTTTCCACTTAAGGAAAACTTCAAGCACCTCATCTTTGTTCTTCATAGGGAACACCCAAACTCGTCTGGAAAAATCATCAATAAAGGTGACAAAATAACGTCTTCCTCCAAGTGATGGAGTCTTGGACGGTCCCCATACATCAGAATGCACATAATCCAGAATACCTTTAGTATTGTGAATCCCAGTGCCAAATTTCACCCTTCGTTGTTTTCCCAGAACACAATGCTCGCAAAATTCAAGTTTGCAAGTCTTTGTACCTTTCAATAATCCTTGCTTGGCTAGAGTTTGCAAGGATTTTTCACCAGCATGGCCCAAACGCATATGCCACAGCTGTGTTGCCTCAGCGTCCTTCTTGGTACTCGTAATTGCTGCTGCTGTTGTCCCGACCACTGTACTACCTTGGTAGTAATACAGATTGTTCTTTCTTATGCCTTTCAACATCACCAATGCTCCTGAAGTTGCTTTAAGAACTCCATCTCGTATTGTCACAACTAGGCCTTTAGATTCTAACGACCCCAAAGAGATGAGATTCTTCTTCAACTTTGGGACATATCGTACATCCCGCAAAATTCTAGTAGATCCATCATGACTCCTCAGTTTAATTGAACCTATCCCGGCTATTTTACATGTGTTATCATTACCCATGTAAACAACCCCTTCATCTAGTTTTTGAAATTCAAAGAACCATTCCCGAATGGGACACATATGATAGGAACAACCAGAATCCATGATCCACTCATCTGCATATAATGTTGAAGATGTCATACTAAGAGAAAAGTCTGACTCTGCTTCACTATTGCATTCTGCAACATTTGCATCTTGCGGAGTCTTCCCTTTTTTCTTCAATTTTGGACAATCTTTCTTCCAATGTCCTTTTTCTTTGCAAAAAGAACATTCATCTTTGGCAACAGCTCGACCTTTGGACTTTCTTCTCTTCCCCTTAGACTGACTTTGCTGACGACCTCTTGTTACCAATGCTTCCACTGCTGCTTCACCTGAACCTTTCAACTTATCCTTTCGGCGTAGTTCATAGCTATACAATGCAGCAGTTACTTCATTGAAAGTTACTTCCGATTTTCCATGAAGTAGAGTAGTTTCAAGGTACTCAAACTCCTCAGGAAGCGATCCCAACAACATTAACGCCAAGTCTTCGTCTTCAAAAGTCACATCCAAATTCAACAAATCAGCCACCAGCTGATTAAAATTGGTAATGTGCTCGTTCATCGTGGTACCAGGAACATAACTGAAACGAAACAGTCTTTTCTTCATATGTAACTTATTTTGACTGTTCTTCTTCAGAAATTTCTCCTCCAATGCTTTCCACAATTTACTTGCAGAAGTCTCTTTACTGAATGCATACTTCTGCTCTCTGGAAAGACATGATCGAATTGTACCACATGCCAATCGGTTGATGGTCTTCCATTCTTTATCATCAACCCCTTCTGGTTTTTCTTCCTCAATGGCAATATCTAGACCCTGTTGAAAGAGGGCATCTAGAAGCTCACTTTGCCACATGCCGAAATGACCTGTTCCATCAAAAATTTCCACTACAAATCTCGTATTTGCAGTTCCAATCCTCGGCAAAATGTACGAAGTGGAAGTTGTTGATATGGATGGTTTTTCTTCTGTCATTTTTGCCATAGCTTCTACTTAATAGCCACCAAATGCAGAATACCCACAAGCTTTAGGAAATGTTTCTGATGTGTAAGATCAGACTAAGCTGCAAACACAGAGCATACTACAAAACCTTGGCTCGGATACCAATTGTTGCGGAAGCGACGATAATATTAATAACAATATTATCAGAAATATTTAGATAATTATTATGCCAACAATTATACTAAGAAAATTCCCAGTTAAATTGGAGGGGTCACAATGGTCCCGCTTAAAACCCAACAACTAGACAGAACTCACTTAGATATTTATAGCAATAATAACTAAATAAATATAACCAACATAAAGCTATTAAATAAAAGCAAACAAATAAGAAATAAAATACCAGAGTTTTAACGAGGTTCGGCCAATTTAGCTTACGTCCTCGGACACTACCAAATTAATATTTCCTCTAGAAATATTACAAAGGAGAAGATTTTGGGATAATACAACCAAAGGGGGAGGGGTTCTATATATAACAAACCAAACCCCCTCCATTTCTATCTTTTCCTAATGTGGGATATTGCCAATATTCAACAGATTGAACTGTTGGGATCATAATTTAGTTTTCTCTAGTTTTTCAGAGAAGGAGGGGAAAATTATCGTGAGTATTCCTTTACCTTTGGCTCCTCAAACTGGCAAGTTAATTTGGTCTAGAGAACATTTTAAAGTCTTCTATGTGAGAAGTGGTTATAAATCCCTAGTTGAGCCATTAAACATGGATATAATTGAGCAAAACACGTATATATACAGATTTGAAGTTTAAATTGTCCATCAAAAGGCCAAATTTTATTGTGGAAATTTGCTCAAAATTTTATCCCTACACTAAAAAAATTGCATTTTAGAAGAATGTCATCAGAGAATCACTACTCGCATTGTCGAAATTATAGCGAATCAAATTCGCATGTTAGTTGTGACCACTATTTTGTTTAACAAGTTTGGTTAAAATTGGAGTTTTATTAGCCTAATGAAGTTACATATGAAAGCTTTTTCGTGTGGTTATGTTGGCTTTTCGAACATTCAAACGGTAAAAGAAAGAAAGACGTAGCTATTACAATTTGAGCATGATGGTTTTCCCGCAATAAACTCATACATGAAAGGAAATTGCAAAGTGTTGATGAGGTTGTTACCTTCATTCGTGGTTATGGGCAATAGTATTAGGATCTGACCTCAAATTTAAAGCATCCAAACCCTTCTGCAATGGTTCTTTAGGTTCCTTCACCTCCATTTTGGGTCAAGGTAAATGTTGATGCTGGCTACTCAAGTTCAAAGAAAAAAGCAGTATCAGGTATCCTTATTCGAGATGAAAACGATCAAATTATGGGTTCTTGTTTTAAAATTCATAACTTGTTTAGCTCAATAGTTATGGCTGAAGTGGTAACAATTCTTTATGGTCCCCAATTTGCTCAATAAATGGGTTTTCTATAGGTTGTTCTGGAAAGTGATTCAAGGATTGTTATATTGAAATTACAATAAAAAGAGGAGGACTATTCTAAAATTAGATTGGTTACCTAGGATGTGAAAGCATTATCTCGAAGCTTCTTAGCATGTTGTTTTAACTTCATCGCCAAAGGAGGAAACACTGTCACACATACAATGGTAGAATAAGGGATGAAAAGCTTGAAAGATCGTTTCTCGTTTGAAGAAGCACCTGTAAGAGCTGTTGACACCATTTTTGGATAAAACGGTGTCGACTTGGATTTTGAAAACGAATGAAAACGGGAGTCGCCACCAATCCTTTTTTGATGAGGTGTGATCGGGTCACCTCGAAAAGTGGTTGTTTTTAATAAACGATTTAATTTTTATTAAAACAACGATTTTGGTTTGCGAAATTCAGAAAAACAGGTTCGGGAGTCGGTTACGCACAAGGAAGGGTTAACACCCTCGATACGCCCAAAATTGGTACCTAGTTGATTACTTAATGTCTTGGTGTCGAAAATTAAAAACTCGAAAAGAATTTAAAAATACGATCCTTCTTTATATTGCATTATTTAAAAAAATTACTTAGATAAATCAAAATGGAAAAATGCCTTCTTATCTCGAAGTAACAAGATGTCACATTCAGTAAGTTAGGACACGGCACCTCGTATTTTCGAGAGTAAGCTTGCATATATTTTTTGTTTAAACCTCATTTATTTGAATTTTAAAAGGATATTCGGTTATTTAGAATCACGAGAAAAATCAAAGCCCAGTAAGTTAGGGCACAATTTCTCGAATTTTCTAAATACGGAATATCGTCTTTATTTTCGAAATTTTATATGTTTGAGATTTAAAAGGATATTTTGTTATTTGGGTTTAATGAGAAAATCGAGACCCAGTAAGTTAGGGTACAATTTCTCAAATTTCCAAAATGCAAAATATTGCCTTATTAGAAAAAATTTCTTTTTGATGTACGGTGTTAATATGCATAGCAAAACAATAATGAATACGGTGGCATAAAAGCAACACGAGTAATAGCAACGAAAATAAGATAATAAAAGGGACCAATCAATAACATACAAAATGACAAATACATAGGCAAATAAAATCGAATCCTTCTTTCTAAATAATAATGAAAGTGTAAATAAATAAATAAGTAAATAACGAATAGATGTAAAACGTATATACATGAATGTACACAAAATTATGAAAATATGAAAAATCTACGTACGTATACATATTGTGAGATTGTTAAATATAAAAATATATGTAAGTATGTATATACATGTATAGGTATATGAATTAAAATATGTAAATATATAAGTATATATATGCATGTAGAAAATATGGAATATAAAAAATGTGTATTCAAAATAAATAAAGAATATGTACATGCATATAAATTATATGATATAATAAGAAATATGCATAACTACGTACGTGTATATAAATTATAAAAGAATATGTATGTGCATATATAATGACTTAAATCAAATAATACAAATAATAAGAAAGATATTAGGTAAATAATATATATACATATATATATACATATATATAACTTAAAATAAATAATAGAGGAATTCCCCTTTTCTTTTAAAAAAAATTAATTAAATGAACTAAAGGATGAAATTAAAATCAAACCAAAATCCGAGGGCCAAACTGTAAATAAATAAAACAGGTGACTAGGGGGCTAAAATAAAATACGCTGAGGACATGGGGGACCGATTGTGCAATACTCCCCGTCCCATATACACATTGCTTTGCGCGGGACCGAATTGGAAAAGGGGCGAAATTCTATGGTCGAAATTAAAAGAAAGAAAAGGCTGCATTAAATGGCGCTGCAAAATCGGAGGGACCAAAGACGCAAATTACCCATTAGGGCAAGAATGCGCTGGTCACTCTCCTTCAAACGACGCCGTTTTACTTGGTGCATTTGAGCAGAGTTTTCATTCTAGCCTCTGTTTCTTTTTTCTTTTTCAGTTTCAAAACCTTTCCCCTCTTCTTCCAAACGTCCCACCCTTGGGTTCAGTGGCCTCCGGCGCGCCACCATCGCGGCCACAAAGACCGATGGCCGGCGATGGAGAAGAGACCTCTAACCTCGACTTTGGAACACCCCCGAAGGCTAAGCCCTCAATCCCGAAAAAGAAAAAGAGAGAATAACCTCGGCGCCCTTTGGATCTGGCGGCCGCGACGAGGGAGAACCCTTCGCGGGCACGATTACGGCGCTTCCCCGGTAAGTCCCCTCTTCCCTTTTTTTTTATTTTCTTTTACTAAAAGTTTTTTTAGAACAGATTTGTAAAAAAGAAAAAAATGTAATAAAATAATTGAATGAATCGAAGAAACAAAAAAGGAGAAAACAACAACCTTTTTTCTTTTTTATTTCTAATCTCTGTTAGGCGTTTTTTTTACAAAGAAAATCGAAGAAGAACTAAAAATGGCTCTTGTTGTTTTTTATAGGCCATTACAAACTGTTTTTTTTATTGTTATTGATTGCTCTTTATTTCTTTGCCTTCATTTCTCTCTGCAGGTGGTCTGACACGCATGGAGGGCCAACGGCAGCAGTGCCAGAGGCGTGCGCTGAAGGTGCCTGGTGGCTGGGGGTGGCAGACGAGGAGGCCAACCGAGGCATGCGGCTCCTAGGGTTTCTTTTACTCATTTCTGCTGAAAATGCTAATGTTGTTTGGGCTAGGTTTTTAATTTTTGGGCCCATTTGTGATTGGGTTATTATTTTTACTAGGCCAGCAAATTTGGGCTTCTACAGCTGCCCCTCTTTGCTCGTTTTCGTGTAACGAGAACAGAGCAAAGACTAAGAATGACCAAATTTGTCTAGTCTCGCCGAGGCTTGGCTTCTTTGGGTACTGCTCTGATCCACTGCGTCTTATTACTTCGATCCTCTTTACGGCATCTTTAGAGAGATATGACTTCAATCTACTCTGCTACGACTCCATGGGGATGAGATTTGTGTTTTTAGTCTGCTCCACTACTACTTAGGGAGATAAGACTGGATGTGATCTGCTCCACTACTGCTTAGGGAGATAAGATCTGTGCTCTTCACTCTATTCCACTGTTGCTCAGGGAGATAGAACTACCAGCTTCAATGTACTCCACCGTAATCAAGGAGGTAAAATCCACCATCTTCGACTTGCTCCACTATTACTTAGGGAGATAAGATCTGGTTTCTTTCGTCTGCTCCACTACTGCTTAGGGAGATAAGACTTGATGTGATCTGCTCCACTACTGCTTAGGGAGATAAGATCTGGTTTTCTTCACTCTATTCTACTGCCAAACACAGGGAGATAGAGTTATCGGCTTCAATGCACTCCACTGTAGTCAGGGAGGTAAAATCTGCCATCTTCGATCTGCTTCGCTGCCAAATACAGGAAGGCAAGATCTGCAATCTTCAATTTATTCCACTGCCAAATACAGGGAGATAGAGTTATCGGCTTCAATGTACTCCTCTGTAGTCAGGGAGGTAAAATCTGCCATCTTCGATCTGCTTCGCTGCCAAATACAGAAAGACAAGATCTGCAATCTTCAATCTATTCCACTGCCAAATACAGGGAGATAGAATTATCGGCTTCAATGTACTCCACTGTAGTCAGTGAGGTAAAATCCGCCATCTTCGACCTGCTTCGCTGCCAAATACAGGAAGGCAAGATCTGCAATCTTCAATCTATTCCACTGCCAACCAGGGAGATAGAGTTATTGGCTTCAATGTACTCCTCTGTAGTCAGGGAGGTAAAATCTGCCATCTTTGATCTGCTTCGCTGCCAAATACAGGAAGGCAAGATCTGCAATCTTCAATCTATTCCACTGCCAAATACAGGGAGATAGAGTTATCGGCTTCAATGTACTCCTCTGTAGTCAGGGAGGTAAAATCTGCCATCTTCGATCTGCTTCGTTGCCAAATACAGGAAGGCAAGATCTGCAATCTTCAATCTATTCCACTGCCAAATACAGGGAGATAGAGTTATCGGCTTCAATGTACTCCTCTGTAGTCAGGGAGGTAAAATCTGCCATCTTCGATCTGCTTCGCTGCCAAATACAGGAAGGCAAGATCTGCAATCTTCAATCTATTCCACTGCCAAATACAGGGAGATAGAGTTATCGGCTTCAATGTACTCCTCTGTAGTCAGGGAGGTAAAATCTGCCATCTTCGATCTGCTTCGCTGCCAAATACAGGAAGGCAAGATCTGCAATCTTCAATCTATTCCACTGCCAAATACAGGGAGATAGAGTTATCGGCTTCAATGTACTCCTCTGTAGTCAGGGAGGTAAAATCTTCCATCTTCGATCTGCTTCGCTGCCAAATACAGGAAGGCAAGATCCGCAATCTTCAATCTATTCCACTGCCAAATACAGGGAGATAGAGTTATCGGCTTCAATGTACTCCACTATAGTCAAGGAGGTAAAATCTGCCATCTTCGATCTGCTTCGCTGCCAAATACAGGAAGGCAAGATCTGCAATCTTCAATCTATTCCACTGCCAAATACAGGGAGATAGAGTTATCGGCTTCAATGTACTCCACTATAGTCAGGGAGGTAAAATCTGCCATCTTCGATCTGCTTCGCTGCCAAATACAGGAAAGCAAGGTCTGATATCTTCAACCAGCTCTACTACAAACGAGAGAGGCAAGGTTTGTCTTCGATCTACTTCGCTGTCAGTGCAGGAAGGCAAGATCTGCTATCTTCAACCAGCTCTACTACAAACGAGAGTGGCAAGGTTTGTCTTCGATCTGCTTCGCTGTCAATGCAGAAAGGCAAGATCTGCTATCTTCAACCAGCTCTACTACAAACGAGAGTGGCAAGGTTTGTCTTCGATCTGCTTCACTGTCAATACAGGAAGGCAAGATCTGATAACTTCAACCAGCTCTGCTACGACCGAGAGAGGCAAGGTTTATCTTCAATTTTTACTGATCTGTTCTCTAGGGAACATGACCTGTATAATGAACCTAATTATGCCTAATGATTGGATGGCATGATCAAAATGAATCAAATGCTCCTAACTAGACATGCGTGAATGGTATTTGAATGAATGCAGAATGTCATGAAAATAATTCCTTAATGCTTAGGTTATCATCGCTCAAAGCTTATTAAGGCTTTATTACTAACGTGTCGCAACGCCTTCTTGACCAGCCGGCATTTCCAAAGAAACACGTAATCTGATTGCCCCCACTGTGAACATCGAAGTTCAACCCACTGGGACATAAAATTTGTACCATCAATCTCCCACTGTAACCCTAGGGTAGAAAGATATGGCTTTTGTCAATCTTCTCTTATCGCAATTCAAGGGTATAAGATTTAAATCCTTCTGGTCCCTTACATCATTCCCAAGGTGTCGTACCAAAGACTCATGCGCAAACGAGGGCTCTCCTTCCCGAGGTAACCTCTTCCTATTGCCTAAAGATCATCACTTTCTTGTTTATTCAAGCTTTGTCACCAACATGGCGTCTTGTCAATCAACGCATTTGACAACAAAAAATCCAAAGAGAAAGTCTAAACTTAGACTATTCCCTCCCAAATTTCCAACCTTTAAATTTGGAGTGTGCTAAACAATTGTCCTGCTTCAGGCTCCTATATTATTTAGAAACTTTTCAGAGTAATATGCAAAACTTCCTTCGTGAAAGTTTTATTAGTCCATTAATCATTATTCCAATGCAACATGCTTGCAAAAGATCATAACGATAGATAAAATAGAATTGATTTGAGAGCATAGCTCAAAATGAATAATCTATCAAGGATAGCAAGAATAAAAGGGGAATTAATTGGGAACACGTATCTTGAAAAAGAATGAAGTATTTCAAGAAAAAAAATAGTATGAGGACAAGATGCCCCAGATATCGTAGCTTGAACTTCTCTGTACCAACTCTTTGAAAGACCATTCTGTGTTTGACATGTGTTTAGGAGATCTACAAGACTTTGTCGATGCCCCAAGATGCTACCTACCCTTTCCTGTTGAATCAGGTATAGCAAGATCATTACATGCCCCGATTTGATCAAAATTTGAGCTGTTCTGATCGCCTCATGCCCCAATTTGATCCAAAATTTGAGTCGCCCTTTTTTTTAGGGTTTTCAACTCAAGCCCCTTTGGTCTCAAGGCGCCCTTTGCGGGTTTTCACCTTGGCCTCTCCTTTTTTCACTCATTTTTCTTTTCTTCTTTTTCATTAATTTTCTCTTTTTTTTAAGTGAAGTATTTGTTCCTTGAATCAAAATTCTCAAGATTAGGCAAGTTCTTGCCATCTATCTTGGTCAATACCTACACTCTCCCAGATAAAGCCTTCCACATAAGGTCCTTCTGGCTTGGCATCCACTTTCTTCTGAAGTTCCCTTTGTATGGGAAGGATCTTCTTTGATATCGGGTCCCCTTTGTGGAATTCTCTGGAGCAAATCTTGTTTTGGTGAACTCATACCATTTGCTTTTGGTACATTTGACCATGATAGATATTTTGAACATTCCTCTTCAACCAGGATTGGATCCAAAAACTCAAAGAGAAAGAAATCTTGACCTCAATAGGTGAAACCGCGATAAGCCCAAAAAGAGGGCGTTGCCCTGAGAGAGTTTTTTTTGGCGATATGGTGTTAATCTTGAACAGACTGCAAACTTCTGATATTGTGCTCTTGTTCAAATTTAGTGCATTGTCAAATATGATCTTTTTCGACTTTTCAAGCTGACGTGATTTTTTTCAAAAAAAAATTACTGTCGACTTTTTGACATTGGCATATGAAGCAGCTTCTTCCCGTGAAGATAAACTGATGACCGCTAGACTCTTTTGACGAGATTGACCTAACAACCTTCATGCCCCACATAGGGGAAGTCATGGACTCCATTGATTTTTCGTGAGGTGGAATCTGTTTTTCACCTTGTTCTACCCTCCTCAATAAGTACGGAGATAGGCCACAATCTATGTCCTCTTCGAAGTCATGAGATTCCTCTAAACACATGTCTCACTCAAAAGGAGGTTCTGAGTTTGTAGCAGTGTCATTCATGTCGTTGATATTCAGGGACCCGTTATAGGTGCAAAAGAATATACAAAGAATGTACGAATTTAATAATAATTATCTGTACAGTATGATTATGAATGAATGAATGATTTGGAAGAAAGAATGAAAGATTAAAAATAATTATTCATAAAGAATGAAAGAATATTAGCTCAAAAATGATCGCAAAGATGCATTTCATTAAAATAACGACGTTCAGACATGAGCCTATTTCACAAAAAGAGTTCATATTGCTTCAGGCTAAAAGCAACAAGTTTATTCTGAATATTACTCTAAGTAGGTTCTAAATACTACAGAGACTTCTTTTACAGTCTGATTTATTTAGAACACTTCCAAGTTTATAAGGGTCGATATCTAACAAAGTCCCTTCTTCAATTGTGTCTTCATGCATGTCATTGATGTGAACACTTCCCAACATCTCTTCATACATCGCATTCACCTTATTGTCAATCATGATTGGATAGCAGATTTTCTGCCGTAGATGAGTCACCCAACTTGACAATACCCATGTTGATGAGTTTTTCAACTAGTTTCTTGAAGGTGATGCAATTCTCTATTGAGTGCCCCGTAATTCCTACGTGGTAGTCACATTGTGTGTTCGCATTATACCACTTTGGATATGGAGGTTGTGGGGGTTTTGAGTAGGAAGGGGAAACAACATGCGCATCGAATAAATTTTGATACAACTCTTCATATGACATTGGAATTGTTGTGAACTGGAGGTTCTCAGTACCTGGTTTCACTCCAGGTTCTTGTCTCAATGAGCCTTGTTGGTTAGCGACCATTTTTCTTAGCTGATTCACCGTAATTGGTTTTGAATAACCCTTGCTATATGTACTCGTGTTGTTCACCTCATTGTCTTTGTGCTTTGGGGTTGATCTCTTGATGCCTTCTTCCGCATCTATCTTCCCACTTCTTATTGCATTTTCAATCATTTCACCAGACATCACTACATCTGAGAAGCTCATGGTAGCACTTCCTAACATGTGGTTAATGAACGGTGCTTTCAGAGTGTTGATGAAAAGCATCGTGGTTTCTTTCTCTAAAAGAGGTGGCTGGACCTGTGTCGCGACCTCTCTCCATCTTTAGGCATATTGCCTAAAGCTCTCGCTATGCTTCTTTTCCATGTTCTGCAATGTGATTCTATCGGGTGTCATATCTGTCACATGGTTGTACTGCTTTATGAAAGCCTGTGCTAAGTCCTTCCATGAATGGATGTTGACGCGGCTTAACTGGTTGTACCACTTAGCTGCAGACCCGATCAGACTGTCCTGGAAGCAGTGGATCAACAGTTGATCATTATTGATGTATCCCGTCATTCTTCGACAGAACATAGTTATATGAGCTTCAGGACAACTAGTCCCGTTGTACTTTTCAAACTCCGGCATTTTGAATTTGGGAGGGAGTACGAGATCAGGTACCAAACTCAAGTCCTTGGCGTCGACTCCACAATGGTAGTCGGTGTTCTCCATGGCTCTAAATTTCTCCTCTAGCCATCTACATCGGTCCTCAAGTTTTTTTGACAAGTCCGTTTTCGCCTTCTCCATCTCTGCCATGTTATCGAGATCAAGAAACACGGGGTTGGTAGGATTATCACCGGGATTAGAACTCGAGCCTATTGGAAAGTTCATCGATGCCGGGGCACCGACCTGGTATTGGGATCTAATGGTAACAGGTGCCCTCTGCGGGTACACCTCTGGTTGCGCTTGAATGTTAGTTGGGGTGAAACCTGGAGGATAGGCAGGGTCATCGTGATCATCCCCAGCATCAACTAAAGGGCCTTTTCCTTTGTCATTCCTTCCAGTCAATAACTGCTTTAATTGATTCATCACAGTGTTCTGGGATTCTAACATGTCTTGCTGGATTTTTTCCAGTCGTTCGTGCATCTGATCTTGCATCTCTCGTTGCAACTGTTCCAATCTTTCCAACCTTTGATCCATTGCTTTCGTTTGGCGACGAGTACCGTAGTGATATTTGACTAGATTTTTGGTGGTTTCCAGGGTAACTGAAATAATTTTACCTAGTTAGGGTCACTTCGTGAAAGTCTAATGCATATGATGCAATGTAATGCAAATGCATGAAATGAATGCCAAAAGAGACGTTGATTCTTGGTTCAATTCTATTAGAACAACTGGAATAGAAAACAAATCTATTTACATAAAGCAGATATATATACGGCTTTGCCGTCATAGGCGGGGACATTCGATCCTCTTCTTCATTCGAGCGTTAAGATAAATCTCCCGAACTCTTCAAAAGGGACATCCCTTCTATCTCTTTTTTTCTTCATCTGGGCCGCGACTCGTTACTCACTCATCCTTGTGATGCTCGTTGGCTTCTCTTTAAAAAGTTTAGCGGTTCTCGAATAATCTTTGTCATCTTGAGTCTTCAGGCAACGAGGCAAAGTTGTATAGTCCTCTACTGAACTATCATCCTTCTTTGGTTATATCTTCTCGGACCGTATTAGGACAACCGTATCGTCATCCACTTTATCAAGAAACCCATTTTCTTATGACGATCTCTCTATTTAGCAATTGAACGTGAATCAACACCTCTTTTTATGATGAAAATGCAATCATAACAAAAAGAAAACATGTTAGTACAAAGCAAAAGCAAGCAAGAATAAATAGAACACCTATTTGGGTGAATACTAGGGGTTCGAAGTGGTTCTACCTAGGGTGGGCTCCTAAGGTTCACTACATGGGGTTTGGTTCTAAAGTAAGGGTACCTGAACCAGCAGATTCCTCGATCCTCACCCATTATAGGCTCATATGGACCGAGTTCAGTTCAGGGGAATACATTTCCTTATGGCCATGCGGAGATGAAAATCTCACGAAGACATAGGTACGGATGTATCCCGGAAGCGATTCACTATCCCATGCGGAGGTGAAAACCTCACGAAGGCGTAGTTTCTCACTCCCACTTAAAAGGGTATGACCAGCGGTCATGCAATGCAATGTGCAGAGGTATAAAATAAAATACAGAACACGATAAAAAATATATAACTCAAAACAAAAGAGATGCAATGAGAGGATCGTAAATTTAAATCGAATTTTCCACTTTCAACAAAAAGACAAGAAATAATCAACACGTGGCTTGACTCTCTTATTGTCCCCAGTGGAGTCGCCAAGCTGTTGACACCATTTTTGGATAAAACGGTGTCGACTTGGATTTTGAAAACGAATGAAAACAGGAGTCGCCACCAATCCTTTTTTTATGAGGTGTGATCGGGTCACCTCGAAAAGTGGTTGTTTTTAATAAACGATTTAATTTTTATTAAAACAACGATTTTGGTCTGCGAAATTCAGAAAAACGGGTTCGGGAGTCGGTTACGCACGAGGAAGGGTTAACACCCTCGATACGCCCAAAATTGGTACCTAGTTGATTACTTAATGTCTTGGTGTCGAAAATTAAAAACTCGAAAAGAATTTAAAAATACGATCCTTCTTTATATTGCATTATTTAAAAAAAAATTACTTAGATAAATCAAAATGGAAAAATGCCTTCTTATCTCGAAGTAACAAGATGTCACATTCAGTAAGTTAGGACACGGCACCTCGTATTTTCGAGAGTAAGCTTGCATATATTTTTTTGTTTAAACCTCATTTATTTGAATTTTAAAAGGATATTCGGTTATTTAGAATCACGAGAAAAATCGAAGCCCAGTAAGTTAGGGCACAATTTCTCGAATTTTCTAAATACGGAATATCGTCTTTATTTTCGAAATTTTATATGTTTGAGATTTAAAAGGATATTTTGTTATTTGGGTTTAATGAGAAAATCGAGACCCAGTAAGTTAGGGTACAATTTCTCAAATTTCCAAAATGCAAAATATTGCCTTATTAGAAAAAATTTCTTTTTGATGTACGGTGTTAATATGCATAGCAAAACAATAATGAATACGGTGGCATAAAAGCAACACGAGTAATAGCAACGAAAATAAGATAATAAAAGGGACCAATCAATAACATACAAAATGACAAATACATAGGCAAATAAAATCGAATCCTTCTTTCTAAATAATAATGAAAGTGTAAATAAATAAATAAGTAAATAACGAATAGATGTAAAACGTATATACATGAATGTACACAAAATTATGAAAATATGAAAAATCTACGTACGTATACATATTGTGAGATTGTTAAATATAAAAATATATGTAAGTATGTATATACATGTATAGGTATATGAATTAAAATATGTAAATATATAAGTATATATATGCATGTAGAAAATATGGAATATAAAAAATGTGTATTCAAAATAAATAAAGAATATGTACATGCATATAAATTATATGATATAATAAGAAATATGCATAACTACGTACGTGTATATAAATTATAAAAGAATATGTATGTGCATATATAATGACTTAAATCAAATAATACAAATAATAAGAAAGATATTAGGTAAATAATATATATACATATATATATATATACATATATATAACTTAAAATAAATAATAGAGGAATTCCCCTTTTCTTTTAAAAAAAATTAATTAAATGAACTAAAGGATGAAATTAAAATCAAACCAAAATCCGAGGGCCAAACTGTAAATAAATAAAACAGGTGACTAGGGGGCTGAAATAAAATACGCTGAGGACATGGGGGACCGATTGTGCAATACTCCCCGTCCCATATACACATTGCTTTGCGCGGGACCGAATTGGAAAAGGGGCGAAATTCTATGGTCGAAATTAAAAGAAAGAAAAGGCTGCATTAAATGGCGCTGCAAAATCGGAGGGACCAAAGACGCAAATTACCCATTAGGGCAAGAATGCGCTGGTCACTCTCCTTCAAACGACGCCGTTTTACTTGTTGCATTTGAGCAGAGTTTTCATTCTAGCCTCTGTTTCTTTTTTCTTTTTTAGTTTCAAAACCTTTCCCCTCTTCTTCCAAACGTCCCACCCTTGGGTTCAGTGGCCTCCGGCGTGCCACCATCGCGGCCACAAAGACCGATGGCCGGCGATGGAGAAGAGACCTCTAACCTCGACTTTGGAACACCCCCGAAGGCTAAGCCCTCAATCTCGAAAAAGAAAAAAGAGAGAATAACCTCGGCGCCCTTTGGATCTGGCGGCCGCGACGAGGGAGAACCCTTCGCGGGCACGATTGCGGCGCTTCCCCGATAAGTCCCCTCTTCCCTTTTTTTTTATTTTCTTTTACTAAAAGTTTTTTTAGAACAGATTTGTAAAAAAGAAAAAAATGTAATAAAATAATTGAATGAATCGAAGAAACAAAAAAGGAGAAAACAACAACCTTTTTTCTTTTTTATTTCTAATCTCTGTTAGGCGTTTTTTTTACAAAGAAAATCGAAGAAGAACTAAAAATGGCTCTTGTTGTTTTTTATAGGCCATTACAAACTGTTTTTTTTATTGTTATTGATTGCTCTTTATTTCTTTGCCTTCATTTCTCTCTGCAGGTGGTTTGACACGCATGGAGGGCCAACGGCAGCAGTGTCAGAGGCGTGCGCTGAAGGTGCCTGGTGGCTGGGGGTGGCAGACGAGGAGGCCAACCGAGGCATGCGGCTCCTAGGGTTTCTTTTACTCATTTCTGCTGAAAATGCTAATGTTGTTTGGGCTAGGTTTTTAATTTTTGGGCCCATTTGTGATTGGGTTATTATTTTTACTAGGCCAGCAAATTTGGGCTTCTACAAGAACCATAGATTCAGCAGCATCGGACCTTCGAATCATGCAACCACCATGAGTTTCTACTTATTGGCTGCTGCTCTCACTACACCAAAACAGGCTTTTATCGGCGTTTTAAGCGGCGTTTGGATAAAAAACGCCACTAAAGATCGAGCATTAGCGGCGCTTTTTGGAAAAAGCCGCTAAAGATCGAGTATTAGCGGCGCTTTTTGAAAAACGCCGCTAAAAACAAGCATTAGCGGCGTTTTCTGAAAAAGCGCCGCAAAAAACCTAAGCCCAACGACGCCGTTTTCTGAGCTTTGGGGGCTTTAGCAGCGTTTTTGGGAAAGAGCCGCTAATTCTCAAGGCTTTAGCGGCGTTTTTGTAAAAGCGCCGCTAATGCTCAGGGCTTTAGCGGCGTTTTTGGGAAAGCGCCGCTAATGCTCAAGGCTTTAGCGGCGTTTTTGGGAAAGCGCCGCTAATGCTTAGGGCTTTAGCGGCGTTTTGGTTAAAGCGCCGCGAATGCTCAGGGCTTTTGCGGCATTTTCTAAGAAGCACCGCTAATGCTCAGGGATTTAAAATAATTTAAAATATTTGTTAAAAATGGAAAAATTAAAATACTATTATTTAAAATAAATTTAAAGTTTTTTGGATACAATACTGATTTTTTAAATTTATATATTAAATAATTTCTTTTATAATCGTTAGAGTATATCGTTAGAGTATAGGGTTTTTGGTGTAGGGTATATGATTTAGAGTTTAAGGTTTAGGTGTTACCATTTTAAGGTTTATAGATTATGGGTTTAGGAGTTATGGTTTATGGTTTATGATTTAAAGGCTTAAGGTTTAGAGGTTATGTGTTAAGAGTTTATGGTTTTATGGTTTTAGGGTTTAAGTTTATGGTTTAGGGTTTAGATTAACTAGTGTTTTCTAATTTATATATTAATTAATTTCTTATATAATTGTAAAAGAGATAATATTAATTTGGTTCTTCAAAATCATGTGAAGATTTGGTTCTTCAAAATCGATATAAGCTATATCCAAGGATATCCCCATATTATCCCATCTTGGTTCAGTATTTTTAGTGCTCGGTTCAGTTTTTTTATCCAGTTTAATTTTTTGCGTGTTTTGCCTTACCCCCGCCATGATCAAGTAATTATATATGGATTTAGGGATTAGGGATTATGGTTTAAGGGTTGGGATTTAATGTTTAAGGGTTAGGAGTTAAGGGTTAAGGGTTAAGAGTTAGAGATTTAAGATTTAGGGATTCAAGGGTCGGGTTAGGGTTTAAGGTTTAGATTAATTAGTTTTTTTAATTTATATATTAAATATGTTCTTATATATTTGTAAAAGAGAAAATAATAAATTTAATATATTAAAATTATGAGTATAGTTTATATTATTTAAGAGATATATAATGGATAGACTTTATGTATATTGAATGGCTAATTTAGGGTTTAAGGTTTATTTCAAATTTGTTAAATGATACAATTTTATACAATTAATTAATGCTTTTATATTTAAAAATATTTAATCTAAACCATTTGATATATTTGATATGGATATATACGTAATTATTTAATTTGGATAGGACCAAATTATAAGTAAAAAAATACAAAAATAAAAATGAGATAAAAATGATATGGATATATAGGTAATTATTTAATTTAGATAATTCTAACTTAATAATTAAATACAACCATTTTATCATTTGTTTTATTATTAAAATATATAGTATTTATTTTGTGAATACTTGGTTTTTTTATTTTATAAAAAATTAATTTATAAAAAATAAAAAAAATTTAGCATAACAAACAACGTCATTTTATTCAAAATAAAATATTTTTTTGCGACGTTTTTATAAAAACGCCGCCAAAAATAAGCAATAGCGGCATTTTTGCAAAAAAAAATAATTTTACTTTTAAAAATGGCGAGTTTTATTCCAAAATTTCCCCCTGAACCCCTAAACTTTCCCCCCTAAAATTGGTACCCTCAAAACACCTAACGGCATGTTTGGTTGGGTGTATTGGCTATGCCAATACACCCCTAATCGGTGGGGCCTACTTAAGACGCTTCTATGCCATTGTTTGGTTCGTGGTTTTTCTATTACGGCTGTAATACGCGACTAACTTAATCGGTGAAATCCACCGATTTCTAATACACCCCATTTGCTCAGATTAGGCTCCGCATAGGTTTACCATCCCTGTTATACCCTCCCATCTGCTTCCCCGTTTCTCTTCTGTTCCTTCTAGCCTCTGCCGAATTCGTTGTTGGCAAGTTAATCCCCTCCAGATTTGTTTCACTCTGCTGATTCTGCATGTAATCGATTTCCCCTTTTCTGATTACAGCTTCTTCTTCATCGCACTGTGCCCGGATTTGGTCATTTACAGGTTAGTGTTTTGGGTTTTTAAGCTTTCCATTCCTCCTAATTTATTCCTCTTCTTGGTTGCCTTGCCTGCGCCTAGTTATCGCCATTTCTGCTTCTTTCCAGGCTCCACTCAAGGCTTCAATCTATTTCAAAGGAAATCCATATTCATTACAGGTTAACTAAACCTTCAATTTACAAGCCATATGTAATCATGTTTCATTTTTTTTTAATTTTGGGTCTCTGCAAGATTTGTTCTTTTTGGGGTTTTGAATTCTTTTTATTGTTATGTTTAGTTAATCCTTGAATTTATGTTGTTTAGAGATGGTGAATTTAACAGAAGTAATATAGTTGATGTCAGTATTCATGTCTGTGGAAGAAATGATTAGAAGAGTTAATTATAACAAGAGAAATGGAAATAAGGTACAATTCACTGCGTTAAAAGCAGTACCTTTTCGTTGAACAAAACTCCACCAGTAGGGTTATATTTGTCGATAGATTTATGGATGAATGCCTTCAAGTCTGGACTGTTTTCTATCTCAAGAATCTTTAAGGCTGGGAAGTCAACAGTATAGTGTTATATTTGTCGATAGATTTATAGATTATCAATCTATTTTCTTGTGAAATGATCGAATGCAATATTTTCAGGGTGTCTTTGTGTAGTGAAATGAGTGGTAGACTTGGTAAACTTGCATGTGTTACAAAATTGAATCTAGAGATCTGTTTCCCAGTCTTGACTTGAGCAACTTACTGCCAATCTTCCTCCAAAGTAGTTTCCTAATCAATTTGGCTTTATGTTTAATAATGAGAGTTTGCTATTGGTTTTTCTTGTTAGAGATCTGTGTGTTTGTTATAGTTGGTTATAGGTAAAATGTAGGGACGAATTGAAAGAGAGTAGAATGAGTGTACTTCAGGTTATTATTGTTGGATTGAGAGAAAACTAATAGCTGACAAAGTCTATGAATCTTATGGTGCAAAGGCAATGTGTTTGGCTTCAGCATATATGGAGTATATAACTGGGCTTCATTTTGACTGTCCTTATGGTAATTGATATTTTCTTTGATTGCAGGATGATTCCTTGCAAAGACTAAGCATGGGGTGGCAGCTTTCGCTGGTGTGAATTGAAGGCTTATGAGGGGATTCTTGCACCATATGACAAGACAAGAGAATGGTTATTCCTGATGCTCTCAAGTTTTGCAGTAGTTGGTTTCTTTTGTGGAATTTAGAATTTCGTTTTCTTACTTGCTTCTTGTGGTCTTCAGATGAAATTAACTCCAGGGCATCAGATGAAATTAACTTCAGATGAAATTACACTAATCTCAATAGGCTGGTCTCTCAGGTACAATAAATGATAGCTTTAATTTGATTGTTTGCATTGTATGTGTATACTTATGATGTTTGGATCGTTTACAGGTTATTTCTTCCTTGACTGCATCTTTGAGATTTGATAGTGCTTTGAATGTGGATGTGAATGAGTTTCAGACCAATTTAGTCCCATACCCTAGAATCCATTTCATGCTGTCTTCATATGCACCAGTGATTTCCGCGGAAAAGGCTTACCATGAGCAACTATCAGTAGCAGAAATCACAAGCAGTGCATTTGAACCAGCTTCAATGATGGCCAAATGTGATCCACGCCATGGGAAATACATGGCTTGTTGCTTGATGTACAGAGGAGATGTGGTGCCTAAAGATGTGAATGCTGCACTGGCAACAATCAAGACCAAAATGAATATCCAGTTTGTTAATTGGTGTCCCACAGGGTTCAAGTGTGGCATCAACTACCAGCCTCCAACTGTGGTACCTGGTGGGGATTTGGCCAAGGTTCAAAGGGCAGTTTGCATGATTTCAAATTCTACTAGTGTTGCTAAAGTGTTCTCAAGGATTGATCATAAGTTTGATCTGATGTATGCAAAGCGTACATTTGTGCATTGGTATGTCGGTAAAGGTATGGAGGAAGGTGAGTTTTCTGAAGCTAGAGAAGACTTGGCTGCTCTTGAGAAAGATTATGAAGAAGTGGGCTTGGAATCTGGTGAAGGAGATGAAGATGAAGGGGATGAGTACTAGGCTAGAATATAGAGTAAAATCTGCCAATGGACTTATTGGTCAGCTAATAAAAATGGGTTATTTTGTTTGCCTTCTCTATTGTATCAAACTTCAAAACATATTTTAATGGATCTTTGCTTAATTTCATATGCTCTAACTTACAGTAATTTCATATGCTTCAAAAAGTAATTTCATATGCTCTAACTTACAGTAATTTCTTTTTGCAATTTATTAATTTAAGCATTTTTGAGATAAATTTTAAAATTACTAGATAAATCCTCTTCCCATGCTTCGGAAAATTAGTCATATTTTGACTAAGATATTTATATTGGAATATAATGATTTGATTAAATTATATATTTTTACTAAATTATATTTTTAATAATAATTATTTTAAATTATATTTTATAGTATTATATATTATGATTTTAGTAAATTCATTTAAGAATATTTAATATTAAGAATTTTATTAAATTATATATTTTTGTTAAATTATATTTAATAATAATTATTTTAAATTATATTTTATAGTATTATATATTATGATTTTAGTAAATTCATTTAAGAATATTTAAATATTAAGAATTTTATTAAATTATATATTTCTATTAAATTATATTTAATAATAATTATTTTAAATTATATTTTATAGTATTATATATTATAATTTTATTAAATTCATATAAGAATATTTAATATTAAGAATTTTATTAAATTATGTATTTTTATTAAATTATATTTAATAATAATTATGTTAAATTATCTTTTAAATTATTTATTATTAATAATAATTTACCAAAATAAATTTCTGCTAATTATTAAGAATTTTATTAAATTATATATTTTAATTAAAATATATTTAATAAAAATTATGTTTAAATATGATTAAATTATTTATTATTGATAATAATAATCTTATTAAAATTTAAATAACAATAACAATAACAATAATCATTTACCAAAACAAATTTATGCTAAGGGTATTCTAGTCATTTTAGTTTTTTCCATTATGCGATTACACCTCTATTCCATTCAACCAAACACAAGATTATTATTACGCCTCTATTCCATTACATTCAACCAAACAGTTAATTTGCTATTACACCACTAATCCAATACACCTCTAATTTCAATACACCTCTAATCCAATTCAGGGAACCAAACACACCCTCAGTGTTTTTCTCTGCCACCACCGTCTTCATCATCATCTTCACCTCTCCATCTTTTTGCATATATCTCAGAAGTGATGCTGTTGTTTTTACTTGAAAGCAAGCATATCAAAGCTTAAATGATCTATCATTTCCATCGAGTGTTAAGCTATCATAACTGCCGTTGATGTTAGATTGGATTGTCTTAAGCTTAGACCTTTTTCGAATTTTCCCTCTCAACTACTCTCTCTAAATCTCTCTTCTTCTTCAGCTGTTTGGCTCTTTTACTGTTCCTTAGATCCGATTTCTAATTTCAAAGGACTTTCTTTTTTTTCTTTTCCTTTTTGTGAAACGCTTGCAAAACTCTGCTTTTATCCACTCTTCTTCATTAATTTTTCTTTTTTTGTGTGCTTAATCTTGAAGAAGGGATAAAACCCTAGAAAAAAAAAGGGGGAATCCACAAGAATGATCGATGTGGAGAAGCTGATATCTTACAGTGACGACCTGGTGGAGGTATTGAAGGACAAAAGGGACATTAACAACTTGGCGCAGTGTTTTCAGCACTTTAACGATCTCCGCTCGCATTGCGATGCTGATTCTAACGAGGTTCATCGATTGCTTCGAGGTGTCTTTCCTTTTCTACTTATTCTTTTTTCCCCCATAAATTAAAAGGAGAACTAAGAAAGTAAAGCAAGATATTTTATTCTTTTTTGAAAAAAAAATGCAGAATATGAGGAAAAGATAGAAGCTTGCAAGAAGAAAACAGAACAGGCAAACTTGGAGGTTGCTGATGGTGCTGAAATGGAAAGTATCTGCAGAAGGAATACCAAGAAGAGCTTGAAAAAGAACGTGGACTTGAAGAGGAGCTTAGATAAGTATATGACTTTTGATATATATATTTAATGTTTTGGTGTTATGGTGTTTGATTGATTTGTTAAATCTTATTATATAAGAACACAGCTGTTAGCAATGAGATAATTGAACTAGATCGCCAGAGGGTTTCTATTGAAGAACGCAAGAAAAACCTAAAGAAATATGAGTAAGACAAACTCAAAGAACAGTAAGTATAGGAACTGATGTTTTTGTTAGCTTGAATGTGTTTTCTTGGACAAATAAGAGAATGATCTTGACTTTGAGTTCCATGTCTTTAACATTGGTTATCTGAAATAACATCTGTAGTATCTTGGGATTTGTCGGAACTGTTTTTCGAGGAACTTGAGATCTTTTGCTATGTTCAACAACATTTTCTTATTCAAGAATGTGTTGCAATAGCTACCATACTTTCCCAAGTTGTCTTTTGCTTGGTTGATGTCTTGAAAACGGGGGAAACTTGTTATGTGTCTCGAGGACAGCGAAGAAACTTTGATTTCCATGTATCTGCTCATTGCTCACACCATTGCTTTCTGTTCTGTATGTGGTTAACAGAGGTTGTCTTAATGATCATGCATTAATTATAAATTGATGATGTGTCATATAATCATTTATCAAAGTAAAAAAGAAAAAGGTAGATTGGAAGGTAAGGGATGGGTAGATAGGTGTTCGTACACGCGGTGGATGGGTTTTCCTTTTTGTCCCTCTGTGTGCGCAATTTTAATTTGTATTATTCATTCCTCCCCCAAAGCTTTTAGCTTTTAGCTTTGTTCTTTGCTTCTGTTTTTATTTTTACTTTTTCCAACAACAATAATCTTAGTAATTTATCCCACTTTTGCTCTCAAATCATCTCTACTCATTTCAACTTTTTTTAAGGCTAAACAAACTATTTATCCCTTCCCTTACATCTCATTTTACTTTCAAATTATTGGCATTTAATAAAAATGCAAAACATGTCACATTTTTATTGATTTTTTTTCCTATTTTAAGTATTTTAGAATGAAAATGATACTTTAATATCAAAGAATGATAAAAAAATTTAAATATCAAAATAAAAAATCAATATAGTCTAAGAGATAAATCATGACTTAAAGATCTTTTTTACACTAAAATATATTTCAAATTTTTTCATATTTTGAAATTTAATCCATAAAAATGTAAGTTTAATTGTTAACGGGGAAATTACCAATAAAAGCTCCTTTATTTTTAAAATTATCGAAATGGGCCAAGTCCTAAATTAATTACATTTATAATAATATAAATAATATAATGGCATGTGCATATAATATAAGACTAACATGCTTGTATAGAATATGACTAACATGCTAAAACTTAATGATCATGCATTCTGTCATTCAAAGAAAAATTGTCCCACGAGCACCTTTGATCTTTATTTTCTTTGTTACAATTCTCTTAGTATTATCAACTAATGCAGTCTTTTTTGACTAATATTTCTTTTCAAATTCTCTTCTCTATTTCTTTTTTCCCTAATTGAAGATAATCTAATATTGATTTGTATTATTGTTTTCCAGCCAAGAGAAGGAAGAATCTCGGGTTTCAGATTTTAAGGTATGTTGAAATTAGAGTTACATGTTAAATTTTCTATTTTCTTATTATTATTGGCTTAGTTGATTAATACGTGAAGGTTTTGTTTGGTTCAACTGATGAACTTGCTGAAAAGTATTTTCATGTATATTTTTGTCCTTTAATTAAGACAGATTAATCTTTTCGGTTTCTTTTTTCTTTTTAAATTGCATCGTTTCTTTTGCTATCATCCTTTACCATCTCGATATGGTGTGGGTGCTTGAAAGACGGTTATACCCTCGGCATTTATTTTTCGGGCTATCCATCTTTCACATTCACTATTTTTCTCTTCCTCCTTTCTTTGCGGAATTATTATGTTCATGAAAATTTTGTATTATTTGAAACTGGATTAAACCTTTTTTTTTCTTGGAGAAAATCTCTTCAGTTGTAAATACTTTTGAAAGCAGCCTATTTGTAATTATACGTTTATGTCATATTCCCCGAGCTTGCTAGTATAGGATTTAACTCATAAGATGAGCACCTGAGGTAACTAACAATTTCAAGTTTCAATTGTGCAATTAAAATCCATATTCTAAACTTTCCAACACAGTTTGGTGAAAGTTGAATAAGTTAATATCAATAAAGCACCAAATATTTACGTCAGATTGCACTTGTTTTGATTTCTATAAAGTTGTTTATGATAAGCTGATTAGAATTAGATCAAACATGCTAAGCATCAGGAAGTAGAAATCTATGCAAACAAAATGTCCTGGATTGTTTGTACAGGAAATGGGAACTTGAACTCTTATTCTTTTCCTGCTTTGGCTTTATGCTCATTTTTCCAGTAGACTTGATGCAAATATGGCCATGAGAATTTAGGCTCTTATTGGTTGTCACTTTTACTCCTTCGTTTCTCTAGTTGATTTTTGCTTCTTAAAAGGTTGCTAAAAAATAAATCTAAAAGAGAGAAGCAAAGTCGTAATTGATTGAGAATATATAAATGACTAGAATACTATAAAATTTCTAGTATGATTGTTCACGACCAGCTTGTTGTGAAAACATTTGTTTGCTATATCCCCGTTCATTTTTATTCTATAGTTAAGTTAAGTTGCTAATTTTATTTTCGTATCTACCTGTGTATCTGAATGATGTTTTATGAATACAGCCATGCTTCCAATAATGTGTTAGATGGGCTGAACATGTCTGATGGTCATTACTTCTACACGGGGTTAAGGGGTCACCACTCGGTGTGGGATTCTCATCTTTTTAATTATGGAAGCTGAGAAGTATGTACTTCTACCTAAACATTTCTTAATGAATAGCTTGTTTAAAGATTTTGGCTTCGTCCCTTCCAGTTGTAAATATTATTTCTTAATTGTTGCTTTAGGTACTAAGGTATCTTCTTTCAAATGCAAGATGGTGGCCGGAGGAGTATAAGTTTGATGGGTACAAATTTGATGGTGTGACTTCATGATGTACAAGATTTCCTTGAGTAAGTAAATGTATTATATCTTTTATTACCAAGATTTACTTGATTAAGAAAATGCATTGTATGTTTTATTACCTTGCATATGTATTATTTATTTTAGTTTTAATTCTAAATTTTTATTTTTACTTAAGAGTTCTAACTTTTGGATTTTAATTGTTTTATTAATTTAATATTTTAAATTCTAAATTTAAATTCATTAATTTTTATATTTAGTTTTAAAGTTGAAATTTTTGTAGAAAATTTAACTTAAATAATATTTTTTATTTCTTCTTAAAACATAATATAATATTAATCATAGAAATAAATATTATTTAAAAAAATTATTTTTTTAATAGCGGCGTTTGTGGGAAAAGTGTCGCTAAAAGTGATGATCTATAGTGACGTTTGTGGGAAAAGCGTCGCTAAAAGTGATGATCTATAGCGACGTTTGTGGGAAAAGTGTCGTTAAAAGTCATGATCTTTAGCGACGTTTGTGGGAAAAGCGCTGCTAAAGGTCTTGTTCTATAGCGGCGTTTGTGTGAAAAGCGTCGCTAAAGGTCTTGTTCTACAGCGGTGTTTGTTTCTAAAAACGCCGCAAAAGTTAGCGGCGGTATCAATAGCGGCATTTTTTGCGGCACTACTGAAAGCGCTGCTAAAAGTATTTGCGGCGTTAAAAAGCGCCGCTAAAGGTAAAAAAAGGCCGCTAAAAACCTGTTTTCGTGTAGTGTCTTTGGATTGAGGATTTCATCTATCTATTGAAAGATAACCTCAATCTCCCCTCCTGTCTCGTTCTCCACGATTGTTTTGGTTAGGAAGGGTTTGGCCGTTTGGTTTCACTGGCAATCTGAAGGGGTTTTTTTAGATGAAGTTTCTAGAGGTTGTTTTAGTTTTTTTTTTGTTTTTGTTGTGTTTTTTAAATTTGCTCCGGATGTTTTATTGTACTTTTTTTTATCTAGGCCCATAATAATAAACCAAACAGATTTTTTCAAAAAAAAATTCAACATTTAATATTTTAAATGTATTTAATAATTATTTTAATTTTTTACTTAATATAAAATTTTTAACAAAAAAAAGTTGAATAAGATAAATAGGTAGGTAGTTACTTATCACTTAATGTAAAAAATATTAATTTAAATTTTATTTTCTTAAAGAATTGGAATAACTTGCATTTTTACAAAATTGAGATATTCAAAGTATCATATTTATCTTTTATCCAGAACTATCCAAAATAATAAAAAATATGATATCAATAAGTTTAAAAATAAAAAATAAAAAATCTTTAAAACATAAGTATTTATTTCTATCAAACAATAAAATTATATTTCATACTTATATTTATTAATTCACCAATCAAATTTTAATATAAATTTCATACTTACAAAATTTTCTATTAAAAATTTTAATAACTAATCTTTGAAACTTTGATTTTTCAATTTATGAAACACACCCGTTAATTTTTCCATAATTGCAAGTAGACAAGTCAAGAAAATGAAAATTGGAAAAAGGAAAGAGAATTGTACAGAAAAGGTTTATTTTTTTAATCTTAGCCATTGATTTAATTAGGGTCAAATATAAATTTCTTTAGTTTTATAAGGATATAAATAGATTTGATTATGTGATGGATTGGATTCGAATAAGGTTTATATATAAGTTTAGGCTCGAATTTTATGGTTTGGGTTTGGTTCGAAAAATAGATTTAAAATTTTATCTTAATCTGATCTAATTTAAAAATGTTAAACTTAAGCTTAACCTACATACCTGTATTAAATTTTTTAAAATTATTTTTTATATAAAAAAGACTAATAATATTTTATTAATAAAGTTAGGATATCCGTTTGGATGAAAACGTAACATTGATGATGAGCAAACATCACCCACTAACGGTGGCTAAAATAAAAGCTGAATGGTAAATTATTAAACAACACAACATTGCATAATCATACGTTCTCCAATCTCATGGAACTGGGATCTACTATAAAAATTATACCAGATAAACAGGGCAAGCAAAACCCAAAGAAGATAGAACCTTCACTCAAGTAATATTTGTTGTTGGTGGTGAAGCTCAAAATAGAAACATGGCGAATGAGTTGAATGTCGAAGATGGTGAGTATTCAGAGCCAGTCAGTCCCACTGCATAGTATCTCAACAGCTCAGTGCTCTCCGTTTGCATTCTTGCTGTTTTGGACTCCGAAATTCCTGTCGATGATTCCCCAGCCTTGGGTTTGCTTAAAGATGTCTTCCTTCCCATTAGTCCTCGCTTCTCCTCCCTTATGGTACATATGATAATACATATACATATATATGTTCCACTTTATTTTCTCTTTCTATCTGTCTATCATTTTTATCATCTCTCTAATGTATACCTATATATGTTTGAGTGCTTTCTACACGTGTATTTAAGGGTTAAGGTCTGATTTTCAGCTTGGAGTTTCGATATTCAATTACTCTAGCTAATTTTATTATTCACAAATATATAAAACAACAACATCCTCTTATCCCTCATAAAGCTTCTTTCAACACTTGTTTTTCTTTGTTTGTCAAAGCTGCTTCGACAGCTGCAATATTGAGCTTGACATATTCTTTTTTGACAACAATTCAATAATTTTGAGAAACGAGAAAAACCTTCATTTAGATGCTTCAATTGCTATAATTTATCTTTATTAATTTTAAAGTCTGTGATTGAATCCTGTTTACCATTGTGATGTGAATACTAACCTAATTCTTACACTTACAAAGATAATAAACACTCAAAATCAAACTAATTTTATTATTCACAAATATATATAAAAGAAAAATATTACATAATTGCCGATAGTTATTTACTCAAGCCACCAATTCTTTCTCAATGCTCACACACCTTTTTTATTCTCTCTACTTATATTTACACAGACATGACCTATATATAGTTTTCTAAACCGTCTTAAAGTGTTGCCGCCTAAGACTATTCAAACATTGCTGCCATAATTATCCATCATCATATCTTTTAATATTTCAGGAAACTTCCAGAAAATTTATCGATATTTTCATCTTAGTCCTTAAAAAATCATCACCAAGCTGCCACGTTACTAGGTCAAGTTCTAGACCAATTCTTTTGACAGTTTGTTATCCACCTTGCAAGCCAATTTCTTTGTCACCTTATCTGCATGCTTAGCAGACTTTAAAAGTCAATTTGACTTCTAACAATAAATAGAGCAAACGAAAGTTAGACTGTTAAAAGAAATTAACTGTTAAAAAGCTATTAAACAGAGGTGGATAAGAGGCTGCCAGGAGCCTGGCCCCTTAAAATAGAAAATTTCTATTTAGACTTTTAAAATTTTTAAAAATTTTAAATCAGTAAAAGTAAAATTATACTTTAGCCTCCCTTAAAATTATAAAAATTTGATTTAATCCTTTAAAAATTATAAAGCTATAGATTATAAAAAATTAAAATTTCATTCCGCCCCTAAAAATTTGTCCTGGCTTCGCCCCTGCTGTTAAAGAAGTTAGTTTGTTGAACAGATTAGCAGCTTTAATATCCTGTCTATAAATATAGACTCATGTGTAGTTGGAAAGACAAGACCAAGAAAAACTCTTTTCATTTTTGTTAGTCTGTATTATAATCAAACAGATAGAACCTCTACTCAAGTAATATTTGTTGTTGGTGGTGAAGCTCAAAATAGAAACATGGGAATGAGTTGAATGTCGAAGATGGTGAGTATTCAGAGCCAGTCAGTCCCACTGCACAGTATTTCAACAGCTCAGTGCTTTCTGTTTGCGTTCTTGCTGTTTTGGACACCGAAATTCCTATCGATGATTCCCCAGTCTTGGGTTTGCTTAAAGATGTCTTCCTTCCCATTAGTCCTCGCTTCTCCTCCCTTATGGTACATATAATAATACATATACATATATGTGTTCCACTTTATTTTCTCTTTCTATCTATCATTTTTATTATCTGTCTAATGTATACTGTGTATGTTTGAGTGCTTTCTACACGTGTATTTGAGGGTTAAGGTCTCATTTTAAGCTTGGAGTTTCGATATTCAATTACCTCCGCTAACTATTTGAACTGATCATGAGAAACAGGTTGAAGATGAAAACGGGGTAAAGCATTGGAAGAAGGTTGAAGTAAAGCTAGAAGATCATGTAAACATCCCTAATTTCCCCTGAGGATTATCACCACAATCTTATGACAACCATCTAAGCAACTATCTGTCCAAGATAGCAATGGAACAGCTCCCACATAATCGGCCACTATGGAATATTCATATCATCAAGTACCCTACTAGCAACGCAGCTGGTAATTTAATATTCAAGCTTCATCATTCTCTGGGTGACGGCTATTCTCTCATGGCTGATCTTCTCTCTTGTCTACAAAGAGCTGACAGTCCTTCGGTTCCACTGACATTTCCTACACTTACTTCTGCCCCGAACCCAAATCTTTCCGTCGGAGGTACCAGCATATTCAGGAACATTCCTAAAGTGTTACGGTCAGCCTTCAACACTGTATCAGATTTTGGATGGAGCTTGATGAAAAGCAGCTATGTTGAAGATGAAATTAGTTTGATAAGATCTGGGAATCCCGGGGTAGAGTTCAAGCTAGTTTTAATTTCAACAATGACATTTTCACTTGATGACATCAAACAAATCAAGACCAAGCTTAGAGTGGTACGTTTTTTTGGTACTAGCTTTTATCTCACATTTAATAACACATTAAATCTGCCTAACTTTCATGCATTTCACATTTAATAACTCATTACATCTGACTAACTTTCTTGCATTTAATTATATTTAAATACTTTTATGGATTAAATTAAATGTTAAGGAGATGAAATAATTTGATTAGGTAAGAATATATAATTTATAGCAAGTATATATAAATGATTAAATAATTTATTCACATATCTAAATATTTATTGACACTAATAATGTATTTGAGAATCTACATTTCTGCAATTTTCTTTCTAGAGAAACAAAAGTTGGTTGTTGAATTAACTTCCTTTCCTTTTTTGGGTTCATTTATCAGACAATAAATGTTGTGATAACGGGAATAATTTTCCTTGGGACTCGATTATACATGCAAGAAGGAAGGAATAAGTCGACTAATGAACATTCAACAGCACTAGTGCTGCTGAATACTAAGGCCATTCGAGAGTACAAGTCAGTGAAGGAGATTCACAAACCCTATGCTGAGAAGGTATGGGGAAACCAGTTCGCCTTCTTGCATAATTCAATACCTGAATTAACTAGTTTGGAATCTTTGAATCCACTTGATTTTGTGTGGAAAGCTCATAAACTTATCCAAAGATAGCGAAATTCGGGTGCTGTTTTTCTTACAGTTCGCCTTCTTGAGTGGTTCAGGAAATTTAAAGGCCCGAAGTATCTTCTTTCCTACTTCATCAATATTTATATTTGAAGCATACTATACAGTATTTCCAAATGTTTTTAACATTAAATCCAAAATCCAACAATTTTAAAACTCCAAACAAAAAACAAATTTTTTTTCCAAATCCGAGACCCTATTTATATGTTCTAATTAGAATTCTAACAAGTTAAATTTGAAATTGAATATGTTTTTATCATAAAGAATCAACAACTAAAGCACATTCGACTTGAACTCAAGTTAGTCAAAATTCAAAATTAATTTAAACTTGAAATTAACTCAACCTAAAATAATTTAGACTCAAAATTATTAAAATTTGAAATAATTCGATCAAATGAACACTTAAATTAAATATAATTATTTAAAAGATCCTAAAAAATATTCAATTTATTTATACTAGTAACAATAAAAAAATATTCAAATTAAGAATACTAGTAACAATAAAATATTTATACTAAATAATAACTACTTTTGTTTATCCAAAAATATTTTCCTTGGTTTTACACATTATAAATTAATTGATTTAAATCTATAATAAATATTTTATTTTATTTCAAAAAATATTTTTGATAATTATTAATTTCATTATAAATTAATCTATTAAAAAATTTCTTTAATTTCTATTTAACATTATTTTAAGATTAAAAATTTGAACCTTATCTCTTTTAATAATGAAATAAAAATATGATTAAAAATACAAATAACTTAACTCTAAAATGTAGATTCAAAATAATATGTGTATTAAATAAAACTTAAATAAATAAACATGAAATAACCATAATTTGAAATGATTCGAATTCAAGATAACTTGAAACTTTTAAACTCTAAATTAACCCGAACCAAAACCAATCCTGTAACAGCCCGTTTTTAGTGGAATTAGAACAGTAGTTTCGGGACCACAAATTTGAGGTCAAAAAATTTATTTTAATATTATTTTGTGATCTACAGCATGATAGTATTATCGTATAAAATATTTGTTAAGAAATTTTACCGTTTGCATGTTCAATATATTAAAAAGGACTAAATCGCGTAAAGTGCAAAAGTTGTGTTCTATTAGCTTAAGTATTAAATAGCTATAGAACTTTAAAGTGGAGGTTCTTATATGGTAATTAGAACATTATACCCTCCAGTTTTCACACGGCCTAGCACACAGCCTGACACATGGGCATGTGAGGTTATTTCAAAAGGTACACGGCCTGACACACAGGCATGTGGTTTGGCCGTGTGACGCAAGTCAGTGAGTTACATGGGCACGGACACGGGCTGGGACACGGTTGTGCCCCTATTTTGAATGCCCACACGGCCTGAGACACGAGCATGTGTCCTTTGCACCTTTAAAAATTTTCCATGTTTTCTGAAAAATTCTTTGAGTACTCGGTTTAGTCCCGACTTGTTTTTAATGTTTATTTTGGGCCTCGAGGGCTTATATTAGGGACTGCATGATTGAATTTGATTGATTTCTAAAATGAATGTGATATAAAAAAATGAAATGTCTGTTTATTTGATTGTAAGTCCAGTAAAGCTCTGTAACCTTGTTCCGGCGTCGGATACAGGTTAAGGGTGTTAAAAATCCGATGGATCTAATTGTGCTATAAATTTAATATATATGATTTTTTGTATATATAAAAGGTTAAAGTAGGTTGTAAGTCCCTATCTTTTTGAAATTTAATTTTTATATTGAAAAATAAAATTTCTTTATTTTTTATTTAAAAATACCAATCCAATAATTAATACTATTAATAAATATTTCAAAATTTCTCATTAATACACCCATACAATTAAACCAACTTTTATACATCTACTTTTCCAACCATAATAAAAACAATCTTAAACCCTGAACCAAATACATCTAATTTAAGGTATGAATAGTAGTGAAAGGCAAATTAGAAGAAAGAGCAAAATCAATAATATTTTGCATATATAACAGGCAATAGCCAAATACATCTACAATACAATAAAGAACTCCAGCATGACACTCTCCAACATGATTGGACTGGTGGAACGAATGGCATTGGCTAATCATCCAATTAAAAGCTTGTATTTTATGGTAGCTGGCGAGCCTAAGGTCTGTTGACGGATTTTATATATAGATAAAATCAATCATATGTATATAGCAGATGGATTTGATGAATGCATTTGGTGTTTGCAGAGTCTAAGCATAACAATGATTAGCTACATGGGAAAGTTAAAGGTTGCTTTTAAAACCGAGAAAGACTCCATTGATCCCGAAAAGTTGAAGTCATCTATCCAGACTGTTTTTGAGATGATACTCAAGGCTGCACATGATATTGCTTAATTATGTCAATTTCAAATTCTATAGGAATAATTGTATTCTACCCTTGCTTTATTTCGAGTTAGGAATAAGTGTGTTATATTTGACATAAGATGTCTTATTTAGAAAGAAAAATATTTATGCAAATGTGTGCTATATACATTTATTTTTTAAATGACTAGGCTTTTTTTTTTCTACAATTCTTTTCTTCATTTCTATCATATTTTTATTTTTGTTAAATTGGAGAAAGTTAGTAGTACCATTAACTTGTTAATATATAGCATCTTGACGTTCATATGATATCTTACATCACGGTCCATTTGTATTTATTATTAATGTAGTATTATTTTTATTTTATATGTAATATATAAAATTTTTAAAAATTAGAAATTTTTAATTTTTAAAAACCAGAAAATATTAAAAATTAAAAAAAAAATCAAAAGAAAATCTTTAAGAAATCATTTCAATTTTCACATAGACAATCATAGCATGAAAGATGAACTTTCCTATTACAATTTATTGTGAATTTAATATTTTTCGTAAAACTTAAAAAAGAAAAGCTTAATGGGAGAGAACTACTTATACCAATATAAAATTAAAGAGTTTTACATATTTTCTTGACACTTAATCAAAATTAAACTAATGGTTAAAATTAAAAAATGATATTTTTTATACTATTTTCTTTCCTTTTCTACTTATTCTTCAACCAATCAGTTATCCTCTGCAAATATGAAAATGCTAAAAAAACCCTTTATATTAAGTCTAGATCTAAAATGAATTCTCATTTAAATATAAAAAAAAAACATCATTTTCCTTGGGACTCGATTATACATGCAAGAAGGAAGAAATAAGTTGAATAATGAACGTTCAACAGCACTAGTGCTGCTGAATACTAGGGCCATTCGAGAGTAGAAGTCAGTGAAGGAGATGCACAAACCCTGTGCTGAGAAAGTATGGGGAAACCAGTCCGCCTTCTTGCATGTTTCAATACCTGAATTAACCAGTTTGGAATCTTTAAATCCGCTTGATTTTGTGTGGAAAGCTCAGAAACTTATTTAGAGACAGCGAAACTCGGGTGCTATATTTTTCTTATAGCTCGCCTTCTTGAGTGGTTCAGGAAATTTAAAGGCTCCAAGGTATATTCTTTCTAACTTTATCAATATTTATATTTGACGCATACCAAATGTTTTTAACCTGAATATGTTTTCATAATGAATAGTTAACAATTCAAATAACTTCAACTTAAGTTAATCAAAATTCAAAATAAATTTAAACTTGAAATTCGCCCACTTATTAAAATTCAAAATAGCTCACACAAATGTCCAATTAAATTAAATGTCATTTAAGAAATAGTAAATTCTATTCAAATTATTTATATTAGTAACAATAAAATATTTATACTAAGTGTTGAACAAAGAAAGACTATTTATACTAAGTAATAACTACCTTTGTTTATGGTTTTATATACTATATAATTTTATTTATTTAAATTTATAATAAATATTTTAGTTTATTTCAAAAACTGTTTTTGATAATTATTAATTTAATTTATTAAATAATTTATTTAACATTATTTTAAGATTAAAATCTCCACCATATCTCTTTTAATAATCAAATAAAAATATGAGTAAAAGTTCAAATAATTTAACTCTAAAAATATGTGTATTAAATTAAACTTGAATAAATAAAGATGAAATATTCAAATTCAAAATAATTTGAAATTTTTAAAATCCAAATTAATCCCACCCAAAATCAATCCGTAAGTCTAATTGAGTTATAAATTTAATATATATGATTTTTTTATATATAAAAGGTTAAAGTAGGTTGTAAGTCCTTATCTTTTGAAATTAATTTTTAAATTTAAAAATAATAAAAAAATTTATTTTTATTTAAAAATCTCAATCTAATAATTAATACTATTAATAAAATTTACAAAATTTATCATTAATACACCCATGCAATTGGACCAACTTCATAAGAAGTATTGTTACATACATCTACTTTTCCAACCATAATAGATACAATCTTAAACCCTAATCCAAATACATCTAATTTAAGGTTATGGATAGAGAAAAGGCCAAATTAGAAGAAAGAGCAAAATCAATAATATTTTGCATGTATAACCGGCAACGGCCAAATACATCTATAGCACAATATTAAAGAACTCCAGCATGGCACTCTCCAACATAATTGGACCGGTGGAACAAATGGCATTGGCTAACCATCCAATTAAAAGCTTGTATTTTATGATGGTCGGCGGGCCTGAGGTCTATTTATAGATTATATACATAATCAATCATATGTATATAGAATATGGATTTGATGAATGCATTTGGTGTTTGCAGATTCTAACCGTAACAATGTTTAGCTACATGGGAAAGCTGAGGGTTGCTTTTAAAACTGAGAAAGGCTTCATTGATCCCGAAAAGTTGAAGTCATCTATCCATAATGCTTTTGAGATGATGCTCAAGGTTGCACAAGATATTGCTTAATTAATTCAATCTCAAATTCCAGACACAATTGTATTCTACCCTTGCTTTGTTTTGGGTTAGGAATAATTGCTTTATATTGACGGAAGAATCTTAAATACATGCAATGCTATAACAGTGTTTTACTTCAATTACATAATATGTCTCATTTAGAAAGAAAAATATTTATGCAAGTGTGTGTTTATAAAATATTTATGTGTCTTACTATGGTATTCACCATTAGCAGCCCGCTACCCGATTACTTGATTGGGTCTCGACTTGTAGTCTACATGATTTGCACCCTGAATTCGCACATGAGGTGCTCGTGTCCTTCCATGAGCTCTCACAATGTGTGTTCTCACCACCATGCCGGCGAACCCACACAAAGAAAACACGTGTTATATTAACGGAAGAATGTTAAATACATGCTATGTTTTACTTCAATTACATAAGATATTTCATTTAAAAAGAAAAATATTATGCAAATGTGTGTTTATAAAATATTTATACGTATATATATTTATCTTTTAAATGAATGGTAAGTTTTTAAAAGAAAGTGGTAGGGTTTTTTTTTCTACAAAATGACTTTTTAGCACTTTATTTTTGAGCTGTAAAAATAAATCAATTTAATCATTTTTTTCTTTATTTAGCTATTATATATATTTTTTGTTAAATTAGCCAGAATCATATTGGAAAAAGTTAACAGCACCATTAACATGCTAATATAGCATTTTGACCTTAATATGATATCTTACGTGACGGTCTACCTGTATTTATTATTAATGTAGTAGTATTTTATTTTATATGTAATATATAAAATTATAAGAAAATTAATTTTTAAAATTAGAAAATATTAAAAAATTAAAAATAAATTAATCTTTAAGAAGTCATTTCAATTTCCACATATTAATCCAATCCATCAATAATAGCATGAAAGATGAACTTTCCTATTACAATTTATCGTGAATTTAATATTCTGCTAAAACTTAAAAAGGAAATGTTTAATGGGAGGGAACTACTTATACCAATATAAAATTAAATAATTTTACATCATTTCTTGACTTTCAGTCAAAATTAAATGAATGGTTAAGATTAAAAAATGATAATTTTTTATACTATTTTCTTTCCTTTTCTACTTATTCTTCAACTAATCACTTATCCCTCTGCAAATAGGAAAATGCTAATTAAACATTATTAAAATTAATGCTCATTTAATTAGAATGTAATCTCTCCATTCCGTCTAAACATTAGGTTAGAATTCGGAAGATTATATTGGCCACTGAAATGGCCCAGTAAACTATCAAAATTTATAAAATAGTCATCTTAAAACATTTGTTTATCTTAGAAACAACTTCGTTTATTTTCAAAAAAACTTACGAGTTAACAAAAATTGATTAAGTTTAACATTTTCCTTGAAATAGTGACTACTTTTGAAAACTTAATTAATTTCCAATTTATTTATTTTAAAAAATTATTTATAATCTAGCAGCGAAAATATGATATTCGGCATAGTTTTAATTAAGTAAAATAAAATTATTTTATGCATAGTTAATTCTAAATCTATGTTTCAAAATCCTAACTTCAAATCAAATATCATGCATGCTAAATAAACCCAAGATGGAAACCCTATACCACAATTCAAATAAAACGATACAGTTCCGAAATAACGATTATTACAAAAATATGTCTAAAATACTTTTTAACTAAAAGAAAACCGAGCCGAGCCCCTCTGGATGCATGTTTGCGTCCTAACCTGGTGGGTTATATGTAGAGATAGAAATAATGGCAAAGAGAGCTTATAAAGCTCAATGTGAGTTCAATCACAAGAAAATCAGTGCAAACAATAAAAAAATCATTTAAAATAACAACTCATGGAATAATCACAATCGAATAGCAATTCAGAATATCGGTATCTTGGATCAACTCATTAATATAGTATTTTAGTATTCACAGTCATGCAAATGCTTATGAATGCAATGTAGTTTCAATTTATTAGAATAGATCCTGCCCAACTCCACTACACACTATATAAGAGTTCCCTAGAACCCCTCTACCTTTACTGTAACACCCCAAACCCGGCCTAGATGTTACGGTCAGATCTGGAGAAGCTACCATGATACACATTGAAAACTCAGAAAATATTAGAGCTTCTAGGAATATCTCAACTTTTAATGAAAACAATTTCGGTTTATTTTTAGTGAAAATATCTTTCTTATTTAAATCGTTAATTCCAGTTTATATTTACAAAATGTTATTGTATGCAGCGAAACTCTTAATTAAGTTTAGTTTGGAAAAGGCGAGTCGTATTTTGAAAATCCAACATTTTACTTACAATGAAATTTTAACTTAAAAATGATAAACAATTTAAAACAACAAATAAAAGCCCCAAAACAATACAGTTCAAAATGTTCAAAATAGTCCAATAATATCAAAACAGAACAAACCAGATTTTTAATCAACACAAAATAGAAGTGTTTAACCAAGCTCTCGTTGCACTAACCCGTCCTATGTCTGAGGATTACCTGAGAATCAAACAAACAAAGAATGAGCTTACAAGCTCAGTGTGTAACTTAAAATTAAATCATCAATTACAATTTTAGACATGCTTTCATATTTCAGTCATACATATTTCATATACGGAAAGAGAATCAGGACATATCAGATGTATATATACAATTCTACCCTATCCGCTACACACCATCTCCGGCCATCCCTATACCCATCTAGCCCTACATATCGCTTAGTGACTGTATGTCACTTTTCAAAATGTTTGCAGTCTAGCTGTCAGATTATTAGGCGATAATTCGTACAAAACAAATATATATATGGTTGAGCCACCAAATACGACAGATAGATTAAACTGCCCACACTTCTTCCATAGCCATATCCTCATCCCAATGCACATCCACATGCAAAACTAACAGATATCATGACATAACATACATGCTTTTATAACAGATTCGATTCATGCTTAATGAATAACAAATCACACTTATCATAATACAGACTATACTGAACATATAACATATTAATCATGCGTACATAAATCATATTTAACGTAAATAGAACATCAGATATAATGATTTATAACGTAATTTGTATCATACAGACCCTACGAAAGGCCTACATTCGACTTGTACGACGAATACAACCTCAGGGAAAATTTTTAGAATTTGGGCCCACACACCCATGTGGCCTACACGACTTGGCACACGGTCTCACACAAGGCCCAATTGGCTTAGACCATATGGCTCACACGGCTGTGTTTCACACAAGGCCTACCACACGACCGTGTGGCATTGATAGCCCCAAATTTTGACTTTCGTCATTCATAGTTTTCCTGGGTTTTCATCGCACAACTTGTCAAAATCCAATGTAAGCTCAAGAATTGAGTATTCCAGTACCTAGATTAATGAACAACATGGATTAATAACCATAATTTACCAACCCAAATGATTAATTTAATAAACCCAACAATGAATGAACCCAATAACAGAAACAAACGAACTTTACAATGGTGGAACACTCACTTCCTAACGAGACAACAACTTTGAAATGAACTCAGTTCGTTGGAGAACCAAACATCTCAAAATCTTCCCCTAATTGTGACATAACATATAAATCAATAATCAAACTCATCTCCATCGAAAAGAATTACATAACCTCAACAAGCACATCAACCAACAAAATAAATAAAGTCTTACCCAATACTCAAATATGTACAAGATCAGAATTGCAAAGAAGGAATTGAAAAAAAGAACAAAGGTTACAAGCACAACAGTACCGATAATTAGTAAAAAGAAAAACAAAGTTAAAAAAGAATGTATTTGGAAAATGACAATAAGGGACTACAAAAGAAAATAGAAAAATGAAAAAAAACAGAAATAAGGAGAGAAAACAGAAATATGAAAATAATGTGAGAGATTTTAAGAGATTACTAATGGATAAAATCAAAACACAATCCCACTGCTAACCACCTTCCAAATTTCATAATTTAAATTCAACCCCACTACCACATGTGGATGACACACGCTGAAAGTAAAAATATTTCCACTTCCTCGTACAAAGACTCGAACACAAGACCCAAGGGTAAGCTAACACATTACTGCTAAATTAGCAGACTCATTCTATCATAAATCAAGCGAAAATAATATTTAAGCCAAATAAACAGATATAGAGCTAGGGATAAAATAACTGAATTTCCCAAAAGTGAGGTTTGAACCCATGACCTCAAACACACAATCAAGGCCCATAACCATTGAAGCATATACTTATTATGACAGAATTTAACAAATCAGAAATTAAAATTTTTGGGGTATTACAACTCTTCCCCCTAAAAGAAATTTTGGCCTCAAAATTTTACCTGATTCGAATAGATGCGAATATTATTGTCAAATCAAGTCTTCGGGTTCCCAAGTGACTTCCTCAATGTCATGATTCCGCCATAGAACCTTAACCAAAGGAATATTTTCGTCCTCAAGACCTTAACGTCTCAATCCAGCATTTAAATCGGCTCCTCCTCGAATGTCAAATCCAATCTTACCTCAATCTCCTCAATAGATACAATATGAGATAGATCAAACCAATACCATCTCAACATAGAGACATTGAACACATCGTGAATATTATCTAACTCTGGAGATAGCTCTAACAGATAGGCGACTGGCCCAACACGTTTTAAAAATCTAATAAAGCCCAATGAACCTAGGGTTGAACCTGTCCTTACGTCCAAACCGAAGAACTTTATTTCACGAAGATACCTTAAGAAAGACTTGGTTACCCACAGAAAACTTGATATCTCTCCTCTTCATATCCGAATATGACTTTTGTCTATCAGAAGCTGCCTTAAGACGATAACGAATCAGTCTACCCTTGTCCTCAGTCTCAAAAACCAACTCAGGACCGAAATTCCGTCTCTCACCCAACTCAGTTCAACACAAACCGATATGATACTTACGACCATATAAAGCCTCGTAAAGTGCCATCTGAATACTAAAATGAAAGCTGTTATTATAAGGGAACTCAGCCAATGGCAAAAACTCTGCTCAACTGCCACGGAAGTCGATTACACAACTCCGTAGCATATCCTCCAAAATCTGAATCACTCTCTCAGATTTACCATTAATCTAAGGATGGAACACAGTACTAAAGTCCAACCGAGTACCCAAAGCCTCATGAAGTTTCTTCTAGAACCAAGAAGTGAAACGTGGGTCCCTATTAGAGATAATCGAAACTAGAACCCCATGAAGTCTAACAATCTCATAAATGTATAATTTAGCCAGTTTCTGCAAAAAAAATTGTCTGTCCTAACCGGAGGAAAGTGAGCAGATTTGGTCAAACGGTCCACGACGACAAAAATAAAATCCTTCTTACTAGGTGTTAAGGGCAACCAACTAACGAAATCCATAGTCACACTCTCCCATTTCCAAAAGGGAATCAGGTTGAAGCAAACCCAAAGGCAGATTGTGTTCAGCCTTAACTTGCTGGCACGTTAAACGATGAGAGACGAAGTTAGTTACCTCTCGTTTCAAACCACGCTACTAGTATAACTCTCGAAGATCCCGTTACATCTTATTTCCATCAGGATGCATAACATATGGGCTATTATAGGCTTTTTGTAGAATAGATTGCCTCAACTCAGCATCGTTATGCACAAACCTGACCTTAGAAACACAGAACCCCATCACAGTTCAGCCCAAAATCAGGAGTACTACCTTCCTCAACCTGACGAAACCGTGAAATTAAAGAATCATCCACTAACTATTTAACCCAAATCTGATCAATCCAAGTCGTCTTAACTTGTAACTCGGGTAACAAACTTCCATCATCAAATAGACTTAGGTGAGCAAAATCATCGTCAAATCAGTTATCGTTCTACGACTAAGAGCATCAACCACAACAATTGCCTTACTAGGATGGTACTCAATAGTATAGTCATAGTCTTTAAGCAACTCAATCCATCTACGTTACCTAAGGTTCAACTCTTTTTGGGAAATGAGATACTTGAGGCTCTTGTGATCAGTGTAAATGATACACCTCTCACCATACAAATAGTGCATCCAAACTTTTAAAGCAAAGACAACCGCAACCAACTCAATATCGTATGTGGAATAGTTACCTTCGTGTGACTTAAGCTGTCGGGATGCATAAGCCACTACCTTACCATCTTGTATCAGAACACAATCCAGCCTGATGCGAAAAGCATCACTGTAAACCACAAACTCTTTACCGAATTTAGGCTGTATCAGAACGGGTGCTTGAGTCAAAATAGACTTGAGGTTCTCAAAACTCAATTACTACTCATGGGTCAACAAAAATAGTGTATTTTTACACAAAAATTTAGCTAGAGGAACTATGATCAACGAAAACCCCTTAACAAATATCTAATAATATCCTTCTAAATCGAGAAAGCTTTGGATCTTAGAGACATTCCTAGGCTTTTTCCACTCAAGCACATAAGGTCAACTCGGATTCCCTCGACAAAACCACATGTCCCAGAAAAGTGACATCCCTTAATCAGAACTCACACTTGCTTAACTTAGCATAGAGCTTTTTCTCACGAAGTATTTGCAAAACTACTCTAACATGTTCATCATGATCATCCTCTGTCTTAGAGTATACCAGAATATCGTCGATGAACCATGATGAACTGATCCAAATACGACTGGAAAACTGTAACACCCCTAACCCGTATCTATCGCCGGATTAGGGTTACGAGGCATTACTAGAAAAACACAATTCATCACAAACATTTATTTATTTTTAACCAAAGAATAAAGATACATTTGTAACATTACTACAAATACATTATAATTACAGTAGCTGAAACTTGTGGCTATATAGTAAAACATTTAGTCATTTATGTAAACATCAATCATATGCCACTTCCATAAACACAACTTACAACAATACATCTATTAAATAAAACTTACTTCTGCATGTTTACACCACAACATATCATGTCATTTCATATCATATCATTAACTAATGTCAATATAAATTATTTATAATCCTTATACAAGTACATATTAATTTAATTTGAATTATACCACACGACAAATAGGCAAAATTATACAAGTACGCATATGTATATATATAATTACAATTTCTGCACATGGGTACATTAAAGCTAATAAATCGTATTACACTACTTAATATGCCTTTAAAGATGCAACATTATAATGTTACAGCACAGCCTAACATCCCTTAAATGTTATTCTATTATGCGCACTTTGCCTAAAAAAAAAAACAAACCCAATTCAATGCACAAACACCACATTAATATTGTCCTATTCCATTTACTAAGTGCTAAATATACCATTCCACCTGTTATACACCATAGTATATTAACCTAAATCAAACTACCCACACGGCTTCAAAGGCAAAAATAATGCAATCTTAAACATGCTTTACCATATGACCGAATTTCAATAATATATATGACTAATTCATGCATCATTTATTTGATTATCATTATTCATTTTCTCAATATTAATGCCGAATCAAACATAATAAATTCCATATACTATGCGTCATACCCAAATTGTCATTTACAAGGACAATTTAATTATCATCTATTCAACTAGTAAAATAATTATACAAGAAGAAATATATATCAATTTCGTAGCCAAATAGTAATAGTAGCTAAATTCATTATACTTGACTATATAACTGACAATTCAACAATGAGACATGATCATTCTTGTCTCCAAATCCACACTAACAAATTCAATTACACAAGTAAAGGTATATTCATAACTTAGCTCAGTAACACATCCACAATCGAAAATACATTCATCAAATGAAACGACATTAACTCAACCGATTTATAAGTCTATAAATCACATAAAATAATCCATAGAACACACTTCCAAAATAAATTCAAAGCACAACCAAATTCACATAAGCATTAACATCAACTTAAGCCATTTTTGCATGGCTAAATATTTACACACTTCGTGACTAAACAAGACGAGTGCTAGCCTATACATGACATATGTTTAAAGTTTTGAGCTTTCAAAATACCGAGATAAAGATCGATAGTTGTTGACACCATTTTTTTGTTAAAACGGGGTCGACTTGGATTTTGAAAATGAAAACGAAAACGGGAGTCACCACCAATCTTTTTTCGATGAGGTGTGATCGGGTCACCTCGAAGAGTGGTTATTTTTAATAAACGATTTAATTTTTATTAAAACAACGATTTTGGTCTACAAAATTCAGGAAAATGGGTTCGGGAGTCGGTTACGCTCGAGGAAGGATTAGCACCCTCGATACGCCAAAAATTGGTACCTAATTGATTGCTTAGTGTTTTAGTGTTGAAAATTGAAAACTTTGAAGAGTTTTAAAAATACGATCCTTAAAAGAAACTCTGATAACATGAATTGAAATATAAGATTCTCTTGTTCCAAAGGAATATCACATCCAGCACGTTAGGACACGATACTTTAAACCATCGAAACCAAGATCACATTATAGTTTAACGAAACCATACTTTGAAATTTTAAGAGGATATTTGGCTATTTAGTCGAACGAGAAATCGAAACCCAGCACGTTAGGGCACATTCTCTCAAGTTTCCAAATGCAAAATATAGCCTCGCTTTGAAATTTCGAAAGGATATTCGACTATTTAGAATCAACGAGAAAAATCGAAGCCCAGTAAGTTAGGGCACGATTTCTTGAATTTTCTAAATATAGAATATTACCTTTACTTTTGAAATTTTATGTGTTTGGAAATTTAAAAGGATATTTTGCCATTTAGGTTCAATGAGAAAATTGAGACCCAGTAAGTTAGGGTACAATTTCTCGAATTTCCAAAATGCAAAATATTGCCTCATTTAACAAAATTCCATTTCGAATAATAGCGGGTAATCTATTTGAAGGTAAGCACTTATCTTACTTAGAATAAAATAAAGCAATCCACATTGGACAACTATGTTGGGGTTTAATTTACGATACATGGATAAAATTATACAAATGTATGACAATAATATGAAAAATACAAGTAAACTAATTATGGTACACACAAGGAAAATAACCACTCGACATACATTATTTAAATATCAGTAATAATAAACAAAGACAAATAAATTAAATAACATACCTAATAACTTCGAAATGAGTAGTATAAAATAAATTAGAACAAATAAATGTAGGATAATTTTGAAAGGATAATAAATGAATTTTGAACAAATAATATAAAAAATGTATACGCAAAACGATTTTAAAATACTACGTATAAAAAAAATTTAAAAGTAATATGTCTGTACGTATAGAAGTGTAAGATAGGAAAAAATTTGAAATGGATAATAAATAAGTTAAAATAAATAGTAAAGTAAAAAAAGTAGAAAATAGTTTTAAAATAATTAACATATACAATGCATTTTAACATAAGATAAGATAATATATATAGTTCCTAAGATAAATAGCTAAGAAACGTTTTTTTACAATATCCTATAAAAGTTTAAAATAAATATGTAAAAGGAATTTGAAAATACTAATAAAACCGGAAATGAGAAAAGATAATATATGTATATATTTTTTTAATGTATAGAAACTTGGACAAGTAAAACTAAAACAGTTTCGGAAATAAATAATATAGGGAAGTTAAAAAATAAATAGCATAGGAACAGTATAAATTACACTCAAAATGGACAGTGTATACACATATATTCGGGATAAATAACATATAAAAAAACTTGAGATAAATACTAATCAATCTAGAATAGTTTAAAATAAAATAAAATATATAAAAGAAAATCCTAAATAATAGAAGAAACAGTTAAAAAAATATGAAAAGATGGGGTTAAAAGGTAATGGGCATGATTGAAACCAGGAATAAAATAAAGGGGATAATTAAAAAAAATTAAAAGATGGAACGAGGGACTGATTTACAACGTGCTAAAAATATCAGGGAGCGAAGGAAGAAATATCCCAAGCCCCTTGTGCGTAGCGTTTCAGTGCAAAGGGGCACACATGGCCAAAGGACCTGATTGAAGTAGAAACAAAATTCGCAGCCCAAGTCTAAAAGGAATAAAAGGTTGGATTGCACTTCAACGCAAGATGGAGGGACTAAATGCATAAATTACCCATTAGGGCAAAGCATGCACAGATCTCCCCCATCAAACAGGCATCGTTTCACTTGATGCATTTAAGCAAACTTTTCCTTCTAGCCTCTGTCCCTTTTTTATAGTTTCAAAAACCCTTTCCCCTTTTCTTTCAAGCACCCGACGCTTGGGTTTCTTAGCCCCTGGAGCGCCACCGCCACAGCCACAAAGACCGGTGGCCGACGATGAAGTAGAAACCCCCGGCGGCGTGGTCACGGCCAACTCCGGTGAATTCCTCTTCCCCTTATTATTCTCGTTTATGAAAATAAAAAAAACAATTATAAAATCAAGATAAAAAAGAAAGATTGAAATAAAAAGAAAATCCTCTCAAAACTTTGTTTTTTTGTTTTTTATTTCTCAAGATTCGTAAAGAGGTAGAAGAAGATTACAAGTCTCTGATTTTTGGCTTTATAGCCAATCTAAACAACTTTTTCTTTTTTCTTTTTTTTTTTTGCCTATTTGCTATTTGTTTATTCTATTGGTTGCATTGATTTCTCTCTGCAGGTGTCAGGTGCACATGGAGGAGCAGTGATGGCGGCGGCGGCATGCGAGGGAGGCTGGCAGAGGCATGCGGCGCTAGGGTTTCTACCTTTCTTTTTGTTTGGCTGAAAACTAGTATAGTTTTGGGCCATTCGGGCCTCTAGGGTTTTTATCATTATTGGGCATTTGGATTGGGTCTGTTTTTGGGTTAATTCTGGTTTATTTTTTGTTTTGTTATTTGGGCCCTGGGCAGAAATTGGGCCTTACAATAGTGTGACGGACTTCCTTGACGATCCTCGAACTCGTAACTAGCTTCCAAAATCTATAAAAAAATGAATGAACAAACACACAGTAAGCTTAAATAGCTTAATAAGTTGTAAGCAAATAGTTTTCAAAGAACACATATAAGTTATACAGTTAAACCGAATTCTAATAATCTTGTACACATACATATATACTCATATTTAAGTGATTAATTCACCTTTTCATGTTATACATAATACTTACCTTTACTTTCAACTTCTTATAATTGAAAACATACCTGACTTTCTTAATTCAAACTCACATTCGGTTTTTCCATATAAATTCCCGTTATACCATTTGAATTCAAAGAAAAGATACTCGGATGGCTCAAAAGGCTCGTACAATGCCAACGTCCCAGACGTGGTCTTACATGTAATCAAATAACGATGCCACTGTCCCAGATAGGGTCTTACACGTAATCATATACGACGCCAATGTCCCAAACATGGTCTTACACGTAAATCTCAAATCGATGCCAATGTCCCAGATGTGGTCTTACATGATATAACATTTTAGCATTCTTGTGGTTTGTATGTCTTTCAAATGTCATAAATTAATCGAATTAAACTCGTAATTAATTATCCTACGTTAAATACAATTCGGCATTGTAGTATATATACATACATACATTTCGATTTAGCTATGTATAAAATGAATGCATTAAATTTAACATCAATTATTCACTTACAAACTTACCTCGGACGAAGACGAACAGATGAAATCGACTACTCGACCACTTTTGACTTCCCCCGATTTAATTACGTTTTCTTTTGTTCCTGATCTAAATAAATTCAAATGTAGATATTTAATAACACATTTTATTCAATTCAAACCATAGAAACATAATTAGGGCAATTTACACTTTAGCCCCTAAAATTCATATTTTTCACAATTTAGTCCCTATTTCACAAAACACAAAATACACATAATTTAACAATATCCTAGCTTGGCCGAATATTCCTTTAGCTCATATAAGCCCACATATTTTATTTATTTCACTTTTTAGCCCCTTAACTTTTTTCATTTTCAATTCAACCCAAAATACTCAAATTCACCAAAAATCTCAATACAAAACATATTAATCCAACACCTATCTTTTATAATTCATCAATTAACATCATTAAACTCACAAATTCATCAATGGCTCATAATCTTCATCAAAATCAAAATTTGAGGCATGGGCTTAATAAATTGCTAAACAATAATCACAAAAACATAGAAATTATCAAAAATAGATCTTAATCACCAAAAATCAAAGTCGAACCTTAGCTTAGTCTTTTTCTTTTCTTTTCTTGTTAATATCGGCCAAAGATGAACATAATGGCCTATTTTCATACTTTTATTTTATTATTTCATTATTTATTTATCAATTTCCATTTTTAACCTTTATAATTTCATTTAAAATCCACTAACCTTTAGGCTTTTATGTCCATCCATAATTTCAATGGTATAATTTCAACATAAGGCTCCACATAATGAAAGCCATAGCAATATAACACTTTAACAATTAGCAAGTCACTTTTGCATTTTACGCGATTAAATCTTTTTCACAAATTAAGCACACAAACGGATAAATTAAATCACGAAAATTTCACACATGTCAATTCACATACTATAAGCACGGAAAATAATATTAAAATATTTTTTGACTCGAATTTGTAGTCCTGAATCCACTGTCCGACTAGGGTCTAAACCGGGCTGTTACAAAAACCCGATTCATAAGATCTATGAATGTAGTCAGAGCATTTTTCAAATCGAAGATCATGACTAGGAACTTATAGTGCCCATAACGAGGCCTAAACGCAGTCTTATGTATATCAGCCTCTTTAACCTTTACCTAACGGTACCCTGAATGGAGATCAATCTTCAAGAATACAAATGCCTCATGAAATTGATCGAACAAGTCATCAATCTTCGAAAGTATGTACTTATTTTTTACCATCAATTTATTCAACTAACGGTAGTCCACACACATCCTCATAGTACTATATTTCTTTTTTATGAATAGAATTGGTACTCCCTACGAAGACACATTAGGTCTGATGAACCCTCGATCGAGAAGTTCCTGAAGTTGAGCTTTCAATTCCATAAGCTCCTTCGGTGCCATATGGTAAGGAGGAATGGACACTACAGCTATGCCTGACAAAATCTCAATACTGAACTCAACCTCCCTATTCGAAGGCAACCCAGACAACTCTTTGGGAAAAACATCTGGAAATTCTCTAACTGTTTAAATATCCCCAACAGAAGATTCCACAGAACTCGAATCATACACAAGGGCCAGAAGTGCCTCACACCCTTTCCAGATTAACTTTTCAGCTACTAGGGCGGAGACCATATTAGAGAGGTAATCTTAGTAGCACAGTCCAAGCTGACTTGATGCTCTACAAACTAGTTCATTCCTAGTATCAAATCAAACTCCTCAAATGATAATTTCATCAGATTAACTGGAAATACAACACCTTGTATCTCCAGTGGACACCTCTTATAAATCTTATTAACAGTACCGATTGACCCAGTGGACTAATCACAGAAACCTCACCAGAAGTATTATCGACAAGAATTCCCATGTTTACAGAAATAGAACTAACTATATAATAGTGTGTTGAGCCAATATCTATCAGTGCAAAATATGAAACAAGATTAATAAAGAACGTATCAGCTATCACATCAACGACGTCTCTATCCTCGCGGCGCCTTACCGCATATGCCAAAGAAGCTGACTAACCGTAGATTAATTTGCACCTCTTCTGGTACTCTCTAACCCCTACCTAAACCATTTCCACTTCTGGCCTGCCCACGGCCCCGAAGTGGCTACTGAATTGTCCTCTGAGGCAGAGCCAAACCCAGAACTAGAGTTTCAACCTAATCAAAACAAAGCAGAAAATCCATAATGCAATGCTCCATAGACTCGCATCGAAGACAAGCTCTCAACCTCCTCCAACACTCGCTCAAATGGCGTCTACCACAGCCCCACCATAATTGAATCTCAATAGATGCAACCGATACCTTATCCCACAGAGTCACATCAAATCTAGCACATTTCTTAGGCAACTGAACAGAGCTAAAAGGACCCGAATCCCTCTTCTTCTTACTCTGGCCCCTCTCTTTCTCTCTCTTTCTGCGCTCCGTGTACTTTATATCTTTAGTGATCTTAGCCTTCTCCACTAGTGTTTCGAAGACTCGCTTCCTTTGTCATACCGTTGCCTACATAAGAGTACGGGGGACTAGTAAGCAAAGCTAGATACAGAAGGCCTAAATTAACGCAGAATTGCCACTAACCAATTGGGGCTATGATAATGTCTTAATCTAGGCTAAAATCTTATGTAAATCTTAATTAGAAAATCTAAAGAAAATGCCTCTGGTTTACTTGTAACTCAATTAAGATGTGTTAACCAAACTTATCTAATTTGAAACTTAAATTAGAGATTTTTACTTTTAACGGAAACCTTAAAGGATAACTAAATAATTCTAGTAAAATGCCTTCAATTCCTAAAATTAATTCTATTTTATAATTCTAAAAAAAACCTAGAAACTACCAATGAATTAAGATAAATATTAAAATCCATCTACAACTTGTTCGATCTTTTATTATTATTTAAAAGATTTAATTAATAACATTGAACCTATCAATATCTTACGAAAGTATCATATGCCGGGTTTATGCTTTATCTTACTTTAAAATTCTTGATCTAAGGTTTAAATTCGTCAAAATTCTAAAATAATATATTTAAATAACATTTATTAGCTTTCTTAAAAAGTTTATAAAGTAAAATACTTAGAAAGACCTACACATGATTTAGAATTCACCTACAAAAATCTTTAGTTTTAATCTTGAATAAAGTCCTAGAGAATATTTACATATTAATTTAATATTCTAATCCTATACGATATTTAAAATTAGTTTAAAACCTTAAAAAATATCTTACATATTATTTATAATTTTTCTAGGGTAAATGGTAGATAAGATCTAAAAGACTAACCTAAATCCGAATGTAAAAATATTATGGTTTCATTAAAATGTAACACCTACTTACCTACCTTCATGTCAAAATTTATAGGATGGAAAAACGACCTAAAGTTCCTTCTTTTAAAACGAATAGTAATAAAATAAGAAAATTAATTAAATTGACTAAAGTTAATGAAAAGTTAAATCTCCTTCAAAAAGGGCAATAATGAAAAGAAAACTTAAATAAATGAAATAAATAACACCTTGACATGATGATAATAATAACAACAACAATACACCTTGTAATAGGCCAATTTAGCCCGAGCTCACAAAAAAATAATAAATTCAAAATAATAAAATAAAGTCCAAGTCCAGTCCAAAATTATACCATTTGGCCCGATCGGAATGGCCCATTACTTAAAAAGATTGAAGGTCCATCTACAAGCTTGATGCATAGGAAACATAATTTTCAAGGATAGGCAATCTTAGATATGATATGAAATCTTAGAAGATATGATTTTGTAATCTTAGAGATTTAATTTGTAGATACCCTTTAATCTTAGTCGTTGATGTAATTGATCTGTACTGTTGGATTTGGGGAGGCTCAACTATAAATAGAGGTCCCTCCCTTCATTGTAAAACACTGGAGTTTAGAGCAATAATAATTCTTAAGAGCATCCACTCAAATTTCTCCCTCTCTTCTGCTCTTATTTTCTGTGGAGTTTAGATATGATATGAAATCTTAGAAGATATGATTTTGTAATCTTAGAGATTTAATTTGTAGATACCCTTTAATCTTAGTCGTTGATGTAATTGATCTGTACTGTTGGATTTGGGGAGGCTCAACTATAAATAGAGGTCCCTCCCTTCATTGTAAAACACTGGAGTTTGGAGCAATAATAATTCTTAAGAGTATCCACTCAAATTTCTCCCTCTCTTCTGTTCTTATTTTCTGTGGCTTGTCCTTATTTTGTTCTTCGTTCATCTTTGTTTCTTTTTAAGTTGCTTTCATTTGAGTTGGATTTTGGTGGAGGAATTTCGTTGAATCTTCATATTGTGAGAGTTAGGCTGACTTAAGCATTTTTTTTAACCTTTTTTATTTATCCATTTAATTGTTTAATCATTAATTATTCTTTTACTTTTATTCGTTTATTTATCCATCAACTTTCTTATTTACATATTGTTCATTCATTTAACCATTCTTATCATTCTTTTATTTTCTTCCATTAATTATATACTTTATTTGTTTTTAATATTATGTCACACATGTTGTTTATTTTTTAAAAACTCGTGTTATAAATCATCCATTTTAAATTGTTTGATTATTTGCCTTAATTTTTTTCCATATATTATCAATTGCAAATTTTTTTATACTATCTATTTTATATACCATTTATTTTTAAGATGTTTTGTGTATAACTTGTTCTAAATTCCTTATTACACAATATTTATTTTTAAACTCATTTATATATTATTACTTTATATATTACCTATTTTCATTTTTTATATATTATTTATTCCAAACTTATACATATATTACCTACTTTTTTATATATAATTTATTTATTGATTTGTATATTGTTGATTTCAAATTTCTTTTTCCCTTATTATTCATTTTCAAATTCATTATTTTTAAATTTTTTTACATTTTATTTTGCCTTATATATATTTTATTTTATACTCTTTGTTTTAAATTCATTGGTCTTTGATTATTGATGCTAGTATTTAAATAATTGTCATTATGTGTTTTATAAATTGTTTAGTTTTATTTTCATATTGCCGTTTTTTTATCAAAGTTTTAACGCATCGTTTTAATATTGCGTCAATTTTCTCCAATTTTAAAAAAGAAAACTTTTAAAAATAAGGCAATATTTGGTACTTTGGAGCTTTGAGAAAATCGTGCCCTAACTTACTGGGTTTCAATTTTTTTTATCCAAATAACCGAATATCCTTTTTAAACTTTAATGCATGAGACAAGCTTAGTTTCGAGGGTTAAAATGCCATATCCTAACTTACTAGTTGTGACATCTTATTACTTCGGGACAAGGAGGTCTTAACATCAAATTCGATTTATTCAAATTTTTAAAGAGGATCGTATTTTAAAATCTTTTCAAATTTTCGACATTAGAATGTTAATTAATCAATTAGGTACCAATTTTTGGGCGTTACGAGGGTGCTAATCCTTTCTCGTGCGTAACCGAGTCTCGAGCCCGTTTTCTAGAATTTTGTAGGCCAAAATCATTATTTTAATCAATCAAAATGTTTAATTAAAATGATTAATCTCAAGGTGACCTGATCACACATCGAAAAAAGATTGGTGGCCACTCCATTTTCGTTTTAAAAGTCGACCCTGTTTTTCAAAATAAAAATGGTTTCGACAGCTTAGCGACTTCGCTGGGGACCATAAGAGAGTCAAACCGTAAATTGATTAATTTTTGTCTTTTTTTTCGAAAGTTGAAATTTTGGTTTTTAACATATGATCCTTTCATTGCATTTCATATGTTTTGAGTTATAGTTTTCATCATGTTTTGTATTTTAAATTTTTAAATCTCCACACATTGCATTGCATGACCGTTGGTCACACCCTTTTAAGTGGGAGTCAGAAGCTACTCATTCGTGAGGTTTTCACCTCCGTGCAGGATAGTGGATCATTTTCGAGATACATCCGTACCTATGTCTTTGTGAGATTTTCATCTCCGTGTAGCCATAAGGACATGTATTCCCCTAAATTGAACTCAATTCATAGGAGCTTATAATGGGTGAGGATCGAGGAATCTGCTGGTTCAGGTACCCTTGGCTTAGAACCGAACCTCATATAAAGAGCCCTAAGAACCTACCCTAGGTAAAGCCGCGCCAAACCCTAGTGGTCACCCAGATAGGTGTTCTATTCTGTTGTTTATTTCTTCTGTGCTGACGTATTTTGTTTTGTTTTGTTTATGATTGCTTTGCATTTTCTTCATAGAAAAGAGGTGTTGATTCAAATTCGATTGCTAAATAGAAAAGCTTGTCATGGAAAATGAATTTCTTGATAAAGTGGAATATAATGCAACTGCCCGAATATGGTCTGATTAAACACAATGAGAGATGGCTGGAAGTTCGTGGAGGAATATACGACTATGCTTCACTGCCTGAGGATTCAAACTGACAGAGATTATTCAAGAGCTGTCACATCTCAAAGAAACTAAAGAGCATTGCAAGATGAGTAATGGGTCGTGGCTCGGATTAAACAAAAAGGAGATAGTAGAGACATGTTTTAGAAAATTCGCAAGATTTGATCCTATCATCTGGATATGAAGAAAAAGATCAATGTCTTCACCTGGAATATGAGGGCAAAGCCGCATATGTAATCCATTTTATGTAAAGAAATTTGTTTTCTAGGAAAGTTGTTCTAATGAAATTGAATTCAGATCAATGCCTTTCTTCTTGCATTCATTCCATGCATCTGCATTACATTACACCATATGCATTAGATTTTTAGAAAAGGACCCTAATTAGGTAAAATTATTTTAGTTAACCTAGGAACTGAAAAAAAGTCTATCGACTAAGCATCGTTACGGTACTCGCGTAAGAACAAAAGTAATGGACCAAAGATTGGAAAGGTTAGAACATATTCAAAGAGAAATGCAAGACCAGTTGCAAATGCAAATGTAGAAGCAATTGACCAAAATTCAGCAAGATATGAGGGACCAGATGTTAGAGTCCCAAAAGAATATAATAAATCAATTGACCCAATTGTTAACCGGGAGGCTAGAAAAAGGGAAAAGCCCTATGATTAATTCTAGAGATGATAATGACGAACCTCCGGGTTTCACCTTGATAAATGCTCAGACACAACTCGAGGTGTACGCACAAGGACCATCTATTATGATCATGCCTCAACAATATTAGGTCGGTACCTCTATACCAATAAACTACCCGATACGCTCAGTTTCTAATCCGGGGAATAATCCAACTAATCTCGTTGTCCCTAATCTCGATGAGGTGGAAAAAAGGGAAAAAGTAAGGGTAGATATTCCGAAACAACTTAAGAACCAATGCGGATGGCTGGAAGAGAAATTTAAAGCAATAGAAAATGTTGACTACCATTGCGGGGTTGACGCTAAGGACTTGAGCCTGGTCCCAGATCTAGTACTACCGCCAAAGTTCAAAACTCCAAAGTTTGAAAAGTACAACGAGGCTAGTTGTCCTGAAGCTCACATCACGATGTTCTGTCAAAGGATGACAGGATATGTTAATAATGACCAGTTATTAATACATTACTTCCAATATAGTCTAATCGGGTCAGCAGCAAAATGGTACAACCAATTGAGCTGTGCTAAAATCAATTCATGGAAAGACTTAGCATAAGCTTTTATGAAGCAATATAATCATGTAACAAACATGACACCCGACAGAATTACTTTACAGAATATGGAAAAGAAGCAAAGTGAGAGCTTCAGGCAATATGCCCAAAGATGGAGAGAGGTAGCAACACAAGTCCAGCCACCACCTTTGGAGAAAGAAATGACGATGCTTTTCATCAATACTCTGAAAGTCCCGTCCATCAACCACATGTTGGGAAGCGCTACCATGAGCTTTTCAGATATGGTAATGTCCGGCGAGATAATCAAAAACGCGATAAGGAGTGAGAAGATAGATGCAAGAGAAAGCGCTAAATGATAAACCCCAAGAAACAAGAAAAATGAAGTGAATAACCTAAGCACCAGGTATTCCAAATCAGTCACTGTAGGTCAGCCGAGGACCGTAACCACTGGCTATCAAGGCTCTTCAAGACAGAAATCCAACTCGAGGCCAAATACAGAAAGGCTCTAGTTCACACCCATCTCGATAACATATAAGGAGCTGTATTCATAATCTTTTTGAGATGCATGTGGTTTCTTCGTCCAACTCAGAACCCGTACAACCTCCATTCCCAAAACGGTATAATGAGAATGCCCAATGCAAGTACACGTGGGAATAACGGATTACTCAATCAAAAACTACACTATGTTTAAAAAGTTGGTCGAAAGGTTCATTAAAATGGGAATTGCGAAGTTTGACATTTCATCAGAATCTAATCACTTTGACGAGGCAATAAATGCGATAATTGAAGGAAGAGGCAAGAAAGTTGTGACTCCTTGAAGAAGTCAAAAACCCAGAGGGAATATTGGAGAATTTGAACATTAATGATGTATCTGAAGAGGGAACCGGGGAATAAAGTTTCCAAGCCCTTCCATACTTGGGAGTGTTTTGAACAATGGGACTGTGGAAGAGATCCTTGTATTTTCAGAGATAATCTAGAGTAATATTCAAAACACACTTGTTGCTTTAAAGCCTAGAGGCAATAAGAATCCTTTTGTGAAATAGGCTTGTGTCTAAAATCTTTATTTCAATAAAATACATCTTTTTGAGCAAACATTCTTTCCTTTTCATTTATAGATTCTTTTGTTCTTTGGACTCTCTTTTATATATTATTTTATTCTTCATTCATACAAATAATTGTCCTTAGATTTATTTATTCTTTGGAATCCGCCTTTGTACCTACAATAGGTCTTCAGATATCAACGACATGAGCGATGTTGCTACTGACTCAAAATCTCCTTTTGAGTAAGATATGTGTCTAGGGGGATCTCAAGACTTTGAATATGACTGAGATTGTAACCTATCTCTTGATTTTTTAAGGATGGTAGAACAAGATGAAAAAATAGATCCTACCTTACAAAAGTCAGTGGACAGTGAGCCTAGGAGAAGAGAAAGAGATTGGAGCTTGTTTTACCATCGAAACAAAGTGAAACGTCATTCAATTATTCCAAGAATTCAAAGATGTTTTCGCACGATCATATCAAGTTATGTTTGGCTTACTAAGACCTGTGGATGTTGTTAAGGCTAAATGGTCCATAAGTGTGTCAGAAAGACACATACTAATGGTTTTACGATAGCCAAGTTAATCACGAGGTTTCAGTACTGCTGGTCCATCAAGGAAGGGGATTACATCAGTTATGTCGTAAATACCAATTTTAGGAAGATAAAACCTATGTGCCTCTTCTATTTCTTCACAAATTTTCCATATGTGGGGCATGGATGTGATGGGGTCAATCTCATCAAAAATAGATCAAGAGCTGATAAAAAATGCAAAAAAGGAAAATGTCAAAAGTTTGTAGTATGTTCAAAGATCAGACGCCATAGGCAGCCAAAAAAAATAAAACAAGGATCGTGGGAAAGATGACCGAGACTTGTAAAGATTGGCATAAAGAAGATACCATTTACCCTCTATGCTCATCAAGTATTGGCCAGGACCTTTGCCGGGGCAACACCTGGCCCATTGATTTATGGAATGTTGAACCCAATCAAAGAAAAAAAGGTTAAAAGCTATTGGTCACGGTCAGATGATGCAAGCTTACGACAAAGAGGTTCATCCTAGAGAATTCCACGAGGGGGACCTGATGTTGAAAAAGATCATTCTTATACAAAAGGATTTCAAAGGAAAGTGGATGCCAAATTGGGAAGGACCTTATGTTGTAAAGAAGGCCTGTTTTTTAGAAGCATTGATATTGATCGAGATGGATGCCAAAGACTTGCCCAATCCGGTGAATTCAGATTCAGTCAAGAAGTATTTTACCTAAAAGGGGAGAGGCCAAGGTGAAAACCCGCAAAGGGCGCCTTGAGAAAAAAATCAAAAAAAAGAGAAAAAAGAAAAAGATTAGAGGCCAAGGTGAAAACCCAAAAATGGCACTTTGAGACCAAAAGGGTTTTGAGTTGAAAACCCGAAAAGAGCGGCTCAAATTTTGATCAAAAGTAGGGATGTGGTAGTCTTGCTATGCCTGAATTATTAATGAGGAAGTATGCTACATCTTAGGGCATTGAAAAAGTACTACAGATCCCCTAAACACATATTAAGCTCAAAATGATCCACAAGAAGTTCGTACAAAGAAGCTCAGGCTGCGATATCTGGGGCACCTAGGTTTCCATCTTACCCATTTTTGAATTTGCTATCTTTGATTACCTTATTCTTTTCAAGATACGCCCCAATCAATTTCTTTTTATTGCCTTAGCTATCTTTGATTAATTTAATTGTTTCGAGCTATACTTCTAATTAATTTCCTTCTTGTCCATTGTTATGATCTTTTTCAAGCATTTTATATTGACATAACGATTAATGGACTAATAATACTTTCATAAAAAGAGTTTCGCATATTACTCTAGAAGCTTCTAAATAATACGAGAATCTAAAACAGGACTATTATTTAGAACGCATCAAGTTTAAAGGTTGAAATATCTAAAAAGAAAAAATTCTAAATTAATACTATCTCTTCAAATTTTGTTATCAAAAGTATTGATTGAAAAAATGATAAGATATCGTGTTGGTGATAAAGCTTCAATGAACAAGCAAGCAATGATCACCGAGTAATAGGAAAAGGTTTTTCTTGGAGAAGAAAATTCTACAATTGTGCATAAACATTTGGTATGACACCCTGGGAATGGTGTAGGAGACCAAAGAGATTCAGATCCTGTATCCTTGAATTGCAGTAGGAGAGGATTGAGAAAAAGCCAGATCTTATACTCCTAAATTACAGTGGGAGTAAAATGGTTCAAATTTTATGTCTCAAAAGTACAGTGGATTGAACCTTGAAGATTACAGTGGGGGCAATCTGATTAAGTAAAATATGAGTGTTTCTGTAGAAATACCCACCGAACAAAATGGCGTTCTGACGTGTCGGTGATAGAGCCTTAATGAACAACGAGCAATAATAACTCAAATATTAGGGGATCATTTTCATGAAATTTTGCATTTGTGCATACACATCTAGTTAGGAGATTTTGATTCATTCTAATCATAACATCCTAATCACTAGACATAAATAGGCCCATGAAATGGATTCTACAGGTCGTGTTCCCTAGAGAACAGATCGGTGAAACCACAAATCCTATCTCCTTGAAGTTACAGTGGAGCGGATTAAAGTTACAAGTCTTATCTCCCTGAAGTTGCAGTGGAGGAGACTGAAGAAAGCAAGTCTTATCCCCCTAAAGTTGCAGTGGGGCAGACTGAAGATGGCAAATCTTATCTCCCTGAAGTTGCAGTGGAGCAGACTGAAGAAAACAAGTCTTATCCCCTTGAAGTTGCAGTGGGGCAAACTGAAAATGGAAAATCTTATCTCCCTAAATTTGTAGTGGAACAGATTAAAGCCAATAATTCTATCTCCCTGAAGTTGCAGTGTAGCGGGTTAAAGTTACAAATCTTAACTCCCTGAAGTTGCAGTGGAGCAGACTGAAGATGGCAAATCTTATCTCCCTGAAGTTGCAGTGGAGCTTATTAAAGTTACAAATCCTATCTCCCTGAAGTTGCAGTGGAGCGGATTAAAGTTACAAGTCTTATTGAAGAAAGCAAGTCTTATCCCCTGAAGTTGCAGTGGGACAGACTGAAGATGGCAAATCTTATCTCTCTAAAGTTGAAGCGGAGCAGATTAAAACCAATAATCTTATCTCCCTGAAGTTACAGTGGAGCAGACTAAAGATAACAGATCTTGTCTTTTTGTATTGGCAGTGAAGCAGATCGAAAACACCAGCCTTGCCTCTCTGAATTTGCAGTAGAGTAGGTTGAAGATTGTGGATCCTATCTCTCTAAGCAGTAGTGGAGCAGATCAAAGACGGTGAATCTTATCTTCCTAAGATAGTAGGGAAGCAGATTTAAGCCACCAGTCTTATCTCCCTGACCAGCAGTGGAGTAGGTTGAAGATTGTAGATCCTATCTCCCTAAGCAGTAGTGGAGCAGATCGAACACGATGAATCTTATCTTCCCGAGGTAGTAGGAAGCAGATTTATGCTACCAGTCCTATCTTCCTAAGCAGTAGTGGGGTAGGTTGAAGATTGTATATCCTGTCCCCTTAACAAGTAGTGGAGCAGATCAAAGAAGGCGAGTCTTATCTTCCCGAGGTAGTAGGGAAGCAAATTTAAGCCACCAGTCTTATCTCCCTGATGTTGCAGTGGAGCAGGTTGAACTTACCAATTTCTACCTCTTTGAAGTTCCAGTGGAGAAGATCAAAGCTAGAAATCACTTCTCCCTGAAATCACATTGGAGCTGATAGAAGCACTAATTCCTATGCCTCTGAAGATGCAGTGGGATGGAATGAGACTACTTGAAGAAGACAAGCACTCAAAGAAGTCAGAACCCGGCAAGACCGAGCAAAATTGGCAATTTTATAGTCTTTGCTCCATTCACGTTACACAACAATGAGCAAAGAGGGGCTGCTGTAATAGGCCAATTTAGCCCGAGCTCACAAAAAAAAATAAACTCAAAATAATAAAACAAAGTCCAAGTCCAGTCCAAAATTATACCATTTGGCCCGATCGGAATGGCCCATTACTTAAAAAGATTGAAAGTCCATCTACAAGCTTGACGCATACGGAAACATAATTTTCAAAGATAGGCAATCTTAGATATGATATGAAATCTTAGAAGATATGATTTTGTAATCTTAGAGATTTAATTTGTAAATACCCTTTAATCTTAGTCGTTGATGTAATTGATCTGTACTGTTGTATTTGGAGAGGCTCAACTATAAATAGAGGTCCCTCCCTTCATTGTAAAACACTGGAGTTTGGAGCAATAATAATTCTTAAGAGCATCCACTCAAATTTCTCCCTCTCTTCTGTTCTTATTTTCTGTGGCTTGTTCTTATTTTGTTCTTCGTTCATCTTTGTTTCTTTTTAAGTTGCTTTCATTTGAGTTGGATTTTGGTGGAGGAATTTCGTTGAATCTTCATATTGTGAGAGTTAGGCTGACTTAAGCATTTTTTTTAACCTTTTTTATTTATCCATTTAATTGTTTAATCATTAATTATTCTTTTACTTTTATTCGTTTATTTATCCATCAACTTTCTTATTTACATATTGTTCATTCATTTAACCATTCTTATCATTCTTTTATTTTCTTCCATTAATTATATACTTTATTTGTTTTTAATATTATGTCACACATGTTGTTTATTTTTTAAAAACTCGTGTTATAAATCATCCATTTTAAATTGTTTGATTATTTGCCTTAATTTTTTTTCCATATATTATCAATTGCAAATTTTTTATACTATCTATTTTATATACCATTTATTTTTAAGATGTTTTGTGTATAACTTGTTCTAAATTCCTTATTACACAATATTTATTTTTAAACTCATTTATATATTATTACTTTATATATTACCTATTTTCATTTTTTATATATTATTTATTCCAAACTTATACATATATTACCTACTTTTTTATATATAATTTATTTATTGATTTGTATATTGTTGATTTCAAATTTCTTTTTCCCTTATTATTCATTTTCAAATTCATTATTTTTAAATTTTTTTACATTTTATTTTGCCTTATATATATTTTATTTTATACTCTTTGTTTTAAATTCATTGGTCTTTGATTATTGATGCTAGTATTTAAATAATTGTCATTATGTGTTTTATAAATTGTTTAGTTTTATTTTCATATTGCCGTTTTTTTTATCAAAGTTTTAACGCATCGTTTTAATATTGCGTCAATTTTCTCCAATTTTAAAAAAGAAAACTTTTAAAAATAAGGCAATATTTGGTACTTTGGAGCTTTGAGAAAATTGTGCCCTAACTTACTGGGTTTCAATTTTTTTATCCAAATAACCGAATATCCTTTTTAAACTTTAATGCATGAGACAAGCTTAGTTTCGAGGGTTAAAATGCCATATCCTAACTTACTAGATGTGACATCTTATTACTTCGGGACAAGGAGGTCTTAACATCAAATTCGATTTATTCAAATTTTTAAAGAGGATCGTATTTTAAAATCTTTTCAAATTTTCGACATTAGAATGTTAATTAATCAATTAGGTACCAATTTTTGGGCGTTACGAGGGTGCTAATCCTTCCTCGTGCGTAACCGAGTCCCAAGCCCATTTTCACAAATTTTGTAGACCAAAATCATTATTTTAATAAATCAAAATTTTTTATTAAAATGATTAATCTCAAGGTGACCCGATCTCACCTCGAAAAAAGATTGGTGGCAACTCTATTTTAGTTTAAAAAGTCAACCCCGTTTTTCAAAATAAAATTGGTTTCGACACACCTTATTCATAATACAATAAAAGAATCAAAGTAACATAAACAAATCATATTAAAATGTATGAAAGGGGAATGTGTAAAAAAAATAATTATAAATAGACATGAAAATAAATAAAAAACGAAATAAGAATAAATAAAAATTATACAAGTGTTAATAAATATAAAAAATTAAAATAAAGTGCATAATTTACATTAAATACATAAGGTATAAATGCATATTGAAGGGAAGATATAAGTGTAAATAATTTATTAAAGATGGAAACAAAATGACATAGCTTGATTTTGGGACTAAAAGATAAAACAATGTTGAAGACAGAGGACTGATGTAGTAATTAATTTGCTTTTAATTTATAAATTTTGGATTAAATCGAAGGTTGGAATAAACAAAAGGGTTACGGGTGAAAATAGGTCAAAGAGTGAGGGCGGTGATGCAAAAAATAGGGTATTTTTATAAATTTAAAAAGTAAGGAGGTAGAAATAAATTACCTATTTTTGGCACCTATAAATGAAAAAAAAAACAATTCACTCTTTCATTTTAAGCTTATTTTTTTCAAAAAAAAAAACTCTTCCTCTTTTTCTTTTTCCTTCTATGTTGGCCATGGCTCCACCACTCGAGAGCCCAACGACTCTCTGGCCACCGGTGGTGGAGCTGTCGCATACGTTGACCCGAAATATATTTTTTATTTTTATTTTTTTACAAAATCTAAGTTTTCTTTTAAAAAAACTCACTACTTTTTCTAAAATCAAAGTTTTTATTTCGAAATACTTTTAAAAAAATAAAACTTTGTTTTAAAAATTTTAAACTTTTCGTTAAAAATGACTAAAAAATATATTTTATTTTAAAAATAAAAACTTTCAAAAAATCAAAACTTTTCCCAAGATCAAGCCTATTTTTTAAAAAAAACGTTCATTTTAGAAAGGGGAAAATGGTGTTTTTGGGGCTCCTAAGGGCGGAGGACCGACGTTCCGGTGACGTCTCCTTCATCAGAGCCCAAACTCGATCCCTCGTGATATACATATGGCAAAAAGAAAAAAGAAAGTAGAATGTTTGTTGTTGATTTTTTTCTGTTTTTCTTTAAGAACAAAATATGAAAAGCCTCTCTTTTTTTTTCAATTCAATTTATCTATATATATTGTTTTTTTAATCTTATTTATTTGTAAAAAAAAGATGATAATAATAATAGTAGTAGTAATGATAAAAATAATAATTCGGGCTCTTGACAAGCCCAAAAAGGAAAGAAAAATAAAAGAAAAACAAAGGTCTCAAATTGACCAAAATCGAGTGGGCTTCGAAAGGCCCAAGAGAGAACAAAAATTTAAATGGGCCTCTAATTGGGCTCAACAGAAATTGGTGTATTAATACCTTAATATCATACCTCAAGCCCTCCTCAAATTGAATACTCTTATCATAGCCCATTGCCACTAACCCACTAGCATATTTGCTCAACCTAAAAAAATTAGCCTAATATTCGGTCATAGTCCTATCTCCCTGAGTTAGGCCCATAAACTCACGTCTATGGGCCTCAACATAACTCGCTCCCACGTACTTGTTCTAGAAGTCGTTCCGGAAATAATCCCAAGTAATCCGCTTCGGTTGAGTACCCTCCTTAACGGTCAACCACCACTGATAGGCTTCATCGCAAAGCAAGGACAATGCACCCTTTAGTTTCTGGTCAGGAGGGCAATCTATGTCATTCATAATCCTTTCGACGACCACCAATCAATACTCGACCAAAGTCGGGGTGACCCCAGTGAAGCCTCTAAATATCTCTGCTCCATTTGACTTGAGTCATTCAGTTATCGACCTTCGGCTCCCAGATCCGAAATGGGTCCCTACGACCCTCTCAAGAACTCTTAACATGGCTTGAGACAATGTGTCGTTCCCAACCGTCTGAGTCTAAGACCCTATCTTAGCAATAGGCGTACCCATAGTCTCGCTCGTATCCAAATTAGGCATACAACCTATTGAGGATACCTCAGCTTGAGCCCATCTTTGGTGCCCATCATGCCTATGGGTACCTTGTCCACGAGTTACACGCGTACTCATTGTAATTTATTTACATTTCTAGGAATTTATGTATCAATTTTGAAGTTTATTTTCAAATATTTTATGTTTGAAACTTTATCAGAAGAGTTTACAGAGTTGTTACGGTCTCTAACTACAACAAAGTAATTCTAATATCACATTGTTTTTCTAAACTAAAAGTTTAGCTAAGGTAGAAGTACTTACAGGATCGACGTCAGAGACTTGGCATTCTACAAACTTATTTTTTTCAAATTTATACAGAAATAAATTTTGTTCGTAAAACACTTTTCACAAAATTGTGAACTCAAAACACAGTCCAAGTTTTGAACCTAACTCTAAGACCACCAAATGTAACACACAAACTCGGCCTAGACATTATGGCCAGATCTAGAGAAGCTACCATGATACACATTAAAAACTCACAAAATATTAGAGCTTCTAGGAATAACACAACTTTTAGTGAAAACAACTTCGGTTTATTTTTTAGTGAAAATATCTTTCTTATTTAATTCATTAATTTTGCATACTTAATTTATATTTACAAAACGTTATTTTATGCAGCGGAACTCTTAATTAAATTTAGTTTGGAAAACGCGAGTCATATTTTGAAAATCCAACGTTTTACTTACAGTGAAATTTTAACTTAAAAATGATAAACGATTTAAAACAAAAAATAAAAGTCTCAAAATAAAACAGTCCAAAATGTTCAAAATAGTCCAATAATACCAAAACAGAACAAAGCAGATTTTCAATTAACACAAAATAAAAGTGTTTAACCGAGCTCTCGTCACACCAACCCGTCTTATGTCTGGGGATTACTTAAGAATCAAACAAATGGAGAATGAGCTTACATGCTTAATCTGTAACTTAAAATTAAATTATCAGTTACAATTTTATACATGATTTTAGATTTCAGTTGGACATATTTCATATACGAAAACAAAATTAGAACATATCAGATGCAGATATACAATCCAACCCCCATCCGCTACACACCATATAAGGTATTAAATACCCATCCAACCCTACATACCGCTTAGTGACTGTATGTCACTTTTCAAAATTTTTGCAATCTAGCTGCCAGATCATTAGGTAATAATTCGCACAAAACATATATATATATGTGGTTGAGCCACCAATTGCGGTAGATAGATTAAACTGCCACACTTCCTCCATAACCATATTCTCATCCCAATGCAAATGTAGAACTAACAGATCAGAAATGTATATGACATACATGCTTTTATAACAATTAAGTTCATGCTTAACGAATAATAGTTCATATTTATCATAATATAAATCATACTAAGAATGTAACATATTAATCATGCATAAATAAATCGTATTTAACACAAACAAAACATCATATATCATGATTTATAACCTAATTTGTATCATACGAACCCTACGGAAGGCCTACGTTCGACTCGTATGACGAATACGACTTTAAGGAAAACATTCAGAATTTAGGCCCATACGCTTGTGTGGCCCACATGGTCCAATTGACCCAGATCATGTGGCTCACACAACCGTGTGATGTTGACAGTCCCAAATTTTGGTTTTCACCATTCACTGTTTTCTGGGTTTTTTGTTACACACCAGGTTAAAATCCAATGTAGGCTAAAAAATTGAGTATTTAAGTACTTAGATTAATGAACAACACAGATTAATAACCGAAATTTACCAACCTAAATGATTAATTTAATAAATCCAACAACGAATGAACCCAATAACAGAAACGAATGAACCCTACAACGACAGAACACTCACCTCCTAACAAGACAACAATTTTGAAATGAACTCAGTTCATCAGAGAACCAAAAGTCTCACGATCTTCCCCTAATCGTGACACAACATATAAATCAATAATCAAACTCACCTCCATCGAAAAAAATTACATAACCTCAACAAGCACATCAACCAACAAAACAAGTATAGTCTTACCCAATACCCGGATAAGCACAGGATCGAAACAACAAAGAAGAAATTAAAAAAAGCAGAGGTTACGAGCAAAAAAGTACTGATAATTAGTAAAACTTAGAACAAAATTGAAAAATAATTTGTTTGGAAAATGGCAATAAGGGACGACAAAATAAAACTGAAAAATGAAAAAAAAAAGAAAAAGAGGAAATGTTAAAATAATGTAAGAGATTTTAGGAAATTACTAAGGGATAAAATCAAACCACAATCTCACTACTAACCACCTTCCACTCTTCAGAATTTAAATTCAACCCCATTACCACATGTGGATGGCACACGCAGGAAGTAAAAATATTTCCACTTGTTCATGCAGATATTCAAACACAAGAACCAAATGTAAGCTAAGACCTTACAACTGAACCAGTAGGCTCATTCTATCACAAACCGAGTGAAAATAACATTTAAATGAAATAAACAAAGATAGAGCTAGGGAAAAACATAACTAAATTTCCCAAAAGTGAGGTTTGAACCCATGACCTCAAACACACAATCAACACCCTTAACCACTGTAACAGATACTTATTATGGAAGAATTTAACAAATCAGAAATTTAAATTTTTGGGGTGTTACATTTACACCACCTTATGAATAAATCACTCATCGTTGTGAATGAACCATTAGTAATAAAAAGGGTGGATGAACCATCAAATTTTTTTTGATAAAAAGTTTTTGCAGACAAGTTGTTAGTATAGTGTGGATGAACCACTCATCGGTGCAGATAAAAGCTGCTAATACGGTGTGGATAAACCACTCATTGGTGCAGATAAAAGTTGCTAATATGGTGTGGGTAAACCACTCAACGGTGTAGATAAATTGCTCATACTTCCTCTGTTCATATCATCCCACCCCACCCCATACAATGCACTATATGTTGGATGTTGTGCCCTAAGTGTACATGATCTGCAGTAATTCGTTGTAGCAAATTAAACTAGTTTTCACAATTTAGGATCTTAAATATAAGCATTTTAATTAAGTTTTATTTACATTTTAGTAAGTATTAATTAAGTTGATAAAATGTGTAATTTGAGTCATTTATTGACTTTAGAAGGTAAATGAAGCCTAATGATGAGTTGATATACTTTGTGAGTGTGCAGGAGACCATTAGAAGGCATATTAACTCGATATTGGCCGTTAGATTGCAACACGGAGCAAGGGATGTCACAACATAGGGAGCAAAATAAGAAAAGTCCAAGACTACCTTCAATGTCTCGACAGAACATAAGAATGTCGCAACATACCCCTGAGGACACCATAAAGTTTAGCATATTGTCCTCGATGTCGCGACACAAGACCTGGTGTGTTGGACATCGCCTCTGTATGGGAAATTAATATGAGCCAAGGGCGTTTTGGTCTGCACAATCTGATTTTAAGCTGGAGAACGTCAGCTGACCTAGGGTTGTATCATTTTCTCTTTAAATTTTAGTCTTTAGTTTTTCTATTCTCTTAGGTTTTAGATTTTTTTCTTATTCTTATTTATTTTTGTGAGGATATCAGATTCTGGAATTCCTATCAAACTCTATAAGGATTCTGCGCTTAAATTCAATACAATCAGGCTTCTTTTAAACTCTATTCTTGAAATTGTTCATTATATTCATTCTTTCATTCAAGTTTATATTGTTTATTAGATCCATGAGGAACTAATCTTCCTATGGGGGATTAGCGAGTGGAAGTATGAACAATTAACTATTTTGTAGGGATTCCTTAATGAATCAGTTATTCAGGAAAAGAAGAATCTAAACTCTAGGCTTGACAACCCTAAGAATTCATCAAGGTGAGAACTAACCCAAATTTGGTATTGTCTATCTGTGAATACCTTAACCTTGAATCGATCTGGACTATGAGGTTGAAAGATAAATAGTTCTTACCGACTCAATATTTCAGTGGACATAACGAAAAATCCTGCTAAGTTATTGACTAGTTAATTAAACAAGGAAACTCGAGATGATAGTTGATTATGACTACCAAAATGAGCTAATCACTTATGCCCAAATTTGATTTACATTTGATTATTTGGTTTCTTATTTTCATTTATTTCTATTTCCTTTCTTATTATTTTATAACTTATTCAAAAACCTTTTTTTTAATTCTTCGTACTATAATTTAATTAGAGTATTAATTAGATCTATTAATGTTTAGATTAGAATTAACTTAGTGTTCGCCTCCTTTGGGTACAATCCTTGGAGTACTTACATACTCTGTTGTAACTATATTACAATCTGACCTTTATACTTGCGAAATTGCCTTTTCACATCTTTTGTGCAAGATTTCTACTTTCGATGTTGGTATGTCCGAAGGCGGTCAAGTTGTTGATGCCGTTGTCGGGGAGGCAACGCCACTACATTATTATTTTTTCATATTGATAGAATTAAGAAATATTCATATTATAGTTATAGGTTTTAGTTATTTTATTGCTCGCTAACATTACTAACATGTTTCTGTTCTCAAAGAATCCTAGTGCACACTCTCGCCCAAGATATTCGTAGCAGTGACCATAGAAATCGGTTTAGAAGAAATAATGGATAACTTTAACTCTATGTGGTTGGATGAGGACCTAGATTACGATAGTGATATCTACTGTAACAACCCGTTTTCAGTGGTGTCGAAAATAGTGGTTTCAGAACCACAATTTCGACGAGTGAGTAAACATTTTAATGTTTATTTATTTTTATAGGGTTAAATTAGAGTCGTATCCATATTAACCAATGCTACAACGGACCTTGGTTCAACCCATAATTACCAACATTTCACAATAAAACCCATGAATTTACATTTTCAACAATTTAATTCCTAATTCAAAATTAATCAAAAATCACTTAACAAAACAAGTTTGTTTAACAACCAAGATTAATAATCTATTAAATAACTTCAAAACATATTAAAAAACAACCATGTCAAATCCCTCATCAAAAATCACTTAACAAAACAAGTTTGTTTAACAACCAAAATTAATAATCTATCAAATAACTTCAAAACATATTCAAAAACAACCATGGCAAGTCCCTCAACCTTTAACAGTTTTGCAAATTAACCCATAGGCTAGCAAGGGTAAGCTAAAGTGAGCTCAAAAATATAAAAATCATTAAAAATAGGAGAAATTTACATACCATGTAAGAACAAAGTGTTGGCTGAACCTTCCTTCTTCTCTAATGGCTATTTTACGTTTTTGAAACAAAAATGGAGAAGATAACATCTTTCTTTTGTATTTTATTTACTTAAATTTTCTTTTATTTACTAAATTACTATTTTAACCTTATTATTAATCAAAATTTTCAATAAAACCTTGTCTATAACTATCCACTAACTTAATTATGGTATATTTACCATCTAAGTACATTAACTTTTCTTTCCATAGCCATTTAGCCCTTTAAACTAATTTATACCCACTTTTGCAACCTTTATGATTTAGTCATTTTTATCTATTTAACCATTTAAACTTTAAAATTTCTTAACGAAACTTTAATACGACCTTAAAAAAATCTCATAAACATTAAATAAATATTAAAATAATAACCCACTCCCCGAAACCACTATTTTCGATACTACTAAAATTGGGTTGTTACATGGTTCTTCTAAGAAAGGAAACATTCTTTGTTTTCTTATTTCCTATAAGAGGGTTCTACTATCAGGATTTCTAGATTACTATAGTTGCTTACAGAGATACTTTGTCTTTAAGACGCTTAACCTATGGTTAACTGAACTGTGTATCAATACTCAGAAAAAATAATAATACATTAATAAAGACGGTTACACCAGAACTCAGAAATACTGAAAACAAATTGAATATTTTCAAAAGCTTAGAAATATTCTTTCCTCCTTGGCTCTGATACAAGAATAGTCCTGAGACTCTGGGAATTGGATGGATTATAATAGTATGGAAATATTGGAAATAATAATTTGAAATTAAATTTGATTGGTTTTAAATTTAAATTTTTGAAAAACAAAAATAGTTTGAAAAAAAAAGTTAGATTCTCTGTAGAAAAAAGTTTGTAATCTAATAATATGTTATCTGAAAAGTAGCAATTATATAGGTTTGGGAATAACGTAAGGATAAGATCCCCCCAAACAAAGATGTTGTAAAAAGGCAAGAGCCCTCTATAAAAGACTCTTAGTTTTGTAATGAAAGGTATGACTTCAAAACACTCAATATAGAGATCAAAAGTTTGTTTCTCCGAAATTTTCTAGCTTTCACAATTTAAGTTTTCAAACTATTTAAGTTTTTCAAAAAATTTAAATTTAAAACCAATCAAATTATTATTTCTAATATTTCTATACTCTTATAAAAATAAATTTAAAAAATATAATACATCAAATACATTAAAAACATTAAAATAAATATTTCTCAACAAATTGAAAATACATTAAAAAAATATTTATACTTAAATAACATAAAGATAGTTACAACTTAACAAGCAAATGCCTTTAAAATAGTATCATCATTAACAATAAAAGAAGAGTTATACAATATCTAAATAATAACAATTAAATAGTAACAATATAATAACAAAATGGTAGCAAAACAACAACAAAACAACTGATTCCGATCGAGCTGAGGCCAAAAAATCCTACTTGAGGCCTGGCACATTTAAAAACCGGGTTTTATTTGTTTTGTCCAAGCCTATTTTTCGAACCTATATTTTTACTCAAATCCTCTCAATATTAGAATGAGGACTTGGACGAATAACCTTACGAGCATGAGATCTAAGTGTAAGGGATCACTTTTCCTAATTAGTTGTGTTCAAGTTTGGTGTTAAAAATTCATATAAAAAATTGGGCTAAAAATAAAATAATAAACGCTACAACTAATAATACTAAAACTAGGGCCAGATACTGTTCATTGTATTATGAAAAGAGAATATATAATATTGGCGCTGCTATTACTATAATAATGAAGAAGATGTAGATTACTAAAGTCAGAAAAATACACTAACTTCAACTGTTGGTCCGCAACATTTAAATCTTTTATCATCCATCCTTGTACTCAATATTTGACATTCAATAATTATCAAGTTTACACAATTTTATCTGAGGCATCTAATTTTATTTGTGGGCATAATTTAGATGCGGGTTTTGGATTGGTGAATTGGCCTATAAATTTCCATCTTCAAAGATTGAATTGTTGTGAATTTAATTTTTAAAATGAAATTTTAAATTAAGTTATAACTTATTTTAATTTCTTCTTAGTTTAATTTAATTTAATTTTTAAAATTTTGACATGAAATAAGGTGGATATTTGGATATCGGTTTTGAGAAAAATAAAATAAATTTTGTTTTTAAAGGATAAATTTGTTTTATTGATTTCTTCACTTTTGCAAAGCAAATGTATTTATTTTATTAAAGCCCAAATCAGATTTAAATTTCATATTGCTTTTTAGAGTGATAGACCAACCCGAGGCCCAATTTGAGTTGCTGCTAGGATTGAATCCACGCCATTTTTAGGGTCCATCAAAATAATCAAATTAAAATGATGTCTTAAACATAAAATCAACCCAAACCCCAAATACCATCACCACTCATAATTTACACTGCAATTTGAGCGTTTAGCGACCGACGGTGCCGTTACTGCGAAATAATCGCTATTTGAATCCCTGGTTTCTTTTTGCAGTTCACATAACGGTCGTATGCGAAAACTCATTGGCGGATATAAGGGGCAAGTAGAGGGACAGTCGCATTTCCTTGAATTTTATTATATTAAACCCCTTAAAAATTTAAAATGTGTTCCCTAAACCCCCTCCCAATATATATTTTTTAATTTTATTCATATTTTAAATTTTGTGCTTAACGAATCAAATTTACAAGTAACAAGTTTACTTGATGATAAGAGAAAATAATATGAATAAAATTAAATAATAGTTGTTAACTTTTTTTAAAAAAAAATTGGCTAGTAAGTTCTAAGCGACAATTTGATAATAGATACAGTAGACCAATACCCATCAATGAGTAGAACATATCTTAAATTCAAGTCGATCTAACGGTCAGTGTCGAAGATCGAAGAAGAAAGCTTTTTAGATTTTGGTTCACAGATTTGAAATGTTCAAAGTTATTTCATGAAAAACATGAACAGAAGAAAATAAGAGGAAGGAAAGTTTCGATTGGTGTAGACTGTGCGAATAGAGAAGGTCATACAACAACAATTTTAACAACCCGGTAACTTAAATAAAAACTTTCAAATAGTTCAATGATCATTTTATAACTTTTTAAACTTAAATGGTCAAAACATAAACTTATTTAAGTGTAATTTATCCTTATAAAAAATTCACCCGGTTTCACTTTAAAATATATCTGTTTTCTCATTTTAATACTTAAAATTTTTTAAATTATTTTAGTACCTAAAATATTTCACTTTTGCGGTTTTAGAGAGAACCTTGTTTTGAAAAATGGAAAACTACATCATTAGTCACTAAACAATGGGCAAGTTTTTATTTTAGTCATTTAACTAAAAAAACTTATAATTTGATCATTGAACTATTAAAAAATTTTCATTTAAGTCACTGAACTATTCAAAAATTTTATTTAAGTCACTAGGTTATTAAGTTTTTTTTTTAAAATTTCACCAACGAGCTCTAAGCGACGATTTGACAATTGATATGATGGATCAGTACCCATCAACGAGTAGAAGAACTCACTTTAGATCCAAGTTAATATGACGATCAGTGCCGAAGATCGGAGAAAAAAGTTGTTTGAATTTTGATTCACAGATTCATGATTTCTAAAGTTGTTTAATGAAAAAAAACTAAACTATAGAATAAAAGGGGAAAGAAAACGTTCAATTGGTGCAAACAATGCAGACAGTGCAAACAAAGAATGCCATATAGTATCGATTTTAACATCCCAGTAACTTAAATGAAAACTTTTGAATAGTTTAATGACCAAATTGTAACTTTTTTAGTTAAGTGACTAAAATAAAAACTTATCCATAATTTAGTGACTAATAGTATAATTTACCCTTGAAAAAACAAAAACTTCCTACCTGATTAAAGAGTGGGATGCTATGTCACTGTAATTCACCACTCTTTATTAGTTAGTGGTGCTTAATGTAGACCACAAGTTACTGGGATTTTAAATTCCTTGGTTCAAAATTGGAAAAGCAAAAGGCTTTTTGGCTTCTTTAACCACATAATATTGAGAATCATGTGCAACTTTTTGTTTATACTTTATATTCTGCCTGGTTATGCTTTAATAAATGCTATGCTTTTCTTCGGATAAAACCCATAAATTCTTTCAAGAATTTGGTTAAATCATATATGCACTTAAAATAATTCATAGGTTAGAATTTAATTTTTATATTTTTATTTTCAAGAATTTATTTCCTCTTCTTTTAAGATTTTAAACTGGTAGTTTTTTTTTATTAAATTTGTTAGTGTGACATTTTGAAATTTTAAAAGAAATACTCATTTGATTACAATGTAACATTCCTAAGTTAAGGTACGTTCAGTGCCCCAAAAGAGTCAGTAGTTGTTAGACTAGCTTTGGCTTGATGGCAATGGTGTAGGTAGGGGGCTAGCAGGAAAAAAATACTTACTGGATAGCAATGTAACATTCCTAAGTTAAGGTAAGTTCAGTACAAGAACCGATAGTTGTTAGACTAGCTTTGGCTTGATGGCATAGGCGTAATTAGGAGGGTTGGCAAGGAAAAAATACTCACTTGATAGCAATGTAACATTCCTAAATTAAGCTAGGTTCAATGTCTCAGAAGAATCGTTAGTTGTTAGATTAGCTCTGGCTTAATGGCAAGGGTGTAGCTAAGGGGGTTGGCAAGGGCCCCGACCCCCCTTAAAATAGAAATTTTTTTATTTAGGCCCTTAAAAATTTTAAAAATTTTAAATTAGTAAAGGTAAAATTATACTTTGACCCTCCTAAAATGATAATTGATTTAATCCTTTAAAATATATAAAGATATAAGTCATTAAATTGTGAAATTACATTTTTACTATTGTAATTACAATTTTATTTTTCCTCCATAAAAAAGCTTTCTAGTTTCGCCCTACTTGATGTATGCTTTCCTTGGTTTCAAATGCATGGCTAACAAAACCTTAAGGGGGGAAGCAAAGTCAGTAACTAGACCATAGGAAGAGAAAAGACTGATCCAAGATCTAGGCAAAAGGGAATTGATTTAGGTATGTAAAGGCTCAAGGCTTAGGAAATGAATCGCTAGAAAGATCTCTTCTTTCGTTTAAAGCAAGTAGGCCTTAAACCAAAGCTTTGATCAATGTGCTTTCCCCTTATTGTTAGTCCTCTTACCATACACCACTTCGAATGGTTACTTCCCCCTACTTAACATAGGCCAATTCACATCGTTTTTATAAGCAAACTCTACAGTTGGAAGAACTTATTCCCACTTGCTTGGTCTCTCTTGCACTAAGCTCCTCAAAAAGTCTTCCAGTAAACTACGATTAGAATCTGGCCATCCTGAGTAATAAGCATTGCTAAACCTCAATTCAATCCCTAATTTCTTCCGTAAGACCCTCTATTTGGTGTCTTGATTGGACGTAATGCTCCCCTTTCGTCATAAGACATGGTTTCTCATCACCTAATGATGATATCATATCACGATCATGTGGTAGCCCCGTTCAAATTCCATATGCAAATTCTAATTGAAATAACAAAATCTGATTCAAATTTATGAAAAATACAAAGGGATTAGTGATTGAGTATAAATGGTTTTTACATTTCATTTGTGTGGATGGTCTGGCAAGCATTTTTCTTAGCTGACCACTTTACTAGATTGTTAATATCTACAGTATGCTAAGTAAAAAACTATATCGTGTATTGAAAAAGGTATTCTGTATTATTTCTGTATTATCTTCATTGAACTGTACAACACTAGTATTTATAGAATATATAAGCTAGTTGTTGCTAGTAACTGCTACTAACAGCATAACAGTTTTGAATAACAGACTAACAACTTATAAGAACGGAGTCGTTACCACTATACTCTAACATTCACCCATCTTTTCGACAGATAAGACCCTAAGAAGACTTCTAAATTGAGCAAATGATGAAACAGAGAGCGGCTTAGTAAGAATGTCAGTAACCTAATCACACGCATGTACCTCGCCAACGACAATAGAACCATTAGCAACTTTCTCGCATACAAAGAACAGATCAAGCTCTACATGTTTGAATTTGGAATGGAAGAGAGGATTAGCAGCTACTGCGACTACACTAGATTTGTCACACCAAATAATAGGTAAATTAGAGAGTGAAGTTGTAATTCCTTTAGCAACGAGACCAACCAAGTAACATCACTAGTAGCTGCAGCAAGACTCCGATATTCAGCTTCCGCCATGGACCGCAAAATGACTTGTTGTTTCTTAGAACACCAAGAGACTGGTGTGTGACCAAAATACACACAATAACCCGTTATAGATCGACAATCATCAAAATCCAGTCCCCAGTTAGCATCGGCATAACCAACTAAAGAAAGTCGAGTAGATGGACAAAAAACAATCCCATAATCAAGGGTACCACATAAATACCGCAAGATTCGTTTTAATACAATCAGATGGACAGTAGTAGGCGCATACATGAACTGAAATATGCAATTTACCGGGTAGACAATATCAAGTCGAGTTAGGACCACATACTGTAAAGCACTTGCTAGAATTCTGTATTTAGTATGGTCACGAAGATGATCCCTGTCATCCTTGGATAGATGAGATGAACTAATCATAGGAGTATGAACACTCTTTACATTAGTCATGGAACTCCTGTCTAACAAATCGCGAATGTACTTTCGTTGGCATAGATGAAAACACCCTGCAGCGGAACGAATAACCTCAATCCTTAGAAAATAATAGAGATCACCCATATATTTAAGTGAGAACTCCTTATTCAACTGCTGAACAAAACTACTTATACAAGTAGGCATACTTCCAATAATGATAATATCATCCACATACACAAGAACATAAAGAGTGGAGTTACAGGTAACTTTAACAAACAAAGATGCATCAGACTTCGATATAAGAAAACCAACAAAAAGGACAAAGTACTTCAATTTATCAAACCAAGCACGCGGAGTCTGACGTAGCCCATACAAAACCTTCTTCAGACAATAGACCAAAGGTTTGCCATTAGAACCATATTGAACATACCCTGGAGGTTGCTGCATAAACACTTCATCAATAAGATCGCCATTTAAAAAGACATTATTCACATCTAGCTCACGAAGTTGCCAACCCTTGGAAACAGCAATAGATAGTATGATTCGAATAGTAGTAGGTTTTATTATCGGACTAAATGTTTCATTGAAATCACACCCAGGTACTTGAGAACATCCTTTGGCTACTAACCGAGCCTTACAACGCTCAATCATGCCATCAAGATTTTTCTTCACTTTGAAAAGCCATTTACATCCGACCACTTTGTGATTATTTGGTAACGAAACAAGTTCCCAGGTGGAGTTATTAATGAGGGCATCATACTTAGCCTGAGCAGCGACACGCCATTTGGTGGTAAAAAAGGATTCCTCAATCGTGTGAGGCTCAACAACTTTGAAAGACAAAGCCTTAGGCTTAAAAATACCGTCCTTAGATTGAGTAACCATCGGATGAGTATTTGTTAGGGTCAAAAGAGCTGACAGATTAGTAGGAGAGACTGGAATATTGGAAGCGATCGTAGTGGAAACAATCGTGGTTGGATTGGGTACACCATTATTGTCAGGTAAAGAGGACAGAGGACAGAGCTCATGGGCAAAGCACAAAACAACCTGAGGAACTTCAGAGTTAGAGGGCAACGGACAAAAACCAGAAGGTGAGGTCAACTCAAGGGGTTAAGCAAATGATGACTTCGTGGGTCGAGAACAGACAGGCTTAACAAGAGGAACATATGTTGGTGAGAGAGATTGACTTAACGAAGCTGTGGAACATCTCGTAGCAGTCGTAGAAAATAGAAAACAGTGTTTATCAAACACAACATAACGAGAAATAACGACCTTACCATCCAGTGTGAGACATTGATACCCTTTATGTTGAGAACTATATCCTAGAAACGTATAAGGTTGAGAACGAAAATCTAACTTGTGATGCAGAAAGGGACGCAAATACAGAAAGCAGCTACACCCAAACACTCATAAATGATCATATGTGGGATCTTGTCCATACAGAACCTTGTACGGGGATTGTCCTTTCAGAACCAAGGTAGAAAGGTGATTGATAAGATGAATAGCACAACAAAATGCATATCCCCAATAATCCATAAGAAGATTTACTTGGGCCGAAAGTGTAATACCCATGTCAATAATATGCTGATGTTTGCATTCAGCCACTCCATTCTGTTTGGACATATGAGGACAAGACCGTCTCTGAATTATCCCTTGAGTTGCCAACACTGACGTGAAAGTACGAAACTCTCCTCCCTAATCACTTTGAAATTGTTGGATATTTTTCCTAAACTGAGTTTTGAATAATTATTGAAACTGAACAAAGCAATCCACCGCCTAAGACTTTTGACGAATAAGATAAGTCCAAGTAAAGTGAGTGCACATGTCAATAAACGATACATAATATCAATTACACCCACAGGCAACTAACGTAGGTCCCCATAGTTCGGAGACCACTAAAGCAAAAAGATCAGTATATTCAGTAGTAGAGGTTGAAAATGGCAGTTTATGAGACTTCTCCTTTTGACATGCGGTACAAACATTATCAAGACAAAATTTATTGGAAGCAATATTACATTTATCTAAAATAGATTTAACAATAGAAGTAAAGGGATGACCAAGACGCTTATGCCATAAAGTAAAATTATCACCGCTACCATTCCAAGCCTGAAGTCCAATGTTGGTAATAAAATGAGCCACAATAGACGGAACAGACGCAATTAGTGGAGAAAAATGATAAAGCCCATCACGAATGTGATTTTTTATCAAAATTTCTTGAGTCTTGATGTCCTTAACAACACAGTAAGTCGGATGAAATTCAAAAACCACGTTATTGTTAGTGGAAAACTGAGACACAGACAGTAGATTCTTCCGTATAGTTAGTACACACAAAATATTAGATAAATGAATCAATTTATTCTGTGTAGGGAACACTGAATTTCCAACAGACGAAATCTTGGTGGGAGTCCCGTCACCCATTAAGAGAGAGGATGTACTTAAGTCAGGTGTAAATTTATTCAACGCAGAGGCACCCCGACATAGATGGTGTGTAGCCCCTGAATCTGGATACCAGGACGCAGTTTCGACAGACATAAGGATATAGGAATCAATACCATCAAGGTTGGACCCAAATTAGGTGGCATGAATATTAGACCTAGTAGAATTAGATACATCAGATTCATGCAAATTGGGTAAATGAGGGAGCCCAATGCACGCATCAGACCCAGTGTAAACACAAGCCCTCGGTTTGGTCCTCCAAGGAACAGACGGCCCAGACGCATGATAATCACTGTCACCGGAAGGCCCAATCTCGCGTCTATGTCCAAGAGAATTAACAAACTCCACACAATTGGATGTTGACCCATTTGAAAAATTAGTAGCTTGTGGCCTAAGAGAAGTAAAAGTGCCCCCAAGTTCCTGGTTTGGGCCAAATGGCTTGGCACACACGGGCTGACCAGAATAATGGCCATAGTTATGTGGCCTAGTAGCAGTAGGCCCGAACCCAGCAATAGCAGTAAAAGGGCCAAATTGTGGGTCCTGCCCAGGCGCTAAAGGAGAAGACTCATGCCTAGGCCCAAATTACAACCTTGACCCAGCAGCATTGTGCCCAAATCTATCGTCAAAGACTACAAAGGGGTTAGGAACCCTAATGGACAGCCTAGGCATGTGAGGCGCAGCACAAAAATTTCCGCTAGAGAAGAGACCATGTTACACTGTCATCGAAGGGCCATCAAATCCACCAGGAGCCTGCGATGGAAACGAAAAATGAGCTGCTAAGACCTGACCCGGACAATCGACCAACGTTGAAGCCCGAACCACCGACGGTTGACCATCATAATCGCGATTATAGCGATAATAACATCGCTGGGCTAAATGCCTAAATCAACCGCAAATCAGACATTGGATGCAGGAACGAAAACCTCTGCCACAACCGCCAGACGGAGGATGGCCACGAATAGAATCCACCATCGATGGTGACGGAACAGACTCTACAAGATTTGCATGAATCGACAGTTCTTGAACTGCACGCATTTGTCGCTTTTCATATTCTAATAACATGTCAACGAGATGTTGAAATGGCAGAGTTTCAGACGAGAACGATGCTAAAGTAAACATGGCGTCAAACTCCGGTGGTAGACCTGCAAGGACAATCTCAACTTTTTTTGCCTCTGAGATCCAAGAGCCAGAGGCCTCGATCAAAGTACAGGTATTCTGAATCTTTGCTACATATTCTTTGATTGAGAGGCTACCTTTCTTTAGCGAGTGTAGATCATGACGAATGCGAGATAGTTTCGCACCTGTGACTGCTGTGAAGAGACAAGTGGCAGTATTCCAAACATCACACGCCGTTCGAGCATGTGTAAAGAAGGATAATAGTGGAGAGTAACCAGGAGGCAAGTAACCTATCCCATTGAACGAATGCCAAGGCATTCGGATTTGGAACGAGAGATCCCTTCAGTGACTGCACAAAATGCGGCAGAACAGGTAACTTGCCCTCCAAAAAATCAGTCAGTTCGTAACCTTCAATGATAAGGCGAATATGTTGCTGCAACTGAACGAAATTTCCATCATCTAATTTAACCGTGTCATGAAGAGGGAAGGATTGAACGATCCGAGCACCATTGAACGCCAGATAGCCATGCTCGACAGAGGCAGAGTCAGCAGAAGTAGTGGTAGACATGGGAGCAAATGAAGATCAGGTCTCCAGCATCGAGGCGATTGATATCATGTTAATATCTACAATATGCTAAGTAAAAAAAATATATACGTGTATTGAAAAAGGTATTTTGTATTATTTCTGTTTTATCTTCATTGAACTGTACAACACTAATATTTATAGAATATATGAGCTAGCTGTTGCTAGTAACTGCTGCTAGTAACTACTGCTAACAACATAACAGTTTTGAATAATAGACTAACCACTTACAACAACAGAGCCGTTACCACTATAACATAAATTCTCTCAAGAATCTTTTAGGCTTTGGCATGTCAATTGGAGATTTACATGAATACTGTTAGCTGCATAATTATATCTGTCTACTTTGATAAAGACAACCATTTTACTAGTCAAGAGGAGCATTGGTTTTCAATTTAGACAGATACAATTTATGCATTTCTTTTTACTTTATTGTTCAATGATGCAAACTTCTCAAATGAGTAAGGTTTTCTTATACTCATCCAGCTTATTATATACTACCTACATTTGAGGAAAGTAGCATATAAATTTGTGCTTGTTTAAGTAGTGTAATGTTCCTTTTTTACTACAATTTGCTTTCAAGGAAAATTATCAACGAAAAATGCAGTAGATATATAACCCTTTTAAATGCCATATGATTAATATAGTAATTCGATTTTTGAAATGCATATGCTTGACATCCTTGATTTATTTATTCTTCTCTTGATATTAAGACCCAGATTCGACCACACTTCGTTTTTTGTTTTATTGCAGCTCCACTTTTACTAGTTGCAAGTCATTAACAAACTCAGCCCATTAAATGTGAGTTTTAAAATTTAACAAAGTACAAGTGATTATTTCTTAATCCTGTAAGGAAAAGATTCCGTTGTGATTGTATCAAATAATAATATAAAGATGTATATAAAATTATTAAAAAATAAATAAAAACAAAATGTTTTAAAAAATTAAAAATTATAAATATTGAGAGGAGTTGAGTGTCGGACTCTCAACGGAAGGTATTGTTTTACTCGAGGAAACACCTCGGTTGACAGTTGATATAAATACAACCTGCAAGCGTACTTTACATAATTAATATTTTAACAATACATATACCTCAGTTATGAGCTTGTAAATCGTATGTATACCAACTATCAATTAAGGCGTTTTTTTCGAGTGAAACAATACCTTCCATTAAAAGTAAAAAAAATCGAATTCCTCTCAACAATAAATACACCTGGACGGAATTGATGAACACCACCTATATTCAACTACCATTTTTACAAATTCACATAAAAAAACTGAAGGGTTTTATTATTATTTCTTTGTTTTACCTTTATGATGTTTGCAAGTTCACGGCCTAGTAACCTTCTCCACCACATATTGCGGTACGGAAATATAGTCTCTCCTACCTTCATTACTTCTCTTTACTTTTAAGGGAAACCGACGAACGAGCAATAAAAATAAATTCAATAATTAAAAATATTTTGTTATATTTATATTTATATTTATATTTATCATAATATTATTTTTAGTTACATTATTACAAAATATGTTTTTTATTTTAAAATGTAACATTAATAAATTTAAATTTTATAATATTAGTAATTAAACCTAAATTTTTAAAATTTAAAAATTAAAAAAATTCTAAATTTATAAATAATAAAATAATTTGTAATATATTTTAACCAAAAAATAATTGAAGAGACCATCATTGTTAAGTATTAAAAGACAACACAAGTTTAAGTAATATAAAGGATAATCACCGACAGAAATAGTAAAACAAACCTGAAAGATGTGAAAACGAAAAGGAACAGGCGTCCTAATCCAGGGCTAGCCGCCCAATTAATGACCCATACTTCTTGGTCAGAGCGACCCCCATTATTTCACCTTTGGTAATAATATTCTAACTGTTACTATGAACAAAAACGTGCTGAGTAAAATTTTAATGGTAATTCAATTATTATTGGGTTTTTATTTTCGTTGTTTAATTGTAAAAATTTTAAAAATAAATAAAAATATTTTTTTAAAAGAAAATATAAGTATCGAACTATTATAAATGGATTATAAATGGATTGTCTAAATAACCATAAACTAGAATTAAATTATTATAATATAAATAAATTAAAAATTGATACAATTTAGACTAAAATTAACATTATAAAATTTTGAAACTTACTAATATAATTGTGCACGATCAATTTTAAACTTACTAATATAATTGTGCACGATCAATTTTAAACTTAAATACTAAAAATCCATAAATATCATTTAAGAATTTACCCAATACCTCATTACCAAATAATAATAATTTTAAGTTCGGTAGACGAGCTGATTAGCCTCTTTAGGTCAATGTTGTTGCATCAATAAATTTAGGCCTCCTACATGGATGAAGACATAGAATTGACAATTCATGATCAACACCTACCACAAGTAATAATAAAAGCTGAGAAGGAAATTATTGAACAACCCAACATTGTAAACCTATCTCACATGCATGATAATTGGGATCTACAATAAATGTACTACATAAATAGGGCAACCCAAACCCTAAGACCCTCATCAACTCAAGTTAGATATTAGAATTGAGAACCATAATGAACATTGGAAGTGAAGCTCAAAATAGAAACATGGTGAATGAGTTGAATGTAGATGAAGGTGAGTATTCAGAGCCAGTTAGTCCCACTGGTCAGTATTTCAACAGCTCAGAGCTGTCCATTTGTGTTCTTGCTGTTTTGGACTCCGATATCCCTATCGATGATTCCCCAGCCTTGGCTTTGCTTAAAGATGTCTTCCTTCCCATTAATCCTCGCTTCTCTTCTCTCATGGTATATATATGTCTTACACTTTATTTTCTCTTTCTCAATCATCTTTCAGTGGTGCTAACTATTAAAGTGATGCTGAGAAACAGGTTAAAGATGAAAATGGAGTAAAGCAGTGGAAGAAGGTTGAAGTAAAGCTAGAAGATCATGTAAACATCCCTAATTTCCCACCAGGATTATCACCAGAATCTTATGACAACCATCTAAGCAACTATCTGTCCAAAATAGCAATGGAACAACTCCCACATAACAGGCCACTATGGAACATTCATATCATCAAGTACCCAACTAGCAATGCAGCTGGTAATCTAATATTCAAGCTCCATCACTCACTGGGTGACGGCTTTTCTCTCATGGGTGCTCTTCTTTCTTGTCTACAAAGAGCGGACAACCCTTCGGTTCCATTGACATTCCCTTCACTTACTTCAGCCCCCACAACCCCAAGTCTTTCTCTCAAGACCAACTGCATCTTCAAGAACATTCCTAATGTCTTATGGTCCGCTTTCAACACCGTATCAGATTTTGGGTGGAGCCTGTTGAAAAGCAGCTATGTTGAAGATGATATTAGTTTGATAAGATCCGGGGGCCCTGGTGTAGAGTTCAAGCCAATTGTAGTTTCAACAATGACATTTTCACTTGATCACATCAAACAAATCAAGACCAAGCTTGGAGTGGTATGCTATCTTTTGGTACTAAAATTTATGTCACTTGCACATTAAATAACCCATTAATTGTTTTCATTCAATCTGCCTTACAATTATGCATTTAATTGAAAAGACTTATATTTTAATAAATAATAGTAATATATTGTTAATGAATTAGATAACATCATTTTAATTCAAATATTCAAATCAGGTAAAGTTTATATATAATTTTAATGATTTTTCACATAAATAATTAAATATAATTACTTTAATCTTTTTAGTGAAATGGTAGAGCATATAAAAGATCTAAACATTTAGCCTTATTAGATAAGTTGCAGTTAAGAATCTGCAATTCTGCACCTATTTTTCCTTCTTGGAGAAAACAATGTGCTGGTAGACAAGTTTGTTAATGTTACACCTCCGTATATCTTTCTCATTATATTTTCTTTAAGGATAGTCACCAACTCAAAATATAAACAATAAAATAAATATTAAAAATTTTCTTAAATTTTTATTTTTATTAAATAATTATTTTATTGAAAACGAATTTTAATCAAATGAAAAAAAATATATATTTAAGTGCTGAATGGAGTATAATGGAATTACGAAATTTTGTTTGATAAATTCTAAAAATGCATTAATTTCTTCGATATTTCAAAAAGAAAATATAGTATATGGTCATAATATTTTTACTATGCTCCATTATCAGTAAGGTTTTGTTTCATATTTTCCGTTTAGACTTTCTTATTTTTCGGGTCATTAACAGACAATAAATGATGTAATTACGGGGATAATTTTCTTTGGGACTCGATTATACATGCAAGGAGGAAGCAATAAGTTGAATAATGAAAATTCAACAGCCCTTGTGTTGCTCAATACTAGGAACATTGGAGGGTACAAATCAGTGAAGGAGATGGTGAAACCCAATCCTGAGTCAGCGTGGGGAAACCAGTTCGGGTTCTTGCATGTTTCACTGCCTGGATTGACCACTGTTCAATCTTGCAAACCTCTTGATTTTGTTTGGAAAGCTCAGAAACTTATCCAGAGAAAGCGAAACTCCAGAGCTGTTTTTCTTACTGGTCAGCTGCTAGAGTGTTTGAGGAAGTTTACAGGGCCCGAGGTATGTTATTTCAACTTTATGATATATATAGATTTAGTATTTGATATACCGGCAGAGTAATTTTTTTTATTTCACAAACAGCCTTAAAAATATGACAAGTCTCTTTTTTAAATATTATATTTTTAAATTTTACTATATTCTTGTAGGACATTTGTTAACCCTTGACCCTATAGAATCTGATTTTATCTTACTGGATAACCCAAAATAATTTGTAGACACTTGGTTTTAACAAGAACAATTATCAACATTGTTATACTCAACTCCATTGCCACCTTAGATCACAACGGGCATCATTTGAAAGTTCCATCTATCAAATCCTAATGAAGCTCTCCATGGCTCTACAATTACCTTATTAGGATACCATTTCAGGGGAATTTGGTCTAGTCTAGCTCCTCCTCTTCTATAGAAGCAAAGACTCCTTTTTCTATACTAATATTTTGTCCAACTTTCAACTTAGCTCATTCAATCCCTATAAATACTATGAGTGGCTCTCCACACCACCACAGTGTGAATCTTTTACCACCTCTATCACTAAATATTGCATCAACAATTAGTGTTGTGTCTAGGGGAATTAGAAAAAAAAAGTTGTCTCTAGAAAATGAAAACATTCACAACATGCAAAACTTTGAAATCCCAAAAGAAAATGAAGAAACATAAAGAAAATCATAAAGTTAGCAAAAAAAATGAGCTATCTGAAAGAGTTAGTCAATAAAGGAGTTAGCCAAAAGGCTCACCAAATAGTTAACAAAAAAAAATGGGCTAGCTAAAAGAGTTGGTTAAGAAAGGAGAAAGGAAAAAGGTTCATAAAAAGGAGTTAGCCAAAAGAGTTCGCCAAAAAGGAGATAATTAGAAAAGTACGAAAAAAGTAACTAGCAAAAAGAGTTAGCCAAAGAAAAAGACATAGCCAAAATAGTTAGCCAAAAAAGGAGCGAACCAAAAGAGTTCAATAAAAAAGAGGCTAGCTAGATGAATTAGCAAAAATGAAAGCTAGCCGAAAGAGTTAGCAAAAAATGGACTAGTTAGAAGAGTTAGCAAAAAAAAAAAATTAGAGCTAACTAGAAGAGGTAACCAAAAAGGGAAGGCTAGCCAAAAAAAAAAAAAGAAGCAATTAGAAGAGCTAACGAAAAAAGGGAGTTAGCCTGATGAGTTGCTAAAAAGGAGTTAGCCAGAAGAGTTTGCCAAAAAAGGGTTAGCCAGAAGAGTTAGACTAAAAAAAAGGCTAGCTAGAAGAGTTTGCAAAAATGGGAGTTAGTAAGAATAGTTAGACAAAAAGGAGGTAACAAAAACAGTTGGTCAAAAAGAGAGCTAGATAGAAGAGTTTGCCAAAAAAAGGGGGGCTAGGTAGAAAAGTATGCCAAAAAACAAGAGGGCATCTCGCCTACCAAGGGAGACCCCCTAGCACACCAGTGCCCACCACTACGGGCACCCTTTGTAAAATAATGGTCTCACATTTTCCCAACCTCGCATCAATAGCCAAGTATTAGACCTCTAAATTATTATCTATTAATGCTTATCCACTATTAAATTTATTGCTTAAGGGAAAAGGTGGCTAGCATTTCTATTATATGCCAAAAATGTTATGCTCAATGAGATGATGAAGTTTTCAAAGCTAGTCGAGATTCACTTAAAGAAATGAAAGATTAATTGGAAACCATGCCAAAACATCTTATAAATAACAAGGAAATCAGGTATTATGATCTAAAGTACGTCGTTGGAAATCCCTACTCTTTAGGCTCACCTCTAAGGTATCTTATTTTGACTTTAGAGACATCAACGAATTAGTCCCACCTTACATTGTTTTTACATTATCTCAAGGGTAAAAACTACATCCTTCCTCGAATTCAAAGAGAGAGGCACACTCCCCCTCGATGTCTTAAACAAGGATGCGAAAGTAAAAAAACTTGATGCTAAAGTGAAAGGTACAGTCCCCCATGACACCTTAGAAAAGGATGCAAAGATGAAAAAAAAATCTCAATGCAAAAGGGCGAGGTACAATCCCCTTAATTCCCTAGAGAAAAATACAATAAAAAAATCTCAAAACTAATGAGTGAGGCACAGTTCCCCATTGTATATAAACTTATGCTCTCAAGACACAAGGTTAGGGTTCCCTCAAAATTTGTGTCTATAATGTATGACCAAATAATTCGCCTCTTTAAGCCCATTTCGCTAGAATTTGCCTTAAAGGCACCTTATTTTGCTTTACCATATCAAGCTCGGCTTTATAGGTTTTTTATTTCGCATCACTAAATCAAGCTCACCTTAACAGGCATCCCATCTCATTTCACCAAATCAAGCTTACCTCTATAGGTATCTTATTTCCGATTTGCCAAACCAGGCTCCTTATAGGTAATTTATTTTTCTTCGTCAAATCAAACTCACCTCTAAGGCATATTATTAACCTCTTTAAGTGCACTTCACTAAATTCACCTCTAAGACTACAACAATAGTGTTTCTATTACCATAAACAAGAGACACTTCATAAAGAAGCATTATCTTGAGGAAGGTCATTTTATAACTTTCCTCTCGACTAGGTACTATAGTTATAACTATTTTTACTACCACCTTAAATCCCAATGGGATCAATTTGGAATTCTCATTTTATCACATCCTAATAGACCTTTCATACCTTTACACATCCTATATAGTAAGACATCATTCTAGAGGGACCCACATCAAGTTTCTTCCTTTATATAAGCTCCCCTTATCACCAATAATGCTTTAGGGCTCTTCTCCTATACCAAAACTCTACCCAAATCTAAACTTAACTCCTCTATCACTAGTGGCTCTTGGGACCACCATGGTGTGAACTATCCCCAACCTCCATAATTAAATCTTACATAAAAAAAATCTTTTTTTTTACAATTTTAACATTTATTTTGAATAAACCATTCTTGTTTGGAATTTTTTTTGTTATTTTAACATTTATTTTGAATAAACCATTCTTGTTTAGAATATTTTTTGTCCAAAAAAATAATTGTTCGAAAATAATAGTGTTAAGAACAACTATGTACATAATAGAGCTTTAGACTAGAACAATTGTCATCCAAAGTAGTTGCCATTTGATAATAGCTCTTGCTAGGAACAAGTGTTGTTTAGAACAACTATTGGTTAGAATAGTTTTTTTTTCTTCAAAAGAAATTATGTCTGTGTAACACCTTTAACCCTTATTACCAGACTTTTCAGAACAAATACGAACATTTCATATCATTTAATATACATATCAAAAACCAATCATAAATCGCTCATATTGTCCCTTATATGAGCCCTCGAGGCCCAAAATATGCATTAGAAGTAGATCGAGACTAATTTAGAAACTCAGAGAATTTTTCTCAAAATTTTTCTCACTAGCTCAAACCAGGCCTCAATATGCTTATTGAATACCATCATTTAACCATTTCAAACACACATCAAGTATGATTAAACCATAGTTATATAAGTTGATTGGAAATATAAAAAAAAATGCAACTCATAACATTTACACAAACTAACTTTACTCAAAACCATTCCAACCTTATACATGCCATATAAACCTTAGTACACGTTGCAAAAGCTACCAGATTAAGTTGGATAGTGTGACTTGATGTGTTGATCTGATCTCTCGACCTTACGTTAATCTACAATAACATTAAACAACACAAGTAAGCTTAATGAAGCTTAGTAAGTTCGATAAGTTAAACATAAATCTTACCAAACTTAATATAATAAATTAAATAGTAAATTAATAATGCACTCTCCCTGTCAAACATAACATAAATCAATGAACACCCTTCTTTCAAATCAATATCAATAATAAACGATAAATCTTTCAATTTCAATCACATAAGTCATTTACCAAATCTTATCGGATCGGAGAACGGCTTACGAATATTAGTACATTGTTTTTAGAAGCCTGAAGGCTAAAAAGAAGTATATAAGTGCTAAACAAAAACCCGTAAGGGTTGAACGAAAGCTCATAAGAGCTGAACGAAAACCCATAAGGGTTAAACACAAGCTCAAAAGAGCTGAACAGAAACCCATTAGGGTTTAACAGAAACTCATATAAGTTAAACAGAAGCTCATGAAAGCTAAACGGAAAGTAAACACGAAAGTTCGCAACAAATGCTAAGCCTCGGTTTATTTGGGTAATTTTCTGTCAATTCTCCCTTTGCTAATCGCCACACAACGATTGTACACAATCCCACATTCCATTTAAATCACATATTCACTTCAAATTCATAATTTAACAAGATTCCATTTTTAACAATATACCAAATACATAATATCATACATAAATTTAATATAATTATTAAACTTTAATCATACGAACTTACTTGGGTTAAATTGTAAGATTTGTAGAAGTTCAGGGACTATTCTACTAATTTCCCTTTTTCACGAGTATCTACGGCCTCTTGATCTAAAACATAAATTATTCAGTCATTAGTATATATTTCAGTTCCAATTCACTTCACAATTAATACCCCTTAATTTTTGAAATTACACAACTACCCCAACTTTAACAACTTTTACAAGTTAGTCCCTTACTAATTAGTCTATCAAATGAGCTAATTTTTCTCAATTGATAATTTATCTAAATATTCTATACTATTATACAACTCTTGATATTTAGAATTTTAATACCAAACCCTAATATTTAACCTTTTCACAATTTGGTCCCAAAATCAATATCTATCAAAATCACTTTATAAAATCATCATACCAAAAAAAAATAAAAGCTCTAGGTCCATTTTAATTCATCAAAAACATTCAGTATTCATCAATGGCAACTTTCAAAATTACCAATAAAATCAAAAACCAATGAAATAGCTAGTTGGACCTAATTGTAAAAGTCTTAAAAACACAAGAATTACAAGAGAAAGGCAAGAGTTAAACTTACATAGAGCTAAAATAGAAAACAGCTTCTTAAGGGTTATCCAATGGTGTTTTTAGGCTGAAGATTGATGAAGAATTGCCTAGAAACTATTAAATCCCATTTTTAGTTATTTTAATTTTATTTCATTTCCAATTTTACCCTTTAATCACCTGATTTCATTGTTTTTTTGCTTATGCCGCCTCAGCCTTCCCATGTGTGTCTAATTGCTTTTTTAGTCCTCCCTTATTTGCCATTTAGGCTATTTAATCACTATTTCTTTAATTAGCAAGGTTTACACCTTTTTCAATTTAGTCTATTTTAATTAATTAACTATCAAAACGTTAAAATTTTCTAACGAAACTTTAATACTACCTTAATGACACCCCATAAATATTATAAAAATATTTAATACTCTGTTTATAACATCGAGATCTCGATATCTCATTTTCTAAACCACTTACCTAATAAATCCTTATTAAACACAAATTTCTAATTCAAAGATCTTCTTAAAACCATATTTGACTCGTAAATATTGAATAATAAAATATAAGAGCTCACTTGTCGGATTTGGTGGTCTCGAACCACTATTTTTTACACCACTGATAATCGGGCTGTTACAACTCTCCCTCCTTTAAAAAATTTCGTCCTTGAAATTTGTTACCTTGGAATAGGTTCGGATATTGTGATCTAATTGATTCTTCTGTTTTCCAAGTAGCCTCCTCTAAACCATGACGATGCCACAATACTTTTACTAACAATACTCATTTATTTCACAATTCTTTAACCTCTCGAGCCAAAATTCTCACTGGTTCTTCCAAATATGTCATATCTGGTTGCAGCTCAATCTCACTATGAAGAATCACGTGTGAAGGATTAGATCTGTACCGCCTTAGCATCGATACGTGAAACACATTATGAATATTTTCATGTTCTGGAGGCAAAGCTAATCTATAAGGTACCAGGCCGATTCTTTCGATAATTTCATACGATTCGATAAATCTTGGACTCAATTTCCCTTTCCTACCGAACTGTAATACATTTTTCCACGGAGAGACCTTTAAGAATAGTCGATCAACAACAGAAAATTCTATATCTATTCTTTTCAAACCAGTATACGATTTCTGACGGTCTGAAGTAGCTTTCAAACTATCCTGGATAATTCGAACTTTATCTTCAGTCTCTCGGATCAAGTCGACTCCTACTAGCTTGGATTCACTCAATTCAGACCAATACAATGGTGTCTTACATTTTCTCTCATAAAAAGTTTCAAACGGTGATATAGGTAAATTCAGCTAACGGTAAATACCTTTCCCAGCTACCTCAAAATTCAAGTATACAACATCTCAACATATCTTCCAGAATCTGAATCACTCGTTCGATTGCCCGTCGGTTTGAGTATGAAATACTATGTTGAAATTTAGCTTTGTACCTAGAGCCTCTTGCAATTTACTCTAAAATCTCGATGTAAACCTCGGATCTCGATTTGAAATAATGGATGTTGGGACCCCATGTAACCTCACAATCTTTGTTATATACAATTCTGCTAACTTCTCAAGTGAAAAGTCTGTTCTAACTGGGATAAAATGTGACGACTTAGTCAATCTATCAACAATCACCCAAATCGAATCTTTCTTTCTCAGGGTCACAAGTAGACCGGATACAAAATCCATCGAAATAGGCTCTCACTTCCATACAAAACCCATTGGTACCTGATGTTTTGCTTTCACTTGTTGACAAATCAAACACTTAGCTACAAACTCACAAATTTCCCATTTCATACCCGACCACTAATACATCCATTTCAAATCACAATACATTTTTGTACTACTCGGATGAATGGAGTACAGGCTATTGTGAGCTTCAGAAAGAATATCATTGTTCAAACCCAGATTATTCAGAACACAAATTCTATTGCGATAACACAACATACCACTATCATCAACACTATACTCTGAACTTACATTGTTCTGAACTATCTGTCGTTTCAACACCAATTTCAGATCATCATCTTGAAATTCCCGAATCCATTGAAAAAAATAAAGGTTTTGTTCTCAACTCTGCTAATACAAAACCATCTTCATTAAGAGATAAATGAGTGTTCAACACTCGGAGTACAAACAATTACGACTTTCGGTTAAATGCATCCGCAACTACATTAGCCTTTCCCGAATGGTAGCCAATAACCGGATCATAATTTTTCAATAACTCTAGCCACTATCTCTGTCTCAAATTCAACTCTTTTTGAGTCATTAGATACTTTAAACTTTTGTGACCTGTAAACACGTAACATTTCTCACCATATAAGAAATGTCTCCAAGTCTTCAAAGCAAATACGATTGTAGCCAACTCAAGATCATCTGTATGATAATTCTTCTCGTGTGGCTTTAATTGTCGAGAAGCATAGGCCACTACCTTTCCTGGCTACACCAATACATAACCCAAACTATTCAGAGATGCATCACTATAAACAACATATGGTACACTAGATTCTGGCCGAGTCAAGACCGGAGCTTCTGTCAACATCTTTTTCAACTGATCAAAACTCTGCTGACACTCATCAGACCAAACAAATTGAACGTTTTTCTGTAACAATCAGGTCAACGGCGAACCAATCATCGAAAAGTTCTTGACAAAACGCCTGTAATAACCTGCTAGAGCCAGAAAACTTCGCACTTCTGAAACATTTTTCGGAGTCTTCCAATTTACCACTACAGATACTTTTCTCAGATTAACTCAAGTCCCTTCAGCTGATACAATGTGACCCAAAAATCCCACCTCATGAATCCAGAATCAACCTTTCTTCAAACCGAATGCACATTTTTTCTTCGGGTGGTACAATTTCTCGGGCATATTTACTGAGGTATACAAATTGCCTCTCATACTCGGCTACCGATCTATTTCCTTGGCGCGAGTTAAGAAATTCCCTCTTTTTCTTGTCTAAATACCTCTTGTCGACATATTTCTTTTTAAATTCGCTTTAGAAGAATTCCCATGAGATTTTTTCTTTTAGCACTATAGCCACTATTGTTGACCACCAATTATAAGCTTCTTCTTTCACTAATGAAACAGCACATCTCAGATAATCATCGGGAGAACAAGCTATTTCTTCAAAAACTCTTATTGTATTATGAAGCCAATATTCAGCTTTGACTGGGTCATCATCTAAGAAATGTCTCCAAGTCTTCAAAGCAAATACGATTGTAGCCAACTCAAGATCATCTGTATGATAATTCTTCTCGTGTGGCTTTAATTGTCGAGAAGCATAGGCTACTACCTTTCCTGGCTGCACCAATACATAACCCAAACTATTCAGAGATGCATCACTATAAACAACATATGGTACACCAGATTCTGGCCGAGTCAAGACCGGAGCTTCTGTCAACATCTTTTTCAACTGATCAAAACTCTGCTGACACTCATCAGACCAAACAAATTGAACGTTTTTCTGTAACAATCAGGTCAACGGCGAACCAATCATCGAAAAGTTCTTGACAAAACGTCTGTAATAACCTGCTAGAGCCAGAAAACTTCGCACTTCTGAAACATTTTTCGGAGTCTTCCAATTTACCACTACAGATAATTTTCTCAGATTAACTCGAGTCTCTTCAGCTGATATAATGTGACCCAAAAATCCCACCTCATGAATCCAGAATCAACCCTTCTTCAAACCGAATGCACATTTCTTCTTCGGGTGGTACAATTTCTTGGGCATATTTACTGAGGTATACAAATTGCCTCTCATACTCGGCCACCGATCTATTTCCTTGGCGCGAGTTAAGAAATTCCCTCTTTTTCTTGTCTAAATACCTCTTGTCGACATATTTCTTTTTAAATTCGCTTTAGAAGAATTCCCATGAGATTTTTTCTTTTAGCACTACAGCCACTATTGTTGACCACCAATTATAAGCTTCCTCTTTCACTAATGAAACAGCACATCTCAGATAATCATCGGGAGAACAAGCTATTTCTTCAAAAACTCTTATTGTATTATGAAGCCAATATTCAGCTTTGACTGGGTCATCATCTAAGAAATGTCTCCAAGTCTTCAAAGCAAATACGATTGTAGCCAACTCAAGATCATCTGTATGATAATTCTTCTCGTGTGGCTTTAATTGTCGAGAAGCATAGGCCACTACCTTTCTTGGCTGCACCAATACATAACCCAAACTATTCAGAGATGCATCACTATAAACAACATATGGTACACCAGATTCTGGCCGAGTCAAGACCAGAGCTTCTGTCAACATCTTTTTCAACTGATCAAAACTCTGCTGACACTCATCAGACCAAACAAATTGAACATTTTTCTGTAACAATCAGGTCAACGGCGAACCAATCATCGAAAAGTTCTTGACAAAACGTCTGTAATAACCTGCTAGAGCCAGAAAACTTCGCACTTCTGAAACATTTTTCGGAGTCTTCCAATTTACCACTACAGATACTTTTCTCAGATTAACTCGAGTCCCTTCAGCTAATACAATGTGACCCAAAAATCCCACCTCATGAATCCAGAATCAACCCTTCTTCAAACCGAATGCACATTTCTTCTTCGGGTGGTACAATTTCTCGGGCATATTTACTGAGGTATACAAATTGTCTCTCATACTCGGCTACCGATCTATTTCCTTGGCGCGAGTTAATAAATTCCCTCTTTTTCTTATCTAAATACCTCTTGTCGACATATTTCTTTTTAAATTCGCTTTAGAAGAATTCCCATGAGATTTTTTCTTTTAGCACTACAGCCACTATTGTTGACCACCAATTATAAGCTTCCTCTTTCACTAATGAAACAACACATCTCAGATAATCATCGAGAGAACAAGCTATTTCTTCAAAAACTCTTATTGTATTATGAAGCCAATATTCAGCTTTGACTGGGTCATCATCTAACCTACCCCGAAATTCTTCAGCCCTACACTTTCTAAGTTTTTCTATTGGAGTACGTTTACTAGATTCATTCATTGGAGGTGGTGGAGATGCAACCAGAGGCTCTACAGGTGGTACAGTAGGGGCAGGAGTTTGTTGAGCCAGATTTCACTATTGCATGAATCCACTAAACCATTTATTCATAAACCCAAAGAGCATATTTTTAAATTATTGTTCTTGAGCCGAAGGAATTGGGACATTACTACTCGTCCCATGTTCCGATGTGTAACACCTCTAACCCGAGATCGTCGTCGAATTGGGGTTACGAGGCATTACCGAACCAAAAGCTTAATTCTAATTTTAATTAATAAATGGTAAAACCAAAATAAAACTAATCATGCACTATTTATATATATATTTAGCTTAGCAAAATCAAATATAAAATTCAAGTAAACCAAATTTGCATGCTTAACAATCAAGTGGAATACATAGACTATCCATTCAAATATAGTAAAGGTGTACATTTTATTACATTTGAATAAAATTGATATTTCACTATATTTATTCAAATATATAATCTTACCATTTCCAAGAAACATTATATATATTCATTAAGATAATATAGCACTCAATCAAATTTCATAGTCAACCACACTTTTTGAATTAAACATGAACCAAATAATCTATTTGTATATACAATATTTCCTATTACCTATTTAATAAATCTCAAAATCTTATTCAAATATTACATAAATTAATCAAATATAATTACAACTTGAATAACAAATTATGTCCTTATACTAATAAATATAATAACTAACATGAATTTAACCCTTAACTGAATATACATGGCTTATAATAAAATCATATGATCAAACTAATTTGTCCTATTTAAAACCAAATGCAAACCCAGGCATAGCAAATTTTCTTTACTAAATAATTGAATTGAAGTGGCCAAACTAATACCAATTCGTCTAGTGCATAATATGCCTAAATTAAATCTAACATCAATCTAACCAAATTAATCGTCCAATACCAAAGCATATAAAACATATAATTTACCTGTTTAAATATATATAATTGAACTATCTATTTAAATGCATGTGCATAAATGCTGTGCATAAATGCTCATGCTTAAATCATTTCCAAAATATATATTTCATTATATTACCTTACAAAACTAAGCATTTCATTACCAGTTATATATATATATATCTTAATCCATACCCATATTATTATATTCTATAAAATAAATATCAAATTATAACTATCAGCAATTACATTAATTAATCAAACATATACACCTATAATAACATTTAAAATCAATTCCCATGAATTAAACATACCATTTGCAATTTCATATCCAAACAAATCACACATAACATGCACATATATAATACCATCCATAAAATGCTTAATCATAATCAAAATATGCCTAAACCATAATTCACCCAAACCGAGCACAACAATCTAATTAAGCCATTTTCGCATGGCTTTAATATATACATATTTGAATTAACCAAACTTCAAATCTAGTCTATACATGTCATAGTCCCAAAATAAATTTTAGCTTATAAGATACCCTAATTAGTCGATAGTGTGATAGGTTTTACTGACGAATCCCCGAGCTCGTAACGGCTTCAAAATCTATAAAACAAAGGTAAACAAATACAAGCACACAGTAAGCTATTTAAAGCTTAGTAAGTCAAAAGCATATGTATATATATATTTCTCACTATCATTAATACAACCAATTTACCAAGCTAACTAAACCAAATAAATATATTTATACATTTAGCATACGTAAGTTGAATATTTTACTACTAGAATACAAGTATATTCATCATATATATATATATCTTACAATTATGATAATAGGCCAAAATCACTCATAATTTCAAACATATTTACACATTATAGACTTAGTAAATAATCTTGAATCATCAATTCAATATAAAACTTACCTTAATTTCTTAACATGGTAATAATACATACCTGAACTTTTAAATTTGTTTTCACATTCGTTCTTAAATTAACGTTGCCCGTTGAGCTGTTCGGAATTGAAAAGGATATGCAAATAGTTGGAAAGTCTGTAAAATGCCAACGTCCCGACGTGGTCTTACATGTATTTACAAATCGATGTCACTGTCCTAGACAGGGTCTTACACGTAAACACAAGTCGATGCCAACGTCCCAGACATGGTCTTACACGTAAACACAAGTCGATGCCAACGTCTCAGGCGTGGTCTTACACAAAATCACATATCAGAAATCTTATCTATTCCTAAGGCTCGTACGGGGCTTCCGATTATTGAACCTAATCAAATCAAACTCAAAAATACATATTTCTAGCTTAATCATATTCGACCATTATCAAATAAAATTCATAAAATTGCATTTATTATGTAACCTATGTATATAATCAAATTTAACAACATTTATATGCTTACAAACTTACCTCGGATATCTACGGACATAGTCGACTACTCAACTACTTTCGACTTCCCCCAATCTAAATCTGTTTTCTTCGTTTCTTGATCTAAACATATTAAAAATTAACTCTTTTATTCAATAAATCATTTAGTTTAATCCAAAAACACATAAATGGGCAAATTACCAATTTTCCCCTAACATTTCACACTTTTTGCAATTTAGTCCCTATTTCACAAAATACAAAATAAACAAACTTTCCTTGCACAATAGCTTATCCGAATATTCACTAAGCTCATATAAGTCCATGCATGTCATTTATTTCACATTTTAGTCTCTCAATTTACACTTTTCTTAATTTAGTCCTTAATACACATTTTTATCAAAAATTACTAATTAAAACATGAAAATCTAACAACATATATTTATTTTCCCTCATATAATAACATAAACAACAATCTCTCTTCAAGGGCATATCATAAAATACACAACCAATTCAAAAATTCAAGCATGGGCTTTGTAGTACTCGAAGCAATGATCTCAAAAACGTAAAAATTATTAAAAACCGAACAAAATTCATACCTTAATCAAGCTTGCAAGTGTTGAATATGTTAAAGCTTTTAAACAATCTTTTTTCTTCTTAGTTTCGGCCAAAAAAAATGGAGAAACAATGCTTTAATTTTAATATATTAAACATATACTATAATTAATAATTGGTTTACTTTATTAACCTTTATATAAATATATACACACATATATATAAGGCTATATTTTATATAAATTTATATAAATATATACACATATAATTAATAATTAGTTTACTTTATTAACCTTTATATAAATATATACACACATATATATAAGGCTATACTTGTACTTTGCCACCCACTAACTATATTTTGGCCTTTTTACATCATAAATCCTCCATTTTATAAAGACAACAACAATTTGGTACCTTTAGATTTAACCCTAAATTTTTCATTTTACGCGATTAAGATATTTTCTTTAATCGGTCACTCAAACGACAAAATTAAAATACGAAAATTTCACACAATTAAATTCACACATCATAAACACACAAAATAATATTAAAATATTTTTTAACTCGGATTTGTGGTCCCGAAACCACTATGTCCGATTAAGGTCGAAATCAAGCTGTTACAATATGTCTGTGCTCTACTATTAACTTCATCATTATCAACATGTTCAGATCTTTCTGACCTCTTTACAATCTATAAGAAAAAAAAGGTTAGATTGGATCATACATATCACACTATCACAGATTTATATGACATGTATTTTTAGGCATTTCACACGCTACGTTTAGTCCGAGGATCGGCTAAATCGTAACTCTTATACCACTAAATGTAACACCCCTAACCTTTATTCGTCGTCAAAACAGGGTTACAAAGTATTATTGAACTCTTTAGAACAAATACGAACATTTCATATCATTTAATATACATATCAGAAACCAATCATAAATCACTCATATTGTCCCTTGTATGAGCACTCGAGGCCCAAAATATGCATTAGAAGTAGATCGGGACTAATCCGGAAACTCAGAGAACTTTTCTCAAAATTTTAAAATTTTCCCTAAGTGCAGGGGACACACGTCCGTATGGCCAGGCCATGTGGCTCACACGGTCGAGTGACACGTCCATGTCTTATCCCGTATGGGCATTCGATGTGAGGCACACGGCCGTGTCCCATCCCCGTGTCCATGCCCATGTAACTCTCTGACTTGGGTCACACGGCCAAGTCTCACACCCATGTGCTAGGCCGTGTGTTTTAAAATTAAGGTGCACGGGTCATATAGCCAAGCCACACGCCCTTGTGCTAGGCCGCGTGCAAAAACCTTGACATTCTGTTTCTCAAATTTTAAGATACAGAGGACACACAGCTAGACCACATGCCCATGTGCTAAGCTGTGTGTGACACATGGCTGAGACACACACCCGTGTCTCTGCCCGTGTGGACGAAAATAGACCATTTTATGGCCACTTTTCTCACCTAATCTTTGTGTCAACCTAAGCACAACCATTTGCACATTCATAAATCATGACAATACCTTCAATTCAAGCTAAAACCAAGTTTTATACATAACATATCATCACATATATTCAAATATCCAATCTTACCAAATTAACCATAGACACATATGCATATTTTACTAAATTCACTAGCTCAAACCATGCCCCAATATGCCTATTGAATACCATCATTTAACCATTTCAAACACACATTAAGTATGATTAAGCGATACTTATATAAGTTGATTGAAAATATAAACAAAATGTAACTCATAACATTTACACAAACCAACTTTACTCAAAACCATTCCAACCCTATGCATGCCATATAAACCTTAGTACACGTTGCAGAAGCTACGTAATTAAGCTGGATAGTATGGCTTGATGTGTTGATCCGATCTCCCGACCTTACGTTAATATACAAGAACATTAAACAACACAAGTAAGCTTAATGAAGCTTAGTAAGTTCGATTGGTTAAACATAAATCTTACCGAACTTAATATAATAAATTAAATAGTAAATTAATCATGCACTCTCCCTGTCAAACACAACATAAATCGATGAACACCCTTCTTTCAAATCAATATCAATAATAAACGATAAATCTTTCAATTTCAATCACATAAGCCATTTACCAAATCTTATCGAATCGGAGATCTGCTTACGGATATGAGTACATCGTTTTCAGAAGCCTGATGGCTAAACAGAAGCACATAAGTGCGAAATAGAAACCCGTAAGGGTTGAACGAAAGCTCATAAGAGCTAAACGGAAACCCATAAAGGTTAAACAGAAACTCAAAAGAGATGAAGAGAAACCCATTAAGGTTGAACGGAAACTTATATGAGTTAAACAGAAGCTTGTGAGAGCTAAACAGAAAGTAAACACGAAAGTTCACAAAAAATGTTAAACCTTGATTTACTTGGGTAATTTTTTGTCAATTCTTCCTTTGTTGATTGCCACACAATGATTGTACTCAATCCCGCGTTCCATTTAAGTCGGATATTCACTTCAAATTCATAATTTAACAATATTCAATTTTTCAACAATATACTAAATACATAATATCATACATCAATTCAATATATTATTAAAATTTAATCATACAAACTTACCTGGGCTAAATTGTAAGATTTATAGAAGTTCAGGGACTATTCTACTGATTTCCCTTTTTCACGAGTATGTATGGCCTATTGATCTAAAATATAAATTATTCAGTCATTAGTATATATTTCAGTTCCAATTCACTTCACAATTAATACCCCTTAATTTTTGAAATTACACAATTACCCTAACTTTTACAACTTTTACAATTTAGTCCCTTACTAATTAGTCTATCAAATGAACTAAATTTTCTCAATTGATAATTTATCTAAATATTCTAGAATATTATACAGCTCTTGCTATTCAGAATTTCAATACCAAACCCTAATATTTAACCTTTTCATAATTTGGTCCCAAAGTCAATATCTATCAAAATCACTTTATAAAATCATCATACAAAAATATATTAAAGCTCTAAGTCCATGTTAATTCATCAAAAAAATTTAGTATTCATCAATGGTAACTTTCAAAATTACCAATAAAAAAACTAATGAAATAGCTAGTTGGACCTAATTGTAAAAGTCTTAAAAACACAAGAATTACAAGAAAAAGGCAAGAATTAAAAAACAGCTTCTTAAGGGTTATCCAATGGTGTTTTTAGGCTGAAGATTGATGAAGAATTGCCTAGAAACTATTAAATCCCATTTTTAGCTATTTTAATTTTATTTCATTTCCAATTTTACCCCTTAATCACCTAATTTCATTGTTTTTTTCTGCTTATGCCGCCTCAGCCTTCCTATGTGTGTCTAATTGCCTTTTTAGTCCTCCATTATTTACCATTTAGGCTATTTAATCACTATTTCTTTAATTAGCAAGTTTTGCACCTTTTTCAATTTAGTCCTTTTTAATTAATTAACTATCAAAACGTTAAAATTTTCTAACGAAACTTTAATACTACCTTAATGAGACTCCATAAATATTTATTAAAATATTTATGACTCGGTTTATAAAATTGATTTCTCGATACCTTGTTTTCTAAATCACTTAACCTAATAAATTCTTATTAAACACAAATTACTAATCCAAAGATCTTCCTAAAACCACATTTGACTCGTAAATACTGAATAAAAAAATTTATGAGCTCACTCATCGAATTTGGTGGTCTCGAACCACTGTTTTTAACACCATTGAAAATCGGGCTGTTATAGTCCAAAACAACCATGATTCATGATAGCTCCTATTTAGAAAAATTGTTCTTTAAGAATATTCATCATTCAAGACAACTCATATTTAGGACAACTATTGTTAATAACAACTATGTTGAGAATAATTGACGTTGAGACCAGTCATATTTAGAACAACTATTGTCCAGAATAATCTATCAAGAGCAAGTCATGTTCAAAATAGATCAAGATAACTCTTATTAAAATAACTTTTTGTTCAAGAACAACTCATGTTGGGATTGATTTTGTTCAAAACAACACTACTTATAACAGCTCTTCTTCAAGAACAACTCTTATTTGAAACAACCTTTGGTTGGAACAACCTACGTTTAGAACAACACTATTATAGAAACATGTTCAAAGAACAACTTATCAAAGAAAAAATGATTAAGAAAAACACATTTTTCCAAGGATGCTTTCTAGAAGATGTATATTCACAAGGTATCATTTCACCAAAATAGAAGAAGTTGAGATAACTTTGTAATATAGCAAGATTCTTGGGTTAACTTTACTCTTCAAATGTTCTCAAAAGCTTAGCTTGGTGGATCAAAGATGGAAGTAGTTAATAAGCCCCCTTTTCACTTTTCCTTATAGTATTGAGTGTTTTTCCCTTTCTTTTATAAACATTGCAAACTTTTGTTCACTATTCACCATTATCAACAATATAAATTATTGTTTATATATTGTTATCTTTGTAATCTAAAGTCTCTCAATTTACTCCAATTCAATATCTAATTTTGTAACTTTTATTATCTACATCTATAAATAAGAGTTCCCATAACTCATTTTTTTTAGGAAATTTTGGAACTTTTGGCTTTGGGGCAACTTACTCTCAAACTCTTTCTATAATTCTTTTTAACTTAATTCTCTCCTTATCTTGGTTCTCCATCTTATTAAGCTTTGAATCAACATTCTAACCATCACTACAGATTGCTCCAATCTCTTTCTAACGTCTCTCAACACATTTCATTTCACTTGTTTGGAACATTTCCTCTCCTTACCAATACACCTCTACCTCATCCGAACTTGAAATTTTTAAAATTTATCCAAAATTTCTAATATTTGAATTAATAGTTATAATTTAAACCCAACCAATACGTCAAATGTACTGTTATGGTTCCAAATTAAAAGAAAGGGTAAAGTCAGTAATATTTTATATATATAACAGACGACAGCCAAATACATCCATAGCACATTAAAGAACTCAAGCATGACAATCTCGAATGTGATTGGACCAGTGGAACGAATGGCATTGGCTAATCATCCAATTAAAAGCTTGTACTTTATGGTGGTCGGCGTACCTCAGGTTTGTTTACAGATTTTGCTAAAACTTTTTATTTATATATCAATCATATATATATATAAGATGGATTTAATGGATGACTTTGCACATTTCCAGAGTCTAACCATAACAATGGTTAGTTACATGGGAAAGCTGAGGATTGCCGTAGGAACCGAGAAAGGCTACATTGATCCGCCCAAGTTCAAGTCGTCTATCGAGAATGCCTTTGAGATGATACTCAAAGCTGCCCATGAAACTGTTTAAACTTCTCTTTTCTATTGTTTACAGTGCATCATGAATATGGATGTATGATCCTCAATGGCCCCGAAGTTTAATATTATTTTATTTTAGATTTTTCCTCACTTCATTGCTAGCATTTAACTAGTACATAATAATTTCACAATTTGGTCTTGATGGACGAAAATGAATTCACAAGAACAATAGAGCACCATGCAAAGCAACTCCAATGTCAAATATACAGAAATGGGTAAGAAAAGGGGTCTATCATTTCGGTTAAAAAACATAAATTCCAATGTGAACATTTATTATATATATGTTGGAATGATTTTCAAAATAAGTGAACCAAACAAATAGAAGCTATGAAACAGGTTTGATTTCAAGCCGAGAAAATTTATTTAAAGGACTTTGGGGGGATTTGTGTACATTTTCAGGGGCATTGAAATAATATGTCTGGAAATCTATAAACATATATAAAAATTGAAGTCATAGAAGCACTGTAGCAGGCTTGAGAAAACTACAACTATCCATTTTTCTTTTTTCCTTTTTTTTCGCATTATCTCTTGACTTGTGAGTTAGGGGAAGAAAGAAAATTATGAAGGAAATAAAGAGAAAAGGGTTTATTTCACTAAATGTCCCTAAACCATCTATTAAATTTTAAATTGGTCTCTATATGATCCTAAATAGTTTACTATAATTTTCTTCTATAATTAATATAAAAGATAATGTACTAAAATTATTCAATTTAAATAAAAAAAATATTAATAAATAAAATTGATTTTTATACCAATCTATAAAAGGTTTATTAAATTTACAAACAAATAAAAGAAATAAAAAGACATAGGAATACTTTAGATGTGCTAGCTTAATAAAATGACCATTGTTCTTTGCATAATTACTTATTTAGTTCTCCAACTTTATAAAAGAAATCATTTTAGTCCTCCACTTTGCACATGGCCACATGCCTGTTAATTTAATTTAAGCTAATATATCATAAAAGCCCTCAAACTATTGCACCATGTTTAAATAAACTTTTGTACTCATTTTATAGTCAAACATGCCCCTAATCTATGGGTTTTATTCATTAAAGCCCTTAATGATAGTTGGAATTGACTTTCTTTTCCTTTTATAAAACACCATGAAAGTCGGCCATTTCAGCTCAAACCTCTGTATTTGCAAGCTAAAGCCTGCTGGTATTTTCGCCAGTTGGTTTCTTTGTATATATGACAAAAATCTAACTTGCCAATCTTGGTTACCTAACTCCCTCATGCCTGTCACCGGTTGTTAATTAAAGTCCACTCTACCCTTTCCCTTCAACATATCAATGGAATCCAGTATGCTCTTTTTTCTCTTTCTAATAATTGGGGTAGGGGATTTGATTCTATTTTCTTATTTTGAAATATTAAAGAATTTCAATCTCATACATCGTTGTTTTTAGTAAGAGAAATTTTTATGACTAATAGAATTACAACACATATAAAAAGGATAAAAAAAAACTACTTCAATTGATCAAGGGCTTCAAATAGGTAAAAACAACAATATTAGGTGCTTATTTGACTACAAAATAAATATAAAGACTTATTTAAACACAGTGAAATGATTTAAGGGGTTTTTTATACATTAATCATATTTAAAATTAAATTTTATACCAACAATAAAAATTCTATCAGAAATAAATTAAAAATCCCCGGCGGGGCTTAATCCTAGTATATTTTATTACAAATTACAAAGAAGGGATTGCATGTCCTGTGTCAAGGATTTGTATCCCTAGTTTAAAAGTTAGACAGACTTGTTTACATCTCGTATATCTTGTCGCAAGTTGTTATTTCAGATGTTATGAAGGGTTGCCAATGGCAACCTTTTGAGTTTCAAAAGCTGAAGACCCAATCAATGAAAAGTCAAGTTGGTTGAATTAACACCATAATTTAAGAGCTATATATGATAGTTGTGGAATCCACCAATATAAACCTACGCCTAATTTGTAATTTAAGCAGTATAGGGAGTAAGGTCGATCCCTCAGAGACTGACTTTACTGAAAATTGTTTCTCTTTCGACCAGATTCGTGTCTGGGCAGTCGTCGTGCACAAAAAATTTAGGGGGATAAAATTTGAAAACCTGAAATAAAAGGAAAAAAAACATAAAAAGTAAAAGCTGAAAACAGAATAATAAAAACAGTTAAATAAATCTAAAGAAAAATTAATTAAACCTAGCTCAGTTTCAGGCACGAATTTTTCCTCGTCTTTGAACCGATCCTCGAAATTAGATGAACTCCTCTTTTCCAATAAGCTAGTTATAGCTACCAAGGACGCCTCAGACACCAACTCTTCCTTGTGTAAATTAGTTATGGAATGTCCTATAACTAACCCTTACCGATCGAACAATCAACGAAACGTTCGTGATTTAGAACTCCGGCAACTTTGCGTTCTAGAAGAGCCTAGCTCGAACCAATGTCCTCAACCGCATGGGACATTTAAATCCGGTTACTACTTCCCTTGACGGAACCAAACAGCAATCCCCACTTGGCACGCCAATGTGTTCACGGAAAACCGATTGGACAATCAATCCTTTCAGAATTTCAACTATACGTCTAACCACACTAACTCAAACGATGTCTTTTTTTACTTAGTGTTGATTTGACTTTGTGAGTTGACAAAATCATACTCTTAATCCGAAGAAATAATAAGTACTGGAATTTAGGAGTTAAATTACTCGGGTTCGTAACTCACGGGTCTTGACGAGGCTAACTCCGACCTAAAGCTGAAAATGGATTTAGTTGACTAAGGTTTGAGGCATATTAGAGTTGGATAAATTAAATAAGGTTAAAACGGGTAAAAAGAATGGGTGGCGTGTTTAAGTATGGGGGATGGAATTTTGGTAGTGTATGAGAGTGAAATGGTTTAGCTTTCTGAAAATGAAAAGGAAGTTTGAAAAAGAAATTATAAATGGTTTAAGTTGGTGATAAACTAGAAATTAATAAATTGAAAGAAAAAGAAACCAAAAACAACAAATAGCTTCGTGGGAATGAAGAAGAGATTGCATTCAAAAGATGAAAACTTGATTAATGACTTTATGAATAAATGAACAATGTAGCCCCCTATTTATACTAGTGACTTTGTTAAATTAAGAGCCACTAGACATAGAAAATCAAGGAAATAAAATATTCCATGATATAAAAATTCCTACATAATCTCCCACTAAGTCAACATAAAATTTCAGCTAATTACATCTTGGAAAAATTCTGCTTTGGCCCGCCTTCTTTGCTCCTTTCTTCAATTTAGCCCAATTGCTTCTCCTGTTTCTCTTTTAACCCCAAATTGCACCCCTATATAAAATTTAATATAAAATGGAAAAATCAGTGGTACATTCTCATAAATTGACCAATTAAGTTTCATGAAATTTGTATTTTTAACATTTAATCAAGCTATAACTCCTGAATTAAATCTCTATAAATACTTTCTCCAACAAAAGTCAAATAGAAGACACCATTGAACACAAGTTTGGTATATTTTATGTATTGTTTTCTCTCCCCGCTCATTCTCGAAACAAATCTTTATATATATTTCTTTATAATTAGAATATCTTTTACGTTTATTTTGTGGTTCATAAAAATTAATAGTTTGGTGATTCGTAACTATTCTCCAAACAAATCAACTAATACAGAAACCAATAAACACCAGCTCTAATTTCAAATCTTAATTGTAGAATATCATTCAATCCCAAAGCATATGTCACGATAATATGAATAGAATCAAAAGTTGTTTGGTCAGATAACTAAACTTATTTCCCTTTCTTTTCTTCATCACCAAGCACATATATATAGAATTTAGTATCGGAAAGCATTCTAGACCCCAAGATTCGACAGCTCTTAGGTTACCTTCATCTAGCAGGAATCCGAGTACATCCAAGTCCGTTCCAAATCCAATTCATGGCGGGAAAAAATTGTATAAACGCTCGTTAAATCGCATGTATCAACTCTAAGCACAAGTAAGGGAGTTATCTCCCAATTTTAGTTTAGTTCAAATACGATCTCCATCACAACATATTCAATGTAAAGGTAAGACATTAATGTTAAAAAATCCTTAAAACAAAGGCCAAGACAGATTCTTGGAAACAATTATGCATGCATAACTCCACCCAAAAAACCAACAATGAAGACAAAGATTAAAATGACCAGATCACCAATAGGCAAATCCATATAAGTACATATTAGAATAGCAGTTGCAGATCCATTCATCAACAACAGCATGTTAACATAAAAAAATAGTATCATAAATCTTAAGCTTTAGAGACCAACCTCTCAACCAGTGTAGATAACCTATCCACACAAGAAGTAACAAGCCTGTCATCATCTGATCCATGTATGTTATGGGCATGCCGGACATCTTCTATGCTTAAACCTACTGCAATTAGAATACTTTCATGATTATAGAGACTCATAATAAATTTACAGTCAAAAAGGGAAGTTGATGTTATTGAGCTTTTTGAAATAAACCCAAGTTTAAATTCTACAATCTTTCCTCTTACTCCCAAGAAATACTAGGAAAATTTGGAAAAGTGCTTATAAGCTTTATTAATGGAAAATGGCTGACAAAGATACATGCACTATCAATACTACATCAACTGACCAAGGAAAACAAAGACAATATCATTGCATCCATTTAAAGTTTCACGATCTATATTACACAGTCAAGAACAAAATTTTGATGCAGCAGCAGCCACAGCAGCAGGCAGCCGAGCTAGCTAGCTATACAGTTATAACGAGAACATTAAGGCTGCTCCTTCCTTGCTATCTAATTCACTGCTACAATCCCTTTTGTTCTCTTAATTTTTAATTAAGCTTGTGATTTTATTGCCTAACGATAAGAAGTTTTCCAATTTCATGGCATGTACGTGGATCCTAACATGATTGGGAAATCCCAGGTTTCGGAATAGATTTCATAGTTCAAATCCCACGTTTCAGGATGGATTTGGTAGTTCCATAACTCTTGTTGAAGTTCCTCTTCGCAGCTGGATCCTTTCACTAACCTTTTCAGCTTATCCTTTATTATTTGTGCTCCAACAAATGCTCCAATCTGTGATCAAACAAATTGATTAGAGTAATTTCTTATTTGGCTGAACAAGAAGATAGATGTGGATAAATTACCTCAGCATGAACAATGTGGAAAACTGTATTCCCTAGGATAGAGAAGCTGGCGTTTAGTACTTGAGCTCCATGTTGATGAATTATGTAAATCATCTCATAAAACATGAACTGACTGTCTTTCCCAGTCGTTAAAACCACTTCCATGGCGGACCCATTTTCGCTCATCTTAATTTCAGGAGATTTCAAGCTTGCTGTGGTTTCACTTGTGATAGTATCGGCACATGTATAAGATCTCTTTCTGCTCATTAAGCTTTCCTTTTTCTCTCTGGATTCATTCATCCTTGTCTTCAACTTCGTTATGTAGTTCACAGCTTCATCTATTTGATCAGGAAGTGACAATGGCTCCTACAAACATGAAAAAACAAAACAAAAATGAAAAACCCCACATTCAAATTCAATAATTCTGACAAAACACAGCCATTAAAAACAAACAGACCTTGGAATTACGATGGGGAAGTAAAGAATTGAGGCTGGCATACAAATTCTTCATATGATTTCTCCTGTTCTTCTCTATGATCTTCCTCTCGACCTTAGCTGAAGAACAACGAGCCCTCTTCTTCTCAGTTTGCTTGTCCACGGCTAGGTATTCCATTTGAAGTTCCATTGGTGAAGATGCGTTAAGGTGTTGTTGTGTTGGTTTATATAACCCACCGAAAACAGCTTGTGGCTGAAAAAATCAAAGGGAGTGGAAAAAGAAAAATAAAGTGGAAAACGCCGAAACTTCAGTGAGGGAGTTAAAAGGGATTACGGTTGGAATATGATGGAAGGAATAGTTGAATAAATGAGAACACGCAGACGTCGTCATTTGTGTTACGTCACCCTCAGTCATAAGCATATAGGTGCATGCTAAATATCTTTAAAATATTTTCTTTTTTATTTAATTCATACCCAAATTTCTATTTATTTTACGACTGGATTTTTTATATATTCAGAATTAAATTGGTAATGTAACTTTAATCTTAGGGGCACACGTCCCTATCTTTTTCTTCCGGTTTTTCTAACCTTTCCCGGAACCAGCTGTTTTCCTTGATTTTATTCTGCCAGCCTTTTACATGTGGAGACGTCTATTTCGGTATTTACTTTCGTGTGTAATTAGGCTTTTCCTTTTCTTTTAAAGTAGTCCATTTTTATTTACCCGTATTATATTTTAGTTATCTATATTTAAAATGTTACATTTTAATTACTTACGTTTTTTTTACGAAATGGTCACTCTATCGTTAAACTCCGTTACCTCCCTAACGACAGTCTTACGTGACAGTCCAAATGAGCTTTAAATGCCAACTTAGATGTCTAGCTGTTGTGATGAAAATAGATTTTTAATTAAATAAATTTAATTTGAACTACTACGTAGGACATCCAAGTTTGCATTTTAAAACCCATTTGGACTGCCACGTAAGGCCGCCGTTAGGGAGGTAATGGAGCTTAACGGTAGAGTGACCACTTCATAATAAAACAATAACGTAAGTGACTAAAACATAACATTTCAAACAAAAGTGACAAAAATGTAATCAAAGGCAAACAAAAGTGACTATTTTTATAGTTTACCCTTTCTTTTAATTTTTTTTATTTGTATTTTTAATTTTAACAAATCCCTCTAGGAAAAGAAATTGGAGCATTTCTAAGTTGGTGAGTAATTTGAATAAAGACTTTAGTAACTCAATTTATTTTTTCAAATTTCACCTAAAGAGGTGGTTTTTCAAAAAAAAAATATTTATTTGATACACATGGTCCCCTATAAGATAAATACTAAAACTTCAAAAATCATTGATGTGTTCCCGTAATCGATTAAACAATTATAGAATCACAGAAGTGACTCGATAGTCTAATTTAGGTTAAAAGGATAAAAATAATAGAAAAAGATGGATAAAATAAGATAGATAGATAAAGTAAGGACCTCGACCCAATGACTATGTTTAGAAAAGAACCGTAGGTATAAAAGACTTCAACCCATTTTCTATGAAACAAGTTAAAGAACCGAAAGTATCAAGAAGAAACCCCGACCTGTTACCTATACAGAGGTAAGAACCAAAGTTAAAATTGTGATTGCCACACTTTAGAAAAGAAAGAAGGGGAATGATAAGATCGGAAAGGTGAATGCCACAAGATGTGAATCTTGAGAAGTTCGATAAGTGTTCGTAAAGAACTAAGAGAAATAATCTCACAAATATATTGATCATAATGGCCACAAATGAAGTTCATGCATACAATGTCGTATTACATTCAATGGATGACTGAATGGTCATATGATTCTCTTCTTGATGTGCATGCACTTGGTCAAAACATCCCTCTTAACCATACATGAACCTTTGATGTTCATCCTTGCCATCCATGCATCTTTAAGTTCAATGTATGCTTCATTAATCTCTTACATCCTCCTTATCGTAGGTTCATGTATGTGGATATTCAATGAATTAACCAATAGTCAAAATTTTCTCCCTTAAGCACCATCCATCCAAGGTTTGTATGTATGTTGAATCTAGCAATGCATTAATCAAAACCAGTCCTCTCACTAAAACCCTAAAGGGTGAACAAAATGCTATTAAAAGCACCCCATGAATTAGATTCTCAGGAAAAAAAAAGATTGAACCCTTCATTGATTCTTCAGAGGATAAGATTTCACATCCTTCATGGGATATTATCATTCATCCATCAGGGGATAAGATTTCACATCCCTCAAAGGATCATATTTCACATTCTTAAGGAAATACTATTCTGCATCCCTCAATGGATAATATTTCATATCCTTTAGGGGACATTATTATTCATCCCTAAGGGGATTTTATGATTAACCCTTCAAGGGATAATATTTCACATTCTCCAAGAAATACCATGGAGATAATATCTTGAGTCTCTTAAAGAACCATTCATACACTCATCAATTAGGAAATAATACTTTAAAACTCTTATGAGAACATTTATTCATCTATCAAGAAATACTATATCATTAAATGCTAAAGTTACATATTTTATGTAATTAAATTGGTTAATTTATGAGAGTGCACCACTAATTTTTCCATGTTTTTGTTGAATTTTGTGCAGGGGTGCAAGTTGGGGCTAAATAAAAGAAAAAGGAAACAATTGGGCTAGATTGAAGAAAGAAGCAAAGAATGAGGGCCAAAGCAGAATTTTTCCAAGATTAATTAGCTGAAATTGTTGACTTTGTGGGAGATTATTTGGGATATTTTTTATATTCTTTCTTTGCTTCTTTCTTCAATCTAGCCCAATTGTTTCCTTTTTCTTCTATTTAGCCCCAACTTGCACCCCTGCACAAAATTCAACAAAAACATGGAAAAATTAGTGATGCACTCTCATAAATTAACCAATTTACTTACATAAAATATGTAACTTTAGCATTTAATCAAATCCCCCTACTTAGCTTATGTTAGTCCTCGAGCATTTTGTATGAATCTGCAAAAGGAAAATTTTTCTCCAAAATAGGACTTGACCCTCATGGTTTGCACAATTCAACAATTTAATCCTAGCACATTAACATCTCAAATAACCTAGCCTAAGAAGTAAGTAAATATATTTCAGAATTTATTAGAGCTAAGTAAATATATTTCAGAATTTATTAGAGCTTGATAGACTTACCTTTCATTTTATTATTTTTGTACTTAGGACATTTTTGAATTTTTTGACGTGAGACATGATGACAACCCAAGCACCATGTTCCGGTTACTCAATTCGGACGTCTCTAAGCTGGTTATTTCGCCCTACTCATTATAACTTGTTAGCAGAGTGAGTGCAAAGAAATTGGACAGCCACACGAACTTTTTTACGCGAGATGTGATGACAACCCAAGCACCATGTTCCGGTTACTCAGCCCGATGTACAACCCCAATTTTTCACTCTTAACATTTGTATCAAATGAGTATTATTATTCATTTTTTCTTTTTTTTTCTCTTTTTTTTAAGAAGAGAAGACAAAAAAATTGACATGTGATATAAGGTAGGCAGTCAAGCAAACTCATAATTCCTAAAAAAAAAATTTCTTACCCACTGAGTCTAGGCTATTGAAAAGTTTATGTGTAAAGAACTAAATAGCTAAATAGGTCAAACCATAAGTGTACCATCCCAATTTATCAAAAGAAAAATTTTACCTTTCACGGAAAACATGCAAAAACAACGACAACGAATAAGAAAAATAGAACCAATATATGTTCCCTTCCCCCCTACTTATTTTACATTGTCCCTAATGTAATTTGAATTGAATTAAATGATAAAAAGTAAAGGTAAGTAGGGAAAGGAAAAAGAAACTCCCCATGTATTTCAACGTCGTGGAGGGTTGCCTCATAAGTGTGTCCACAGTGTTAAATGGAGGGTAGGTGGATTGGGCCTTGACTAAAATTAAAAGAATTTTGTGGGCTGACATGGGGGATTTAATTTTGTCTTGGAATGTCTCCCAGCAAAATAAAAGTAATAAGAAATAATAAGAAAAAAATTAAAATTAAAATGTGCATTTTTTATTTCTTAAATTTATTAGCTAAGCTATAAACTCGAGAAATAAATTATTAAAAACCAAGATTACGAGATTTGGTAAAACTGTCGTGATACATGCTCCAAGTAAGTTCCCAAGAAAGAGAGGTGAGTCACAATGGACATTCTTAAGTACCAAGTCTTTCCTTAGATAGAACTGATCCTCGACATGCATTTTCATTTTCCGTTTTACCAAAAATTTTATTTTCATAAAGAGAAAAATTTGGGTTGCCTCCCAACAGTGCTTTGTTTAACGTCATTAGCTCGACGACCTGTTATTCAAATTCTAGGCTCCTCGAGAACAATTGTAAGTGTTGCCAGTTCCCTGGTAGAGGCGCCAAAACTGATGGGTGTCGAGTCCACCAATATAAACCTACGCCTAATTTACAATTTAAGCAGTATAGGGAGTAGGGTCGATCCCTCAGAGACTGGTTTATTACAAATTGTTGCTCTCTTGACCAGATTTATGTCTGGGTAGTTATCGTGCCCAAGATATTGGGGGGAGGATAAAATCGAAAACCTGGAACCTAAAATAAACAAATAAAACGTGTAAAAAGTAAAAGTTGAAAATGAAATAATAAAAGTAGTTAAATAAATTTGAAGAAAAAAATAATTAGAATAAGCTCAGCTTTAGGCTAGAATTAGCCTCGTCAAAACCCGTAAGTTACGCACCCAAGCAAATTAACTCTTAAATTCCAGTACTTATTATTTCTCCGGATTAAGAGTATGATTTTGTCAACTCACAAAGTCAAATCAACATTAAGTAAAAAAAGACGTCATTTGATTTAGTGTGGTTAGACGTACAGTTGGAATTCTGAAAGGAACATTTCTAATCGGTTTTCTGTGAACACATTGGAGTGCCAAGTGGAGATTGCTGTTTGGTTCCTTCAAGGGAAGTAGTAACTGGATTTAAATGTCCCACGCGGTTGAGGGCATTGGTTCGAGCTAGGCTCTTCTAGAACGCAAAGCTGTCGAAGTTCTAAATCACGAACGTTTCGTGGTTGTTCGATCGGTAAGGGTTGGTTATTGGACGTTCCATAACTAATTTACACAAGGAAGAGTTGGTGTCCGAGGTGTCCTTGGTAGCTATAACTAGCTTATTGGAAAAGAGGAGTTCATCTAATTTCAAAGATAGGTTCAAAGACGAGAAAAACTCGTGCCTAAAGCTGAGCTTATTCTAATTATTTTTTTCTTTAAATTTATTTACCTGATTTTATTATTTCATTTTCAACTTTTACTTTTTACACGTTTATTTGTTTATTTCAGGTTCCAGGTTTTCGATTTTATCCTCTCCCCTAATATCTTGAGCACGACAACTGCCCCGACATAAATCTGGTCAAGAGAGCAACAATTTGCAGTAAACCCAGTCTCTGAGGGATTGACCCTACTCCCTATACTACTTAAATTGTAAATTAGGCGTAGGTTTATATTAGTGGACTCGACACCCATCACTATATTAGTTTCCATAAGGAATTAGACAATTGGTTATCCAATCCATCAAGGAATAAAAGTAAACTTCTGAACAAAACCTTACAATAAGTCAACTCTTAATTTTGTAGTAGAGGTAAAGTATCGTTCATTACTACCTTACAAGACAAATTCAAACATTTCAGGGGCTATCCTAGGATAAAACAATCTTAGCAATGTATTCCTCCAACATAAGAATCATGAATTACATTTCCTCCCTAACAACAACAAAGCTTCACCCCCTATAAGAAAAATTTATGCCTAATCTCTTATTTAGTTATAAGAATAAGTTCTCAAAAACAAAATGCCTTTCACCAAGCTATTTATGTAGATGTTAGAAACACTACCCAACAAATTTGTCTCTAGTGTTACCAACCTCATCTTATGTGATAGAACAACACACCTTAGAGAACACCATCAAGGTAAATGCCTTCATTGTCATCTTTGTATAATTTCTTGCATAAAGGGACTTGATATCATCATGAAATCTACTAAATGCTAAACAAATACTATAGTCTCTCACACATTTTTGTGAAAATAATATCCACGTAGTCCTAGACAACCTCTCTGTAATCATCAATACAAATAAGGAATCAATCATTTACTTCCTTAAGTCGTTGTCAAGTCACTTTATATCCTGTCTCAAACCTGAGGGGCACATATTGTTATACCATAGATCACAAGCCCAAAGAATAAGTATAAAGCCTAGAATACTAATCAACCTAAGAGAAAGGAATACACATAAATGGGAAGATGTAACTCAAAAGGCATTCGACAAGTACCTATCCAACAATGGTACCTACTAAAAGGCAAGAGGCAAATGGTAGGATGACCTCTATTTGGTAAAGACATTAACATCGATCAGCCACGAGTAAGAGACAGTTATACCTTACCCATTCACACACTCTTATGTAGTCTGAAAAGACATGACACCTTTAACATAAAAGGACAAGGTATATTCACTTTGAGCTATGATTTCACCATTACCTTTACTTTGCCTAAACTTGCCTTCTAAACTCTAATCTAACCCTTATTAGATTTAAGCATCATAAAGTGGCTCAAAGTAGAAGCTTTGGTGCCCCCATAGTTTACCCTCTATTTTATAGTTTCAATCATCATTAGCTTAAAAGTCTTCCAACCCATAGTTGTCTTAAAGTGTGACTGAAATAGATTCAAATACGACCACATATCTAATTTTTTAAATACTTATTATTTTTTACTACACCCTAAATGGATAAGTGTCACCCCTTGAATCATTATTGTTAAGTTCAAACTTTTCACAAGCAATGTATCAAGTAATTTTATTGTATTTTGTAAGTTTTTAATTTAGATTATTATTCGGTGCATTGACAATGGAGTTTTTTAATTCCACTCGTAAAGTTAAGAAAATGTTATGTCTTTTTTTAAGGAAAAATATTTGGTATACCCTCAGTGGAGTTTTTAGACTTTACAAATAATATCAAAGTGATAACAAGTGTCCTATCAGGATATAGTAAAACATTATTTATATATATATATATAAAGGTAGACCTGTCCATGGGCCGGGCCGGGCCCGGAAAAAAATTTATGCCCGACTCTTAGGTCGGGCCCGGCCCGGCCCGAAATATGGGCTTAAAATTTTTCCCAGGCCCGGCCCGGGAAAAAAATAATAAGCCCAAGCCCGGCCCGGTCCGGCCCGATTTTTAATAAACACAAAAAAATATTTTAAAAATAAAAAATAAAAATATTTTTAAAGTATTTTAAAATTAAAAATTAAAAAATATATATTTATTATATTCGGGCAGGGCCGGGCTCGAGCCAAAAAAGTTGAGCCCGAGCCCGGCCCATTTTTTAAACGGGCCTCATTTTTTTGCCCAAGCCCATATTTCGGGCCATATTTTTATCCGAACTCTCCCATATTTCGGGCGGGCCGTCGGGCCGGGCCAGGCTGCCCGGCCCATGGACAGGTCTATATAAAGGCACATGACAATTTTTAAGATTGCTTGTAAAATAAAAAATAATACATTGTTAATGTACCAAATACTAACTTTTTTTATTCACCAAAAAAATTACTAACCTTTTTTTAAAATATCAATTAAAGATATGTAATAGTTTTTTAATCCCACTTCTAAAAACTTTTTTTTACCAAAAAAATTTATGCTAACATAAGTAAAATTATTTATACTAAAATTTATTACATTAATTATGGTTTAACAGAAAAAATAAATTATAAATAAACAATAAAAAATAAAAAATATTTTATGTAGTTATTTTCAGTGGTAATTTAAAAAAAATTAAAGATTCTAATTTATATTTATTGTTGTAATTTGAGTTTAGTTTTTAAGTAATTTTTTAATCGAGTGTGAGTTATTCTTTATACTATTAATTATTACAAATAATTTAATTATAATCAAAATAAGAATTTTATATCTTAAAATTTTCAACAACTAAACATTTAGTTGCCACATATTATATTTAAATAAAAATATCTCGTAATAAATGGGGAGTGGACTTTGGTCCAACGGCTTGCGTCGGATGATTGGTTTTGCAATGTCAAATATTAACACTTCCGAAGCATAATCACTATTAAATTAAGAAGTAATACATAGACTAAGTTATTTAAAACATGTTTAAAAATATGAGGTTGAAATATTTGTTGAATCAGAACCGTAAAATAGCAGAGACGTTTTCCCTGAGGGGGCCCGTCTCCCATGGGCTGTCAAGTGTCAAGCCAACAGAGACTTGAAGATTATACTTTTTCTAAAGGGAAGGGGGGTTGACCCGAAGGCCAAGGCTGCTTGATGGAAATCACTGTGTGAATTGCGGCTCTGTTCCACCTGTTGATGCACATACTTCCTCCTATTTCAGAGTTGACCGCCAACACCCCATCGTTTAAGCTTTCAGGTTTTCAATTGTTATAGTACTTTTCAGTATGAACAGGGTAACACAAAGTCCGGCCGCTAAATGGGAAACTCCTTGGAACTTCATAGGATATCCCATGGAACCACCACACTACCTCAGACTCTCTCTCTCTCTCTCTCTCTCTCTCTCTCTGAATCTAGACAGATGCCTTTTGGGGGGTTGTCATTTCGGGGAAATGCAGGATGGCAACGACACTACCTCAGACTAGACTTCTCTCTCTCTCTGATTCTGAACAGATGCCTTTTTGGGGGTTGTCATTTCGGGGAAATGCAGGATCGCAACTTTTCTTTTTGGGGGTTCATTACAACACTCAATAAAATATTAAATATGCTCGTTGCAGTGGAAGTAGACTCACTATATCCAAACCTTTCAAGTCAATTATTATTTATTCCATTAGTTCTATGATAAACGTTGATTATTGTTACCAATGGATATTTAATGTTTTTTATTTTAGTTCCATTTCATTTTAAAATTATACATTTTAGATAATATCATGTGAAAGTATTAAATTTGCTGAATTAATTGTTATAGTGAATTGCAAATTAAGAAATAACTTAAAATAATCAGCAAAATTAGAAAAACAAAGTAAGGGCAGGAATTAAATTATATATTTTTATGATAGTAAAAATGTAATTTCACAATTTTAATAGTTTACAGCTTTACAATTTTTAAAGGATTAAATCAAATTTTTATCATTTTGGGAGGTCAATATGCAAATTTACCATTACTAATTTAAAATTTTATAAATTATAAAGGGTCTAAATAGAAAATTTTTTATTTTAAGGGAGCCCTACCAGCCCCCTGGCTCCGCCACTGTAAACAATGAACACAGTCGATTTGTTTATATAGTTTGGATTCAATCCTAAGTCTACGAGATCATGCCCAAAGAGTTAATTCCTTATAATTTCGACAATACATGAGATGATTTAAGCTCAATCTTATGTCACAGGTAGAGGTGCTCATGGGTCAGGCGGCCCGGCCCAGCTCGACGGCCCGCCCGAAATATGGGAGGGTTTGGGTAAAAATATAGGCCCGAAATATGGGCTTGGGCAAAAAAATGAGGCCCGATTAAAAAACGGGCCGGGCCTCGGGCACCACTTTTTTGGCCCAGCCCCGGCCCGGCCCGAATACAATAATTTTTTATTTTTTTTATTTTTTTGAATTTTAAAATACTTTTAAAATACTTTTTTTAAATTTTTTTAATTTTAAAAATATTTTAAAAATACTTTTAATTTTTTTAATTTTAAAATAATTTTTTTATTTTTGTTTTAATTTTTAAAATAAAATTTTGGTATTTATTTAAAAAACGGGCCGGGCCGGGCCCGGGCTTATGAATTTTTTCCCGGGCAGGGCCTAGGCAAAATTCTAGGCCCATATTTCGGGCCGGGCCGGGCCGGGCCCGGGCCTAGGACCCGGGCCGAAATTTTTTTCCGGGCCCGGCCCGGCCCGGCCCATGAGCACCTCTAGTCACAGGGTTAGAACTTTCGTCTCGTGATCCATACGACCTTAGGCAATCCTTTCAATCCAAACACGCCTAAGTTAGCCTAACCGCCAAACAATTGAGGATTCACAAAGAATTCCTCTGAGACAACAATTTATGTAGATAAAACAACTTAGCCAAAAGAAGGCTCAAAAGAACAGAAAGTCAAAGAAAACTATGCACAAGAGATGTTTGAGTAAATGCCCTCAATTGTATTATTTTCTTTCAAAGAATACAAGAAACAATAAAGAATGGAATGAATTACATGTGAAGGGGAGGCTCTCTATTTATATTTGAACTCCCCAAAATCGACGGTCTAGATCAAGTTATATTGACGGACGAGATTAGCATATCCCTTAAATCTAGGGATTTACAAGATTACATAATCAAATCCAATCTAATCTTATAAGATATGATTCTCCTTAATCTTCTAATATTAGTTTTCTTATTTACCAAGGTAGTCTATACTGCCATATCTTTATTGGGCCACCCAGGCTTCAATCTGACAGGCTTCTCCAATAGGTCTTTGAATCGGGCCAGCTCTTTTGGGCCAAAATGTAACGACCCGATAGTCACGGGTGTCGAAAACTGTATTTTTGAGACCCCGTTTTCGTAAAACAAATTTGTAAATATTTATTAAAAATATTTACGAAGTTAGTTGTGTAGTAAATTAGGTTCTGGTTAGGTGAATTTGCATGAATTAAGAGTAATTAGGTATAAGGACTAAATTGCATAAAAGATGAAAGTTCAATTATAAATTAAAGAAAAAGTAATGGGACTAAATAAGCAATTAAGCCTTATTTCAACAAGTGGATCGTAATAGTGATTACATGTGTAAAAATAATATACATATGTATATATTAATAAAATATGTATTACTTAATATTTAAGTGAATATATATAATATAATAATAAAGTAAATTTAATAAAATAAATAAGTAAATGAAATAAATAAAGAATAGAAAGAACAAAGCAGAAATTCGAAACAGGGTGAAAAAGAAAGAAAAGAAAGAAAGAAAGGAGAAACTAGGGCTTCAAGGTTTCAAGTTCAATTGGTTAGTCAATTTAATCTCTTTTATTGTAATTTTTATGTTTTTAGAATCTCAATATTAAATACTACCCAAAATATGTTGAAATTTTAGAAGTTATTGAGTTTTTAAATGTTGACTATGTTGAATAATTTGAGTATTAGGGATTAAATTGATAGATTTTTAAGTTAGAAATGAAAAAGGATTGAATTGTAGAATAAATTGTAAATTTTGAGTAATAGGGACTTAATTGTGAAAATTTTGAAATTTAGGAATTTATGTGAAAATAAGAAGTTGAATTTAGTCTAAAGTGGAATTTGCATGAAAATAAAGAATTAAATGTGAAGAATAAAAGTTAGTATCAGTTTAGGGACTAAATTGGAATTTAGACAAATGTTGTGTAAAAAGTTGAAATATTCAATATGAAATTTAAATTGTATTGTATTGATAAATTTTAATTGTTTTAATTTCGTAGCTAACGTCGTACCGGAACTTTCGACTAAAAAGGGGAAAGATAAAGTCGACGAGAAATAGCTCGGAATTTCTGGTTTGTATTTCTATAATCCGAAGTTAGTTGTTAATTGTTGTAATTCAAATTAATGTATATGGTAAATGTTGAGGTAAGAATTATTGTGTTTTGCAATTGAAATGGATTGACTTAGTAAGTGATGAATTTATGGAATTTATATTGATTGAATTGGTATATATATTGATTATATTGATTATTTGAATTGAAATGAATATTGGTTGTATTTGAAAAGTGAATTGAAACCCTATTAACTGTATCGGGCTGCGAATATAGAAGGCATACCATAGGATTGGAAGAGTTCAGGGATTTTTTTGACTTCGAGTCGATGAGACACTGGGTGTCAATTTATTGCTTCGGATATATTCGATGAGGCACTGGGTGCCAATTTACTTCGGTTTAGCTGATGAGACACTGGGTGTCAAATTTTTACTTCGAATTATCCGATGAGGCATTGGGTGCCAAACTAGTGTGTTTTGGTTGGATCCATGTATTCGTCCGAGTCCGAGTCATTTTAATATGGGTAATTAATCGAAATTGCATTATGATTGATGTTAGATGGTATTGTATATGAAATGAAAATGGGACAATAAATTGAAATATGGATTGAGACACATGAATTGTGTATTCATGAATTGGATATGGAATGAACAAAATTATTGTTTAAATGATATGTTTATTATATTGTGAACAGCTATTTATATAGCTAATATGATAATTGAGATATTATGAAACAAATGAAATGTGATATGGTTATTGAAATATTTAGATTGTATATTTGTGATTCATATTTTTTTTATATTTGGATTATAGAAATACCACTGAGTTTTACTCAGCGTACGATTTTGTTTTCCATACGCAGGTTAGGTATTTAATTTTGATCACTGATTCAACATCCAATAACGGTCCTGAACTCAAATGTGGTGATGTTTATCCTTTTTTTTGTCGACATGTACCTAAAGTGTCTAATTATTGGCCATTTTGTGGATTGATTGTAAATAAGATTATAATTTAATATTGGTTGGTTATATATATAAATATGTGTTTATGTTTGAGGTCATATTATGGCATGTTTAAGTTAATGTTTAAATGAACATGAAATAGGTAAAATAGATTAAATTTGGCATGTTTACAAGTTGGATTTGAATGATGTTCTATTGATATGTTTTATTGATATAATTGTGGTACCTATGAGGGTACATTGGTTAGGCACCTAGGATGATTGTTATCACATGTTTTGGATGTGTTTGATTGTGTTTTGAAATTATGTTTGTTTGATCAGTAATACTCTGAAACCCTATTCTGGCGATGGATGTGGGTTAGGGGTGTTACATTTAGTGGTATTAGATCTTTACAGGTTTAGCCGATTCTCGGACTAAATCGAGCTTAAAATTAAGTCTAAAGGTACATGCCATAATTAAGTTGAATTGAGTCGGGATTTGGATGTTGATATATATTTGTTTTTGTTTTTATACTTGAAAATGTCGGATGATTATAATGATGATGTTGATCAAGAGATGTATATCGAAGATGATGTTTCTAATGAATTAGATGAAACCGAGTCAGCAACACCGAGTACTCGTGTTAATCCAGTTAATACTCAACAACCTAATGTTGAACGAGGTAGTATTAGGGAAAGAGATGAATCACAGTTACTTAGAGCTATTGTTGATGCTCTTCAGCGAGTGGCAGGAACTACATCCGCTAGGACATCTGCACCTACTATTCGTTGAGCTCCGATTAAAGAATTATGTAAGTATGGTGCAACTGAATTTTTAGGTTTGAAAGGAGTTGATCCTTTTACAGCTGAAATTTGGATTGAATCTACAAAAATAATCTTGCAGCAGCTTGAGTGTAATCCACGAGAAAGTTTATTATGTGCTGTTTCTTTACTGCAAGGAGAAGCTTATACCTAGTGGCAATCAGTGACACGTCATGTATCTGCAGATTAGGTAAATTGAGAATTCTTTCAAAAGGAATTTCAAAAGAAATATGTGGGTGAATTGTATATTGAATACAGGAAACAAGAGTTTTTGATGCTGAAACAAGGTGAAATGTCTGTGGTTGATTATGAACGAGAGTTTTCGCGACTTAGTAGGTATGTCGTTGAGTTTGTGCCGACTGAAGCTGACAGTTGTAAGTGATTTTTGCGTGGTTTACGTGATGAATTACGAGTACAGTTGGTATCAGACAGAATCATTGAATTTGCAGATTTAGTTGAACAGGTAAGAATGATGTTCTATTGATATGTTTTATTGATATAATTGTGGTACCTATGAGGGTACATTGGTTAGACACCTAGAATGATTGTTATGACATGTTTTGGATGCGTTTGATTGTGTTTTGAAATTTTGTTTGTTTGATCGATAATGCTCCGAAACCCTATTTCAGCGATAAATGTGGGTTAAGAGTGTTACACAAAAGATCCTCATATCAATGAGAGACCTCCATGGGATGCATTGTGTGCGATGGTCACAGGCTTTGAACTGTGGCCCGTGACATTCTTACTCATTCTTGTTGCAACCCAACTCTCATACAACTATGAAGATTAAACTCTCCTTCAAAGTCTTCCTAACAAAAACCTGTTACAAACTAATAAATAGTTTGTTTACAACATATATTTCACTCAATTAAGTTTCTCTAATGAACAAGTATGTACTCTTTAAAACTCATTCATAAATCTAAGTGAAAACCTAATTTTGTTTTTAGAAATCGATAGGAATAAAATTTTACAATTTTATTCAAATTAGCCTTCTTAATAAATGAGATAAAGTAGAAATCCATTTCAACTAAGCTTCTCAATCACATATTTCAAATAAGGAAAGTCAATCACTCTAAATCACTTCGAGTTGTCTTTGCATGACTAAAACTCTTAAATAATTCACGAAATTTTTCTACATTAAATCCCTTAAAAAGATACTAAAAGTAGGTATAATAAATTAAAAAAAAAGATGGAAATGTTTAGTTTTAGGGTGAAATTTTTTATGCAAAGCCTAATGATTTCTCTTTTACAACTTTCGAGACGGAATGAGTGACTTTCGTTGATCACTTAAAGTACCCGAAAAAAAGTAAGAATTTCCCATGATATTATTCACCATGCTTGAGACAATAACGAGTTGGCAATGTTAATTTTCCCAAATTGTTGTTGAAAAGAGAATCAAAGTTGATAGCACTAGAAAGAACATAGGTTTTCCCCGTTACTTATTGGTTAAATTGTTCCCATTTAGTTATCCTTAGCATACATTTTAGTATTTTTAGTTTAGTAAATTACATTTTATAACTCAGTGAATCCTAGCCTATTTTATCATTATTTTTTCTATCTTTTTGCATTAATGTCGATGCATGAGTAAATTGCAGATTGCGTCTAGAATTGTCGCCGCACCTGACAACTGTCCGGATAAGAACTAAAATTGTGTGAGCTATCCAGTCTGGTATAACCAACCTGTACATACAATGACAAAATAATTTTGAGGAAATGACACCTGTACTATTGGAGGAGGACATAAAAGGTGGACGTGAGAAGAAAAGCTAGCTCTTTTTTTATATTTTCGGATCATCATCTTCATCATCCTACCTAGAAGCTTGCGGCCATGGTAGCTTAATGTAACACCCCTAACCCGTATCCGTCGCCGAATTAGGGTTACGAGGCATTACCGAACATAGCACAATTCAGAACAGACATTTATTACAATTCCAGTGTAATAATTTATAACTCATCAAAACACAAATCCTATTCACTTTTGAACTTAAATTTACAATATTATTTCCATTGGCTTATTTTAAAAATAATTCGGATATAAATGTATTTTTATATATATACATATCATTACACATCATATACCAAACATATAATAACTATTTGTCATAAGCTAATTATTAAACATCTCATTTTATAATCTTAGTATGTTCACATATTAAAATCAATTAACAACCACACAAAAATTAAATTTTGGTTAACATACAATATGGCTGAATATTTTAATAGTTATTAATAAACATGATACGCATTCATTTCAAAACAACATAACCCATAACTCAATTTGGGTATCACTTATTTATACGGCATGGATTTCATTTAGCTACATGATTTGAAACCAAACTTAATCACCAAAACCATGCACATATAACCTTGATATCTTAAGTTATTTAAGCACAATTAATTCTTTTTTATACCAAATCAAGCTGAATTGCTTCTTATTCGATCATTCTATATAACATTCAATACATAATATATATACTTACATTATCAAAGAAACCAAACCTCAAACATTAATAAACCACACAAACTTCATTTCATCTATATGCCATTATAAACCAATTACCAAACTAAACGCATATACAATTTAAATCTTATACCAACTTATCTATTTCATTTTCGTTTTATAACAATCAAAACAAATACATTCACGCCTTTACAAACCGACCCTAATTAATTAGACAATATATCAAAAAATACAACACAACAAATCCATATATTTAACTATTTTTTATTCATCTTATATCCGAACACATAGGTATATTAAAACAAATTTTGCAGCAACTTATAAGACCAAACATATACAAATTATTACATATCATAATCTTAATTCAACTAACATCCAGAATTAACTTCATTACCAAAACACATAACTAACTATCACATTTTTATTCAACTCATATTTCAAGACTTTAATGTCTAGCATAAACCAAACTTATCACATACATGAACTTGAATAAGTCATTCGAAAACAAGCTCAAATCATTATCAATCACCATAGCCAACATGAACTCATATCATAGCCAAAATGCATAATCACAAACATCATTTTAATCCAATTTATCAAAAGCATTAAGACCAAACTTAACCTTTTACCTATATGCCATAACTGAATCCATATAATACCAAAACCAAACATATCACACATATATATAACATAACCATAAACTCCATTCTTGACCACTAAAACCCTATGCATCAATATCAAACTCAAACAAAGGAAATAAGCCATTTTCACATGGCTCTTAATTATATATACATACTTGTTCCAAAATCAACATTTTAATTATGCTATACATGCCATATACTCAAAATCAACTTAGTAAAGTACCGAAAGAAACTGTCGATAGTGTGATAGGCTTTGCTGACGATCCCCGAGCTCGTAACGACTTCAAAATCTATAAAACAAAGATAAATGAGTGCAAACACACAGAGTGAGCTATTTGAAGCTTAGTAAGTCATAAGCAAATATATATCATCTATTGTATATTATTACAAGTTAACAAGGCCGAATATGCATGTTCTCATTACAAGGTTATCATTTAAATCTCTCATACACATACCATATGGCTAATTGTACAAATTCACGTGGACTTATCCAAATCTCACTATTAAAATCCCATATGCATACACATAGTTCACATTTATATTTTAACATTTATACAATCAATACAACAACTAACTTACCTTATTTTCACAACTTGGTATAAGTACATACCTGAGCCCTTTTAATTCGATTTCACATTTAATCTTCATTTAACATTGCCCGTTGAACCGTTCAGAATTAAAAAGGATACACGGACAGTAGGAAGCTTGTACAATGCCAACATCCCAGACTTGGTCTTACATGTAATCACATATCGATGCCACTATCCCAGACAGGGTCTTACACGTAAACACAAGTCGATGCCAATGTCCCAGACGTGGTCTTACACGATAACACATATCAGAAGTCCTATGTCATGACATATGTATCCTAACTATTCCTAGGGTTCGTACGGGCTTTCGAACATTGAATCTCAATCGAATCGAACATTATAATTAGTCTCCCAAATTACATTTGCATTCGACAATACACATTTAGATTCATAAAATTTCATTCATCATGTAACAATAACATTTTATCAAAATTTAACAACATTTATATATCTATAGACTTACCTCGGATATCGATGGACGCAATCGACTACTCGACTACTTTTGACTTCCCCTGATCTAACACCGTTTTCTTTGGTTCTTGATCTAAAAATATTCAAATTTAACCCTTTCATTCATCAAATCATTCAATTTAATCCAAAAACACATAAATGGGCAAATTACCATTTTACCCTTGACATTTTACACTTTTTGCAATTTTGTCCCTATTGAATAAAACACAAAATACACAAAATTTCCTTACACTATGCTAGGGTCGAATATTCAATAGCTTTATACAAGTCCACTCGCATTTTAGTCCATCAAAAAATTATTTTTACAATTTAACCCTAATTACTCAATTTCATCAAAAATTCAAAAACAAACTATGTTAATCTAACACATATATTTCATATTTCACCTTCAAACATCACAAAACTTGTAAATTCATGAATGACATTTTTCAAAATCATCACCAATTCACAAAATTGAAGCATGGGCTTTAAAGAACAGAAATCAACGATATCAAAAACGTAAAAATTATCAAAACCAAAGACCAAAACATACCTTAATTAAGCTTGACCATGGCCGAATATCACAAGCTTCAAACTTTCTTTTTCTTTTCTAGTTTCGGTGGAAGAAAGATGAGAATGGCTTTGTAAATTTTATGTTTATTTTATTAACATTATATTAACATTATTATTTTACTAAATTAACCTTTACTAGTTAATATATATAACATATAATATATGATCATTCTTGACCATTGCCATCCACTAACTTATATAGTGGGCTAATTGCATCAAAGAACCTCCAAATTATAAAGACAACAACAGTCAGGCACTTTCATATTTAACCATTAAATTTTCATTTTACGCGATTAAGCCATTTTTCTCAAATTAAGCACTCAAACAATAAAATTAATTCACGAAACTTTCACACATGTAAATTCACACATAATAAACATAGAAATAAAATTTTAAATTATTTTTTGGAGTCAGATTTGTGGCCCCAAAACCGATGTTCCGATTAGGGTCAAAATCTGGCTGTTACACTAAGCCTCTCACAAGTGAGCCAATGTGAAAACCAGATGCAAACTAGCTTCTGACGAGAAGGCCTAAGTGCGAGACAAGAGGGAATAGAGAGATTCAGTCGAGTTGTCTAAGAATAGTATTCTCCACTCGATTCTATCTTATTCTTTATGAATGCAGGTGATTATTCTCTATTTTCTGTTTGTATGAAAGTGCGCATGAATTCTTGATTAAATGTTATCTTATTCAATCTTGCTTTTATTGTTTAATCTTGGGGTTTGAATTTTTTTTAACACGGAAGTGTTATTGCAGTTATTGACACTGAAAAGTACAGTGACAGTTTGAGCCAACAAGCATTACAACGGAAGTTGAGCAAAGATTATAGGAATTTAGTCCAGTTGTTCTTAATAGTACCGTATTGCCATCATCAGAAGGTCAGGTTAGTATGCATGTTTAAGTCTCGAATTATATAGAGGAGTGACGCTGGGTAAGATATACATTGAACTTTATTCCTTTAACAATCACCTATCTCTTTATACCTTGTGAGCACTTTGCATTTTGCTGAATATTTATGTTGGGGATCCCAGTTTGTCATGATCATATTTTATTTTATTGTTTTCAAGTTATTGCATCAACAATTATTCTCACAATTTATCTCGTGTCCATATAGTTATTGCACCGACATTAATAGACAAAAGACTACCATCCCTATGGGATCGATATCCGACAGACTCACATCTGTCTACTATACTTGCATCGACAGTGTATGCTTGCACATTATTGCTGTGACGTTAAATAACTGATCCAATTTTTGGCATCATTGCCGAGGATGGGGTTTGTTTGATGTTTATTTTTGTTTTTGTGTGGTTTTGCACTTTATTTTCCTTATATAATATTTAGTATTCACTAACTGTTTTTTCTTTGTTGCTAATTATTTAACTTCAATTTAGGTGTTTTATGACCCGAAGTAATTTAATTTTTCTTGCCGCTTTTGATCCAGAAATTGAAAGGACTGTTCAGAGTAGACTTTAAGAATAAATAAATATGGCTTTAACAAGGAACAATGCAACTATACCCCCGATGCAACAGCAAAATGTTAAAAACCCATTGTTCCCGCAAGATGCTAGTATAGAAAATAGGACTATACGAGATTTAGTAGTACCTATCTTGGATGATTTACAACCAAGAGTTGTTAGTCCAGCAATCCAATCTGGGAATTTTGAACTCAAGCCACTAATGTTTCAAATGCTGAATTCTAATGGACAATATGCTGGACTGCCACATGAAGATGCGAAAGAACATCTTAAATCCTTTTTATTGATCTGTGCTTCCTTTAGTCAACAAGGCATTCCTGACGATGCATTGAAAATGCAATTATTTCCTTATTCCTTACAAGGAAGAGCCCGTACTTGGTTTTTTGGACTACCTGCGAATCAAATACTTCTTGGGATGCACTAACAACACAGTTTGTTTTGCAATTTAACCCACCGGCAATGAATGCTTGTAACACCCCGTACCCGTACCCATCACCGAAATAGGGTTACAAAGCATTACTAGAATTTACAGAATGTATAACAGACATTTCATATAATTTATCACTTATATCAGAATTTATTTATAACCAATCATATTGTCCCTTTTATGAGTCCTCGAGGCCCAAAATATGCATTAAAAACAAGTCAGGACTAAACCGGGTTCTTAGAGAATTTTTCGCAAAATTACAAAATTTTTCCTACGTGTAGAGGACACACGTCTGTGTGGCCAGGCCGTGTGGACATCTGAAATAGGGGCACACGCCCGTGTTCGTGCCGGTATAACTCTCTGACTTGGGCTACACAGCCAAGTCACACGATCATGTGCTAGGCCGTTTATAGGTGTAGGGGTCACACGGCTAAGCCACACACCCGTGTGCCAGGCCGTGTGAAAAATATTGAGCATCCTGTTTTGAATTTTCTTGATGCAGGGGACACATGGTCAAAATACACGCCCATGTGCTAGGCCGTGTGTCACGCACGGCTGAGACACACACCCATGTCTCTACCCATGTGGACGAAATAAGACCATTTCTAAGCAGTATTTCTCACTCAAATTTGCCTTCCACCTACATAAACACTTAAAATATTCTCAAGCCAATACAAGACATTCAAATCCATTCAAAATCAAGTTTGATACATGATATAATGCCTCTTACAACCAAGTATACTAACTTACCAACTTTACATATATGCATATTTTACCAAATATCTTAACTCAATTTAATCATTAATATACCAATATGATTCTATCAATCAACCATTGCAAACACATATCAAAATAATATAGCCTATTACATTCACATCAAAACATGTCCATCACAAGCCATTACAATGGCTAGTTACATCCAAAACATTTATATGCCAACATTGGCCAAGTTAACCTATACATGCCATTATAACCAAAGTTGATTTACTAAATATACTGAAATGAGCCGATGGATAGTGTGATAATATCTCCGCCAAGCGTCAAACCCAACAAGCTTCTGAATTACTATAGAATAGAGGAAAATAAAACAGAGTAAGCATTTTATGTTTAGTAAGTTCATATAACGGGGAATTAACTTACCATTCATTTATATTTAAAATAAGCATGCAAAATTCATCTAAATAAATTTGGCAATTTGTCTAAACACATATAACCTCAAGAAACATGTTAGTTATGTACTTCATGTGAATATCAAGAAACAAAGATGAGCTCATCATGTAAAAATTTTCATATACATATGCTTTCCACATCATATATTCATATAACATGTACATTTCCATAATAATTCATCTCAAGTTCAGATTATCCCATGTCGGAACTTTTCCCGTTGAATTTATTTGAAATATCGATGGATACATGGTAGTACACTTGAAGTGTACAAAACTGTAATCTGTCAATTCATATTCAGGAATGCTCACACGAGCACATAAACGAGAAGCTCTCTCTCGAGCTATATAACGGGAAGCTTATCCAGGCTGTATAATGGGAAACTCATAAGAGCCATAATTAGGAAGCTCATGTGAGCTAATAACGGGTAGCTCTAAAGAGCCATTAATCAGGAAGCTCCAGATAGCCATATATCGAGAAGTTCAAGCAAGCCATATCAGGAAGCTGTGGGGAGCTATTAATTAGGAAGCTCATAAAAAGCCTTTAATCGAGAAGCTCCAAAGAGCCATATATCGGGACGCTCATAAGAGCTACATGTGCCCACAACAAATGCAGGATCACAGCCAATCGGGATGTTCCGAAGAGCTATTAATGGGAAGCCCGCAAGAACCATATAACGGGAAGCTCGTGAGAGCCAAATATCGAGATGCTCATGAAAGCTAATAATGGGACGCTCTTTCAAGTTGTGTTGTGTCTGCAACACATACAGGACCACAACCAAATTCGGGAACCCTGTATCCATCGAATTTTATTTATTCAAATGGGACTTAATACTTGTCTGTCTTTGTCGGATATGTGATTAATTTCATACAAGGTAATTACACGACACTCATACATAACATTCAATTCAAACATATAATTACACAATTTAGTTACACGAACTTACTTCGACAATTGTACGTTGATTGGTTGTCTACTAATCCGACACTTTCTCTTTTCCTCGATCTAATTTTGTATTTTGTATATCCGGATCTATACGAGTAAATTTAAATCAATTTAATAAAATTCATATTCAATTCAATTCAATTCACATCTTAGGAAAAATTATCATTCTGCCCTATACTTTTATTTAATTATGATTTTGTACCCAGGCTCAGAAAATGAAATTCATGCAATTTAATCATTATTCCAAGCCTAGTCGATTTTTGCATGTAACATTAACAGCCCATGTATTTCATAAAATTTAGAATTTTTCCATGATTTTTACATCTTTACAATTTAGTCCCTAAATCACAATTTTATCAAAATTTCCTTTACAAAAGTTGTTTACCTATCAACAACATTTCATTTTCTACCATAAAACTTCATAATTCATGTATAATCATCAATGGAAAAACCCTAGTACTTTGATAACTTTACAAATTAATCCTCGAGATAGCTAAATTAAGCTTTTACGATCTCGAAAACATAAAAATCATTAAAATGGGACTTGAATACTCACCTAATTTAGCAATATAAGCTTGTTTATTCTTCAAGCTTTAAACTAGGGCTTCCATGTATTTTTAATTGGGAAAGATGATGAAAAAGATGATATTTTGTTATTTAATCATTTATAATCTTTTATTATTTTCACTTTCCAATTTAGTCTTTTTCTTTATCAAATTTTCTATTAATGACTAATCATACTTATCTACTAACTCTTCTTAATGGTCTATTTTCCATATAAGGACCTCAAATTTGGAATTGCATAGCTATTTGATACTTATAGCTACTAGAACTCAACTTTTTCATTTCATGCAATTTGGTCCTTTTATCAATTAAACATGTAATCGGTAAAATTTTCCTTAACGAAATTTTTATACGATATTCCTATCATATGGTAGACCAATTTTAAAATAAATTTTCTTCCAAACCCAGATTTGTGGTCCCAAAATCACTATTTTAATTCACTGAAAATAGGTTGTTACAGTGCTCGTCTTCGAAATGATATTATTACTTATCATCTGCTGGATGATGAAAATCTTCACACCACATGGGAACGTTATAAATCTTTACTTCAACGTTGTCCCGTTCATGGCATTCAACCAGAAACACAAATTGAGATTTTTTATAATGGGCTGAATTCACATACAATGAATCTTGTCGAAGCATCAACCAATAGACCTCTGTTGGATTGTACTTATAATGACGCTGTGAGAATTCTTGAGAGAATTGCTCAGAATGATTATCAATACCCTATCTCTAGAGCTACACAAGTAAAAACTACTCCAAGAGTTATTAAATTGGATGCAATAACCGCACTAAGTGCTCAAGTTTCTTCTCTCACAAACATGATTAAAAATATGCAATGGCTAATGGAATTGTACGAATACAAGTCGCTCAGCAAGTTGATGTTCCTACTTTTTATTATGAGATTTGTAATGACAACCATATCTATGAAGATTGTCTACAACATGCCGAGAATGATTGTTATATTAGTAGCATTCGCAACAATTCTTATGGTAATTCTTATAACAACTCTGCACGTAACCAATAATTTGGGGAACATAGAATGCTGAACAAAATGCTGAGACATTCAGATGTAAGAATATATCTACTCAGGGCAATTATAATCCCAGGCAAGGGAATTCATCTTTTACTTCTGACCTGTTAATAACTCTTGGGACCTTAATGCGGGAGCATATTACTCGTACAGAAGCTATCATACAAGGGAATTCATCTTCCCTTCGAGCATTGGAGGAACAATTAGGACAACTTGTTTCAAATCTGAATACTCGACCACCAGGCTCATTACCTAGTGACACGAAAAATCCTAGTCCGATGGGGAAAGAACATTGTAAGGCTATTACTCTTAGGAGTAGTAAACAAACTGGTGAACTATTTTTAGACTCTACTGTCGCACCTTAAGATACAAATGGGGTAATCACTGGTGAGAAGATTAAATCTAGAGAGTTTTTGTTGTATCAGACAAAGAAGTTCCACAAATTGTCACGATATGCCTAATGTCCAACATTTAAAACTGTCACCGCAATCAAAGATGTTCGCGCAAGAAAATATATCTCTACCTTTACCCTTGACATAAAGATTCAGAAATAATGAGCATGACAAGCAGTATCAGTAGTTCCTTGACACACTGAAACAACTGCAGATCAATATTCCTTTAGTAGATGATCTGGTACAAATTTCGAGTTATGGGAAATTTATGAAAGACCTCTTGTCCAATAAGAAGAAGCTCATTGATATTGAAACTATTGTACTCACAGAAGGCTGTAGTGTTGTTTTGACAAACAAGTTGCCCCCTAAATTGAAAGATCCGGGGAGCTTTACCATCAGATGTTCAATTGGCAATCATTATTTAGGTAAGGCTTTATGCGACTTAGGAGCTAGCATTAACCTAATGCCCCTATATATTTTCAGAAAGTTGAGAATTGGTCACATGAAATATACTATAGTGAAATTACAACTAACCAATCGATCCTTGGCTCAACCTGAAGGGAAAATAAGAGAAATCTTATTTCGCGTGGATAAATTTGTTTTTCTAGCTGATTTTATCATACTTGATTAGGATTTAGACAATGAGGTTCCCATAATCTTAGAACGACCATTTTTAGCCACTGGTATAACTCTTATTATTGTTTATAAAGGTGAACTCACCATGCGACTTAATGATGAGCAAGTCACCTTCAGTGTTTTTGAATCTATTCAGTACAAGAACAAAGAAGAATGTCATACTGTTGATGTGCTAGATGATCTAATTGAGGAGGAGTTTAATGACCAAAGCACAATACTTTCTGAAAAGTTTACAATGATATCTGATGCCGAATCCTTAGACGATTGTAGCAGCATGGTTGAAGCTAATAATCTTGAACTCGAGAATGGATGGCAGATTGAATCCTCAGACCTAGCCAACAAAACAACCCCAATTTTTAAGCCATCTATTAAAGAAGCTCCTACTCTGGAATTAAAACCACTACCTCATCATCTTAAATATGTCTTTCTAGGTGACCATAATACTTTTCTAGTTATAGTCTTTGCAGCACTGGATGTAACTCAACAAGAGAAATTGGTTCATATTCTCAAGCAACACAAACGAGCTATTGCTTGGAGTATTGTTGATATTCAAGGTATTAGTCCTTCTTTTTACATGCATAAGATCAAGTTGGAAGATGAAAGCAAGCAATCAATTGAATAGTAAAGAAGATTAAACGAGAAGATGAAGGAAGTTGTCAAGAAGGAAATCATAAAATGACTTGATGCTGAAATTAGTTACTTGATTTCTAATAGTAATTGGATAAGTCCAGTGCAATGCGTGCCCAAAAATAATGGCATCACTGTGATTCGTAACGATAAGAATGAATTAATTCCTACACGCAGTCCTACGAGATGGAGAGCTTGTATCGATTATCGCAAATTGAATGCGTCCACAAAGAAGGATCACTTCCTGCTTTCTTTCATTGACCAAATGCTGGATCAGCTTGCTAAAAAGGCCTTTATTGCTTTTTAGATGGCTATTCTAGGTACAATCAAACTGCTATTGCACCGGAGGATCAAGAGAAAACAACCTTCACCAGCGCTTTTGGTATTTTTTATTTTCATCGTATGCCTTTCGGTCTTTACAATGAACCAACCACATTTCAAAGGTGTATTATGACATTATTCTCAGATATGATCTAAGACTCTTTAGAGGTTTTTATGGATGATTTCTCAGTATCTGGGAATGATTTTGGTCATTGCATTGACAATTTGGATAAAGTACTAAAGCGATGTGAAGACACACATCTTGTCCTAAATTGGGGAAAATGTCATTTCATGGCAACTGAAGGCATTGATTTAGGACATCGCATCTCTTGTCATGGCATTCAAGTAGACAAAGCTAAGGCGAAAATCATTGAGAAATTACCTCTACCAATAAACGTGAAAGGTATTCGCAGTTTTCTTGGATATGCGGGGTGTTACCTAAGGTTTATTAGAGATTTTTCGAAAATTACAAAGCCCTTATGCTCACTATTGAAACAGAATAAAAAATTCTTCTTTGACAATGCATGTCTGGATGCCTTTATTCAGTTAAAAAAGAAGCTACTAAATGCACCCATTGTCTTTGCACCCGATTGGTCTCAACCTTAGTAATGTGCGATGCAAGCGACTTTGTTGTGGGTACGATTCCAAGATAAAGAAAAGGAAAAATATTTCATGCCATCTATTATGCTAACAAAGAAAATGAAATAATTTTTGGTTGTAGTCTTTAATTTTGACAAGTTTCGTTCCTATCTTGTCGGTGTAAAGGTTATTGTATTCACTGATCACTCGATGTTGAGATTTTTTTTTTGCAAAAAAAGATGTCAAACCAAGACTGATACGCTGGATATTACTTCTGCAAGAATTTGACATCGAGATAAAAGATTGTAAAGGTTTAGAGAATCAAGTTGTAGACAATCTATCTCAATTGGAAGTTGGCAGTGAAGACGGAAACATACTTTAAATTATCGACGCATTCCCTAATGAGAAGATATTTCCTGTAGATACAACTCCTTGGTATGTAGATTTTGTTAATTATCTAGTGTGTGGAAAATTCCCATTGGGTGTCACATGCCATAAAAAAGAAACATTTCTTCGTGACATAGTGAAATATCATTGGAATAAGTCGTATTTATTCAAGGTATGCAATGAGAACATTATTTGACCTTGTCTTCCAGAACATGAGATGCTTTAAATCCTGAAGCATTGTCATGATGCTCCCTATGGAGGTCATTTTGGTGGTATAAGAAACGCAACTAAAGTTCTGCAAGAAGGATTCTACTGGCCAACATTATTCACAGACACTCACAATTTTGTGAATCAATGCGATATGTGTCAACGCACCCGTTCTATATCCCAGCGTAATGAAATGTTACAGATACCAATTATAGAGGTTGAATTATTCGATGCTTAGGGTATGGATTTTATGGGACCGTTTTCGAGCTCATTTGGAAATATTTATATATTAGTAGCTATTGACTACGTCTTGAAGTGGGTGAAAGTTGTTGCACTCCCAAAGAATGCAAAGACAGTACTAATTTTTTTTTCCTCAAGCGTATATTCACCCACTTTGGCACACCAAAGGCATTGATTAGTGATCAGGGTACACACTTTTATTACAACCAACTGGCAACCATACTGAAGAGATATGGAGTTAATCATACAATGGCTAGTACTTTTCATCCGCAACCCAATGGACAAGTCGAAGTATCGACTCGACAAATTAAGAACATTTTTTAGAAGGTTGTAAACCCTTCGAGGAAAGAATGTTCTTTCCTATTGGATGATGCTTTATGGGCATTGCAGACAGCATACAAAACTCCATTAGGGATGTCACCGTATCAATTAATTTTTGGGCAAGCATGTCACTTACCAGTCGAACTGGAACACAAAGCAATATGGGCAACTAAGCAAGTGAACGACATGTTTCCTCATGGTGCAATCACAATTCGAGATTTACGTGATGGACACCAGTTCAAAGTAAATGGACAGAGGCTGAAACACTATTTTGGCAATAGTGATCAAAATCAAGCAGATACCACTAAATTGGTCAAAAAGTTTACTTTTTAATTAGTACTCCATGATCTTATTTTATTTTATTTATGTTTTGTTAAAGTTTGTTTTCCTTCCTTTTTTCAGAATAAATTAGGTACATTTTTCGACACATTAAAATTTTACTTTCGGCGTATTCCATAAGTCTGTACTACCATTTATATCCCATCAGAATTCAGAGAAATTCAGATTCCACCGTTGGATCAAAATCACTCAGTCGTTTCATCCTTCTAAGCGGGCACAATTTTTATTGGACACAACTCTTCCCGCTAACCTTATATCTCTCCACAAAACAACACGCTTCTCCATCTTTCTCTTTCACTCACTATAAATCCTTTCTCACTGTACCTACTGTAACACATTCAAGCAACCATTTTTATTTCTTTTCTCTTCTCAAGATCATATCTTTTTAACTTTAAATCATTTTCCCTCAATAAAAGATGCCAAAACAAGAGGCTCGGTTAAGAAAGCTACCAAATCTGCTGGAGAACATGCGTCATCTACTACCACAGTCTGTGAATCAGAATCCCCCAGGCCAGTGCAGACAAAGGAGCCAGTAATCTTTTTAAATAAAGCGGCAAAGGAATGATTTCACGACGCATTTCCCTTTCGCCACAACAAGACTTGGGTAAACAAGTCTACAAGACCATCTCGAAGTTAAAATGGGAAAATTTTTGCATCCATCCTGGAATCTACTTGCCTTCACTGGTACGTAAGTATTATGCTAATCTCTATGATCATGAGTTAGAGTTCATTTTTGTTCGAGAAATTTTAATACCATGGGACGCTAAAAAATCAATGAGCTGTACAACACCAAGGTCTATGTCGACGAACACTCCGAGTTTAATGATGACATCACAGATGAAAAACAAAACCTGTTTGTGAGAGACTTGTGTGTCGAGAGAGTAATGTGGATGAGTTCCTATTAAAAGAATTATACGATGCACCGTCGCTTCCTGACACTGCAAGGAAAATTTTGGTTTCATTTTGCCAACTGTAGACTAAAGCCCTCCACTTACAGCGCTATAGTCACCCTTAACAGAATGTGTCTAATACATTCTATTGTCAACGACAGAAAAATTGATATATGCGCAATACTTCACCAAGAAATAGCTTATTACACCGTAAGACAGATTGGGATCTTAGTTTTCCCATCACTGATGATGTTATTGTGCCAGCAAAGAGAAATTGTGCCCCGTACTGGTGAAGAAATCTTGGAAAATAAATGCCCAATCAATGAAGCCTCCGTAGAAAGAATGACTCGTGGCAAGGACACACTGATACTGAAGGAGGTAAAAACCAGTAAGATAAAAAAAGGTAAAGCCAAAGCCGACAGCAAGGGAACAAACCTAAATACAGAGACATCATTATGACGCAAACTGATGGATGTCAAAAAATGATAAATTCCATCCGCAACAGGCAGATCAAGCTTGTCGCTACAGTAGAAGATATGGAGAAATCCCAAAAATTTGTTTTATACTTATATCAAAGCCTGGAACAATTCTATTATAGCCACATTAAGCTAACTGAGCCTATCCCTATTACTGGAATTCTCAATGTTTCCACCAATCATTCAAAATTATAACCTCTTTTTGTCGGATGATGACTTAGAAGACCGAGATAGATCGGTGGAATCCCCACCCATTGTGTAAGTCTTTGATAATAAGAAAGAAGAAGAATCTAGGGACATTGAAGAATGCCTACGCAAGATTGATAGCTTGTTTGAGGGTGGTATTTTTGCTAATCAAGAGGACATTATTGTTAAGAAAGAAAAGAAGTTGTTGCTGAAGAAGAAAAAGAAAAAGTTGCTGAAAATGAGAAAGAAAAAGAAGAAGAAGATTCTGTGTAGAAGACTGTCACCGCACCAGAGTTAGTGGATGCAAATATTGATAATTTAGAGCGAGCTAGAGTGAGACTGGTGGAAGTTAATGAGGTAATCAGTGAGGAGCACTACAATGCATTGAGAATAGTGGTCTACACAGAGCCACTCTAGGTGGCCTCTCCTACATAGGAAACAACTTATGATACCGGGGTAGAACCGAGAACTGATGAGCAATCCGAAGAACGTGCAAATCCTAAAGAAAAGAAAAAGAAGCACTCTAAGGATAAAAAATTAAAGAAAAAGTAGAAGAAAATAAGAAGAAAGAAACATCATGCAGCCATATCGACTACTGCAGATAACTGAGTTAGTTTATTTTAAGCTATAGTTGTAGTATTCATACATTGCATGTAGCTGTAAGTTTTATCTTGATAAGTATATATTTTCATGTTAGTGCATTGGGGACAATGCAAAGAGTTTGGGGGAATGCACATGAGGTTTGGAAATACACCCACATTTCAAAATAATTTTTTTTTTGAAAATGAAGCATACAAGGTTTAATTATAGTTAATGAAAATTATTCGAAAATTTTTGTTACATTCGATGCTTAATTCTTGAATCATGTGAATTATCAATAAATGAGTTGGATAAATTTGATAGAAGGTTGTAGCTTCAATTCTTTGATGAATGGATTAGATTGCATTACTAGTGGATGACTGCTATCATTCCTTAAATCTTGAATGAATCTGCTTTTTACAGCTGCTTATATATGTATATATAGTTATAAACTAGAGACACTCTAAAGTGGGTGTAGTATGGAATGTTAAAAAGGGAACACTCCAATACAAGCGTTAGAAAAATCAATCTGACCAAATGTTGTCACTGTATGAGTGCGTGTCGGTGTAATTACGTACTCCCTAGGGGTTTGTTGCACTCCATCGTTACTTCTCAGGAACAAGGGTACAGTAATGCAACGATCTCTTATTCCAAAAAAATGTATATATGTAATATATAAATAGTTAGTATTGTAAATAACTGTTGTAATGGTAGATAGAACTTAGGGTTTGAAGCATGATGCTAGCATTGATGAAGTTGCAACCTTATTTATTCATGCTTATGAATTGTCGATGCAATATTCTTTCATTTGAATGTGATTAATCCATTGGGAATTTAAAGAGTTCAAGTTGCTAGGATAATAATTTGCCTTAGTAAAATTTTTGTAGCCTTGCTAGTTTCTGTTTTACTTGAGGACAAGTAAAAACTCAAGTTTGAGGGTGTGATAGCACTAGAAAGAACATAGGTTTTCCCCCTTACTTATTGGCTAAATTGTTCCCATTTAGTTATCCTTAGCATACATTTTAGCATTTTCAATTTAGTAAATTGCATTTTATAACTCAGTGAATCCTAGCCTATTTTATCTTTAATTTTGCTATCTTTTTGCATTAGTGTCACTGCATGAGTGAATTCCAGATTGGATCCAAAATTGTCGCCGTACCTGACAATTGTCCGGATAAGAACTAAAATTGCGTGAGCTGTCCAGTCTGATGTAACCAACTTGTACGTACAAGGATAGAATAATCTTAAAGAAAGGACACCTGCACTGTTGGAGGATGAAATAAAAGGTAGACATGAGAAGAAAAGCTATCTCTTTTTTTTTTTTTTTAGATTATCATCTTCATTATCCTACCTTGAAGCTTGCAGCCATGGCAGCTTAAGCCTCTCACGGGTGAGCCAACATGAAAACCAGATGCAGACTAGCTTCTAACGAGAAGACCTAAGTGCGAGACAAGAGGGTAATAGAGAGATTCAGTCGAGTTGTCTAGGAATAGTATTCTCCACTCGATTCTTATTTCTTTATGAATGCTGGTGATTATTCTCTATTTTCTGTTTGTATGGAAGTACACATGAATTCTTGATTAAATGTTATCTTATTCAATCTTGCTTTTATTGTTTAATCTTGAGGTTTGAATGTTTTTTAACACAAAAGTGTTATTGTAGTCACTGGCACTGGAAAGTGCAGTGACAGTTTGAGCCAACAGGTATTACAATGGAAGTTGAGTGAGGATTAAAGGAATTTAGTTCACTTGTTCTTAATAGTATCATATTACCATCACTGGAAGGTAAGGTTAGTATGTATGTTTAAGTCTTGGATTAAATAGAGGAGTGACGTTGGGTAAGATATTCAATGAACATTATTGCTTCAACAATCACCTATCTCTTTATACCTTGTGAGCAATTAGCATTCTACTGAAGATTCATGTTGGGGATCCCATTTTGTCATTTTCATATTTTATTTTATTGTTTTCAAGTTATTGCATCGACAACTATTCTCACAATTTATCTCGTTTCCATATAGTTGTTGCACTGACATTAATAGACAAAAGACTAATATCCCTGTGGGATCGATATCTGATAAACTCTCATATGTCTACTATACTTGCATCGAAAATGTACGCTTACACATTATTACTATGACGTTAAACAGCCGATCATAGATGTACCCAAAAATTTTATTTTTTGACAAGGATGAACTCTTGTCCGTTCAGTAATATCACTAACTTGAGCCGTTTTGGTGATTAAGGTAGGCATGGAACCTTGTCCTACCACCTCCACCTAATCCCAAACTTTTTATTTTTTTTTGGAGGCATCATTGAAAATGTATTGGGGAAGAGTGTGATGTTTCAATCATTCTTGTGAGATTACTTTTAATTACCAATACAACTCTCGTTGATGTGCAAAAATGGTAGAATTTATTGAGAGTATATATCGTAAAGCAAAATTACTTTTTGAAAATAGTTTTAACTTAAATTAAAATGATTTTAAAAAATCAATTTTTAGGTAGCTAATAATAACATGTGACCATATATTTTTTTAGAATACATTAATAATATAATATATTAAAAACATAAAATTAACACTTCTTTCTATTTTTAACTCTAAAATTACTATATATTTATAAAATTGTAAAACCTTAAATTTTAAAACTTTAGACCCTAAATCTTAATTTAACATTTTCCTTAAAATCATAAATCTTAAAATTCTAACCAACCATACCATAAATCATAAACCTAGTTGAACAAAAAAAACTAATAACCCTTTGTCTTACTATTTTTTTTGTTAATTTTATTTAAATAATCAACACTAATTAGGGTTACAATATCATTAAGTAGAATTGATCTAGTGTTAAAAAGTGTGTGGTATTGATTAAAAGTTCTTTTAAAAAATATTACATTTTGTTACACCCACGATGTGGGTGAAAGAAAATATTTTATGTTAAAAATATTTGATTTTAAAAATGATTCAATAATGAATATAGGTGGAGCACTAATGAATTTGTATTTCAATACTATTGAATAGCACTAATGAATTTGTATTTCAATACTATTGAATATGTGTTCAATCCTTGGACTTTTAGATTTTAATTATTTTATTTAAAGATGATATAAAAGTATGAAAAGACAAATATCATCATAATAATATTAATTATAATTTAAAAGAAAAAATATTTTTGTAATTTCATAACTAAATTGGAGACCTGATTAATGGTGATACCAATTCAGTAAAGTCCTTAAATATATAGAATAGCTGATGTAACATTCCAAAAAAACAAGTAATTATTTGTTAAAATTTGTTATAAGTAAGTGTTTGCTTCAATGGTTAAGTGCTTTGAATGTGTTGAGATCAAGTGTTTGAGTCCTTTTGTGAGCGTATGATAATAAATTTTTATGTGTGTGTCACTAAGTGGTTGAGTTTTAAGTAAATTCAAATGTTTTAAAAAAAAAAACTGTTGAGAGTAGTGGATTAATGGGTTTGTTGAGATTTAATAGCAAAAAGTGATATTTTGTTTAAATTTTCATTTTGTTTTTTTCCCAAAATATTTGCCCCGCTTTGCACATTTGTTCTTTCATTTTTTTTCCAAATTCACGCTGCCATTTTTTCTTCCAACTTTGCAATTCAATTTTCTTTGTTTCCTTTCATTTGTGCTTTTGTTCTTATTCCCATATTTTTCAATTTCTTATTATTTTGGTTGTTATTTTGACCATTCAGGCTTTTAACCTACTTCCTATTTACGACGTTGTTCCACTCTTTCTTGCTATTTGTTTCGGTTTTGGTGTTGTGATTCTTTTGTTGATTTCTCGTGTAAGTACTCTTGAATCCTTTCTCGTGTTGTAAGTGGGTTTATTCTTACTGTTATTTTTTTGGGTTGAAAATGTTCCGTATGCTTAATCGATTGCGTTTTTAGGGGAAGTTGGAGAGGCGATTAATCCTCTGGTGACTTAGAATTATTTGTAGACTATTGTTTTCTTAAAGGTGAGAAGTTTATTTGAGTTAGAAATGTCGAAATTCTGTGATAGTACGTTGAAGTTAGTTTTATCGTTTGTTGTGAATCGGGTTGGAAATCCGTCTCAAATAGTGTTTAATTGATGTGTTTGGGTTTTAGGAGTCTCGTAGGTGTTTTTGCATCAGAATCGAACCAGGTGTGTAACGAAGAACCCAGAAAACAGTGAATGACGAAAGCCAAAATTGGCACTGTCGACGCCACAGGGCCGTGTGGTAGGCCGTGTGTGACACACGATCGTGTGACAGACCGTGTGCTGGGCTGTGTGTGACACACGACCTAGACTATTTGTAGAATCGAACCAGGTGTGTAATGAGAAACTCGGAAAGTAGCGAATGAAAAAAGCTGAAATTGGACCACATGGCCACGTGCCAGGCCGTGTGGTAAGCCATGTGTCGTGTGACAAACCGTGTACTGGGCCGTGTGTGACACACGGTCTAGGCTATTTAGGCCATGTGGACCACACGTGCGTGTGTGGACCGTGTGAGCCGAAAGCTCAGGATTTTTTCGTATGGTCGTACACGTCATCCCGATCGACTGTGGGTCATCCGTGGGGTCGATATGCTATTAAATACACTATGAAACACGGAATTGGGTCATCTAATTAGTATAAATTCTAAGATATGCATGTTTGTCTGAGTTGTCATATGATAGTTTAAACTGAGAGTAATCTTAAATACGTACATGATTTCTGTTCTGTTTATATTTGATTCTGGGGTGAGATATATTATGTGAAAGGTGATATCTCGCCCATTATACTGGCATCACAGCTGCAAATATTCTGAAAGTGTCATACGAACTCTCTGTGGTATGTAACGCTGGATGGGTCTTTGATACCCTTTATGGTGTGTTCTGCTATGTAGTTAATCTGAAATTAAATTTGTTATTCTATTTTCTTTTAAGTTATACACTAAGATTCGAAACTCACTCTCGTTTTAACTAAAATTTTCAGGTAATCCTCAAACTTAGGCAGGTCAGTACGGCGGGAGCTCGGTTATATTTGTATTACGTTTCTTTAATTATTTCAAATTGAATTAAGTGTTTTGTAAAATTTGGACTGTTTGGATATTTTGAGATTATCTCGGTTTCAAATTTTAATATTGATTTTTGCATGATGTTGATAAAACGATTTACTGAAAATGATTATTTATCCGCAAACAACTATTTTTGAGAAAACAAACTTGATTTTCCAATATAATGATCTAAAAATTTTCGCTGCAATGTATTCGATTAAATTGGGAAACGTAAACAAACAATGTTTTTAGTTAAATATTATAACTAACACGTTTTCTAATAAAACGAATTTTGAAGTAACAAAAGTTCACAATGTTTTTCAAATAAACAAAAGCTGGATTTCAAATCATTTTAAGTAATCACTCTAGTTTCGGCCATAACGTTTAGACTGGATTTGAGGTGTTACATTTAGTGGCATCAGAGCCAGGTTACAAAACTCGGAGGCTTCAAAAAATATTTGTGAAAAAATGTTTGTTCAAGTCCATTTTTTCATGAATCTAAAAAATAATTCTATGAAATACCGAGTCTCCGGCGCCGATCCTATAAGTACTTCTAACTTAGAAAAACACTAGTTAGAAACCTCTGAAAGGATTAGAACTGTACTGTGATAGTTAGAGACTGACATATCTCTTAAACTTCTTCTGATAACTTTTAAGCATAAAATATCTACTAATTAATACTGAAATTGATTCATAAAATTCGTAATGTAGATATATTATAAATGAGCACTCGTGGATCACGCAGACGCAGTACTTGTAGGCGCGGTGGGCGCCGTAGAGGAACTCGAGCTGAATCGTCCTCGATAGGTAGTATGCCTAATCTAGATACGAGTGAGATACTGGCTATACCTACTATTGAAAATGGGTCTCAAAGTCGCTCGGCTGCGGACGACGCATTGTTCCAAACCATGCTTAGAGTGTTAGAAAGAGTTGTTGGGCCCCATTCTGGTTCTGAGAGTCGTATGTCTGCAACTGAACAACTCTAGACTAATGGTATTAAGTTTTTTAGGGGTGTCACTGGAGTCTCCCCGATTGTGGCCGAGAATTGGTTAGAGGCCACAGAGAGAATTATGGATGACATCGATTGCACCCCTGAGTAGAAATTGAATGGTGCAATATCTTTACTTTGCGATGAGGCATATTAGTGGTAGTTAACGGTTGATGAGGGTACTCAGTCAGATCAAATTACTTGGGATCAATTTAAAAGCACATTTTAAAGTAAATATGTGTGGACAAGTTATGTGGATGCTCGTAGACACTAGTTTATAAACCTTACCCAGGAGGATAGGACTGTGGCTGAGTATGAGGCTGAATTTTTTAGACTGATTTTTTATGCTATAGGGATGGTGTCAATTGAGTATAAGAAATGTATTCACTTTGATGAAGGATTAAGGGATAGTTTGAGGATTCTAATAGTTCCACAGAAGGAGCAAGAATTTGTCGTCTTAGTGGACAATGCGAAAATCACTGAGAAAGTTAAGCATGTTGAGTGCGAAAATTGGGAGCATGAGAGGGGTAAGAAAAAGAGGGATTCGAATCCCTCTATTTCTTCTCAGAGCCCTAAGAAATGGGTTAATTTTGATGAGACTTTGAGGATTAAGGTTCTAGTTACTCCTATTGTGACTCAGCCATGTGGGGACTATGGTAAACGTCATCCAGGCGAATGTTAGAGGAGGTTAGGAGTGTGTCTACGATGTGGATCAGTGGACCATCGTATCAGGGATTGCCCAAAGTGTTCTGATCAGATGCAAGCTTCAGCTCCGAGATTTTTTCAGCCTCAGCGGGCAGTTCATTATCCACCTAGAGGTCTTGGTCCGACCAAGGTGGTAATGGTATGGGTAGAAGACAGAGAGCATCGAGCAGAGGTGCTAATCAGACTAAGGCCAGGCAGCCTGCGTTGGTTTATGCTGCTAGATGTTGTGAGGATAGAGATGCCATAGATGTTATCGCCAATACGTTCTTTATTCATACCTCCCATTATTTTGCATTGATAGATTTAAGATCAACACATTCCTATGTAGCTAGTTCTGTTTCTGGAAACTTGGCGATTTTAGTTGAGGGCATTTCTAGATAGACCACTATAGTTAGTCCATTGGGTCAATCCATTCGGGTTAATAGATTGTATAGGAGTGTATCATTGGAGATACAAAGGGTTGTGTTTCCAGCTAATTTGATGGAACTACCATTTTCGGAATTCGATTTGATTTTAGGAATAGATTGGCTTGTGGAGCATCGAATTAGTTTAGATTGTGCTACTAAAAGGGTAGTTCTGATATTAGAAAATGATGTGGAGGTGGTTATGATCGGTGAGCATCGAGATTACTTATTCAATGTGATCTCCGCTCTTATGGCCGAGAAGTTTGTTCGTAAAGGATGTGAAGTGTATCTGGCTTTTGTGAGTGACTTAGCTTTTGTGGGTTCATTTGTTGGGTACATTTAAATGGTTAAAGAGTTTCCAAATGTATTTTCGGATGAGTTGCAGGGTTTGCTTCTAAATCAAGAGGTCAAGTTCGGTATCGAACAGCTACCGGGTACAGCTCTGGTGTTCATTACTCATTACCGTATAGCACCGAAGGAGTTATGGAGTTAAAGGCTTAGATTCAAGAACTCATTGATCGAAGGTTTACCCGTCCTAGTATGTCTCCTTGGGGGAACCAGTTTTATTTGTAAAGAAGAATGATTGTACAATGACAATGTGTATCGACTACCGTCAGTTGAATAAGTTAACAGTGAAGAATAAGTACCCACTTACGAGGATCGATGATCTATTTGATCAGTTTCATGGGGCTTCTGTGTTTTCCAAGATAAATCTCTGTTCTGGGTACCATCAGCTTAAGGTTAAAGAGATTGATGTCTATAAGACTACTTTTAGGACTCGTTATGGGTACTACGAGTTCCTAGTCATGCCCTTTGGTTTGACGAATACTCCAACTGCATTCATGGATCTTATGAATTGGGTTTTCCAATCGTACTTGGATCTGTTTTTCGTGGTCTTTATCAACGACATTCTAGTATACTCTAAGACTGAAGATAATCATGATGTGCATCTTAGAGTAGTTCTTCAGATACTACGAGAGAAGTAGCTCTTTGCTAAGTTGAGCAAATGTGAATTTTGGTTGAGAAATGTGAGTTTTCTAGGGCATGTGGTTTCTGCGGAGGGGACCTGAGTTGATCCTAGGAAAATTGAGGTTATACTTGATTGGAAATAATCTACGAATGTTTCTTAGATCCGTAACTTATTAGGTTTGCGAGTTATTATCAGAGATTTGTCGAGGGGTTATCGTTAATTGCAGCTCCTCTAACTAAGTTGTGGCGTAAAACTGCCCCATTTTTTTGGATTGATGAGCAGCAATGGAGCTTTAAGAAACTTAAATTTGTCATGACTCATGCCCCTGTTCAGATACAGCCTAAATCCGATAAGAAGTTCATGGTATATAGTGATGCATCTCATGTTATTTTGGGTTGTGTTCTAACGTAAGACGATAAGGTGGTGACTTATGTGTCCCGATAGCTTAAGTCGCACAAGGGAAATTATCCTACGCACAATCTTGAGTTAGCTGCAGTTGTTTTTGCCCTAAAGATTTGGAGGTATTATCTGTATGGTGAGAGATGTATCATCTACACCAATCACAAATGTGTCAAGTATCTCATTACTCAAAAAGAGCTAAACCTTAGACAACATAGATGGATTGAATTACTTAAAGATTACGACTACAATATTGAGTATCATCCTGGTAAGGCCAACGTGGTGGCTGATGCTCTTAGTCGTAGGGTAATGATAGATTTGATGGCGATGTTTGCTCGCCTAAATCTATTTGATTATGGGTGTCTGTTAGTCGAGTTGCAAGTTAAGCTGACTTGGATGGATCAGATTCGAAATAAATAGTTGGGGATGATTCTCTGGTTCTCCGATTTCTTCAAGTGGGGGATGGTAGTACGTCTGATTCTGGGATAAAGAGTGATGGGGTTTTATGTTTCCAAGGATAAGTTTCTGTAGTTAATGATTCTAATTTGAGGTAGTCCACTCTAAAGGAAGTGCATGTAACCCTTATGTTATACATCCCAGTGAAAATAAGATGTATTGGGATTTCCACGAACTATACTGGTGGCCTGGTTTGAAATGAGAGGTAACGAATTTTTTTTCTCGATGTTTGACGTACCAGCAAGTTAAGGCTGAGCACCAGTTGCCTTCAAGTTTACTTCAACCCGTTAAGATTCCCTTATAGGAATAGGAATGTGCGACTATAGACTTCATTTGTGGGTTGCCCTTAACACCTACTAAGAAGGATTTTGTGTGGGTTATTGTGGATCGGTTGACCCAGTCTGCCAACTTCATTCCTATTCGGACAGATTACTCCCTTTAGAAGTTGGCCAAGTTATATGTTTCAGATATCGTGAGGCTTCATGGTGTACCGGTCTCGATTATTTCTAATAGAGATCCTCGCTTCACTTCTCGATTTTAGAGGAAACTTCATGGGGTTCTAGATTCGAGGTTGGACATTAATACTGCATCCCATCCTCAGACAGATGGTTAACCTGTGAGGGTGATTCAGATATTGAAGGATATGCTTCGAAATTATGTGATTGATTTTTTAGGTAGTTGGGAAGATTTTCTGTCATTAGCCGAGTTCGCCTACAATAAAAGCTTCCAGTCCAGTATTTAGATGGCACCTTACGAGGCTTTGTATGGTCGTAAGTTTCGTACTCCATTGTGTTAGACTGAGTTAGGTGAGTGACGAGTTTTAGGTCCCGAGTTGGTTTTTGAGACTAAGGATAAAGTTAGACTGATTCGGGATTGTCTTAAGGCAGCTTCTGATAGATAGAAGTTCTATGAAAATATAAAAAGGAGGGACATTGAGTACTTTGTGGGTGATGATATGTTTCTTAAGGTATCTTCATGGAAGAAAGTTATACGATTTAAACGTAAGGGCAAGTTAGGCCCTAGGTTTATTGGGTTGTATCAAGTTCTGAAACGCGTGGGACCTATCGCTTATCAATTGGAGATACCTCCGGAGTTAGACTATATTGATGACGTATTTCATGTCTTTATGTTGAGGCGATATCGGTCAGACTCATCTTATATTGTTCCTGTTAAGGAGATTGATATTAGACTAGATTTGACATTTGAGAAGCCGATGTGGATTCTGGATGAAGACGTTAAAGTCTAAAGAAGGAATCATATTCCATTAGTTAAGGTTCTATGGCAGAATCATGGCATAGAAAAAGGTACATGGGAACCTTAAAACTCAATTCGACAACAATATTCGTATCTATTTGAGTCAGGTAAATTTCGAGGTCAAAATTTTTTTTAATGGGGTAGAGTTGTAACTTCCTAAAAATATGAGTTATTATTTTTTAAAATCTGTCACAAGTAAATGTTTGCTTCAATAGTTAAGTGCTCTGAATGTGTTGAGATTGGGTGTTCGAGTCCTTTTGTGAGCATATGACAATAAATTTTTATGTGTGTGTTGTTAAGTGGTTGAGTTTTAAGTAAATTCAAATGCTTTTAAAAAAAACTGTTGAGAGTAGTAGATTAGTTGGGATATAATAGCAAAAAAATGATATTTGGTTTAAATTTTCATTTTATATTTCCCCCAAAATATATGCCTCACTTTGCACATTTGTTATTTCATTTTTTTCCCAATTCACGCCGCAATTTTTTCTTTTTACTTTGCAATTCAATTTTCTTTGTTTCCTTTCATTTGTTCTTTTGTTCTCATTATCATATATTTCAATTTCTTATTATTTTGGCTACTATTTCGACCATTCAGGCTTTTAACTTACTTCTTATTTACGACGTTGTTCCATTCTTTCTTGCTATTTGTTTAGGTTTCGATGTTGTGATCATTTTGTCGATTTCTCGTGTAAGTACTATTGCATCCTTTCTCGTGTTGTAAGTGGGTTTATTCTTACTGTTATTTTTTGGGGTTGAAAATGTTCCGTATGCTTAATCGATTGCATTTTTAGGAGAAGTTGGAGAGGCGATTAATCCTCCGGCAACTTAGAATTATTTGTAGCCTGTTGCTTTCTTGAAGGTGAGAAGTTTATTTGAGTTAGAAATGTCGAAATTCTATGATAGTACGTTGAAGTTAGTTTTACTGTTTGTTGTGAATCGGGTTGGAAATCTGTCTCAAATAGTGTTTAATTTATGTGTTTGGGTTTTAGGAGTCTCGTAGGTGTTTTTGCATCAGAATCGAACCAGGTGTGTAACGAGAAACCCGAAAAATAATGAATGACGAAAGCCAAAATTGGCACTGTCAACGCCACAAGATCGTGTGGTAGGCTGTGTGTGACATGCGGTCGTGTGACAGACCGTGTGCTGGGTTGTGTGTGACACACAACCTAGGCTATTTCGGGTCGTGTGTGTGGCCCTAAAGCTCAGTATTTTTCCCTAAAGTCGTACATGTCGTCACGATCGACTGTGGGCCTTCCGTGTGGTCTGTATGTGGTTAAATACTATATGAAACACGAAATTGGGTCATCTGATTAGTATAAATTCTGATATCTGCAAGTGTGTCTGAGCTGTCATGTGATAGTTTAAACTGAGAGTAATGTTAAATACGTATATGATTTGTGTTTAAAATGTCTTGCATGATTTCTGTTATGTTTATATCTAATTCTGGGGTTGAAATATTATGTGGAGGAAGTATTCTATGAGAGGCGATATCTCGCCCATTATACTGGCAACACAGCTGCAAATATTATGAAAAGTGTCATACCGACACTCAATGGTGTGTAGGGCTAGATGGGTCTTTAATACCCTTTATAGTGTGTTGGGATGGTCAGAGTTGGTGTGTAGCGAATGAGGGTAGAATTATAAATTTGCATATGATTCTGATTCTGTATGAGGCGTTCGTTTGTATTTGTTCTACTATGTAGTTAATCTGAAATTAAATCAATGATTCTATTTTCTTTTAAGTTATACACTGATTTTCGAAACTTACTCTCGTTTTAACTTAAATTTTAAGGTAATCCTCAGACTTAGTAGGGCCAGTGCGATGGGAGCTGGGTTATATTCGTATTCCGTTTCTTTAATTATTTTAAATTGGATTAAGTGTTTTGTAAAATTTGGACTGTTTGGATATTTTGGGACTGTCTCAGTTTTGGATTTTAATATTGATTTTTGCACGATGTTGATAAAATGATTTATCGAAAATGATTATTTTTCCGCAACCAAATGTTTTTGAAAAAAACAAACTTGATTTTCCAATATAATGATCTAAGAATTTCCGCCGCAAGGTATTCGATTTAATTGGAAAACATAAACAAAGAACGTTTTTAGTTAAATAATTATGACTAACATGTTTTCTAATAAAATGGGTTTTCAAGTAACAAAAGTTCACAATGTTTTTCAAATAAACAAAAGCTGGATTTCAAACCATTTTACGTAATCACTCCAGATTCGGCTATGACGTCTAGACCGAGCTTGGAGTGTTATAGATGAAGTGACAGGTTTTTATTGGATTCTTAAAAAGTGACTTTCTAGAATCACTCTAATATAATTTAAACTGTTTTGGGTGTATTAGTTTAAAATTTCATGCATTTAACATTGCGAAAGATGTTATGAAAAGTTAATTCTTCAAAAAAGGTTGACTTGAGTGTTTGAATAGGTCGGGTTCACAAAATAGGAATGCTTTGTTAAATGCTTACATTTGAACTCTTGCCCTATATCATATAATGCACATGTGGGTAGAGCTGATCATGGGTCGGGCTGGGCCGGGTTTGAGCCGGACCCAGACATAATTTTAGGCCAATTTTCTAGGCCCGAGCCCAGTCCGGCCCAAAATATGGGCATAAAAATTTGTCCAAGCCCAGTTCGAAAGAAAATTGCTAAGCCCGAGCCCAGCCCGGTCCGGCCCATATTAAATTTTACAAAACCAAAAAAGTATATATTTAATATATATATTTGATTAAAAAGTATATTTGATTAAAAATAAAAAATATATATTTAATATATAATTTGGGCTGGGTCGGGTCCAGGCCAAAAAAGTTTTACCGGAGGCCCGGCCTGTTTTCTAAACAGGCCTCTTTTTTTTTCTCAAACTCATATTTCGGGCCTATATTTTACCGGAACCCTCCTATTTTTCAGGCGGGCCGGGCTGGGTAGCCTAACCCATGATCAGCTCTACATGTGGGTAACTACACTGTCATTTGGGCTAGTAATAATAATTATATTATATTTTTGTAATCTTTGTTACTTTTTGTTTATTGTTTAATAATTTTTATGTAAATACATATTAAATATTTAATTATTTAATTATAATATTAAATTTGAGATAATTTTTCTTACTTTTATATTTTAATCAATTTTTTCCTTTAAAACCTTCTAGAATGTAATGAATTGGTCTTAAAGTGAATATATAATTGAATTAAATATAAATTTAAAATATTTAATTTAAATGGAAATAAATCAAATATATTTACTTTTATAATACTTTAATATGTAATTAAATTTTCATTATTTTGTAATTAAAAATAGAGAAATAAATAAATTGAATAAAAAATACATAAATAAATAACAACGATATACTTTTTATTTAAAATTTACTTAGAATTAATGTATTTGCACAGCATACAATAATTTGACGAAAGTGTAAATACTAAGATAATAATTATATTTTCTTATAGTTACAAGGAATTCTATTTTCTTAGACATGTTTAACTAATGAGTGTAATTTCATCATAACTCCCAATGTTATATTTGATAGTAATTGTAATTACACAACTAAATAATTTTACATTTTAAAAAGATATTAAATTATTGAAAAAATTATCAATAATATTTGAAAAAAAATATCTTTAAACAAATAACAAAACCTAAAATCAAATCATTGTATATACTATGTAAGCCAAAAAAAAGTATAAGACAATATGTTTACTAGTAAATTTAATAAGAAAAATAAACATCCTAAGTAATTTTATTTAATTACCCTATCATTTCATATTATTGAGTTATTATCGTTTTAGCATTCACCATATAGTCCTTGTTATCATTGATGGATACTTAATCAAGTATAAATAATAAATACCATGTAATTTAGTTAAATTTAGTATAAATAATTTATAATAAATACTATTTAATTTAGTTAATTATTTAGTAAGTCAAAATGTATAGAAAATTAACGCTCATCAATAAAAAAAATTTAAATTATTTAAATGATATTAGTAAAATAATGTATAATAATATTTTAAAAAATAAAAATATATCCTAAAATTAAAATAACATTTTAAACTAAATCATGTACAGACGTGTTTGGAAACAATAGGGTAATTAGATACTCCAATTCTCACTCTCCAAGAGCTGGAGAGTGTAATTGGAGTGCTTCGATTGTGGTATTGACTACTTTCTTGTGCTTGCTTATGATTTTTTAATTTAAATTTTTGTTACTCATTTAGAATTTTTTTTTTAACGTATTGATAATTTTTTATAATAATTAATATTTTTACCTAAATATAAATTATGTAGATATGTAGTTATAATTATACTTTTTTTGAATGACTACTTTGCTAATATTCCTGTTTTTCTTTTATGATATTAGGTGGGTTTGATTGGTTGAAAAAGTACAACATTCAATTATTAGGCTCAGTAAATGTGTGCTTTGTCCACTTTTCTTTTTTCTTGGTTAACTCTGCTTTCGGTTGCCACAAGTTAAGCTTTACTCGGATGTATCCTTCATTGCTATGTTTATTTTTATTTTTTGAAAACATTGCATTAGTTAGATGGTGCTAGCATTTTAATGATTTTGAGCAAAACGTTTGTTTCAAGTTTAAATTTTGCAATTAAATTTATTTTGGTAAATATATTTAAGAGGTGTTTTTATTATAGAGATTTAATTCTATTAGGGTCTCATTCTCCTGCATCCTTAAAGTCCCAAACCTTATAAGCAGTATCTAAAGCTTATATTGTTTCACAATTTTAATACCCTTGTAAGAAATTTTAAGATTTATCCAAGCTTTTCAAACAGTGGTGCATTTAGAAATTTGCATAAATTCCTGCGAGTCAACCCTAGAAAAGATGGTATTAAGAGCTTTTAAATTATCATTAGCCAAATTTTCTTGCTTACTTGTCCATGTAGCCTCAAGTTTGATAGTGTTTACACCTAATACATCAATAGTTGGTAATCCCCAACCTATTAGAATTGATGTCAGGCTTTTTCATCCATGGACTTAATAAAAGTTCTCATCCTTACTTTCTAGTAAACATAATTTGTGCCATCCAACATAGGGGGTTTGATAATTGATGCTCTTTCTATCTCGATTGCAAATCAACAACAAAATCTCTTCATTTAGTGCGCCAAGTGTCTTGGTTTGATACAAATTGAAAATTTATTAATTCGCCTCCGATCAGATATTCATTTAGTTACAACTAGACGAAGTCACTACTGGTTGCAAAGAAAGAGATTGACGTAGTTAGTTTGTTTACACAGTTTGGAAACTTTCTACTTCTAGTACTAGGCCTTATGCAAATAGTATTCCACTGTATAATTCTAAATACAACATGTCATTTAAGTTCAACTCACTCACAAATTTTCAACCTTACACCTATGCTCTAACCTAGATCACTTGTTGACCTTTTCAAATTCTAATCCAAATTTAGAGAGAGATCCAAATTTGATTTGATAAAAAAAAAGTCAAAGAAAGTTGATAAAAAAATTGAGGAATTTATTCAAATAGTAGTTTTTGGTTCGATTTTATGTTATTAATTTTGATTAGATCTTATTAATTCGATTCCATTTTTATTTAATTATCACTAAAATATACTCAATTCAATTTTCGATTCATAGGTTAAAAAATCACAATTATTTATAATTAATTTTTATTTTTATGATATAAAATAAAAAGTTATTTACATTAATAACAGTAACCTTAAATTATTATATAAAATTAAAAATCAATTACCGAATCTATCAAAAAAAAGAAAAGAAAACTTTGAGTTTATTTGCAATTAACCGAATCAATTATAATTTTTTTTTTTAAAACCGTGTCACTCCTAATGCAAGCTCATATAATTTTTAAACCGTTATGTGCAACAACTGGCAAAGAAATCATGCATTCAACCATGCCAAACTTAAGTCTCTTGTGAAGACTTTTTTCCTAGCTTCAATGAAATTTCTTAACAACCCAATAAGAACTTTGGACATGAGTCAATTGTCACTACTTAAAAAGTGCACGCTACATACCAACCATGCACTCAAAATAGTCACAATTTATGGTTTGATTTATGCTTCATATACAATCATGCCATTTTTATGGGTGTTTTTCTTTTTTTTTTTCTTTTTAAATTTTATTTACGTTACGAGTATTAGGTAATAGTAAATAATATTGTATTTTTTAAGAAAAATTTAAATTCAAACTTTGGAGATGGCATAAATACAATATATTTTGACTCAATTTAATTCTATACCAATAGATTTCTTTTCCTTTTTGAAAATGTTATCGATAGGCATGACAAATATATTTTCACTTAAAAGTTTTTTTTGTTTAGTTTTGATCAAACTTACACGACCCCATCTTAGAAGTGTTTTTTTCCCAAAATCTCTTTATTTTAATTTTATATGTTTTAAATAAAAGAAATTTACTAACAAAAATATTTGCTTAAGATTTGTAACATTTTAACTATTTTTTATATTTTAGTTAGAATTTTTTATATTTGTAAGATTTTATAACAATTATTTTGTTTAATTTTATAAATTTAATATAATATAAAAATTATTTAATATTTCAAACTATAAGAGTAGTGACTCAATTTTTTTTAAAATTGCTTATATAAATTTAGGCTTCCTTAACAAAGCTTTTCAACCAAAACCATAATTTTAGATAAAAATAGTTTTTAAATAAAACCATATGGAAACTTAAATACAACCAAAATTTTTAATTTGTAATTTTTTAAAAGGGTAAAGTACACTATATATTATCTTAAAATAGCGTCATTCAAACTCACTCGATAATCAATTTAACAATAGAAGTTTTTTTTTTATCTAAGTTCATTTGTCTGCTAGGGTTTCATAGCATGCAATTCTTTAGTTTCTTTTCGTTTTTCTTCTGGTTTTCTTTCGATCGTTTTGTTTTCGAAGCCAAATTAATTAAGTAGTAGTTTTGTTCCAAACTGGGAAAGCAAATCTCTACAAAAATTCAAGCATAGATGGAGGCAAATATCATTGATCTCAATCTAGATGATGAAGAGGAAGCACCGATTCCATGTGAAGAAGACTTGCATAAAGAAGACGAGGATCATCAAATTTTGTCTAGTAGGAAGAGCACTCATAGATATGTTATTCACTTCTCGTCGCTTAAAGAACATTAGCAGATCTATGGCATCCGATAGGGGGTATAATAATATACGACCTCGGGGATAAACGATACCTATTTCGTTTCTTTTATGAAGTAGATATCAAAAAGGTATGGTATGCCATGGCCTTTTACCAAGCATCTATCCGTATTCCATCAATTGATTAAATGTGAAGATCCAAAGCAAATCCTCTTGAATCATACTTATTTTTTATTCAAATTCATAATTTGTCGTATGGAGTTGTATCAGAGGGATTGGCAAGAAAATTGGAGGACTTCATTGGACAGTTCATACAATATGATGATGCATTAATTTCTTGAGGGGAACAAAGATATATGAGATTTCGCGTAAAAGTTGATGTAAGATTAGCGTTAAAAAGGAAGAAAAAATTATCGTTGGGATAAGGGAAAAAGGATATGCATACTTTCAATACGAGAGGTTTTCATTATTTTGTTTTCTATGCAAAAAATTGGGGCATAGAAGGTTTTTGCCCAGTAAGAAAGATAATCGGTACTTAAGAGGTCGAATTTGGATGGGTCTATCCCCAAGAGCACCTACGAGGAATGAATTATTTGCAGAAAGTAAATGGCTAAGATAAGAAAAGCCAGGCAGATTCCAGATAGGGAATAACTCTGTCGGCATGAAAATTGATAGATGGAAAAAATGAGGGTTAGACGAAGATGTAACATCTTAAGAAAATCGGGTTATAGGATAAAGGGAAACCGTGAAGGAGAATACAACAATCAATATCTGTGAAGGAAAGAAACGTCAACATACAAGACATGAAAACTACAAAAAAAGAAGGGGATTTAGGAGCTCTGATTCAATCTATTGATAGATGATGGTCTCTAGTAAGCGTGTCGACCGGGCGCAATGAAAATCTTAAGTTAAAACTTTCATGGATTAGGGCATCCACGAGCGATTAATCACCTCCAAAACAAGGTGAGGTATGTATAGGCCCAAATTTTGTATGATAAAAGAATGAAGAAATTTCGTGTAAGATATGGATTTCATAATGGAATAGATGTAGGTGCGCAAGGAGCCAAAGGAGGATTTTCTATTGGATGGAAAGGTGATAACACTCTAGAATAACATATTTTTATGTATTAATTATGTATTTATTCTGAGTATGATCCTGCTAATTTGAGCTATTTATGATCTTTTATCTCATAGGGACTAAATTTGAGGCAAAAGCAAAATTAAGGGCCAAAAGTGTGAATTTAGAGATAAAATGGGCCAATGTGCGACACAAAGAAAAGTTGGTGTCAAAAGTGCAAGCATGGAGGACACAAGGGTTGAAATGCAAAAAGAAGAGATTTTATTCTATCAAACTCTATTTTAATTATATTAGGATAATTAATATTAAGATAATTATTAAGGATTATCTAATTTTAGGATTTTATTTTATTTATCTTTATTTATCTTCAATTAAATGTATTTATATTTTGGGAGTTTAAGTAGGATTAGACTATCTCCCTTAGCATTATAAATAGGGGGTGAAGTAACTCAAAAGGATCGATTTAAACACTCTCTCCCCAAAAGTCTAGGCTTTTGTTCTTTTCATATTTCCTTTCAATAAAGTCTCCTTTTTATTTTATTTATTTTCTTTTCCACCACAACCAGGAGCCACTAAACCCATCTAGCCGAAGGTTGTCGATATTCCCCAAAAAGGGTCCTTAAGGCTTAGAGTCCGTACTTACCCTCCTCGCTAAGTATTCATCATTTCTCTACACTAAGGGGCTGACGCTTCCGCCCATGTCCCTTAAGAAGTAAGCTTTTCAATGTATGCAAAGGCGACCGTTTTGTATATTTTTGGAAGGTTGCATAGTTGGTTCGTTAGCTTACTGCGTTAGAGGTTGGCGAGCCCAAGAGACAAAATGGCGTGGGATTTGCCATTGAGGAGCGTTGATCTAGCATAAGACGATCTCATTGAAGCGATTGTTGGCTAGAGTCAGGTTCCACTAAATCGTAAGTCTAAATCCTTGGAGCTGGTGGTTGTAGGCGTCCTCTTCCACTATAACTGGCTTATTCGGTTTGGAAAGGATCATCTAAAAGCCGAGGATTGAACCTAAGGTAGAACAAGACAACTGGAGGCCGAAACCTCCCATAAGAATTTCCTTTCTCTAAACTCTATTTTTAATTTCTCGAATTTTTGATTCAATATTCTTAATTCTATTTTTATTTTATTTTTTGTTTTCAGATCCAAACCTTTAACTCTGTTATTTTCTTATTTTTTCAGGAACGCAGGTTTTCTTGGGCAAGATTCTGCTTGGGATTTCACGGAACAAGATATTGTGCAAATCCAGTCCCTAAGGATTTGACCCTACTTCCCTTTTACTCTCACGATGGAGTTTGATGGGGAGATCGTAAAGTTTAATGTCTACGACGCCATTAGCCATCCAAGCGAAATCTTGAGCGTAAATCGTATCAACATAATTGACTCTTTAATGGAAGAGAATTTTGAGTCAATTTATGGAGATAATTCTGAACTTGATGAATTTGATTTTGTTAATGAGTTATTATCTCCAAATATTAAATTGTTACCTTCTATTATACAGGAACCAGAGTTGAAGTTAGAACCCACAGGACAGGCAAGGAAATTAGACATCTAAGAGTTAGAAGAAATTCGCAATGATGCCTACGAGAATGCTCGAATTTATAAAGACAAGACAAAGTTGTTTCACGATAAGAGAATAGCTCAAAAGCATTTTTCGGTAGGACAAAAAGTTTTACTTTATAACTCCGTGTTAAATTTATTCCCAGGTAAGCTTCGATCACAATGGCAATGACCTTTTATTGTTACTGAAGTGTTCACACATTGAGCGATTGAAATAGAGAGTGAAGAATCTGAAAAGCAATTCATAGTCAATGGCTAGCGGTTGAAGCTATTTTATGAGAATTTTCAATCCCACACGGTTGAGAAAATCCATTTGGAACCACCATAGAACCAATAATGGTATGGAGCTAATGACGTTAAACAAGCGCTTGTTGGAAGGCAACCCAATTTTTATTTATTTATTTATTATTATTTTATTTTCTTTACTTTATTTATTACTTTATTTTATTATTTATTACTTATTTAGATATTAATAAATTTCTCTTCTTTTGCTTAGATAAAACAAAGCGAAAATGCGAAGACAAAGGAAAAAGCTAGAAAAATAAAACCAAACAGCCCTATACATGGTACCAAACAGCCTCTATTCCAGATACTATTCTAGCCCAGAATGCCTGCAGCCAACCACCCTTATCCCTGTAGCCAACCATCCGAACGAGTCTTTCGACACCAAAATCTAAATGAAGCACCAGCAAACACCCAACTCCAACTTCCATTAACTGTTGAGCAACGCTTAGAGCACATTGAGTCCCTACTTGAAACCTTTGGCCATCAACTGACCGAGCTCATTGCAATCATATACGATCGACAGTAACAACACGGGGAGTTTTTATAAACTTTTCTACCTATTTATTTCTTTTCGTCCACATTGAGGACAATGTGCTTTTAGTAGGGGGAGGTACTCTTCGTTATTACTGTCATTTTTTCTGTGATTTTGGTTGTTGTTGTTGCTATGATTATTTTTGGCTGGTGTTGCTGCTTGAGGTTCCATTTTGTTCATATTTATCTGTCTCTTTTCATGCCTAAGATTTTTACCAAGAATTGCCTACTGTTTGACCTACAAGCATGATTCTTGTTTTTTGAGGAAATTACAGATTTTCCATAATTGATGCCATCTCCACTGTTTTATTCTTATTAGGCTAAAAATAATTATGATTCACAAAATTAACTTTATGTTGCTTTTCTTAAAATTGATCAAGTTTAATACAAAGTGGACACTTAATGTATTTGCATGCTAAAATATGTTCATGACTATTAAGGTAATTACTGAAACTTATTTTTGACAATTGATTGTTTTTCTCTAAAGTCCTCATAAAAAAGTTATTAATAAAAAGTCGTTTAATGTTCCCGTGGTTATGAGTGCAACTTAAAAACGTGACTGACTGGGTAACTTGGGTAGGGTGCTTGGGTTGTCATCCTATTTAGCGTCAAAAGGTTGTGTGACATGTTAGGTAAAACTCCGCTAACTGGAATTAATTTTTAAGAACATGTTGGGCTGAGTAACCCGGATGAGGTGCTTGGCTATTATCTCTCTTCGTGTCAAAAGATTCGATGTGTTCGTAAGAAAAAAATTATAATTAGGAGTCTGCTGGGCAGAGTAACCAGGGTGGGGTGCTTGGCTATCATCAATCTTCGTGTCAAAAGGTTCAGTATATTCCTAAAGCATAAAAAATATAAATAATAAATAAATATAAATCAAAATAAAAAAATATAATTTTGGGACTAAATGAGGAAACAAATAGGGTGTCTTGGTAGGCTTGGTAATTTACCTAATTTTCATTAAATAATTCAAGTCGATTCTAATTTTTGTGTGTATTAATTGGAAAACTTTTTATGTTTTACTTAAAGCAAGTTTAGGGTTCTCTTTATTTTTCATATGCATTTTTTACTGATTTTTATAAAACTTTAGAGTGGTATTTCTTTTATGGCAGAATCTAACTTTCACAGAAGATACGAACCATACTTGAGGACAAGCATGGGCTAAGTAGGGGAATTTGATAACACTCTAGAATAACGTATTTTTATGTATTAATTATGTATTTATTCTCAGTATGATCCTGCTAATATGAGTTATTTATGATCTTTTACCTCATAAGGACTAAATTTGAGGCAAAAGCAAAATTAAGAGCCAAAAGTGTGAATTTAGTGATAAAATGGGCCAATGTGCGACACAAAGAAAAGTTGGTGCCAAAAGTGCAAGCATGGAGGACACAAGGGTTAAAATGCAAAAAAAAAAGAGATTTTATTCTATCAAACTCTATTTTAATTATATTAGGATAATTAATATTAAGATAATTATTAAGGATTATCTAATTTTAGGATTTTATTTTATTTATCTTTATTTATCTTCAATTAAATGTGTTTGTCTTTTAGAAGTTTAAGTAGGATTAGACTATCTCCCTTAGCACTATAAATAGGGGGTGAAGTAACTCAAAAGGATTGATTTTTTTTTCTGTAAACACTCTCTCCCCAAAAGTCTAGGCTTTTGTTCTTCTCATATTTCCTTTCAATAAAGTCTCTATTTTTATTTTATTTAGTTTCTTTTCCACCACAACCATGAGCCACTAAACTCATCTAGCCGAAGGTTGTCAATATTCCCCAAAAAGGGTTCTTGAGGCTTAGAGTCCGTACTTACCCTCCTCGCTGAGTATTCATCATTTCTCCGCACTACGGGGCTGACGCTTCCGTCTATGTCCCTTAAGAAGTAAGCTTTTCAACGTATGCAAAGGTGGCTGCTTTGTATGTTTTGGGAAGGTTGCATAGTCATTTTGTTAGCTTACTGCGTTAGAGGTTGGCGAGCCCAAGAGACAAAATGGCGTGGGATTCACCATTGAGAAGCATTGATCTAGCATAAGACGATCCCACAGAAGCGATCGTAGGCATCCTCTTCCACTATAACTGGCTTATTCAATTTGGGAAGGATCATCTAAAAGCCGAGGATTGAACCCAAGGCGGAATGAGACAACTGGAGGCTGGAACCTCCCATAAGAATTTCCTTTCTCTCAACTCTATTTTTAATTTCTTGAATTTTTTATTTAATATTCTTAATTCTGTTTTTATTTTAATTTTCATTTCCAGATCCAAACCTTTAATTCTGTTTTTTTTTCAGGAACGCAGGTTTTCTTGGGCAAGATTCTGCCTGGGATTTCACGAAACATGATATTGTGCAAATCCAGTCCCGACGATTTGACCCTACTTCTTTTTTACTATTCTTTTTCATTATTTATTAGGGATAGGATATTTTTGGTGCTTTTAACGACCGTATCAAAAGGGGAGCATGAAATGCAACTGAGAAGTTATTTAATCTATCATATTGACGTGATAGTTAAAGAGAAAGAGGGATTGTCGTCATTGAGGCTTATAGGGTTTTACAATGTGCCAAAAGAACAAAATAAAATGGGAACTTGGAACCTCTTGAAGAGATTGGAGAATTATCAAGGTTTTCCATGGATGGTCATTGGAGATTTCAATAAAATCATGTTCTCTTTTGAGAAGAGGGGTGGTAGATTAATAAGTGGTAGAAACATGGCCCGATTCTGTGATACATTGGAAGAATGTGATCTTAATGACCTAGGTTTTTTCAAAAAATGGTACACTTGGGAAAGAGGCAAGTTTCTAGAAAATAATATACGCGAAGGACTCGATAGAGATATGGCAAATCAAGCATAGTGGGAATCTTTTCCACGGTGTATTCTAAAACACTTAGGACACTCTATTTCTAATTATTTCCCATTATTGTTTAACCTAGGGATTGAAGATGATAGGATTCACACAGAGTAGAGCTTTCGATTCAATGCAAATTGGATCTTAGAAGAAGAATGTGATCAACGAATAATATCTTTTTGGGAGGGGAATTCAAATGATGTGCCTACAAAACTCCAAAAACTAGAAGAAGCACTAGATGTGAAGATGGGGGGACTCACAACTAGTAAAAGAAAGGAAACCCACTTTTTAACTAAAAGACTAGCTGAATTGAGTTCAATGGATCCGGATGATGAAACACTTACAGAGTTGGAAGAAGTCAAATTGGCTTTAAACTTGGGAGTAATGAGCAAGAACGAATTGGATCAAATTTGGAGATAGAAATACATCTTTTTTTCATAATTTAGAAAATCAATGAAAAAAAAGAATAGGGTGAGAAAGCTAAGAGGACCAAATGGGGAGTAGATTGTGACTGAGGAAAAGAAATTAAAGATTGCAACGAATTACTTCAAAGAACTTTTTAGGGCATCAAATACAAGGAATGATGAGAGGACACTAGCAGGGATTACCAATTGTATTAGCGAAAATATGAATAGGGAGTTAACAGAGGAATTTTGAATTGAAGAAATCACAACAGCAGTAAAGAATATGGCACCTTTGAAGGCTTTTGGAGTGGATGGCTACCCCGCTTTGTTTTACAAAAAGTATTGGCATATTGTGGGGGAAGAAATAATGAGTTTCTGCTTGGACATATTAAACAAAAGGAAGGAGTTCGGTGATATCAACAGTACAAGTATCATGCTTATTCCAAAAGTCAATCAACCAAACAATATGACACAATTCAGACCAATCAGTTTATGCAACGTGATGTATAAAATTATTTCTAAAGTTGTGGTTACTAGATTCAGATCAGTATTAGACATTTGCATTGATGAAGCACAAACAACCTTTGCTCCAGGGAGATAGATCACGGATAATGCAATAATTACTTATGAAATACTGCAAACTTTGAAACAAAAGAAAGAATGAATTAGGGAACAGTTTGCGCTAAAGTTGGACATGAGTAAAGCCTATTACAAGGTAAAATGGAGTTTTATTGAAAAGGTAATAAAAAAAATGGGTTTTTGTGAAAAATGGTTGAACTTAGTAATGGATTGTGTTTGGACAGTGGAATACTCAATTTTATTTAATGGGATCTGAGGTGAAAAATTTAAGCCATCAATAGGTTTAAGACAAAGGGATCCCCTTAGACCATATTTATTTTTATTTTATTCAAAAAGATTCTATTCTTTGTTGAAACTAGCAAAAAATGAAGTACGTATCAAAGGAGTTTGACTAAGAAGAAATGGTCTAGCCTTAATCCACTTTTTTTTTTATAGACGATAGCATTTTATTTGGAAAGGCTAACTTGGAGGGAGAAAATGCAATAAAAGCAATAATTAATGAGTACAAAGGGGCTAACTTATCAATTTTGATAAATCTATTATTTATTTTAGTAATAACGTGCAGTGCGAAGTCAAATAACAAATTGAAGAATCCCTTAGAGTAAGAATTTTGAACAACCCAGAAAAAATCTCAGTCTTCCAACTATGATTGGCAGACGAAAAAATGGAGGCATTTGCAAATTTTAAAGATAAATTTTCAAAGTGAATTGAAAATTGGAGTAATAAATATTTATCATTTAGAGGTAAAAAAGTTTTTATTAAGTCAATTTTACAAGTAATTCCAATTTACACAATGCAGTGCTTTTTTATTACCCATTACTTTATGTTGTGAGCTTGAAAATATTATTAGTAAGTTTTGGTGGAGAAACTCCAAAATGGGGAAAATGATACATTGGTGCGATTGGCGAAGTATGTGCAAACCGAAAGCAAAGAGAGCTTTAGGTTTTAGAGATTTGGCTAAGTTTAATATCGCGTTGCTTGCAAAACAAGGATGGAAGTTAACGATCCAACTGAATTACTTTTTTGCTAGAGTAATAAAAGATAAATACTACCCAAACAATGAATTTTTAAAAGCAAGTTTAGGTTTTCACCCATCTTATACCTGGCGGAGTATATGAAGCACAAGAAGACTCTTAGAGAAGGGTTTGGGTTGAAGGGTTGGTAATGGCAAATCCATCAACGTTTGGAATGAGGCGTGGATTCCAGGACCTGGGCCAAGACGAATCACAGGTCAAACCATCAATATAAACTATACAACAGTTGTTGATTTAATTAACAATGAACAACCTACCTAGAAAATAGAGGTCATTGGAAAATTTTTTGACAAAGACCAAGTACGTAGAATCATGACCATTCTAGTTGTTGGAGTCGATATTAAGGATGCTAGAGTATGGAGAGGTGATAACACAGGTCTGTACTCAGCTAAAAGTGGGTACAAATGGCTAAATAAAGAAGATACAACGATACTGCAAAGGGATATAACCCTTCCCCCAATGGACCTACAGACTCTTTACAATAGACTCTGGAACTTACAACTAGCAAGCAAGGTTAACATTACATTCTGGAAAATAATAAACAATTACATGTCTACATTTAATAATTTACAAGTAAGAAATCTGTCAGTAACGAATATTTGCCAACTCTGTCGAGTAATAGAGGAATCAGTGGCTAATGTTTTCTAGTAATGCATGATTTCAAAAGATATCCTGCAAGAGGTGGGGATTGATACTTCTCCAAGCTCCCAAGGACAACAATGGAAAATCTGGTTAGCATAGATTTTTACCAACATGAATTAAGAACAAAGAAAATGCCTAGAAATATCATTCTGGGTGATATGGTAAATAAGAAATAAGGTTCATCACCACGAAGAAAAGTTGAACACATTCGGGGTAATAACATTTATTAAAGCATATCAGGCAGAAAACAATATCATTAATACAAAAAGTTCAACAACTACTAAACAAATCAACAGTATGTAGGTTCTACAATTTTGGCGCAACATTTTGTAACAATATATTCAAATCAGTGATGGGAATATTTTTTTAGGGACTGTGGAAGTCATATATTGGCTGCATGTACTTACCACAACACCTTTGTAGCAAATGACACCACGGCGAAGGTGAAAGCATTTCTTCAAGCAGTTTCGGTAGCTAAGGAGCTAAGTTTTTGAAATCTAATAGTGGAAAGAAATTTCTTGATAGTAATAAAAAATCTGGTCATTAGAATAGGATAAATCGAGTATTGCGGTGATTATTCAAGAAATAAAAGAAAGATGCCAGAGATTCGAAAATGTTACATGCTCTTTCGCTGGATGAACGACGAACCAAGCAGCGCACGTGATGGCGGAGGAAGGGAAGAACTGGCCAGAAACAATGGTATGGATTGAGGAGGCCCCTCAAAGAGCAGACTTAGTGGTTGAAAGAGACAGAAGTTTTTTTAATAGAGTTTGAAATGGGCCGGAAGAAATGAAAAATAGAAGAATCCGACGGTTTCTTTTTTCTATAAGAACTTCCATCGAGGACGCTAAAAGTACAAATCATTCCAAGGTGGAACGATGGTGGTAGATGAAAAAGTGGATTATAATGAGGGTAAATCACATATATAGTCACTCAACTATCAAAATTTTCATTTTAGACATCTAAAATAAAAAGTTTACAATTTAAGTAGTTCGGTCATTTTGGTCACTCTCGTTAAAATCACAAATAGCTAAAACAATGGTATAATAACAAATTTATCCCTCAAATTTTATATATTTTATCAATTTAGTCATAATTTTAAAAAAATAACCCTCAAAATTTACAAATAATCTCAATTTGATCCTAATTCTAAAAATTTTTAAAAATATATAAATACATAAATATTTTCAAAAAAATATATGATAATAAATTTTAAAAAATAATTTTAAAAATATAATAATAATTTTAAAATTTTATATTAATATTAATATTAATATTAAAATAAAATAAAATAAAATAAAAATCTCTCAAGGCTCAACCCTTTCGTCCACCGTTACACTAATACTGATTTTGAGATGGGAGGTATGAGTCGTGATGAAAACAGGGCTGAAAGAGACTTGGAAGAGGCTGACAATATAACAGATGTGCCCATTTAGGAGCGTCACATGGCAAATATTAGCCTGACACGAGGCGGCTTGCTTTAATTTTTCTAAAAAGGTAGGTTTAACGTTGCTTTTAAAAATTGTTCAGAAAAAGTGCTATTAAAGACAACTTTTGTGATTTAAGAATTAGAGGGTTTTGTATAATAAAAAAAATGTATTATTTTGATATATAGAATATTAATTTTAAATACATTAACACAATTAATATAAACTATAATTGAAAAACAAAGGTAACATTAGTCAGCAGATAAGATAGTAAAAAAGTAATTTTCATTTCACTTTCAGTTTTAATATTAAATTAGAAAAAGCTTTTAGGGGTTTTGAGCCAGGTGCACGTTGCACCCTTTCGGTTGACACGTGCTTCATTACATAGGTTTTGCCGTTTTGGGGGCTACATGGACACGCGAATGTAATTATTTCACATAGAGGGAAAGGATTTTTATAAAAAATTATTGATGTAATGATAAAAGAATTTAATTATAACTTTAATTAAATTTAAATTTAATTATTTTATTTAAAAATATAAATATCATCAAAATAATATTAATAATCATTTAACAGAAGAAAATGAAAACTTTATCCCAGGGAACCCGCAGCGGAGCTTTTCACCGGCTTTGAGCTTGTATGGAAGGCTTTGAAAGTGGGGTTTTGTGCTGGGAGAAAGGTATATTTATTGGAAGGGGGGGGGATGAACAGTGTAGGAACCTATAATGACGAGGATGATGATGAATACAAAAATACAGAGAGGTGATGTCTCTGAAGTGAAATCATTGTTGGGTTTTGTAAGATATTGATAATTTTGAAAGGCAACTTTGTTTTGTTGGTAAGAAAAGATACAGCATGTGCTCAAAGTTACTACGGCTGAACTAAAAGAGGTGGACTGCATCGAAATTTCTTAATATATGTTTGTCGTTAGTTTTTATATAAAACAAAATTTGTAACAGTTTAATTTCATAACCTTCCAAAAATTGGGACTGGATATCTATAGTTTTAACGCAATACTAAAATCTCTAAATCCTATCAAAATTTCTATAGCAATATCATAATATCCAATTAATTTTTTTATATCCATTAGAAATTTTAATATTACATTAGAAGTTTTGACATTTATTTAAATATTTTGGTATACCTCAAGATATGCTGATACGTCACCTAAGCGAATCCTTTAAATGTTCAAAGACAATTACTTTTTAGACAATAAATTATTAAAATTGTATAAATAAAATATACAAAACTAGAGAAATTAAATTAAACAAAACTTCATTCTTTTTTTTTCTTTTTCTCTGAAAAAACCCCAACTCTCTTCATCTTCTTCTCTTCTCTAGATTATTGCCACAACCAACTTTATCATCGCTGTCAAATTTGGGCGTCTTCTTCGATGAATAGCACCACTAAAAAACTCTTTGTATTCCTTTTTTTTAGTTCCTCCAAGCTGAAAGTTGAGAAACTTCTAAGTTCTTACCACTGCCACTATCTGACAAGCTTCCTCGTCACAATGGCCACTAAAGTCTTCCTCCTCCCACTCTCTTTAAAACTCCAACACAAAGTTTGGTAGAAATCATTTTCGAATGAAACCCTAAATGTACAAAGCCAACATTTTGATAAAAAAGAGTAAAACCCCAAAAAATCGAGATCCTTGGGTCTCGAAATCACCTCTAAAAGAAAAAAAATGATAGAACTTGAATCCACCAAAGATGAAAATTTGGTGGGAGGAGTCGAAAACTAAGCAGGCCAAACAATAAGGAATCGAACAATAAAGAGAGTAAGGAATTACTGAAAAAAGTGTTCTACCAAGATGAGAGGGTCGAATAATAAATAATTCAAATATATATATTGTTGAAAAATATGGAATGATTGAGATGTACTTGACTAAGTGCCCACTTCTATAGCACTGTGACGAATTGACTTGTTACCATATTTAGATGATTGACAATTTATTGAACTGGATTTTTGGGTTGTGTTGATATTGTGGATAGTATTTAGCCTATCAATGACGATCATATCACTTGAGAAAACATTTTTGGAGACTCAAATCAGATCAAGTTTATCAAATCCCTTGGATTAAGAAAGTTGGAAATAGTTGGAACATTGAACACTTAGTTGCCAATAGTTCTTGTTTATAATTATTTTATTTATTAAGCTAGTTTAGCTGTTGTTTAATAGGGATTGATATAAATCTTCATTATGCCAGCAAGTCTCGAAAAACTCTATATAATTGAGAGACTTCTCTAGGTTTTTGTACTAATTATTGAGAGCATTATTTATGAGAGAACATTTGATTGTAAAAAAATTGTGTTGTGGTTTTACAAGCTAAGTTCACAATGGTGAATTTAATGGTGAGAGTATCAATCTTCTAGGATACAAAAGTGAGGAAATTATCATTGAGTGTGATAGATTAGGTTCTCTTATTTTAAGGATTGAACATAGTGGATATTTCTTACTAAACTAGGCTCCACAAACGTAGTGAAACAGAACTGCATAAATAATCTTTGTGTTCCCTGTTTTTTGTGCATTGTTTCGTGTTGCTTGAAAAAGTGTCAGCTTCCCTAGCCATTTCTTCTAGCACTTAGCTTGTTTGTTAGCAACTACATTCAGGTTAACAATTGATATCAGAGCCTTCCACTTAACATAATTAGTGAAGATTCCTGATGTTGCTAAATTCAAGCTATGAAAAGTTTATCTACTTCGCGTCCCATAATGTTGGAGACTGGTCATTATGCATTTTAGGATCCACTAATTTATTTCTTTTGTTTTTTTAGAAAATTTGAACCTTTATTGACTTTGCTAAACAATTGAGCTAATGAAACTCATTATAGAAGTTTATTATAGAAGCTTCTTTTATAAACTAAATAGAAGTTGAAAGGATGCCATATGTAGAAGTATTTCTTATCAAATTTGTCTAAGTTGTGTTAGCTTGTTAGCTTATAAATTCTCAAGTGACATGCTTCTTTGTTTAGCAAATGTTATGTTTTAGGGCTTTAGCCTATTATATTTGTAACACCACTTGCTCGACCGATCGTTGGGTTCAAACTACAAGATACTACATACATTACTGAAGTAACTACCTTCAAATACACAGTAAATAATCATTTACACATGCAATTAAATGTCAATCACATTCAAATCATGTTAAACAATCAATTTTGAGTCTTAAACGAGCTTATAAAAGTTGTTTTCCAAATGAAACATTCACCTACGATTTCAAGTTAACTAATATACACATTCTAGCCATATTTCCAGTCAAATCATGCAATACACATAGATTATAATACCTTAATTCAATTACTACATCCACTTCATTTTAAACAAATCAAACATACCAATTTGTTCAAACATTCAAATATCAACCTTCAACTGTAACACCCCAAACTCGGAATTCATATCAGAACAGAACCGAATATAGTAGAACAGAACAGGATGAAACAGAGCAGAGCAATATTGAACAGAATAGAACGGAACGGAGCAAAACAGAACAGAACAGAGCAAAACGAAGCATGTATGTTTATGCAAATGCAATATTTTTCAATAGATCAGGATACAGATTTATCAGAAACAGTCTTCCCAAACTCTGCTACACACCAGAATAGAGTTCTCCCCCGAACACACCAATGAAGTCATCCCAGGTTGCCCAGTAACGATGACTTGCCACCCTGAGTTGCCCGACAATAATGGCTTATCAACATGGCCTGGTCACACGCCCATGTTCTTACCTGTGTGTCTCACACAGCCTAAGCACACCCCCATGTCCCTAGCTGTGTGGTTTTAAAGTGTAAACAGTGAGTTATACGGCCTGGACACACGCCCATGTCCTTGCCCGTGTGGCACACACAGCCTAGGCACACACCCATGTCCCTGACCATGTGGTTCTAAAGCGTAAATAGTGAGTTACCCGGCCTGGACACATGTTCATGTCCTTGCCCATGTGGCTTATACAGTCTGGGCACACAACTATGTCCTTGCCCGTGTGGCTCACACGACCTGAGCACACGCCCATGTCCTTGGTCGTATGATTCTAAAGCATAAACAGTGAGTTACACGGTCTGGACACATGCTCATGTCCTTACCTGTGTGGCTCACACGGCTGGGAACACGCCCATGTCCTTGCCCTATGGCTCACACGGCCTGGGCACACGCTCATGTCACTAGCCGTGTGGCGTCGACTGTCTCATTTTTCTACAACTAAAATTGTAAAAAAGAGGGGTTTCAACTCCTATCTGATACGGGATCAATTTTGGGCGCAACAATGATGAATTCCCGTCCCTAAACGACAAGCAATTGTCCAAGAAACAGTTAACTCACAGTCAAATCGCTAAAAACTAATATTTTAAAATCGAAGTTACATCAAAGAACTTTCGACACCAGAACTTAAATCAAACTTACCAGCCAGCGAATTTAACTAAAAGGAGAAGTCATATCCCATACAGAATTAGCGTAATGTAACATAGGAAAAAGAAATGAACTTGAAACGGTGAAATCGAAACAATGAAGAAAAAAGCCAAAAGTAACGTTAGAAAATAAAAAAAAAACAAATGAGAACCAAAAACAACAAATGAAGTTTTTGTTTGGGGAAATTTTTACTACAATAAACTACCCCACAAAGCAATTCGGCAAAACATCTCCTTAGTTTTTACTAAGACTCGGAACACAGGACCAAATGGTAAGCTAAAGCCTTACCACTGAACCAACAGGCTCATTCTTGATATCAATTGCACACAATTAACTTATAAGCCACACATTCCAAGGTAAGGGTTTAACAAAATAACAAAATTTCCAGAAATATGATTCCAACCTAGAACCTCACACACATAACTAGAACACTTAACCACTGAACCAGGTCAATTTACTTGACAAAAATTTCCAAAGTCTAAAGTCAAATCGAGGGATGACCTCTTTTGGTTTCAAAACGCGATTTCTTCTAGGCCAATTTTTGGGATGTTACATCAACTATACCATGCCCTATTGAAACATGCCATTTTATTTCAATTTCATACAAATTTAGGTATAGTGTGAGCTTCGATACGATCTGGCTTGACAAGTTCTGCAGGAACGATCTACAAGGAAAAGGGAAAACAAACAGAGTAACCATATAGGATGCTTAGTAAGTTCATCGCCATTAAACAAAAGCTTACCTTAGTTTTCAATTAAGCACAATAAGCTTGTAACATCCCCTCTTTAAAAAAAAAGAATATTTATGGTGAAAGTCCTTAAATAAGTGATTTATAATTAAATAGTAGTATAAGAAATTGTGATCATTTTTAGAGAAAATCGTCAGACATGAAAACACAGAGGATTATTAGTAGGAGTATAGGGTTAAGTTAAAAATTCAGTATCGAGTTCAGGGACTAAATTGGATAAGTTAGAAAAGTATAGAGACTAAAGTGCAATTATCCTATTTTTATTTTGATGTAAATGACTTAATGACAATTTTTCTATTACTTAAAAAATATCAATGGTTTCATGATGGCTTTTAAATGATTTTTAATTAAGTAATAATATCTTAATAAGTACTAATCTTTTATTAATTAATATTATAATATATAAAAAAGAGAAAATTATCTTTCTCATCTTTCTTTCTTTTTCACGTCAAAATAAGGGGGAAAGAAAGAAAAAAAATTTCTTACACCATTTTCCTTGAAATTCAAGTGTAAGGTATGGTTTTTCTTCAAATCTTTTTTAGATTTTGAATCTTTGAAGCTTGTTTTACTTATATACCAATAGTTTTTAATTTTATCAAGTATTTTGGAAGTTTCCATTAAAGGACATTGATGGAAGCTTAGAAAACTTAAGTGAAATAGATATATTTTTGGATAGGAAATTATTAAAAGATGAGTTCTAGCTTATTAGAAGTGTGAAAAAGAAAAAAAATGGATGAAAAGTTTATTTGGTATATTTGGCCATGTTAAAGGGGAAGTAGAGAACATTGGCCACTTTGTGTAATATTGGTGCTAAATAATAGCTTGTGAAGCAGTAAGTACTCTGGTGAAGACGGAATTGAAAATAGATAATTGAGTCGAAAGATATGTGAATTTCGGACTAGAAAACTTAAGTTTTCAACATGAATAATCATGCATATTTAAGTTTGTTTTTATTAGTTTTAATTTTAGAATAGATAAATGATGTTGTTTTGTATTGAATTGCTCCTATTGTAGCTAATAACAAAGCGAACATCTTAAAGGAGAAAGGCGAAGAAAAGGAGTAAAGCGATTAAAACTTCGGTTTTTGCTAATATCTTATTATCATTACATAAAGCTTTAGAATATTTAATTTAATATAAATAGTTATATTTATTTTATTTTATTTTATTTTATTTTTATGAATTTTGGATGAGCTTGAATAATTTAGTTAATATTTATAAAATTATGTTTCGAGATGATTACTATGTTTTCATAAGACTAAATTAGTGAATTCATGGTTATGATTTGGAATTGAGTATTATGATTTTAGATGATTGAGAAAGAAAATATTTAATATGTTTCAAATTGGAAGCCTATTTTACATTAGGCGATATGTTATTTGAATATGAAACAGAATCGAAATGAGAATTATATGAAAATAGAATTGAAATGGATCATGAAATTTAGTTTTTACTGTGTTTCACTAAGTTAGACTAAATTAGATATAGTTGGCATGCCATAGAGTCTTTATGTCAGAGAATTTAGATCTCCCCAATTCCCAAAGGGTCGAGGGAGAAAAGGCCAAGTCGGTCAGTTGTTATTATTGTTAGCCCCAATTCCCAGAGGGTCGTGAGCAGGCCCAATTCCCAAAAGGTCGTGGACTACTCTGATAGCCATCGTAGCTAAACAACTCTGTGACTGATTCGTGTATCTGGTTATGAGGCTAAACTTTAGTATGGGGTCTAAATTGAAAGAAAAGCAAAAACAAAACTTGAATTTATTTGAATTTCCATATTATGCAAATTAAATTAATTACGCGATTTTGAATTTAATTAAAAAGCTTATTTTCTTTATTCAATTTGTCAATATCAAAACATTAAAGTTTATTAATATTAGAATTTTCTTTTATTGTGATGTTATTAATAATATTTATAATCACATTTGAGTTTATTTCTATCAATTAATTTGTATCCAATACTTATGTAATGATTTATATAGGCAAAACACCATTAAAAGCCATTTTTTTTAAATTTACCGAAATGGGCCCGATATTTTATTATTTACCGAAATGGCCCTTTTCCTCGAAAGCGCATCCATGTCAGTGCGATGTCAGGGGATGTGGCAGAAAATCGCATCCCTGAGGGCGCGCTTTGCTTACGTGGACGAAAATTTCTCCCTCAAGGGTGCGTTTTGTTGCCACGTAAGCGCTCTCTTGGGGACGCATTTTGCCTGTTTCTCCCCACGTTAGATTTTGGGTTTTTAGGGTTAGGGTTAGGGTTATGGTTTAGGATTTTTAGGGTTTTGAAGAAAAAATAAACAAATAAGGGATTAGGCTTTAAGGTTTCTTAATTAAATTAATTATAATTTTTTCAAAATTGGATTAGGTTTCGTGTTTATGGGTTTTTAAGAAAAAATCAATTAAATTAGGGTTTAGGGTTTAGGGTTACGTGAGTAATTAAAATAAAAATTTATTAAGGAAACCGCTCCCATGTGGACGCGCTGTTGCTACAGTAGGTCCTGAATAAATAATTTTGAGTTGACGTTTCTGAGCAAATAGTATAAAAAACGCTTCTAGCAGGATGCTTTATCAGAAGAATTTCTGAAATCACTCCTATGTGGAAGAGCTTTTGCTACAGTAGGTCTTGAAAAAATAATTTCGACTTAACGTTTCTGAGCAAATAGTATAAAAAATGCTTGAAGTAGGATGCTTTATCAGAAGAATTTCTAAAATTGCTCCTACGTGGACGCGCTTTTGCTACAATAGATCCTGAAAAAATAATTTCGAGTTGACGTTTTTGAGCAAATAGTATAAAAACGCTTCAAGTAGGATGCTTTATCAGAAGACTTTCTGAAATCGCTCCCACGTGGACGTGTTTTTGCTACAGTAGCATGATTGGGCTGAGGCTATAAATGAGGCAAAAAATGTTCTTAGATTGCATAAGTTGCAACAAAAACAATTTAGAAAAGCTAAAAAGCTTAGAAATTAAAGATGGGTGAACATATTAGTGCTGTTATTTACTATGACGGTGAGGTTTGCCACACCGAGAATGGTGTTGTTTTTTTATCGGAGAATACAATGCGACTGGTTTTTAACCAGAACATAGATTTGACAGAACTTCGTAAAAGAATTAGGCGTAAAATTTTCAGAACGACGCCAATGAAAGTTCTGTCTATTACGTATCGATTTTGTTCTTCTGTTGATCCGGTGACATATGACTCGTTCGACATAAAATGTGCTTGTAGCTTGGAGGCAATGGTGCAGACTCATCTTGCTAGTGGAGCACCTTATATTGAGTTATATGTACAATTTACATCGCCAAATGATGTACTTGCGACTGGTGTTCGAGAGGTATACAAGACCCCTGATCGACACTCGGTTAGTGGGTTACAAAACACGGAACAGCTCATGTTTGGCAACGGTGTGGAATACACATCCCCTACAAGACACTCTGTCGGTGGATGGGCATGTACTTCGGTGGCTCGATGTTTGAAGCTAGAAATACGTACTGGGGAACGGCATCAAGTTCTAGTGTTTGGCAATCTACATCCGATTGGGGACATTATGAAATGCCCAGAAGAAGGGATGATGTACTCCCTACGACGTCCACCAGTGAGAGGACCTCGTACGTTGCAGATGATGGTGGGTTAGAAGATGACTCCGGTGTGGATCCACCTCAAGAGCCCGGGCCTGATGGTGCAGAAGTTGGCTTATTTTCTGAACCGAAGCCTATTCCAACAGAACCTGAAGATGCTGAAAGGAGTTCAGATCAAGAAGAAAATCCACGATTCAAAGCATACTCACCTCCAGCCCACATGCATAATGTCGATCTGTTTGCAGATGATGCGTTGGAGTTTCCAGATCTACCACACCAGTTGCGTGATCGTAAAAGTTCGGGGCTAGATTCGGGTGAATTTGAAGTTGGTAATCACTTTTCCAACAAGGATAGTTTTATTGGTGCTTTGAAACAACATAGCATCAATAACGGCGTTAACTATCACGTGATTAAATCTAAATGTGATAAGTTTGAGGTGAAGTGTGCCGTGTAAGACGGCACATGTTCATGGAAAATCTACACCTCGTTGAGGAAAAGGACAGGGTTGTGGGAGATAAAAATATATAAAGGTCCACATACATGTGCTGCAGGTACAGTATTGACGGTTTCTGAATAATACTGTTATTATGTAATGTTGCATTATTTAATGTACTCCGTTTATAGGTGTTTTCCAAGATCATCCCAATATGAATTCAACTATGTTAGCTAGCTTGATACTGCCCACGGTGAAGGCAGATCCCAAGACTTCAGTATCGGTCTTAATTGTCAATATTCGTAGCCAAATGGGGTACACGCCCTCTTACCGCAAGGCTTGGATAGCTAAGTAGAAGGCGTTAGAGAATATGCATAGTGGGCGAGACGCTTCATATAATAAAATATGGCAGTGGTGTCAAGTGCTAGAGAGATAGTCCCAGGTTGCATCACAGACCTTGAAACGAAACATCGTACTACAACGGCCGATTGCTACGTGGATGCCAAGTGTTCAAGCACCTGTTTTGGACCTTTAGGCAATGCCGAGACATATTTCCATACTGCAAGCCATTAGTACAAATTGATGATACCTTTATGTTTGGTAGGTATACTCATCGGCTATTGCTTACAGTGGCACAGGATGGCAGTGAGAGAATTCTTCCAATTACGTTTGCAATAACACCGGGGGAGTCATCTGATGACTGGGATTTCTTTCTATCTAGGTTAAGGAGGCATGTGTGCCCCCAACCTGATATCTGTTTTATTTTAGATCGGGGCACCGGTATACTAGCTACATTTGATCGACAGGGAAGCTTATGGCAGCGCACACACCAGCGATATTGCCTAAGGCACGTTGCTTCCAACTACTACAGGCAATATCCATCTAAGAGCGAACGACGACAAGTGACCAACATGGGCATTTAGTCTCTATCTGTGTTATTTTGTTTGTCATTTTGAATTTATTGTAAATGAAAAAGTGGTATGTAATATTCGCTATGAACTTATATTGGCAGGGTATGAAATCAATAAAGACCGTTTTCACAATATGTTGGCAGTTTTGCGTTCAATTAACGGCGAAGGCACAAACTACATTTGTAACATATGTTTCGAACAGTGGGCACAAGCATACGACGGCGACCTACGATATGGTCGTATGACCTCAAACCTGGCTGAATGCATAAATTCTGTTCTAAAAGGAACGCGCCATCTATCGATAACATCGGTTGTGCGAGAGATATATTTTTGTTTGGCGATGCTATTTCCAAAGCGAGCAGCGAGTTATGCAGGGAGGCCATGTATGGTGCAATAAGGTAGTGTAAGAAATTAACAAGGTCAAGGCGCGGGCGAACACCATGCACACAGTGTGTCACGATCGAGACAACTTATGGTTTCACGTGACAGAGTTTGACAGACCGCACTAAGGTGTTATTGGCGGGCAATATCGTGTACACTTGCGAAATAGGACTTGCGACTGTGGGATGTTTGATACACTTCGTTATCCATGAGCTCATGTAATTACAACTTGTCAGAATCTCCGTCTGGATCCAATGAGCTATGTCGACGAAGTGTACAAATTAGAAAACATGTACAACGTCTGGAGACACATTTTCCCACCGATCCTAGATGAACGTAAGTGGTCGCTCGTATTACTTGTTCCTTTTAAGCTGTTATCGGATAGAGAATTACGTCGCAAACCAAAGGGTCGACCTTGATCGACTAGAATACGTAACAATCTGGATATCTGAGAAACAGCCAGTCAACAAAAGTTGTGCGGATGGTGTAGGAATCCAGGCCATACAAGCCGATCATGCCCAAATCGCAATAGTTGAACGTCATTGTAAACAACTTTGTATTATTTATATTTTTTTGAAATCAAAAATTGGTACAAATATTCAAAATATTTAAATATTTTATTTTAAATCTATTTCATTAAAAATATTAAAGTAAATTACAATCACTTTATTCAAAACTATTTTGTATTTTATTAAATGAAATAATATGCCAAGTGTTCAACATATTACCTTATTTAAAAGAATTTATATTATTAAGAATATTAACTATTTTGTATTTTATTAAATGAAATAATATCAAAATATTCAAAATAAACTATTTTGTATTTTATTACATCAAATAATATCAAATTATTCAAAATAAACTATTTTGTATTTTATTACATCAAATAATATCAAAATTTCAAAATAAACTATTTTATATTTTATTACATCAAATAATATCAAATTATTCAAAATAAACTATTTTGTATTGTATTACATTAATATAAACTATTTTGTACAATCTCCGTGCCCGCCGGATTCAGTGCCACATGGCGGTCGTCGACGGTTATGCGTTGGATTCCTTCTTTGTCCAACTTTCAGCGAGGGTTGTAGTTGCTCCGGCGGGGATTCTGGTTCATCCGGTAGGGGATCTGGTTGTCGGTGTTGGGACAATGAGCCACCTTGATAGAATAGTGAATGTGGAGGTGTTTGCATCACCAACGTCGAAGGTGTTTGAAACTCATACGGTGATGGGGTTTGGTAAAAAGAAGAGCTCGCCGATGGCCCCTCTTGCGATCCTTCCTACGACGATGGCCTATACATTGGCGGTCCACTCGGCGTAATCGAAAATGGAGATGAACCGGGCCATTAACTCCAACCTGCTATGGTACTAGAAAAAGGAAACATATAAGGGATAGGATACATAAAATGGCTAGGATACGCACTTGGCATCATCTAAAAAGGTTGTGCCGTGGGTATCGTGGGTTGAACTACTGGATCAGGTTACTGTGTCGGTGTTGTTGCTGGGCCTAATGAAGTTATGGGCGCTGATGATGGGCTGGGTGAATTTCTGGGCCTCGTTGATGGGCCTACGTCATCGTCCCTTCTTCTAGGATTTAAAGGGTCACGTCATTCCCTTTGGGCATGCAATTGCCGCTGCCTCTCCTCTGGCGAGAGTAAATACGGCTTCTCATGGATCCTAAACCATAGCATGTATTTCGGTACGCACGCTAACTCTGGAACGATGATCGGTTCCCGAGTAGGTATATAGTCATATTGATCTTTCCACATTTGGATGTAGTGTGACCAGAATCTCGGCCAATCCGTATGCAATTACCGTAGGTCAATTTTGTGATGATCATCCAACACCTCAGGTGCCACGGGAATCGGTTGTCGGAATCCAAATTGCCGTAATACTCTGTCTGACTAGTGCATCTCCATAGTCACAAAGTTGACCAATGGGACTTTCACATGCCAACCGTTTCGATTTTGGAAGTACTCATCCAGAATTACTGCCCGAATTGCCGAATCCTCGTATGGTGTCCATTCAAACTACATAACAATGATGGAAATATTAGTTATGTACTAAATACTAAATACCAATCGACTATCTCATTATGGAAATATTTATTTTATTTAATACTTACTTGTACTTCCGACGATTTGTCCAATAGAAGCCGTATATCTTCAAGAGAGGTAGGTAATCGAGCATAACTTGTCGGATGGTTCCACCTAATTAAATAAATTTTTAGCATTCGATTATATTTTAAATCTACGTAATAATTGTAAAATCTAATATAAAATTTACCTCGTTATAAGTGGGAACGTACACGGCTGGTCCACTTGAGGACGTAAAAATAGAAAGCGAAACCGTGCCCATGACTGCAGTAGTGACAAGCAACCTTCGATTTTCGCTTTATTCGATCGCGTCGCCCCGCACATCTCCCGGTACAATGTTGCCAACACGGAAGACCCCCAGCTAAATTCACCAGCTGCTCAAAAATCAACAAATTTCAGCAGCCATCTTAGATGCATGAGGTTCCGTGACAAGTCCGGCATCAGATAACCTCTAATTATCTGAAGAATGTATGCCCGAGCATATCATATTCTTTCTATTTCGGTTGAATCATCATCCAGATCCAGGAATGTGTCTCGTAACCAACCCATCTCGATTCGACCTCTGTTAATATTCTCCGGAATAGCGCCCAACAGCTCGTAGCATACCGCTCCCTAATCACCAGATTGAACAGACCTGGTGACTGTGTACCCATCCACTGGCAACCCCAATTGCAAATTGGCATCTTCTAAAGTGATAGTGCACTCTCTACATGGAAGATGGAATGTGTGCGTCTCGGGTCTCCACCTCTCAATCAACGCACTGATGAGTTTCGGGTCCAACTTGTATCCCCGGCCTACCGTCGCCACATGCCAAAAACCTGCCTCCCGCAGGTAATTCTCTACCAACGGTGATAGAGGACCATGCATATTCCAGATATAACATTGCAATATCCGATCTACAGACTTTTATAACAAATAATAAAATAATAATTATTTAAAATTGGATAAATAAAAAAATCTTAAATAATATTTAAAAATTAAATTTAACACTTACCATTGTCATTTGTTTCACGAATATATACTTGTCATTAAGACGAATCAATTCCTCGGCCATTGCTAAATTGGTACAAATTTTTACAATTTAAAAAAATTCAAAAAAATAAAATTTAAAACTATTTTAAAAATAATTAAAAATTTGAAGCTCTTTTAAATAGAAATTTGAGAGGAATTTGATAGGAATTTGAGAGAATATTAGAGAGAAATTGAGAGAAAAGATTTAGTTGGAAAAAAAATGAAGGTGGGGGGTTTTATAGTTTTTTTTTTACTGTTGGGGGGTCACCAATGGTAAAAAAAGTAGTCGTTGCTATTGTTCACGCGCGGGCAAAACGCATCCCCAAGGGAGCGCTTATGTGGCAACAAAACGCGCCCTTGAAGGAGCGATTTCCCTCCATGTAAGCAAAGCGCGCCCTCAGGGACTCTATTTTCTGCCACGTCCTCTAACATCGCGCTGACGTGGCTGCGCTTTCGGGGAAAAAGGGCCATTCCGATAAATAATAAAATACCAGGCCCATTTCGGTAAATTTAAAAAAAAAAGGGCTTTTATGGTATTTTGTCCGATTTATATGATATTAGCACCATTGAGCATAAAAATTGCTCAGCGTACAGTTTGTTTATTTTTCCGTGCGTAGGTAGTTAGATTCGTTAGATCATTCCAGCAGCATCCAAAAAATCGAAGTTCAGCTCACACAATGTTGGTAAAAAGTTTACTTTATAGTTTATGTAAATGACATGCACCTAGGCTTATAAATATATAATATTATATCGTAAACTAAATTTAAATATTTTCATTATGTTTTCTTAGCCAGTATTTTATAACTAATGTTTTGATAAAATAGTAAAGCATAGAAATCTAGTTTATTGATATGTTTTGAGAAATCGTAGTGCTGGGAATTGATTTGGGAGATAATTTGAATGTGAATATTTTGTGAAAATCTAAATTTTGCAAGGATTTTTATGTAAAATAGGCAGAAATGCTGCCGCAATTTTTATAAAATAATTTTCCCACTACGTTTTCTTTTTAAAAAAATGGAAAACTGAATTGCTTCGGCAATGAAATGTGACATTTTATATTCGAATCCAATAACTGGGTCGGGTATAAGGTGTCACAAAGCTACTAGCTTGACATAGATTGTCTAAATATGGAAAATCACCACAACAACAACAATGTGTTCAAGGGATAATGTAATCACATATGTGTTCATGACATTACCTATACCTTGCCAGTCATAACTTATGGTAGTCCACCCTTAACAAAGTTTCCTGAGCCTGTTCCCTCAACCTCCCATTGATTCATAGATTCTTCAAATGAGCTCTACATTCTCAATGAGTAAAACGACCACCATATGAAACTTATCCTCAACTTTACCCAAACCAATTTGGTTCCATGCTCCCTTTCTCTCTTCAGTTCATCCATGCTCGGCTTCCAATCAAGCTTGCTTGGGAATATCCAAGAAAGTTTAGATTAATTTTATCGTTTGCTTAATTTTAATCATCAGAAAATAAAAGAAAATGAAAGGAATAATCTACACGATTCTGTAAAAATTTGGAAACAAAAAAAAATATTTTGAATATAAAGAATTTAATTAATGTTTAGATTTGGTTAAGGATATGATTTTTTATATTGATTAGTTATATCCAATTTTAGTTTGAAAATTAGGTTATATTCAAATCGAGATTTGATTAAGAATTATTGGTATTCGATTTTGAGTGAAATTCAATTAGGAATCATGTAAAAGGAACAAGAACTTGATTTATTTGATGGAAAATATTATGTTTCTGCAATGAAGAATATGAGAAGAGAAAAATAAAGGGGAAGAAGAAAAGGAAAATAAATAAACAAAAAGAAAAAAATTAAATTGTTCAAAACAAAGCATAGGGACTAGTTTTAACAAATGGAGAACATTGAAAAAACTACGTTAAAAGAAATGGAGAAAGGAGGAAACCAGAGGGAGAAGTAGAAGAAAATGAAAAATAAATAATAAAAAAAGAATGTTAAAAGAAAACAACTAAATTGCTCAAAACAAAAAAATATATAGGGACCAAATGTATAATTTAACCTAAAATTTTCGTTTGAAATGATGATAACGTGTCATGTCAGCTTACCATTATACCGTTAACAACAATTAATGGCTCAGTGACTAAAACGTAACATATCAAATATAAGTGACTAAAATGTAACCTGTGACAAACAAAAGTGGCTATTTAATAATTTACCCTAATTATAATTATTATATTTATTTTAAAGGTTTATTTATTACCATATTAATTATCATTATAATTATGATTTATAAATTTATTTCAATATAATATATTTACTTATTAATATATAGGGTAAATTACATAGATAATCACCCAACTATCAAAAATTTTTATTTTAAGCATCCAAAAAAAAAGTTTACAATTTAATCACCCACATTACATAGTTCGGTCATTTTAGTCACTCTCATTAAAATCACAAACGGCAAGCTGACATGGCTGTTAAAAAATTGATATGACAATAAATTTAGACCTCAACTTTTACATATTATATCGATTTAGTCATAATTTAAAAAAAATCAACCTTCAAATCTTAAAAATATTTTCAATTTGATCCTAATTCTAAAGAATTCTAAAATATATATAAAAAAACATAAATATTTTAACAATAATAATAAATTTAAAAAATAGATAAAAAAGTATTCCCGTCAGTTAATTTACCTAAATAATTTTTAAAAAAATTTAAATATTAAATATGTTGTCAGCTGGATTATATACGAAAATGGTATTTTTTTTGGGTCGCGCTTATCACTTTTTTATTTTAAAATATATATTTTTAATTATTATTTTATTGGTGGCGCATTTCTCATAGGCGCCACTGCTTGTATTTTTTCCCGGATTAGTATATGACCCGTGTAGAGATACGAAAATGGTATGGGGTAGGTGGCGCCTATCTGACAAGCGTGACTAGTGGAGCTTATCTGACAGGCGCGACTGGTGGAGCTTATCTAACAGGCGTGACTGGTGCTTAATTTTCCCCCTATATATACTCTCCCAAAAATCAAATGAGCTGAAGATATACACAAAATTTAGCAGAACAGAACTAAGAAGCTAAGGAGAAGAAAGAAAGAAAGGAAAACAAAAAGAATAATAATGTATTTTAGTTTATTTCTTTTTAAATAGAATGTAGAGTTTTTTTTAGTAATTTTATTATTGGAAAGTTATTTTGTTAGGTTATTAATTTTTTTAGTTTCTGAATGAAAAATATTGCATCAAAAATTTTATGTAACTTTTTTGCTATTCGAAACTGTTTTGAGAATTTTGAAAATTTTTTAACAGATATAGTATTGAAGATGGAGAATCAATTTTTCGTATGCGTTTATTTCGATGGAGAAATTTTGACAACAACCGTGGGATGTATATTTGAATGTCGTAAATAAGTAGCAATGAGATTTAATAGAAATATATTGATGATATGAAGGAAAGAATTAGTAAAAAAAATTATAGACGTTGTGGGAGAAGGATCTCAAAACTTTTCTACAAGTTTCCAGTTTCGACGGATTCCATAAAATTCACCAAAATAGAACTTGTAGACGATGAAGATGTGGAGACAATGGTCGCTCTTTATTGTGGGACTCGGAGCAACCAAAATACACCGATTCTGTTATTTGCCGAGTTAGCTGATGTGGAGCCAACTGAAGATCTCACTCCATTAGGTGAAGAAGATGGAGCTCAATAGCCATGTATAATGGTTCCGATATCGTACATTGATAGTCAATCAACTATACACGGGATTGACATTGATTTTAATGCTGCACCCGAGACTGATGTGATTGGTGATGATGTATACCATAGTAATGATCCTTCTGATCACGAGGTCGAAAGTTATAGTGATCTTGACGTGGACGAGGTCTCGAATGATATTGATGACGAAGGCATGAATGATGATGGAAACGTTAATGCATCTTCAATCGGGAACTAGATTCGTTGTATTGTGATACACAATAATCTTGGGACACACATGTCTCGGATAGACCCCAATGCGACGCACGCGGTCGAGTTCCCAAAGTTCCCTGAAATACTACCTGCTCACTGGCTGGTCGTAGATTCTGATCCTGAGGAGTTGTTTGTGGGCCAGAGATTCGAAAGTAAGGAAGAGTGCGTATTTTCCATTAAGTGGTATAGCATGAATATATCAGTGGATTACAAAGTCGCTGTGTCTAAACCGACATTATATATTGGAGAGTGTTGAAGGTCGGTGGAAGGCTGCAATCGGCAGATACAAGCTACATTTATCCAAAAGTCGCAGATGTGAGAGATACAAAAATTTGTTGGGCCTCACACATGCACTTCAACATGTATGATAGAAGATCATCGAAAACTTGATTCCAAAACTATCTGTACATGCATCATGCCAATGGTGAAAGACATGCTGACCATTAAAGTTTCGGTACTAATTGCCAAAATACAGGCACGATTCCAGTATCAAGTATTATATTAGAAAGCATGGATAGCTAAATAGATGGCAATGGAGCAATTGTACAAAGATTTTTATGTATCGTATAATTAGTTACAAGGATTGATAGCTGCTATGCGGGAATACGTGCCGGAGACTATTACTAAGTTGTACACACGACCTTGTTACGACCCGGATGACCAGCTACAACTAGGAAAAAGAATTTTCCAACAGATGTTTTAGACGTTTGATCCATACGTGCGTGCATTTCCCCATTGCAAACCGTTTGTGCAAGTAGATGGGACATGGCTATACGGTAAATATACACATATCCTACTTCTTGCGGTTGCTCAAGATGGGAACAAGAACGTACTCCTGATTGCGTTTTCCATCGTAGATAAGGAGAACATGGAGTCGTGGAAATTCTTCCTTACAAACCTGTGGAGGCATGTTATTAGTAATGATAATATTTGCATCATCTCCGGTAGAGGGAAAGGATTAATTACCGCCATTAGGAGTTCCGGTGTGCCATAGAGATCCGTTTATTGCATCCGGTACATCGTGGCTAATTTTCACCGAGATTATAAGAGTGCAGACTAGTGGAGACAAGTTGTAAGAATGGGTAAAGAATAACCTTATCCTTTCAATATATAACCTAATGTTTTAGGGCGAGACTATAACTTATATTTTCTTAATACATACACAGCGCACGAGCTAGAGCCACACATTTTTCGGCAAAGGATGACTCGACTTGAGAGTGACATGGAAGGTCAGACGTACACATCTTTTCGACAATGGTTGGGTACCATGGAGCCGTGGTAATAGGCTCAAAATTTTGACGAGGGCTTTCGCTATGGTCATATGACCACTAATTTGGCGGAGGGGGTTAACTCTGTGTTGTTAAAAACATGACATCTTTCGATTTTATCTGTCTTCTCGGCCACATTCTACAATTTGGCTACCTTGATGCCAAGAATAGGGTAGCACCAAGTCAACCAAATGGAGGCAGGACATGTGTGTAACACCCCGAACCCGAAACCGACACCGGAGTCGAACACGAGGTGTTAACTGACTTTAACCCCTTACAAAATTTATTTTCCAGACACTGCCTAATCTGTGTACTAGTCGTTTTAAAAATCATATCTTGAGTTTCGTAACTCAAAAATCAGTTTCGTAATTTTTTCCAGAAACTAGACTCATGTGCCCATCTATTTATTTTTTTCTAGAATTTTTGGTTGGGCCAATTAGTACAGTTTATTAGTCAAAGTCTCCCATGTTGCAGGGATCGACTACACTGACCTTTGCCCATTACGACTTGGATATCTCCCTACACGGGGCTTCAATACTGATGCCGTTTGTTTCATTGAAAACTAGACTCAGAGAGGAATCTGTACATATATGGTACGACCCCTAATTATCTCTGGTTAATTTGTAATGAATTTCCAAAGTCGGAGCAGGGAATCCAGAAACTGTTCTGGCCCTGTCCCACTATAATCTGATTATCTCTTAATATACTGCTCATATGATCTTTTCGTTACTTCCTCATGAAAGCAGACTCATCGAGCTTCGATTACATAATTTATTCATCAATTAATTCCACTCCTACTATTTTTAGTGATTTTTCAATCTCATGACACTGCTGCTGCCAGCATCTGTTACGAAAGTAACTAGGTCCATCTCATGCCTACCCTTGATCCAACTCAATCGAACATTCGTGCCATTTTCGCATGGCTTAAAGTTTACATGCCAAAATTCAAACACAACGTAATAGCTTATACATGCCAAAATGTTCTTCTAAGCCAACTAAGAAGAAAATACCAAAACTTGCTATCCGGTGTGATGACTTCGATGACGGCCTGACCCCGCAAAAATAGATGAGTCCAAGCAACCTATAATGGGTGACAAGGAAACACCGAGTGAGTTTATAACTCAGTAAGTCAAAAGCAATGCACTACCATCCATCAATAACATTATCACAAGAGGAAACAAAATGGAACGAGACAATTTACTCCATCCATACCGAACCATACCATAGTTCCTCCAACCTATCGATTCAATTTCATACCAATTTATGCATTCACAATCCACATACTCATCAATAGGATATTCGAGGCATTTTCATAAATCATTTTATTTTCGTTACAAACATACAACTAAACGGCCTTTCACCCATTCTACGATAAATTTTATGTACGTGACTTCAAGTATATTTGTCACATAGGTTCAACTTACCGAGCTCAACACCAAGTATAAGCATAGCACCTATTAGCCATGTACTCAAGACACTTACCCGATCCGCTGTCCGCGATCGACTCAATAGTGTCGCACACATAGTGTCCATAATGATTCACGAATGTATATTGAGCCCGCACACTCAGTGCTATATAATCATCTCGCACACTTAGTGCTACGTAATCAAATCGCACACTTAGTGCTACATAGTCAAACTCGCACACTTAGTGCCGCATGGTCAATTCGCACACTTAGTGCATCATATTCATTTCGCACACTTAGTGCAACATAGTCATATCGCACACTTAGTGCTATACAATTTAATCCCGCGCACTTAGCGCCAATCTCATGGTCATAAATGGTTATCCCGCACGTTTAGTGCCGAGATCAACAACTCAGTACATCTTACCTCTTTTCTTTTCATTCAACAATTTCATCATCATATACGTACATGCATATATATATATGTATATTTATTCATTCCATTCAGCATCAATACATAAACATTATGACCATTTGAAATAACACCAACTACATGCTTAATGACTTACCTCGTGTTGGGTAAGACGGTTCCAACTCGGCTACTCGATAACCTTTTCTTTGCCCTTGCTCGATTCACCTCCTTTAACTCCTTGAGCTAAATCAATAATTTAACTAGTTTAACCACCTTGCTAAATATTTACAATCCGATTTCACATGTATATGTATGTTAGTATATTCGGCTAATAACCTCATGCAACTACCAAAGCCGAATCAACTAAATATACTTATGAATATATATATATCATCATCGAAATCACCTAAGCTTAGACATCAATTTTTAATTCCAAGCAAGTTGCCGAATGCAACCTTACTAAATTTTCATGGATTCAAGTCATGGATTCAATATACCATTACCATGGAATCAACAACCAAAAATTCATAGACAATTTAGGAAAATCACATTACAAATCTCAAATTCAAACAAAGACCATGGCCGAAATGCACATATAACCACATAACAAAAATATTGAACCTTTGGTTGCCTAACTAGCTTAACATCCATCAAATTTTAAATCAAGAAACTCACCTCATCTATAATCAACCCTCAATACCCTAAAGCATCAAAAACGACATCAAAGAAATACAACCATCCATGGCCGAATGTCATCTTCTTAACTTTACAAAAAGAGAACATTTGCCATGAGCTAGCTTCTATACTTGATGGCCACTCCAAATATACAAAGATTTTCAATGATAGAGCATTAACATACCTTAATCCACTTAAAGGACCACCTTGGCCGAATCTTGCTTCCTCTTCTTCCTCTAGTTAGAACAATTGCAAAAGAAAGAAAACATGAACACTCCTTCTTCCCTCCTTATTAAGCATTCAAACTCCCTCATTTTCATGCCACAACATCAAACACTCCTCCTAGGCACAAGCAATGGCCGAATTCTTTCCAAGTTTTTTTTTTCCCTTCTTTTTCTTGGTTTTTCGGCTAGGAGATGGCAAGTATGACACCCATTTTTTTTTGTTCCCTTTCCTATTATTATCCCCATCATTTGTTCACCAAAAGAAAACATATTAAATTAGAATGAGTGGAGCATCATCACTCCTTGGCCGGCCACCATGAATTTTATGGGCAATTTGACATGCAAAGCCATGCTTCCTCACCCTATTATTAATTAATCCTTATAATTCATCTATCATCTTTTCTAACTTCGTCAACTAGGTCCTTTTTGAATTAATTCACAATCCTAATGCTAATATTAAGCATTTAATTTCTCATATATTCACTGTCACACAACAATTTATGCAATTAAAACACGAAAATAAATTTTTGGCTCGGTAATGTGGTCTCGAAACCACATTCCGACCAGGGTCTAATTTGGGTTGTCACAACTCTCCCCCACATAAGAAATTTTCGTCCCCGAAAATCTTACCGGTAAATAAATTTGGATATCGATCCTTCATAGAGTCCTCAAGTTCCCAAGTGGCTTCTTCAATTCCGTGTCTATGCCACAGTACTTTCACTAATGAGATTTTCCTGTTTCGTAGTTCTTTTACTTCATGTGCTAAAATACGAACTGGTTCTTCTTCGTAACTTAAATTAGATTGAATCTCGATCTCCGATGGAGGAATTACGTGCGATGGATCGGACCTATATCGTCGAAGCATCGAGACATGAAAAACGTTGTGAATCTTTTCGAGTTCAGGGGGCAAAATTAATCGGTATGCAACGGGTCCAACTCGTTCGGATACTTCGTACGGACCGATGAACCTCGGACTCAATTTGCCCTTACGACCAAATCTAAGCACCTTCTTCCAGGGTGAAACTTTGAGAAATACTTTGTCTCCAACCTGATATTCAATGTCTTTTCTTTTCAAATCCGCATACGATTTCTGACGATCTGTGGCTACCTTCAGACTTTCACGGATTACCTTTACTTTCTGTTCGGCATCTTTAATCAAATCAACTCCGAAAATTTTACTTTCACCGAGCTCAGTCCAAAACAATGGTGTACGGCATTTACGACCGTACAAAGCCTCGTAAGGTGCCATCTTAATACTTGATTGGAAACTATTGTTGTAAGCGAATTCGATCAAAGGTACATACCGTTCCCATGAACCACTAAACTCAAGGATGCAGCATCTCAGCATATCCTCGAGTATCTGAATTATCCGCTCGGATTGACCATCGGTTTGGGGATGAAAAGCGGTGCTAAAATGCAGCTTGGTACCCAAAGCTTCTTGCAATTTCTTCTAAAATCACGAGGTGAATCTCGGATCTCTATCCGACACGATAGAAATAGGTACTCCATGTAATCTCACAATCTGAGAAACATACAATTCGGCTAGTTTATCCAATGAAAAATCCGTACGCACGGGGATAAAGTGAGCCGACTTAGTCAGCCTATCAACAACAACCCAAATCGCATCCTTCTTACTTGCGGACAATGGCAGTCCGGACACAAAGTCCATTGTGACTCGGTCCCATTTCCACTCGGGTATCATGATCGGCTGAAGTAACCCTGAAGGCACTTGATGTTCCGCTTTCACTTGTTGACATATTAAACATCTCGAAACAAAGTCGGAGATGTCTCGCTTCATACCATGCCACCAAAACCGACGTTTCAAGTCGTTGTACATTTTCGTGCTCCCCGGGTGAATTGACATTCGGCTACAATGGGCTTCGTTCAGGATCATCGGAATGAGTTCCGAATTCCTTGGAACGCACAAACGACTTCTAAACCTCAAACAACCATCATCATCAATCTGAAACTCCGATTCCTTGTTCGGAACACACTCAGATCGTTTTGCAACCAATTCATCATCGACTTTCTGAGCTTCACGAATTTGATGAGTCAATAATGGTTTGGCTTTTAATTCAGCTACTAACACATTGTCAGGTAGAACAGACAAGTGTACATTCATCGCTCGCAAAGCAAACAGTGATTTCCGGCTTAAGGCGTCCGCAACCACATTAGCCTTTCTCGGGTGGTAATCAATGACAAGCTCGTAATCTTTCAACAACTCAAGCCAACGTCTTTGTCGCAGATTCAAGTCTCGTTGAGTCATCAAATATTTGAGACTTTTGTGATCCGAAAACACATGGCACTTCTCACCAAACAAATAATGTCGCCATATTTTCAATGCAAACACAATGGCGGCTAGTTCGAGATCATGGGTCGGATAATTTCTCTCGTGTGGCTTCAATTGTCTCGACGCATAGGCCACAACTCGACCTTCTTGCATCAATACGCAACCCAACCCAAGTAGGGATGCGTCACTATAAACGACAAACTCTTTACCCGATTCGGGTTGCACCAAAATTGGAGCTTCAGTCAAATGAGTTTTCAGTTGATCGAAGCTTTTCTGACATTTCTCCGTCCATTCGAACTTAACATCCTTTTGAAGCAACTTCGTCATTGGTGTGGCTATCATCGAGAAACCTTTGACAAATCGTCGGTAATAACCGGCGAGCCCTAGAAAGCTCCAGACTTCGGTAACATTTTTCGGAGGCTTCCAGTTAAGTATGGCTAAAATTTTGCTCGGGTCAACCCGAATACCCAATGCGGATACCACATGACCCAAGAAGCTAACCTCTCTTAACCAGAACTCACACTTACTGAACTTAGCATATAACTGCTTATCCCGCAAAATTTGCAACACTAGCCTCAGATGCTCAGCATGTTCGGTCTCATCTCTTGAATAGACCAAGATGTCATCAATAAACACAACTACGAACCGATCCAAATACGGCCTGAAGATCCGATTCATCAAATCCATAAACACCGCAGGGGCATTAGTGAGCCCAAACGGCATCACTAAGAACTCGTAGTGACCGTACCTCGTTCTGAAAGCAGTTTTGGGTACGTTCGAATCTCGAATCCGCAACTGATAATAACCCGATCTCAAATCTATCTTTGAAAACACCGATGCTCCCTTTAATTGATCGAACAGATCATCAATACGCGGTAACGGATACTTATTCTTTATCGTCACTTTATTCAGTTGACGATAGTCAATGCACAACCTCATGGTTCCGTCCTTCTTTTTCACGAACAATACTGGTGCACCCCAAGGTGAGAAACTCGGTCGAGCGAAACCTCTATCCGCCAATTCTTGCAACTGAGCTTTCAACTCTTTTAACTCGGTTAGTGCCATACGATACGGAGTGATCGAAATTGGCGTAGTTCCAGGTACAAGCTCAATACCAAACTCTACCTCCCGAACAGGTGGCAAACCCGGTAACTCTTCAGGAAAAACATCCGGGTATTCACAAACCACCGGCACCGATTCGGGTTTCTTTTCTAACTCCTTGTCATCAAGTACATACGCGAGGTATGCTTCGCACCCTTTCCTTACATATTTCTGGGCCAACATTGCTGATATTACAGCTGGCAACCCCCTTAAGTACGCAGACTCAACTTGGATTATTTCGTTATTTGCGCACCTCAAATCGATAGTCTTGCTTTTGTAATTCACAACCGCATCATGCGCGGTTAACCAATCCAAACCAAGAATAACATCAAACTCGTCGAACGGCAAAAGCATCAAATCGGCCGGAAAACAGGATTCTCGGATTATTAGAGGGCATCTCTTACATACTTTATCAACAAGTACGCATTGACCCAAAGGGTTTGATACTCGAATTACGAGCTCAGTAGACTCAACAGGTAGAGTCTTACTGGTTGCTAAGGTTTCGCATACATATGAATGAGTAGAACCAGGGTCAATTAATGCAATCACATTAGTATCAAAGAGAGTGAAGGTACCAGTGATGACGTCGGGGGAGGATGCCTCCTCTCGTGCGCGAATGGCATAAGCTCTAGCAGGAGTACGGTTCTCGGCTCGATCGGCCGTATCAGAGGCCCCCCTCTGACTACCACCCCTGCCTCCTAAAATTCTCGATGGTCTACCTCTAGATGTCACTCCACTAGGTCTTGCACCTTGAATCTTATTCTTCTCATCCAGCTCCGTGCAATCTCTAATGAAGTGGTCCTTCGAACCGCATCCGTAACAGGCCCTGCTAGTAGACTTGCCCCAACATTCACCTAGGTGTCGTCTTCCACATTGGGGACATTCAGGTTTCTCGTGACGATTATTGCCCACACTAGCTACCGAAGTAGCTCGGGAGCCCATCGATGGTCTTGCCCTGATGAAAATTCCCGCAGTCGCCCTCGACTTATTAATGTCCTCCCTGAACTTCTTTACAGCTGAGAACGGAGCTTTACCCATCGATCTTTTACGATAATCTCTAGCTTCAAATTCAGCCTTCCTCTTCTCCTTTCCAAGTTCTTCCGCCTTGCAGGCTCGTTCGACTAGTGTTACGAATTCCTTTATTTCCAAAATACCCATTAGTAGCTTTAAATCTTCATTCAATCCTTCCTCGAATCTTTTGCACATAGCAACCTCATCAGCTACACACTCCCGGGCATACTTACTGAGTCTTACGAATTCATGTTCGTATTCAGATACAGTCATACGGCCTTGCTTGAGTTCCAAGAACTCCTTACGCTTCTGATCAATGAACCGTTGGCTAATAAATTTCTTCCGGAATTCCGTTTGAAAGAAGTCCCAAGTTACTCGCTCGTTCGGGACTATGGAAATCAAGGTCCTCCACCAATAGTAGGCTGAGTCTCGCAACAAAGATACAGCACATTTTAGACATTCATCGGGTGTGCATGACAATTCATCGAACACCCGAATGGTGTTATCAAGCCAGAACTCGGCCCTTTCAGCATCATCAGTTACTATGGCCTTGAACTCCTCGGCCCCACGCTTCCTAATCAAGTCTACAGGTGGCTTACTCAGCCTCACAGGATCAGCGACTGATGGCATTACAAGCTCTTGGGGTGGATTATTCAAATTTGGGAATTGTTGGACAGCCGGGTTGGTTCGGGCATATTGCGCGACCCACTCATTCATCATGGTAAAGAAGGCTTGTTTAGCCCCCTCACCTTGATTATTCGCAGATGACTGAGGTTCAACAGGCGGCGTCCCTTGTGCAGGAGCAGCCGCTACGCTCTCAACGTCATCCGCTAGGGTTCTTTCTTCACCAGGATCCATTTACTAATCAAAACAAAAACATTTCAACCGTCAGAAGTCATCACCCTTTTAAACATTAACATTAAGGCATGTATAGCTAGACTCATACGTGCTATGGTAGTCCTAGAACCGACTAAACCATAGCTCTGATACCAATTAAATGTAACACCCCGAACCCGAAACCGACACCGGAGTCGAACACGAGGTGTTAACTGACTTTAACCCCTTACAAAATTTATTTTCCAGACACTGCCCAATCTGTGTACTAGTCGTTTTAAAAATCATATCTTGAGTTTCGTAACTCAAAAATCAGTTTCGTAATTTTTTCCAGAAACTAGACTCATGTGCCCATCTATGTATTTTTTTCTAGAATTTTTGGTTGGGCCAATTAGTACAGTTTATTAGTCAAAGTCTCCCATGTTGCAGGGATCGACTACACTGACCTTTGCCCATTACGACTTGGATATCTCCCTACACGGGGCTTCAATACTGATGCCGTTTGTTTCTATGAAAACTAGACTCAGAGAGGAATCTGTACATATATGGTACGACCCCTAATTATCTCTGGTTAATTTGTAATGAATTTCCAAAGTCGGAGCAGGGAATCCAGAAACCGTTCTGGCCCTGTCCCACTATAATCTGATTATCTCTTAATATACTGCTCATATGATCTTTTCGTTACTTCCTCATGAAAGCAGACTCATCGAGCTTCGATTACATAATTTATTCATCAATTAATTCCACTCCTACTATTTTTAGTGATTTTTCAATCTCATGACACCGCTGCTGCCAGCATCTGTTACGAAAGTAACTAGGTCCATCTCATGCCTACCCTTGATCCAACTCAATCGAACATTCGTGCCATTTTCGCATTGCTTAAAGTTTACATGCCAAAATTCAAACACAACGTAATAGCTTATACATGCCAAAATGTTCTTCTAAGCCAACTAAGAAGAAAATACCAAAACTTGCTATCCGGTGTGATGACTTCGATGACGGCCTGACCCCGCAAAAATAGATGAGTCCAAGCAACCTATAATGGGTGACAAGGAAACACCGAGTGAGTTTATAACTCAGTAAGTCAAAAGCAATGCACTACCATCCATCAATAACATTATCACAAGAGGAAACAAAATGGAACGAGACAATTTACTCCATCCATACCGAACCATACCATAGTTCCTCCAACCTATCGATTCAATTTCATACCAATTTATGCATTCACAATCCACATACTCATCAATAGGATATTCGAGGCATTTTCATAAATCATTTTATTTTCGTTACAAACATACAACTAAACGGCCTTTCACCCATTCTACGATAAATTTTATGTACGTGACTTCAAGTATATTTGTCACATAGGTTCAACTTACCGAGCTCAACACCAAGTATAAGCATAGCACCTATTAGCCATGTACTCAAGACACTTACCCGATCCGCTGTCCGCGATCGACTCAATAGTGTCGCACACATAGTGTCCATAATGATTCACGAATGTATATTGAGCCCGCACACTCAGTGCTATATAATCATCTCGCACACTTAGTGCTACGTAATCAAATCGCACACTTAGTGCTACATAGTCAAACTCGCACACTTAGTGCCGCATGGTCAATTCGCACACTTAGTGCATCATATTCATTTCGCACACTTAGTGCAACATAGTCATATCGCACACTTAGTGCTATACAATTTAATCCCGCGCACTTAGCGCCAATCTCATGGTCATAAATGGTTATCCCGCACGTTTAGTGCCGAGATCAACAACTCAGTACATCTTACCTCTTTTCTTTTCATTCAACAATTTCATCATCATATACGTACATGCATATATATATGTATATTTATTCATTCCATTCAGCATCAATACATAAACATTATGACCATTTGAAATAACACCAACTACATGCTTAATGACTTACCTCGTGTTGGGTAAGACGGTTCCAACTCGGCTACTCGATAACCTTTTCTTTGCCCTTGCTCGATTCACCTCCTTTAACTCCTTGAGCTAAATCAATAATTTAACTAGTTTAACCACCTTGCTAAATATTTACAATCCGATTTCACATGTATATGTATGTTAGTATATTCGGCTAATAACCTCATGCAACTACCAAAGCCGAATCAACTAAATATACTTATGAATATATATATATCATCATCGAAATCACCTAAGCTTAGACATCAATTTTTAATTCCAAGCAAGTTGCCGAATGCAACCTTACTAAATTTTCATGGATTCAAGTCATGGATTCAATATACCATTACCATGGAATCAACAACCAAAAATTCATAGACAATTTAGGAAAATCACATTACAAATCTCAAATTCAAACAAAGACCATGGCCGAAATGCACATATAACCACATAACAAAAATATTGAACCTTTGGTTGCCTAACTAGCTTAACATCCATCAAATTTTAAATCAAGAAACTCACCTCATCTATAATCAACCCTCAATACCCTAAAGCATCAAAAACGACATCAAAGAAATACAACCATCCATGGCCGAATGTCATCTTCTTAACTTTACAAAAAGAGAACATTTGCCATGAGCTAGCTTCTATACTTGATGGCCACTCCAAATATACAAAGATTTTCAATGATAGAGCATTAACATACCTTAATCCACTTAAAGGACCACCTTGGCCGAATCTTGCTTCCTCTTCTTCCTCTAGTTAGAACAATTGCAAAAGAAAGAAAACATGAACACTCCTTCTTCCCTCCTTATTAAGCATTCAAACTCCCTCATTTTCATGCCACAACATCAAACACTCCTCCTAGGCACAAGCAATGGCCGAATTCTTTCCAAGTTTTTTTTTCCCTTCTTTTTCTTGGTTTTTCGGCTAGGAGATGGCAAGTATGACACCCTTTTTTTTTTGTTCCCTTTCCTATTATTATCCCCATCATTTGTTCACCAAAAGAAAACATATTAAATTAGAATGAGTGGAGCATCATCACTCCTTGGCCGGCCACCATGAATTTTATGGGCAATTTGACATGCAAAGCCATGCTTCCTCACCCTATTATTAATTAATCCTTATAATTCATCTATCATCTTTTCTAACTTCGTCAACTAGGTCCTTTTTGAATTAATTCACAATCCTAATGCTAATATTAAGCATTTAATTTCTCATATATTCACTGTCACACAACAATTTATGCAATTAAAACACGAAAATAAATTTTTGGCTCGGTAATGTGGTCTCGAAACTACATTCCGACCAGGGTCTAATTTGGGTTGTCACAATGTGTTTGTCGAATATGTCAGGAATGCAATGGTTGCAAATCGGCGGATGGCGAGGTCGATGAATGTAGAATTATATTCACAACGTACTGAAATGTTTTGAGTTACAGAGACTATCGATCATCGACCCGATATACCACCTAGGTCCTACAGAGTTGATCTTCGAAACAGATGGTGAGATTGCAGGAGGTTCCAGACACTTCATTATTCCTGTGCACATGTCGTAGCAGCTTGTGTTAAAGTCTCGCTCAATGTAGAAAAATTTATCGATGAAGTGTACACTCTCGAACGCACGTTGTGTGTATGGGAGAACGAGTTCCCTGTGCTTTCTGACCTATCTACATGGGAGGTTCCTCCGATGACCTTCTAGCTTTCTCAGACAAAGGGTTGCGTAGGAACCCGAAAGGTCGTCCACAATTATTCAGAATCTATAACGAAATAGACATTAGGCAGAAATTTGAAGGGAAGCTGTGTGGTGTATGCAAATTAACCGGTCATAATCGGAGTAAATGCCCACTTCGAAACTACCATATTAGACAATCATTGCGATTGGGTAGAAATTGAGATGTTGTTCATTACATGTTGAGAGGATTGAATATAAAATTTGTCTAAAATTTGTTGCAGTTAATCTAATTTGAATTACAAAATTAGTCTAAACTTTATTTATTTAAATTGCAAAAACTCCTAAAAATTAATAACTGAAATAGCAAAAAAGTCATTACATAAATACAAAGTTTACTATTTAAATTGCAAAAAAAAACCCATAAAATTGATAAATAAAAGGACAAAAATTTCATTACATAAATATGAAGTTATTTATATTACAAAACCCCCTAAAATTGATGGTTTGATGGTGTGGTTCTAGGGGTATATTTTTGTGGAGCTCGATGTTCACATTACGGACGATTGCAGCGATCAACGTTCTCTTCATCCGTATGTGGGGCCGTGCGAAACATAGACGAAAAATCATATGTCTCAAACGTCATCAATAAACTTGAGCTGAGAGGAGTGGAGTACGACAGTAGATACGGGCCGAGATGAGTGAAGTACGATGGTGGATACAGGCCAGGAGGAGTGGAGTACGACGTTGGATATGGGCCTGAATGAGCGGAGTACTGAGGTGGATATGAGCCGGGATGGCTGGAGTACTGGGGTGGTAGTGGGCTGAAGATATCAAACTCTAAATGATATCCATAGCCTGACGAGCCTGAGAAATAGTCATCGCTCCCCAAATCTGGATGACAAGAACTATCCCTAGAGTGTAGTTCCGGCTCTGCCTCCGGCTCTGGTGCATGATGCGGATCTAGAAGGGGTTGCCCAATTCATGTCGTATGCGGGGAGACTACCATCGACCGCCCACCAAACAAAAATGGTTTCCCTATCCACAGTACCACTGTATGTACTCTAACGAAGGTTGCAGATCCAAAGCGCGATCCATCTAAGGTACCCTCCCCAACCGATTGTTCCATATCGTAATATATTCTTCATGCACTTCTCCCCAATCATTTCCATGCGTCCCCCTCCTGTTAATCCCATAGATCTCCCCCAATCGTACTGGCAGTGTCGGGAGATACTGTATGCAACCAAACTGCCGGAGTACAATATAATCCGAAAAAAGTCAACTAATTGTTATAACGAGTAAAAATTCATCACCTATTAAAGAGTAAAAAAAGTCAACGAAGTCGTATCGCAGATCAAAAGTCCAGATTAATGCCGCTGATCCGAACCCGGCTAACTTCAAGTATGGCATTAGGCATTCATCTGACAGAAACTCTACACTATTAACACGACCCCTCAATACGCGGTACGAGCCCTAACATTATTAGATTAGGAAAATAGTTAATACAATATAATTTAATTCCGCAAATAATATGAGTATCAAATAAAAATTTCATTATCATATCATCAATAGTACTTGATATGTGATTATTATTAATCAACGAACCAATTCATTTAATTTGATTCAAAAAATACAATAAATTATTTCAAATTTCAGAAAAAAAACACAGTAAATATCTCATAATTTCCCATAATTTACCTACAATAAAAAAATTATGTTAGTTTACAATAATAATACAATTAAAATAAATATAAACTATCTAAACATAAAAAACATACGAATTAAAAAAATAAAAATAGAAATAGAAACATATCTAATTAGTTTCTTTCAAACAACCTATAAAATTATATAACAACAAATTTAATCAACATTTTTATAAATCAATAAAAATTATCAAATAAATAAAAATCAAATAAAATTACATTAAAAAAAATCACAAAACACTAAACTAAACACTAACAATTTATATAACCTAATCATAAATTACTAACAAAATAACTATAAATTTTTTTTTAAAAAATACATTACTAAAAAATCACAAAACACATAACTAAACCCTAACAATTTATATAACCTACTCATAAATTATTAACAAAATAACTATAAAATTTTTTTTTAAAAATTACATTACTAAAAAATCACAAAACCCTATACTAAACACTAACAATTTGTAACATAATCCCATTAATTATTAACAAAATAAATAACTATAACAAAACACAAAACACTAACAATTTATAACCTAATATTAAACTACTAACAAAATAACTATAATTTTTTTTTAAATTACATTACTAAAAACTCACAAAACCCAACAATTTATAATAAATTACTAACAAAATATTTAACAAAATAATTTTACATTACTAAAAACTCACCAAATACTAAACTAAGCATAACAATTTATAACATAATCCTAAATTACTAATAAATTAATTTTAAAATAATTACAAACACAACAATTTATAACATAATCCTAAATTACTAACAAATTAATTTTAAAATAATTATAAAAACAAAAAAATTACATTTATACAAAATATTAACCCAAAACCATAAACACTAAACATAAACAATTTATAAATAATAATTAATAACAAAAAAATTTCACAACATCTTAATTAAACTCTTTAAATTATAAATAAAATTATTTACTAAAATAATACATTACCTTTTTTCTTTCTTTCTTCTTTTTCTTTTTTTCTTCTCCTTTCTCTCCTTTCTTTCTCTCTTTCGGTGCTTGAACTTGGGGACCATGCTTATAAGGTCCCCCATTTACAATTTTTTTTCCCTTGTGAAGGGACTAAACACTGTTAAGCAGTGTATCTGTGCAGCAGAGGGGCACAGGGGGTAGGCAGTGGCGCCTACCTGTCAGGCGCAACTAGTTGCGCTTACCTGACAGGCGCGACCAGTTGCGCCTATCTGACAGGCGCGACCAGTTGCGCCTATCTGACAGGCGCGACCTGTCTCGAGTATTTTCAACCCATATTTTGACTCGTTGATTGTATTTTGACCTGTATATATATTTAAATATTTTTAATAAAATAAAATAATAATATTTGATTTAAAGTAAAAAATATTTTAATAGAAAAAAATGGTTGGCCTTTCATATAGACGCGACCCCAAAAAAACATATCATTTTCATATATAATTCAGCTGAATTTCATTATTTAAATTTTTTTATATTATTTAGGTAAATTAACTTATTCCCCTCCCTCAACCCCACCTTAGCTGCAAAAGTCTTTTTGCAGGACCACCATAAAAAATAATTATAATATGGAAAACCTTTTATTTTCCTGGCCAGTTGAAATATTTCTATTTCCCGACAGAAGATAAAAGGAGGCATAAAAGAAAACATCGAACATCAAAAGCAAAACCACCATAACTCAACCAATATGAAGTATGAATTCTAATGTTAAATTGTATATTTTTTTATGCGACTTAGAATTAAATTGTATATTTTTATGATAATAAAAATATAATTTTATCATTTTAATAGTCTATATTTTTATTATTTTTAAAGGGTTAAATCAAATTTTTATCATTTTAAAGGAATCAATGTATAATTTTATCATCACTAATTTAAAATTTCGTAAATTATAAAAACATTTAAATAGAATACTGTTATTAAAATTTTAATAGAATTATTTCCATGCAGCCAAGAAGGAAAGAATTAAATAAATAAAGGAATGGCATGCAAACCAAGCAACTTAAAAGGGGTAAACCAAGCAAGCTAATATATAAATTGCAATAAGCTTATTAAAAAATGATAATTTAGTAAAATATGTTTATAGATAATTTTATATTTCGTCAATTACTTGGCAATATAAACCTATGATCAAAAATAATTTTACATTACTTGAAAGTAACACATAACATTGTATTTTAAACTCAAACAAAACAAATCCTGTGGGTTTAATAAATTAAACTAAGACCTAAAAGCTTGGTATCAAGCCTTGAGAGAATATGGTTATAGTTAAAGCTTAAGAGTGCATTGTCCATTAAGTGTATGAACATGAAAACACAATGTCGGCAGGTAAGGTCGGGGAAGTTGAGAGGCAATGGTATGGAACCACCATGTTTCAGACCCCTTGTCTCTCATTTTATTACCGAAGGCCAAAGCCTTTGTTTCTTGGAAATGGGCATAGGACTACCTTTTTTGTTTGATAGCAGTGGGCCACAGAACATATAATAAATATGCACTTTTGACGTGGGTTGTGTTATGGTGGAAGTAGACTCGCAGGAGTCAATTCGATTTCTTCTATGATCAAACGTTTGACTGTTGTTACCAATACATACTTTAATAATAACAGTAATAATTGTAAAATTTAGGTCCAATTCATTTAAATTTTTTGTTGCATATAATTACCTCCTAACCTTATCCGCGTGTGGAATTTCTCATATTTCTTGAAATTTGACTCCTTTAAAATTAAGTCTATAGTGGTATACTCGGACTTACGGAAATAATCTTTTCTTTTTCTTGGTATAAATCAATGAAGTTGTCAATTGAGTTTCAAATCAATAATGTTTATATAGGAAGACGTGAATTTAAGGGTGTTAAAGTTTATTATCCTTTTATTTAATTATGGGTAGTTTTAAAAATTGTGTAAAAAAGAACAGATATTATCAAAATCTATAATAAGATTATCTAAAAAAACAGACAATGAGATTATTATTGATTTGGCATTAGTTGTAGGCTCGATTTATTTGTTTATGTTAGTCAATTATCAATTATTGAATTTCATAACCGAATTGATCAACTAATTTGTCCCGCTAAATTTGTTGTAACATCCCAAAAATTAGGGGTTAGTAGAATTGAGTTTGTAAATCGAGAGAGAGTGGTCATGCCCTAATTTTTTAAATTTATCTATGCATTTTTAGGAAATAAATGAGGTATTGGTTTGCTGGTTAAGTATTAGTGAAATGTTCCTTGAAACCCAAGTTCAATCCCTTCTCTCTCATCATTTTTATTATTTTGCAAATTTTACCTTAAATCCTAGTATGCAACATGCCTTGTTTTTAAAACAAATTTTGCAAAATCCCTTGTTTTTTTAATTTGTGTGTCATCCATACCCTTAAACCCTAAGTATAAATATAACTTTTTATTGTATTTTTCAGCCTTTAATTCAACTTTTACCTACTCAAGCCGTTCACTCTCTTCCTCTCCTCCTTTCTCTTCAATTTTCTTTCTTTTCCTCCATTGTTGTCGTCGCCTACACCTAGTTTTACCATCTCTTTCTTTTTCGTTTTGCCACAAGATTTGTTAACATATTCTCCACCATATTGCTATCATTTTTCCTCATTAAAATCAGCCCCAAATCTGAAATCTTGAACTCCAAGATCAATCTTGAACATTGCCAAGAAAGTGCCATTATCGTTTCTCTTGACTAGCTTGGGTAAGGTCTCTTCTTTCTTCAATTTCTTAATTAATCTTGTCCATTCAAAACCTAAATTTCCAGATTTGAAGTTTAAGAGATTTTAAATGATTTCAAATGTATTTTTCCATAATTTAATGAGATCTCAAATCATTTTAAAAATCAGCCCCAATTTTGGCCACCATAGGGTAGTGGTGCGTGCGCCTATGTGCAAGAAAGGAAGTTGTTTTGTTTCTTGGTTCTTACCTATATTTTTCCAGCATTAATTTGAGTTCTTGAACCCTCCTAACCAGCTTTTAAACCCGTTTCAATTAAGGAAAAATGTTCTTGATCGATTGGTCATTCAGATCCCACAAATAGTGAAGTGTAAGTGCAATTAAGGGTAACTAGTTTGTTATTTTGACATAGTTTTTGGGTAAAGGTTATGAATTGATTAAATGAATGAATTTAATCATTAATTAGATAATGATTTTCCAGTATATTATTGAATTAGGTGCTGACCCAAATGCCCCAAATCATCTGTAAAGGTGAAGAACGATTGTACGTACGGTTTGCATCGATACAATGTAAGGAATCTAACTAGTTTGGATTCATAAAATAGTTATAATTTCAACGATTGGTTTGAACTCATAAGTGGGTGTTTGGGGGCTGGTTTAATGGTAAATTGATTGAATTTATACTGAATTTTGGTATAGGTTCGTTTAAGGAATTATTAAGGAAAATTGAAAGATTCGCTAGTGTGCTGCGAGGAAGCGAAAAATAAGGTGTGGGTCTTAAACTCATAAAATTGTTTGAAAATGTTAAACATCATGTTATATTTGATCAATTAGCTTACTGATTGGATTGGCCTAATAGCCAAATTATTGATTTTGTGAGTGGCCGAACCAGGTATGTTTCGAGCCTTAAAAGATTAACCTGTTGGCAAAATTGCTAGTTCGATAGTATGAATGTTTGATTGAGTTTGTAATTACATATTTGAGTTATGAGATATGAGAATGTTTAACTGGATGATATAATGTGTTGAGATATTAAGCTTATGTATGATTTAAACGCATGAGATATTTGTTATATTGTGTACTGAAAAGGGTGTTATTTATGCACAATGAAAATCAGTAAAGAATGTGAAATTGAACGATATTGATTGATACCAACACAATGGTAATTTGAAAGATTGGAACATTGTTTACATTTACTGAAAGTATGTGATTATTGAGGATATGTTGAGCATGTCAAATTAATGTGAAAAGTATTAAAAGATGATTATGTATGAGATTGTGTTACATATTGCATATGCATTGGGTTGGGATTTTGTGGTTGACGGAGGAGTTCCGTGGAGTACCGACGACATATTAAGTCCATATAATTTGTAGTTAGTGCACTGCACCTGAAGTACTGAGGGGATTGGTGATTTTATTGCATATTATATGTTATTGGCGATTGTATCACACTATTTGATATCCGACAGATTTTCTACATTATTGATTATTCGGTGGTTTTACCACATCGAGCTATGCTCATAATGTTTTGGAGTTTGGCAGAAGGGTCCTGAGGAACTTGTTGTGTGTAGCGGATGGTATGGGTAGGAACCTTTTTACATTGCATCATGTGCATGACATATTCGAATGTTATTGATTTATGCTACGCATTGTATTTTGTTGTATTGAATGGTATTGAAACTAATGATTGTTACTCGAATGAATGATGACCTATGCTCATACACCGTTTGACATCAATTTGATAATGGCTATGTAATGACATGAATTCCTATGATGGTTTTATTTTCTTCTGTTAATGTTAATATGTTTCACTGTATTTGATGTTTTTGCCCGTTTAAATAATTATTTGACTCACACTGAGCTTTTCATAAGCTCACCCCCAATAGTGTTTAACTTTTCAGGTAAACCACAAAATTAGGACCGGACTTGGCATTCGGAGAATCAATTTTGACCTCAGATTATTTTTTTTTAATTAAGTATTATTAAGTCTTTATTGGTTTTGTCTTCTAATTTTTAATTATTTCTGGTCTGTGGCTTGGTAACTTTTCTTTTAGGGATTTTTGCATGCATGGATTACTCAAGCATAATAACCAGATAATACATGATATCAGGCTTAAGTAAAATTTGATATTGTTCCTTAGTTTCTACTACATTGCAAAGGAACTGTTTTTGAAAAACAAATCGATAAGGAAACTAATTTTCCAAACTGACTTGAAAAGTAGTTTTTCCGTTGCATTAGTTTAACTTCGAGTTTTTTTTAAAGAAGAGCGACAAGCAAACAGTTTTTCTAAAACAACACTCTTAACAATAAAATGAATCCTAAGCATACACGACCTAATGAATGAATGCTTTTAAGCTAACTCAAAGCACAACTACGATTTTCTCTAAAATAAGTTTATTTAAAGTCTTAAAAAGTAACGTAAGTTAGCTTAGCCATTTCGGTGGCTAATGTAGCCTTCTCAATCTAGCCATAATGTCTAGACCGGGTTTAGGAGGTTACATTTGTCATATTTTGACACTTAGTGGTACCTCTTATTCACTCACATAATAACTTATTTGGTGCTCCAACTTTATAAAAAAAATCATTTTAGCCCTCCATTTAATTTTCTACATCTTTTAGCCCTTAAGCTTGTATTTTTTATCAAATGACCCCAAAATGGATAGAAAAGTTAATGTTTGTTAACTTTGGTGATGTGGTATACACGTGGATGACATGTCAGCATTTAATTAATTTTTATAAAAATTTTAAAAGTTTTATATTTTTATACCTTTTTAATAATGTTGATAACTTTTAATGTTTAAAAATAATTTTTATATTTTCTTAAATTTTAAAAATTTTAAAAAATTGATTAAATGTTGAAGTGTCATCCATGTGGCAAATCACATGTATGCCACATCAACAAAGTTAAAAAACGTTTACTTTTCCATCAATTTTGGGGTGATTTAAAAAAAAACACAAGTTTAATGGTTAAAAAAGGTGAAAAATTAAATGGAGCATTAAAATGACTTTTTTTCTAAAATTGGAGGGTCAAATAAGTCATTATATCATTTTATTAAAAAATTGATATAAAAACTAAATATGACTTTAGTTGAAATGATAAAATTAATATAGTAACTGAGTTCAAATTCCATGAATGTAATATGTATTTTATTAATATGTATGTACTTTTCTCAAAATAATATTTGCTACTCTATAAAATGATTGAGTTTTTGGTAATTTTACAACTGAATTAGGACCCAATTAATAGGTGATACAAACTTAATCAAACACATTATAATACTGCTAGATTTTGTCATACCCACAATGTGTCTGAAAAAACATTTTATGTTAGAAATAGTTTTTTAATTTCTTCAATAATGAAAGTAGGTTTGAGTGGAAATGAAATTGTATTTTAATATTATTGAGCACATGTTTGATACTTAAATTTATAATTTACAATTGTTTATTTAAAAATATATAAAAAGATAAAAAAATAAAAGTATAGTAGATCAATACTTATTGACAAGTAGAAGAACATGCCTTAGATTCAAGTCGATTTGACGATCAATATAGAAGATCGAAAAAAAAAGTTGTTTGAGTTTCGGTTCCTAAATTTGTGACGTACAAAGCTATTTCATGAAAAAAAAAGACTGAATTGTAAAAGAGAAGGGGAAAGAGAATTTTCAGTTGGTGTATGCAGTGTGAATAAATATAGCAGACTAAATTGTAACTTTTTTTTAGATTTTATATAAAAATATATAAAGACAAAGATATTCTCTAAATAATTAATTGGACTAAACTCCCAAATGGCAGCCGCACATGGTAGGTCTTTGAAATCCACACAAATAATTGCAAATGGTGGGTCTTGAACCTAGGTACTCAATATTTAGTACCTTTGCCTTTGACAATTGAACCAAAGTCTCATTGGTTAAAATATAATATATTTATTTCTTAAAATTTTGTTAACATTTGTAACATTTCAAAAATATTATGACCAAGAAAGTAAAAATAAAATAAAATAAATATTTAATTTTTAGAATATTATAGTTTATATTATGATCAATATAAATTAAGAATAAAAAATTTAATATTTAAAATAAACTTAAATTAATTACTATTTTTGGTAATGTATTCAAATTCAAATGATGATGATATATTGTTTAAAAAAAATTAAAGAGAAAACCAAAGTTGATTATTTTGGAACAATTAATATTTTAGCAATTCAACTGCTAAATTTATCGATATAACTGTACTTGTCATGCATGTAAGTTTTCGAACCGGTCCGGTATCTCTATTATACCAATCTAAAATATTGTATATATTAATATTTATTGAATAGTTGAAATTCTTTTACATAGAACAAATAGTTAAAAATTTTAAAATTATATCAAATTTGACACGTATGATCTATATGAAGCGAATAAGAAACATAACAATCGGGAGTTTTACACCGATATAAATGGATCCCTCCAATTTAAAAATATTATATAAAAAGTGTAATATTAATTAATAGTAAAATTTTCAAATGAGTAACAACAAATACTAATGTTGTTTCAACATTGTTTCTCATTTTTATATCATTGAAGTTATGTGTTTTGATAATAAATGCAAATATGTTTTTGTGATTTTTTATTATTTAATATAGATTAATTTTCATAATAAATAAATTAATATATTAATTAAACCAACATTAAAACAAATGAGTTGGCAGATCCAGTTTGAACTTTGGAGCCAACCAGATGTACCCACCAGCAATGGGCTTTTGGCACACATAGAAAGCCCAAAAAGCAAAAGAAACATATCATGCACCAGCCGGGAATCGAACCCGGGTCTGTACCGTGGCAGGGTACTATTCTACCACTAGTCCACTGGTGCTGCCTGCTTTGCTCTCTCGAAGTTTATAATCTTTTCTCATTTTTCTTCCGACATGCATATTCTGTATCGTAATCTACTTACATCCTGCTGCATCGTCAAAACCCATCCTCTAGGACAAGGTTTGGGGCCAGAATTTGTAACATGGAAAGTAAGGACGAAGCACATATATAATCATGAATCCCAAGCTAACCTGCCCTATATCTGCTAACAAAATCATATGTTGTAATTTCAATGTTGAATCATTGCAAGCTTTGTACAACTTGGTTGAGATTGTGAAGCAACTTTTATCTATATATCTGTTGTTTCCCTTCCTAAATTATGCACCGCTTCCCATAATATCAATGGAAAAGAACACACTTCACTAATCACAAACGCGACGCAAGTATGCAAAGCAATGTTATCAAAATCGAAATGATCACCACCGCTTAAAGCTGTTATCGCCCGTCAAGGATGACGTCCGAGTTGCTCATGGACATGGAAGAAGACATGTTCCTCTTAATTTCATTGAATGTAGGATGTTCCCTACCACTGAACCTCCCCCACATTGTTGTTTTACTTCTCAATCTGTGTAGTAGATTTAATTCCATGCCTTCTCCTTCAGATTCAGCAGCACCCTCATGTCTTACCTCTAACAGCTTCATTACTTGCCTCATCGTTGGCCTAACATGAGCTTCTGGATGAGCACACAACAATCCTAGTTGCATTAGCCTCTCTACTTCCTCATTGCTGTGACCACCCTTTCCTTTTAGCCTATCATCTAGAGCTGAAACCAGTTCTTGTCTCTCCATTAACCTCCATGTCCAATCAATTAAACTCGGATTCCCTTCTTCAATTGGCCTCCGTCCACATACTATCTCCAACACCAACACTCCAAAACAGAACACATCTGTTTGAGTGGAAGCACGTCCAGTTTTAATCAATTCCGGTGCCATGTATCCTATGGTTCCAACCACTCGAGTAGTGCTAGCCAGTCCACTGTGATGATGTGTATGTGCTAATCCGAAATCGCTTAACCTGGCATTCATATACTTGTCGAGTAAGACATTGCTTGCTTTAATGTCCCTATGCAAGACATTAGCTTCCCAACCCTCATGCAAATACCAGATTGCAGAAGCTACATCTTTCAAGACTTTAACCCTCTCATCCCAACTCAACATTGAGGCCTCATGACAGTCGAAAATTCTCTTATCGACGCTCCCATTCTCCATGTAATCGTAGACCAAAATCAAGCTCCCTTTATCGTTCCTAGACCAACCTCTCAGTCCCACCAAATTTCTATGCTTCAATCTCCCTAGACTTGAAACCTCAGCCAAAAACTCTCTAATCCCATGCTCACTTTCATGAGAAATTTTCTTCACTGCAACTTCTTGTCCTTCTTTCAATACCCCTTTATAGACATTCCCATTACCTCCAGAACCAATCACATTTTCATCTGAAAATGCCTTTGTTGCTGCATAGATCTCTTGATAACCAATCCTGTGAGGCCAATACTCCAATTCCCAAGTTTCAATATCATCTTTCTTACCGTTTCTTTTCCTTCTAAATCTAACCAAAAGAAAGTACATTGCAATGCAAAAGCTAACAAGCAAGACAGCCCCAATGGTAACTCCAACTATGAACCCTGTTCATTCAAACACAGGATCCTTTGGTGGCACAAATGAAGGCAAATTAGTAGTGACCAAAGCATTACCGATTGAGGAATTCGAATTACTAAAGCTCCAAGCCAGAATCCTATGACCCTCAACCAACTGGCCTGTTGCTCCAGCAAATCCTACATGCATTTCATCAAGAAAAACAGTAGAAAGGTTCACAAATACACTTATCAAAGGCCTTATAGGCCTTTTATCCCCCACTTTCGCCATAGTAACATTTAAAATAGAATCTTCATACTCAACCCAGACTTGATAATTCACACCATTATTAAGCTTCAATTCCTTCAACTTATCACCTTCACTCCCTCCCCAAAACCCTGAAGGACTTGAAGCAACAGATTTCAAGGAGTTCACATCAACACCCACATGATTATCATTGATATCATCAAATTCTTGGTTTGCAAACACATCAAACTCGACACCAAAGACACTGCTATTGACATTACCATTGTTGGAAAAGTTGAAAAGACCCAGATTCTGAGACGAACTGGCACCAGCTATACCAGCAGTAGGCAAGAAGGCAAAAGCAAACCCATGACCTGGGAGAAAACCCTTCAGAGGGGCAATGGAGAAAACGAAAGAAGTATAGAAAGGAAGTAACTTTGATGAATTTGATGATGACTTCACTGGGATCTTCGAAGGGTACAAAGCACGACCAATAGAGAAAGTCCCGTTTGTGATGGAGAGGATGGAAGAATCAATGGTAGCATCACCAAAAGTCAAGAGATTGGTGGAGTTGAAGTTGGTATTGTAAACGAATTCAACAGATGAAACCCAAGGGAAGAACAAAAGGAAGGTTATTGCAGTTGAAAACAACAAGGGAGACATGAGAAATATATTTCAAAAGATCCAAGAAAAGAAGATAAAGCTGTAGTTTTGCATGTAAAAAGTGGTGTGCTTTTTAGGATTTTAGCTTGCATTTGAAGGCAACTGTGTTGGACGCGTAAAAAGAACAGCATACAAACAGAAGTGTTCAAAATCTATCACATAAATAATTGTTGAAGGGGAGAATGGGGTGGGAATGAGCCGACAAGATAAGGGTTGAGCTAGATCAAATTGATTAAAAAATAAAAATAAAAAAAGCTTTACAGAAATCTATCTAAGTGCGCCACTCGATTGGTGGGCTGGACAAATACAATACAGGCTTTGTTGAACAAGGTAAAACAACGTTGGCTTTCAACTTTGAACTCTCTCTTTCTATCTTCTTGGTACTTCATATATTACATTCCAAGAATTACTCTTTAGCTTATCCATATTTGACTTAAAACATTGGCACCCCAATTTTTTTTTACAAATTTTAACCTTTAACCAAAGTTATACATCTTCATATATTAACATAATATCTTCAATTTGATTTGATAAAAATTCCTAAATTAATTATTAACTTTTATCAATCAATTCCAATTAGCTTTAAGGGTTTAAAAAACCCTCAATTTATAAAAAAAATTAAATTCTTATCTTTTTTACTCAATTAAATCTTAAAATTTCAAAATATATTAAAAAGGTCCTCAAACTTTTTCAAAAAAATTAATTAAGTCACTGCTTTTTTTTGTACTCAATTGGGTACTTAAATTATCAAAATTCATCAAAAAAAACCCTTTGACCGTTAAAATTAACTACCTTTTTCTCAGTTATAGCCACCCGTGTCACAATCACAGAGTGACATGTGGCAAAAAATTAAAAATAAAATATTATTAAATTTTAATAAAAATATAACATATTAAATATTATAAAAATATTATAAAAATCGTAAAAAAATAAAATTTTATAAAAATCATACAAAAAATTATAAAATGCATCAAAAAGGCTCATTTAACCATTAACTTTAATCATTAACCGTTAATGAACCCCAATTTTTTTTTAGTTAAAGTCATCACATGTTGCAACACAGCATGACATGTGAAAAATAATAAAAATAAAAAACAATAAAAGTTATAGAAAAAATATAAAATACTTCTTTTGGTATGATAATTTTTATAATTTTCTTATGATTTTATAATTTTTTTTCTTTTTCTTATATTCTTTTATTAAAATCTTATAATTTTTATTGATTTTTATTTTTTTATCATTTTTTACCCGTGTTATGCCGTGATTGTAACATGTGGTGGCTTTAGTTGAAAAAATTTAAATGCAGTTAACTTTAATGGTCAAATAATCTTTTTGATACATTTTGACAATTTAAGTAAATGACTCGATTAGTGTTTGATAATCATTTTTATAAGTAGGCGGAAAAAAAAAGTTTAAAGGATTTTTACCTCCTTAAACAATTTCAATTTTAAAACTTGCCTTTTTAACTGACTTTCTAATCTTTGTCTCCAAACTTATATTACGTGAGAATTGATATGACTAACGCAAAACAAATGCACAAGTGAACTTCAGGGCCAAATATTTTATATACATAAACATTTTAAATCATAAGAATGTCACATGTCTTCTTTTTTTTAAATTAGTTTGTTCTTTAATTATTATTTTTTTTAAAATATACCCTAAGAAGCATATCACTGTGCAGATCCCATGGAAAAACTAAACTCCCTTAACAGTGGATTTTTTAATCCGACTTCCAAATCATTTATGAAGAAATAAGACAATGGCAAGAAACAGTCTCAAAATTGTAATCCTTCTATTATTGATGTATTAAAAAAACAAGTAGTAATCACCTACAAAGCCACAGAATTGTATCCTATAAAAGCCATATTTATAGCTTACCAAATCAAAGAAGATAAATGAGTGCTTTTGCTCAAATACTCTATATAACAGATAACATCTACTTTTTCTTGTTCACTATACATGGTAAATCCTGTAAACTAATTATCTCTTGGTATTTAGATTACCTGATTTTCCCAGCTTTACCACAAAGATCGAAAAAACATAAAATGATGTCTATTCAGCTCCGCGAGCAGTGACAAACAATGAATTTTCTGTCGCTTGCTTTGCTTGAGCTTGTAGTTTCCCAGCTTTTGTCTTGTCAAGTCTTGCTCTTCGAGCAAATTCTTGGATCTTACGGTCATGCTCTTTAAGCAACTGATCAACATTTTCGGATGGAGCAAGTAATGGACCCGAGACATAAATCTTGTTTCCCCTCGGACCACGACCATGCTGGAGAATAACAGCATTGATAAGAATATGCAGGTTTCAGAATAGATGGTGTTGCATGCAAGGCATGAATTGCCTTAATGCAGTTTAAAAGAAAGAAAAATGTCAAGAAACTCACCATTGGTTCCTTAATGCAGGCTCTTCCACCTGCTGTCTGTGGGGATTCTGTGGTTTTAGGCATATGGTGTCTGACATCGCGTTTTCCTGCAGACTCTAATTCATGAAATGATCTTCGAGACCTGCCTGCTTGGTTCACTGGTTCTGAAGTCAAAGGTCCAGATCTGTGATCTTCAGGAGCCAAAGTTCTAGTTGCTACTAAACCAGATAACTTGGATAAGTTAGCTCTGGATGAGAGCCTAGTAAGATCATCAGGTTCCTTCCCAGACTTCCCAAATGCAGCACCATAAACCAATGGACCTGAATGTGAAACTTTCTTCCTATTGTACTCCAAGAAATCTCTACCATTTTCCTTTGCAGTAGGCGTTTGTTTAGGGGGATTAATTAATAAACCAGAAAATCCATCTGCGTTACGAGAGTTCAACATCTGACTCCTGCTCTTCAAATTAGGATGAGGTTGTCTTCTCTGTAATTAGAGGGCGGAAATTGAATACGGTTAGCTATAGAGAAGCAAGAGGTGAAGGCAATTAGTGAACAAAATAAAAAAGATTGCTAATCTATTGTGCTACAGCGTAAAGTAGCACAGTTTGAAGACCAAGAAATATGTTGGTGCATATATCAAGTCAATAAATGTATGTTAAAAGAACGGCAATTGCTATTACCTGCGATGATGCGGTCTGTTCAGCATTAGAAATTGGTTCCTTCTGCCCCCTCCTTTCCATGTCAACCCTTGAACCCCTGCTCCCAACTGCTCTTTGCCTAAGGGAACAAAAGGAGAGGTTAATCTTATGAAGACAACTTTTTAAACTTAAGAAAATTAAAATTGTCCAAGGAAAAAAAGAAGAAGACATTTAAATAGGAAGTAAGATTCTCATTGGCCTAGATGACCCCCAAAACAAAATATACACCATGTTTGAAGATTCAATTTTTAACATATACCTTCTAGCTTCTTCGTCCCGCAATTTAGCATCAATCTCCTTACTAGGAGGATATTTGGGTAAACTTGAAGGATCACATGCAAAAGGTTGTGTTGTAAAGAACTGAACAGAAAGGCAGAGAACACATATTAGTGAACTGATAACAGCTAATAAGATCACACATTCCGGGGGAACTATTTAGAAAGAGGTTAATGAAATGATCCTGAATTGATTCCAAATATTATGTCAAGGAAAACAAACAAAAAAGAAGGGAGAAAAGCACACAAAATTCCTTCTTCATACAATATTCATTGGTAATGATTGACATATTGTGCATACCTCACTCTTCAGAGCAAAAGCTGCAGTTCTTCGATGAACAGGATCGATTGAAAGCAAGGTGTCCATGAGACTTACAGCAGGAGAAGGCAAGTTTTTAAATGTTTCAGTAACACATCGTCTATATGGATGAAGAGGCTTGAACACTGTTGAATGAGGTAACTTTGCTCTTCTCCAGTATTCCTCGGATGGTGAGCCACATAGCTTAAAAATCTTATGTAGTTGCTCAACCTACAAAATAAAAAAGATTAAAAAAGGCCTACCACTAGAATGATTACTTTTAGAACATTAACAAATATGAATTTATACAAATGTGTAAATCAGCACATGTGTAGGAGATAATTTCACCAGGAAACGAAAACATGTCTTATTCCAAAAAATAGAAAATAAAAATGATGCATCAAAATAATAATCATTACATTAGGAGCAATTATCAAAATCAGCTCGCTAAATTAGGCGCTTGAACCCGGTACCTCTGTTTTCCCGGGCAAAATAGGTTTGCCAGAATATAGTTCTCCGAGTATGCAACCAGCACTCCATAAATCTATTGCAACCCCATAATGAGAAGCTCCTAACAAAAGTTCCGGTGGTCGATACCAGAGAGTCACCACACGACTGGTCATTGGAACACTATCGTGAGGATCAAAATGGCATGCTAAACCGAAATCTGCAATCTTTAAAATTCCATTACTGTCAATGAGAAGATTTGAACCCTTTATGTCACGATGAAGGACACCAAGGCTGTGACAATGATCGAGTCCACTTAGAAGTTGATGCATATAGCACTTAATCTGACCAAAAATGAAAAAGGAAATTATGAACAAAATTCCCAAGAAGAGACATCATTATAAATTGCAGAATAAAGGTGTCTAGGTGACTGTGGCACCATGTTGCATCTTGATACTGCTCCATTAAGAGATACTATTGAACAGCAGCATGAAATAACTAATAAAACCATTTTAAGATTACCTGAGGCTCGGAAAACTTGATTCCAGGAAGAGATGCAAGTCCCACAAGATCATGTTCCATATATTCGAAAACAAGGTATAAGCTGCATGACGTATGGGATGTGATCAAGCCTTCCAATTTTATAACATTTGGATGATTGAGTCTTCGTAAGAGATTAATCTCCCTTGCCATAAACTTCACACTCTCAGGGTCATGATTATCAAACCGCACTTTTTTCAAAGCCACGAGTTTATTATGAACAACATCACGTGCCTTGTACACACTACTATAAGTTCCTTGGCCAATCTGCAAGAATGAACTACTATCATACAAAAAAACCAAATGAAGGAAAATGAGAATATCAACATGGGAAATGGAATTCATATAATAAGATGAGTTTCTCTGACAAACTAAATCACTATGGACCCTCCTACATAATACAAATTATACAATATCTTCAAAGACATGTCTTTATAAAAAAGGCCAACTAACAGACTAGATCTTCTTCATTGTTCACCAAAAAACAAAAGGGCCTTTGCTTGTTGGAACTAATTACTCAGGTCAAATTGAAATTCAACTAGGCAAGCTAATGAGAAAATGTAAAGCATCATCAGCCAGCTGTTCATTAGATATGATGAGCATGGATCAAGCTTCAAAAAAATAAATAATAATAATAATAATAAAGAGTAAAAAGAGGATCAAAATCTACTTTATCCAACTTTTCGAAGGTGTTGGCCCGTCGGGGTATCCATCCCTTGAGAGCATCACTAGCCACAGCAACAAGCCAAGAAGGCCACCCTGCTGCAACCTGTTCACCTTTTATACTATTCAACACCCTTGAACCAGGATGAAGATGATGATGACCAACAGTAATTGTATTTGCAACCTCACAGTTCTCTACCTTATTAATTGTCTCAATCACCTCAAACTTATCAATAATCCTCTCCTTCTCAGCTCGATCATTATAACAATAACGATTGGAACCACTGGTTTTTTTATCAATCAACAACACTTTCACATCACCACCATCGTATTTATCCTTTGATCCAACACTATCCTCTCTTCTTGACGAATCGGCACGTGGAACAAGCTTATCCAACGACCCTTTTCGCCTCAGCTTCTCTTTGTGATTCTCACGACTATCTTCGACAGCCGCAGACTTGGAACTCATACAACCCATGTTTCTATATGTACAGAAATTACAATCGCCTAAACAACAAATAACCTACTTTAACAATAAAATTTGCTAACTCTAAGAGAAATCCAATCCATCAAATACACCCAAAGTTGAAGAATTTTGGACTGCAAGACCGACACCAATCAAAAAGCTTTTATCTTTCAATCTTTTTTGAACAATTCAAAGTCACCCACCAAGACCCAATTTGTTCCAAATCAGAGTATCCCACAAGTAAACGTCAATATCGGAGCATCAGAAAACAGAGAAAGAAACAATAAAAAAGAAAACCAGAAGAAATTCAAAGCAACTGACAATCTGGGAAACAAATGAAATAGAGAAACTTTAATTAATCGCGAAGGAAACCATTTGCTGGTCTTGGATTTTTTTTTTTTTTTTGGAATAAACGCGTAGGCACAAACGTGTTAAGAAAGTAGATTTTGGATTCAAGAAAGGAAAAACAAATAAAAGGAAAGGAGGGTTTTTTTTTTTTTTTTTTGCTTTTCTTTTGGGTGGGCTGAAGTGGAGGGGTGTTTGAATGAATGTTGCATTGTTGCATTTAACGCGTTAAGATTTGACAACTATACTGTGTATGTCTGGTTTTTTTTTTCTTTTCTTTTCTTATTTAGTAATAATAATGTATTAGGGCAGGCCTAGGCCTACCACTAATTTATTCACGCTCGAAACCATTTTTGACCTTGTGAAATATCCCAATATCCGTGATTCTCTTTATTTCGGCCTTTGGGTAGTTACCATTTTCCTTTCATTTTAACCCTAACTCTTTGTTTGTAAAGGATTAGAATATCTCAACTTGTTTTGCTTCAACATAATTACGTTCATCAAATTCTTTCGAAAAAAAATCTTATTTGATATTGTACAAACATAAAGTTCAAATCACGACATTACGTCTTAAATATTAAATACGTAAATCATCATTAAGTTATACTAAAACTCGATAAGCTCAAAGTTATTTACACAATTCTAGGACTGAATGACAAAACTTCAATCACATCCATACACCTTAACTCAGCTACTAATTCTACTTACCACCCATGCCCATGTTAACCCCATAACCTGTACACACCTCCTCCATTGCTCAGCTATACGTCAAAACATCACTTATTTACCAAAACTGTACTAAACCCCACTCCACTCCTATCTCACCTCAGCCACTCTTGTGTAGGGAAGAGGGTAGTTAAATTACCTCAAAATCAATAAAAAAAATTAATATTTTTTAATTTTGCTGACGTTGATTATATGTGGATTGAAACGTAAATGATATGTCGGTATTTAATTAATTTATTAGAATTTAAAAATTTTAAAATTTTTTAAAACTATTCTTTAAAAATAAAAATCATTAAATATATATAATATTTTTTAATTTTAAAATTCTAATTAAATACTAACGTGAAATTCACATATATGCCACGTTAACAAACATTAATTTTTTTCATTCATCTGGGGTGATTTAACAAAAAAAAATACAAATTCAAATATTTAAAAAAAATTAAATAGAAAGCTAAAATAATTTTATTTGAATTTTAATTAAAAAAATCGGAAAATTCTCGTAATACTGTTTATAAAAAGTAAGGCATTTTGAGTTTCAAAGTCAAGATGTGTGAGTCATAGTCATATGTGTTGGATGACCCATTAAAAGAGGACTAAAATCTGCAGAGAATTATATATTAGTAAACAGACAAGCTCAAAGTATGAATCTTGTTTTAATCAAATTTCACTTTCTGGATTAGTTGGTATACATTGACTAGAAAGGAAATTCATGAAATAAATAACTTTATTATAAAATTATGAAAGAAAAAACCACCATCGGGATACTCATAATTCATGAATTGTGCTTCTTCCATTTCATCTAAATGGTCCAACCAATGTGAGGTGGCGCGAATCCACTAGTCCACATGTTTATACTAAAGTTGTTGGGGCCAAATGTAGGCAAATAGGTGGTCAAGTTATTCAAATTTAAATTTTATAGAAAAAATATCTAAAATAATTTAAATTTTAAAACTCAAATCTAGTTTTCTTTTAAAAAAATAATTAAATATTAATTTTATTCAAAAATTCATTTTATCTATTGAGTGGAATGGTAACAACTTTACCTCTTATTTAAATGTTCAACCTAGCTTGACTTTCAATTTAATATCAAAGGGATTTAAAATAGTTTAAATAGTACAAAATTAAAAAAAACTTTCAAAATAAAAAGATAAAAATAAATCTCTCCACAGTTTTCGATAGTGTTAAAAGAGTAAGTGATTTAGCTTTAAAAAATTCGTCGCCAAATGCAAAAAATTAACTGCCGAGCTCCCTCCAATTAAACTTTAAAATGCACCAAATCCAAGGGGAATGCAGAGGTATTGATTGATTTTGTGATGCTGTGAAGAAAATGTTTTATTAAATTAAGAATAAAGACAAGCTTTCGCTACATTATTGGTCAGTCTACCTAAGTAGATGCAAGACTTGAGTGCTAAGCCAATTTGCATTTATTTAAAGAAAAAAGTTAATGTTTTAAAAGATCCTTAACTTTTTCGAAAAAAATCAATTAAGTCTTTGCTACTTTTTTTCATCCAATTGAACCTCTGAACTAACAAAACTGATCAAATAAGTCCTTTGACTAACGTTGACCGTTACAGTACTGACCATGTTAGCGATAATTGTTGACTTGACAATATCACGTCAACAAAAAATAAAAAATCAATTTTTTTTAAAAAATTAAAAGAAATATTTACATTTTTTTATTGGAATGACATTCATTTGAAAGCTTAATTTCTTTTAAAATTTAAAAACATTATTAAAATTTATAAAATATTAAATAAAGTTCTAAAATTTAAAAATTAATAAAAACCATTTAAAAATTAAATCTAGAATGAATCAAGACATATAGTTATCCATATTAAATGCAAATCTAGACAACCATATGCACAAATTCTTTGAAAATTATATAAAGTTTAAAAATTATTAAAAATTAATTTTCTTTAAAATATTGATATGTGTATCAATGTGTTAATTCTATTGGCACATTTTAGGATGTATAAAAAATAAAAATATTTTATAAAATAAATAAATAAAAATAATTTTAATATTATTAATCGTATGTGTAATTTTTTAAATAGATGAATATATCCAATTATTTAAATAATTTATACACCGTCTAGGCTGCACATGTAATAAAATAATTGATACACTTTTTTCATTGGATATATTCATACATTTTAAAAAAAACTTTACACGATTAATAAAATTAAAATGATTTATATTTATTTATTGGGTTATTGTGTAAATTTGCCACTATACTATAAATGGATATTGAAATTTGCCACTATATTTTATTTTGATTGATGTTAGCTATTATATTTTAATAATATGGATAAATTTACCACTCAACTTTTATGTGATTGATATTAGCCACTAAACTTTAAATTTTAATTAATTTGCCACTAACTTTAATTTTTTTTAATTAAATTTTACCATTAGATATTGATTTTAATGATTTAAAAAAATTAATGGAAAAATATTATTTCAGATATTTTTATTTTAATAGTGAACATTAAGTTACTTTACAAAATTATTAAAATTTATATATTAACTCCAATTTTTTATTTAATGGAAGGAAGACTTGAAATGTTTAAAATATATATATATAAAAGGAATACTTATTTTATAAATAATAGTTTTATTAATATTTAATATTATATCAATTATTTATTTATTTTTAATTATTTAAATTAATTAATTTAAATGAAAATTGAATAAAAAATTAAACTTTAGTTTCAAATTTTATGTAAATAAAAGTTTAGTGGCAAAATTCAATATAGAGTTGAATTCAGATGGTAAATTTACCAAAAGCTAAAATATAGTGGCAAATTTCAAATTTTATCTAAAGATTAGTCGGAAATTTGTACATTAATCCTTATTTATTTTATGAAATATTTTTTTTATTTTTTTATACATCCTAAAAAGTACAAATAGAGATAAAACATTGATACTCATATCAATTTTTTAAAATAAAATTATTTTTTAATATTTTTAAACTTTATATATTTTAGAAAAAAATTTTGAATAAATATGGACATATAATTGTCCAGATTCGTATTGAATGTGGACAACCATATGTCTTAATTCATTCTAGAATTAACTTTTAAATTATTTTTATTAATTTTTAGTATTTTGAAAATTTTTAATATTTTTATAAATTTATAAAACTTTTAAAAATAATATTTTTTTCTGAAAGAAATTAAGCTTTGTGTCCAGGTTCATTTCAGTAAAAAAATAAATATTCCTTCTAATTTTTTTTGTTGACGTGGTAGCTGATGTAACATCGACATGTCAACAACTATCGATGGCATGAAGTGCCACATCAGTCTTATTAACAGCCACGTCAGCTGTGTAACGGTCAACGTTAGTCAAAGGGCCTATTTGGCCAGTTTTGTTAGTTCAGGGGATCAACTGGCTACAAAAGAATCACATGGACTTTATTGATTTTTTCAAAAAGTTTGAAGGCCTTTTAAACTATTAAACCTTTAAAAAAAGTAAATAATAATTAATTAGCTATAGGTGACGTCAAGGGTCGAAATTATTTTGCAATCAAAATTGAGGGAAATAATGGTTGGTTTATAACTACCAACTGTAAAAGAAAGGAAAAGATCTGAACCGCAATATTCATCAATTTCAGCTTCTTGAATTAAATGTATCATTTATTTACGAGTTAATAATGTAATTTAAAAATGTTAGCTAATATGTCTTCATAACCCCATCCATGTGCAAATAAAAGAGGGTAGCTAAATCTACTTCTTAATTCTCTTCTCCAATCTTAAAGACATGGATGCATCCATTGAAGTATATGAAAATTTTGTGCAAAATCTAACCACTTTTAGAAATATAAAATTTATAATATATGCATTATCTATAATGTATATGTAGTACTGTTACATCCCAAATCCCGGGTTAGAAGAATCGGGTTTGTGAAATCGAGAGTTGTCACACCCTGATTTATAAGGTTAATATTGTGCGTTTGTTAAGTAAGAAAGTTATTGGCCTAGTGGTTAAGAAGTAGTATAAGTATCCTTGAATACCATTACTCCTACTCGTAACATATTTAGAGGATTAATAAAAAAATTGACATTAATATAAAAATAAGCATATTTATGAATGTAAGGAAATTTCCATGGATTAAGATGTAGAAATAATGAATTTGTGAGATAAATATGAAAATGATGAATAAATATGAGATTTATTGTGAAATAAATACGTGTAAACTCTATGGTTAAAAGATATGGAAATGAGCCATTGGCAAGTTGAGGTAGAAATGGTTGGTTATGAAATGCCTTATTAACTAATAATGTATTATGTATGTGGTGGTTGCCATAGAAGTTATTAATAAGAATGGTTTTGGTGTATATGAAGAGTCATGAAATGAGATATTTATGTGTAAATATGTCATCATGGCAAATTAGGGGGATAATTCGTTAAATTTTTAACCTTACAAGTTGCAGATAGAAACGACAAATTATTGAATTTGTCACCATATGAATATTAAATAATATTTTGAATTCTATGAATATCTAAACTCTAGAATTCTAATATGGCTCTGTTTGAATAATAAGAGTGTGACTAGCCTCGGTTAAATAAGTTATTTATAATGCACCCTAATAAACTTAGTGAAATAGTTAGGATATAATTGACATGCCAATAGGGATTATGTGTGCTTTTGGTTTTAGAGGGACGTGATTTGATGCCTTAGGGATAAGCACTTTTGTGCTCTTTGGTGTTTTGAATGGTTTCCGTGCATCTAAGTCATTTTATTGGAGTTTACTAAAGGTGAAATAAATTAAAATATTAATAATGAGACTTGACTATGAGTATTAATTGTTATATATAAACTAAAATGGAATGTGATAAGAACTATAAGTTAAATAAGTTGATGAAAAATTGAGTAAATGATATGTAAGTTGAGCCCCTTCCTCCATTTTATTATTTTTGACAACTAGGGAGAAGTCGCACCTCGAAATAAATATATACAGTTAAGAAATAAGATTAAACAAGAAATAGGCTTCAAGCCTAATGGTTAATAGTTAGCTTCCCTCCCTTGTGATCCCAAATTCAAACCCCTCAGTCCTCTTTTATTTTGGGAATTTAGCAAGTCTCCCAAAAAGAAAGCAATATGTACAATTAAGTGTCTAAATTAGGCAAGAAATAAGCTACAGGCTCAATGGTTGACCCAAGTTTGATCCCCTTCCTTCCTTTTTAATTTCGTAAATTCACCAAATACACCCCATAACTTATGTATATGATTAAGCGTAATAAATAAACAAGGAATGAGCAATAGGCTCAATGGTAAAAATGTTAGTTCTCCTTGAAGCCAAGGTTCAAGTTGCCTCCTCCACCCCTCTCCATTTTAAATTCAGGTTTGGCAAAATCTTGGGAAAATTGCATGTAACATCCTTAGTGTTTACAAACACTAGGAATTTACCCAATTCTTTCCTAATTAGAATTCATATATTGACCTTCCTCAAAATTCTAATAGAATTAGAATTCCACCATCTTTTTCTCTTCTTTTCCTAATTAGATTTTCATATTTCCCCTTTTCAAATCCTAATAGAATTTGTTCCCATCTTTCTATTTATTCTCTTTTTATTTTCTTTTCCTTTTCTTTACATCATATTTTCATCCTATTTGTGATAATTACTTTTCTTTCCCGAATCAAAACATCCTCCATTCGATCGTTCTTTCCATCGAGTTTTTAATTGTTGTCAATAGCATCTCTTTTCTTACCAAGAATCAGACCTGATTTAGGTAAATTGGATCAAAATCGATTGTAAGGAACATCAAGCGAACCTTCGGTGAAAGGTGTGTGTTCTATCCCAGGTGAATCAGAGGTGATCGTGTGTAGGAATAGGGCCACACCCACATGACCATGTGCCCTGCAAACCCTAGGCTAGTTCATGAACCACACAGTTGTGTCCCTCCTGTAGGTTAATTTTTGCATTTGCCAGAGGACCACAGTCTATTACACGGCCATGTAACCCTTCCACATGGCCTATAACTTCTTACACGGCCTAGCCACATGGCTGTGTGACCCCTGATTTACAGTTTTGCTCAAAATTTTATGAATTTTTCAGTTTGTCCCTATATAATCCTCAAACTATCTATAGAGATTTTATTCACTCGATTGAGTCCTTAATATTATGCATATGCTAGAATCTGTGAGTTGATGGTTGAATTGCTACTATATAATAATGATATGTGAATTTTACATGTCTACTGTCATTGTCTTTATGATGAACTGATACTATTATTCTTACCAACCTATTGATGATTGCATGCCTATTGTTACTGTTGAATTAAATACATGTTAAGCATGTCTACTATTACTACTGAACTGAATACATGTTAAGAATGTCTATTGTTATTGTTGAACCGAATACATGTTAAACATATTTACTGTTTCTGTACTATACTGTTACTTGCATGTCATACTACATAGTATGGGGTAGGATAATTGAAAGGAGGAAGTACTGACAATTTAATAATCTGCAACACTGGTGGTTCATCCACAAATTATTGGCAGCTTTTATTTGCAAAGATGTTGTGTATTTACAACCTAATGGCAGCTTGTCTACAAATACTAGTGGTTCATCCACAAATTAGAGTGTTTTGATTGGGAAGAGTTCTGGGGAACTCTTACTATGGAGTGTAGCGACGGGGCAGGACCTTTCATGTTAAACTGAAATTGCATTGCATTGAAACTCATAAGTATGCTCGAATGAACTGTCAAATTTTGTTATACTATATGATTGTTATTGTACTAAAAATTGTTATCATGTATGCTTGGTTTATTGTTCTGCACTAGTTTACTTGTGATCGAATTCACACTGAGCTTCTTAAGCTCATTCTCCTTCAATTTCCATCTTTACAGATAACCACCAGGTTAGGACGTGAATGCGGCATCTGAAGGATCTCATCTCGGAATAATTTTTTTCACTATATAAATAAAAGTATTTTAGATTCATTATTTATTCAAAGACTCTATTATTTTGTTTTGTTTTTTTTTTTTGAACTGTGGCATGGGACTTAGGTTTGGGGTTTATATTGCATGCATGACATTTAATTTGAATATAGGATATTGAAATATAAATATTAATTAATTATGCATGAGATTTAATTTGAATATAGGATATTGAAATATGGATATTAATTAATTATGCATGAAATTTTGGTCTTTACTAGAAATATGAATAGATATCACTTTTCTGATATTAGATTATAGGTAAATCCTGAATAATAAATAAATGGAAAAAAGATTAACTAAGTCTTCAAAAGTGGTTACTGTTAAAAGGATGATGTTAAACTTAATTGGTTTTGTTAAACTCATGAGTTTTTTCTGAAAATAGGCTAAGTGTTGTTCTAAGATAAACTCCGATAGCTTACCGGGTCATTTCGGTGACCAATTTAATCTTCCAAATTTGAATCTAATGTCTAGGTCGGGTTGGGGACGTTACAAGTATAATGTATATTGTTGGTAGGATTTGTGATGGATTTGGTGAAATTTGGTAGAATAATAAAAGATTTTATTGAATTTGAGCTTTAGTTCAACTTTGTTAATTGGGTGTAGGTAATGGCCAAAGTTTAATCCTTCAAAATTTTATGAAATTACATATTTGTATAATGATAAAATTGTACTTTAATTTTCTAAAAAAATTATGATTCATCTCTGACCTTTTAAAATAATTTTATGCTTCACCTTTATTTGTTTAACTTTACATTGTGTAGCTCAAAGTTTAATTATATAGAAGTTATAGCTCTTTGTAAATGAATTTTCTTTTTACATTTTATAAGCTAAGGTATAAGAGAACGTGTGTCTATGTTGGATAACTTCAATTAAATCAAAATACATAGACAAATCCAAATATGTTAGTACTTGAATCTAGAATTTCATGTAAATATTAAAAAATTCCATATAATAAATATCAAAATTTAACATTCCATAAAAAAAATAATTATAATATTTTTATAATAATGTATTTTTCTCAAATATACCAAATTACCCGACATAGAATTGGAGTTAATAATTTAATTTGACCAAAACACCGTAGTAAATTTATTTCTCTCTCTTGACTTTTATCTTTTTTTGTTACTCAAATCTTTAAGGATGGATGTCGTAAATTTTCTATTAATTTTATGTATGTAAAATTTATATATAATCAACTTTTAACCTGATACATCCAGTAAATAAATAATTTAATTACCTTAAATTGGGCTAGTTAATTTTAAATTTAATTAGATGCATAAAATGAGTTAAAATCTTACCTGTAAAGCTTCTGCTTAAGAAAGATTTCATCCACAAGCATTATTGTTTTTTTTTCTTTTTAATTTTGGTTATATCATTAAAATGCTATCATCAATATATTGCTAGTTTTACCAATTGTATTGCAACTCACTTTACAACTAGACACTGGGTTACTTATCTATTTTGTCGACATGTTTTGATTTAACTATCGTAACTATTTTTGTGCATATTTTTAAGGATATTAAGCAACAATTTTTGAGATTATGATTGATGAAGAGATTGCATTAAACAATTATATTAAAAGAGTTCTTGTAGAACCCTGAATTGTGGTCTATTAGTCTATTGTTCACCTTCCTCGGCAATAACCTGTGATCAAATCATTATTGTAACACCCCCTTGCGGACAATCAAAGAAGTTAAAGTAAAGACGAGCTCTTTTATCTTATGCCCTATCAAGAAGTCTAGTTGGGGCATAACTTTATTATTTTCATGACAATCATACCAGTTCAATTATACAAGTCAAATAATACATATATATTAGAGACTTGCTTATTGTTTTATATACGAGTGAAAAAGAATACTAATTTGTTCATTAAAGAAACTTGTGTTGAATACATATTGTTTTATAAATAAATTGTTTCGACCATTTTATGACTAAGCTTTCAAGAAGATAGACTTAATAGAAAACTACGAGCAAGTCAAGCTTAAACTCTATACGACCAGATCAATAACCTATAGAAGGCATTCTAAACTCTAAGTACAAATAAACCAACAAAACATACACATTCATAGCCTTTAACCCTATAGTTTGGCCGGTCATATATGCCAATGAGAATATGTTAAAAGAATGGTCCCCTGGGAGGAAGTTTTTTTGGGCAGCATTAGTGCAACAAATTACGTTTTTCTAGTCTTAAGATTAAGGGTTAAAAAGGAAAATGGGTCAACTATTTGGAATAAAAAAATTTGGGAATTTGAATATTTTCCATCTAGAAATTACCCACAACGTGGATCATATTTCATTCCAACATTGACTGGACCCTTTCAATTGAAATAAAATTGATAGTTTTTGGATCGTCTTGAATATATAAAAGGTTGATCTAGAAAGCATCGGCAAAATGGATCATACTTCATTCCAATATATGCGTCATCTTTATCATTATTAAAATGTTTATATTTACTCGTATGAGACAAATTTCACAAAACACGATATTTTCATTTTATTTATTTTCTCTACATCTAGAAAGTTTCTTCCTAAGCTTCACTCCATCTTCCTCAAGTTATTAACTTCTTTTCTTATTTTTATTTTAGGGTTAAATAATTATATATATATATATATATCTCATTTTAAGTTCAATTTTATCTTGGGATCATATCATTTTTATCTCTAAATTTAACAATTAGGTCTACTTTGATACCTATACTTTTTTATTCATTCTGGTACTTAAACTGGACAACTAAATTCATTTTGATCTCTAAACTTGCAAAGTATAATTTCAAGTGATGACATGGTTACAATATTAAAGTGTCACATACAGTGTTCTAATAACAGGACTAGTGGTTGATCCGGTCATACCATTGGTTCCCGATTCAATCAGTTCGATTAGTCCAACTTCTAGACTAACAATAATTAAAAATTGATTTTTTTTAGAAAAATTATTAAATCAGTTCAACCTGTTCAACTATTGATTTTTTGTTTGAGTTTTCTATTTTTGTCAATTTTTGAGCAATTTCTGATTCAACCGGTTCAATACTTTTGTTGGACTAGTAAACTAGTCAATTCTCAATCCTGACCAATCCAGCCATGTTCCAAAAACATTGGTCACATCATCAAATCTTGATTGAATCCAAGTTTAGGGATCAAAATGGATCTAGTTGCCAAGTTCAGGTACCAAAGTGAACCAAAAATAATACATGTACCAAAGTGGACCTAATTGCCAAATTTTAGGGCCAAATATTATATTATTCCTTTTATTTTTTAAAATAAAATATAAGAACTTGTATTATATTATTAACCTTATATTTGAAAATAAAAAGTTCCACTAAAGCTTAAATATGCTGCAGACATCTATGAGATTTACATTAAATTTTTTTCTCATTCATAAATATTACTTGAGAGATTAATTTGATTATTCTATAATGAAATCTTAAAAAATTCTTATATTCTTTCAAAAGGAAAATTCCTATAATTAGTAATGTAGAAGAAGAAGTAGATATAGAAATGAGAATTATTATACTATATTTTTGTTGTGTGTAACCAGTTATTTATATATATAAATTTAGTAGAATTGATTTAAAGCTCTCTAAAAATAACATATTCTGATGTAATTAACTTTAAGGTTTTGATTGTTGATTAAGTTATAGTTTGATTTGTATCAGTATTGTTATCAATGTAGGAGGATAACACTAAAATATATTTATATTTCTATATAATGATCGAGGAAGAAGTGAATGAGTAGTTTTAGATTATATAAAAAAAATTAAGATTTTGATTAGGAATAGGAATGAATAATACCATATTCCTACAACATTTATCATAAAACTGAATTGGTCTTACGTTAAAATAAATAATCCAAATTTATTTAAATTTATTAAAGTTTTTAATGATTAAAAAACAGTAGATTTCCCTTTCACCACTCATCACGTTGAATTTTTCCCTGTTGAAAATTTCAAATCCGTCGAGTAAATCACTCTTCCAGATAAACTCGTAACAATATATATGTATATATAGATATTAGCTGGAAATTAAATATTTTATTTCTAAATATTTGTTCCAAAGGGATTAAGGTTTTTGTATTATATATATAATTATCATAAATAGAAAAGTATTAGACATTAATATTACAATTCTGTGGAGCTATTTGTTCAAACTCAAAAGTTAGCTTGAAACTCGAAAATGTTTGAAAAAAATATAAGACTTGAAAAATTGATTTGGATAAAAAAATTAAGCCTATTAAAAATATGAATCGAGCTTGAATTTCAATATTAAAGTTTGAGTCTAGTTCAGACGGACTTGTTTTTAAGCTTATAGCCATTAATTTTATATATTATATAAGAAAAATTAAAAGTTTAAAATTTTAATAAAAATATAGTGTTAGTAAAGGACATATAATTAGTAAATATTAAATAAAAATAATTATATTTTAAAAATGTAAAATAATATAAGCGGCCTAAACGAACTTGATTAGCCATTTACAAATATGGGTGGACTTGGACAACATATGAAACTCATATTTCAAGTTAAGTCGGGCTTGAGTAATTATGTATGGTATTAATACCACACATAAGCCTAGCTCGAATCAACCCATAAACACCGCACCCTCCATTTCATTCTCACTACCTACTTTTGTTGTGCTTAAAATTCAGATTCTGTTTCATATCGGAATATCCATCATGCAATTCTTTTTTTTTTAAGTTGATTTGTTCAATAAAAAGAATTTGTTTCTCTACATTCAATTTCTTTAGATGGTATCAGATTTCTTTACTTCCTTTATATTCTCTTTCTTACCAGCTAATTTTAGCCTTACTCCTCCAAGTCCTTATTTTTAACATCCCAATTAAAATCCAACTTTGATGTTGGTCTCTCCAGTCCTCACCAGTTTGAATTACCATTCCTGGTCCAAGGAAATGAATATGGCACTCTCTCAGAACAAATTGAAATTTGTTGATGGCACAAACATTAATTCTTTACCTCTTTCGTGGGAGAGATGCAACAATATGGTGCTTTCTTACTTGACACATTACATGTCTCCTTCAAACATAAGCAATAATCCTTGGATTGATAAAGTATATGATGTTCAGGGTGACCTTCGTGAAACGAAGATAGCACTCTAAGACAAAATTGAAATTTGTTGATGGCATAATTTTAACTCCAACAAACACTAATTTGTTATATCCTGCGTGGGAGAGATGCAACACTATGATGCTTTCTTGATTGGCGCATTGCGCGTCTCCTTCAAACATTTCCAGTGTTTGCAAAATTATAAATTTGTTTTGTACATTATAAATAAGTATACATTTCGAATGTAAAATAAAGTACATAAAAAATTACAAAATTAAGTAATCATGGGTGTCCCGAATGTTTGTCACAATCGGGTGGGTGTCGGGCATGCCTAGGGTTCCATCGTATTATTTGGTTTGGCGGCTCCTTGTAGACTTCGGCTTCACCTTGACGTGCACGTCGGTAGTGGTAAGCATTCAATCGAATCGAATGAAAATTTTGAGTTAATCGAGTTGGTGAATCTTATTTTATCATCCTAACTAGATTTGAAATTTTCTCAAATCGAGTCGAGTGAGATGGAATTCGAATCAAATCGAATATATTTGTTTAAGTTAAATTAAAAAATAATTTTGGTATTTTTCATTTTTATGTATTTTTTTTAAAAAAAAATTCTTTAAAATTTTTAAAAATGCTCATACAAAAAAATTGAATTGAAAATTTAAAAGCAAACTGATGAAAAAAAGTAAGAAGATTTTGATTTTTGGGGGTAAATTGGGAGAAATAAAAGTTTTTTTTTAGAGGATTTTGATTTTTGGGAGTAAAAGAGGAGGGAAAATAAAAATTTTTGGAGGTAAGGGGATAAAAAAATTTGTCGGGGATTTGATTTGTGGTAAAAGGGGAGGGAAAGTAAAAAATAAACTGAAGAGAAGAAACCGATGGGGTATTGGGGGTTAAGGGTGGGGTAGTTTAATATTCAGTCTATTCAAATTATTCAAGTTATTCGAATTCGAAAACTCAACTCAATTCAAACTTGAAATTCAAAAAAGAAATTCGAGTTGACTTCGATTAACTCGATTCGAATAATTCGAAATTTAATTTTTTTTCAATTTTTTTGAGTCAAATAGAATTTTGCTCACCCCTACACGTCGAAGTTGATCACTAACTTCGTCTCCTTCCTCCGTGGTTGACTATGATCATGTCCTAATCGCCTATTGTGGGTCCCCCTAGGTTGAGTCAACGGTTGCAAAGATGACTCATCTTGGTAGAACAACAATGTTAAGAGTGTTTGCAACACTATTGACAAGCCACTATAGAAGGTGGGAATTGAAGGTGATATTGGATGTGTTGGTGTTGTTGGTGAGGTCGACATTTAATATGGCACGGTAGGTGGCAGTCATGCATAATGTATCCCTGAAAAAGGTGTTGATGAATGGAATGATGGGGCATATTGTGGTACTTGTGTAAAATAAACTAGTGTTGAATGTGTTGATGCAGAGAATGATTGTACGTGCTGTGGTGGTTGTGTAAAATAAACCAGAATTAAAGGTGATGATGTGGGGAATAAGTGTGTGTTGTGATGCTTGTGACAAAAAGATGGGTTAAAAGCAAAAATAAATGAACCACACTGACCAAGAGGTTGCACGGCAATCAGGTCCTCCAGTGCAAATGGGGCAAATGTCAATCCCGCTTCGTCTCCATCTCCCGACCTAGGATTGATACACCCTTGTTTTGGCCTCCTACGGCGATGTTGCCTACTCCTCTTTGAAGCTGGCAATAGATACGACTTGCCGTTATGTCTGGAGCAATCCATGTAATCCAAAGATGCCGCCAACTTCAATGTAAGAAGTGATTCACATGTTGGAAAGAAATCGTACCTACGCTCCCACATCTCGATATACTTTTTGTGGAATGTTGGTCAATCTTCCTCGAGTCTTCTCCATAAGTCGATCTTGTGTAGGTCATCAAGCTCTTGGGGTGATGGCAGAATACATTGCATACACTTGAACTATCACGTGACTTGATCGAATTCGAGCATCTCGACCGTTGCAAAAACAACCAATGACACTTTGACATGCTAAATGTTGCGATTGGCCAAAATTCGATCGAGACGCATTCTTGAATCCTCGGATCCACATATGGCATCCATACAAAATGCATTACGAATTTATAATTTTTAGAACGCGCGTAATATTTAATTTCAAGTGATATAATACATATTATATAATTTTGAAATTCGTAAACTAACCTCCTTTTCAATTTCATAATCTACTACTAGTCGGATGTCCTCGAGCTCGGTCAGTATACCGATATGTCTCACGGTGTTGTTCCACCTGTTCAAATAATATACTATTTCAAAATTACAACAACGAAAAATAAACAGTAACTATATTGTGGAATGAATTTTACCATATGACGAGTGAGAATTTGTAAGAGTTCCACTCGGGAACGTAAAAAATGGTAGTCAATACCATGCTCATGATTGAAGAAGCATATAATTGCCGATTTTAGTTCAATCCAGTATCGTTGCTCAATACATTTCTCGGTACAATGTCGCCAGCACCACTGATCCTCAATTAAGTCGTCTCGATTCTTTCAAGTTAGCTAGTAGTAGTAGCTACCTTAAACATATCAAATTGCGAGATTTATCTGGCATTAGCAAACCGCCGATCAACCTCAAGTTGAATGTGGGTGCGAATTGTTTATTTTAAACGTCACTCGTTGAAGCCTCGATAGTTTGGAAGTTGTTCTCCATCTCATCTAGATCCGACTACTTTCTTAATAGTTGCTCGCATATTGCATTCCAATCGGCACTAATAACTGAACCCGTAACGAAATCCCCATCAATTTCTTTTTCAACATATTAACCGACTCTTTATACTAGACTAAATCATCGTTTGAACATTTTCACTTATTATCCCAAATTTTATGCACAATTGATTAAATGAAAAAAATTAACTATTAAAGTAAGTTAAAGGTTTAAGATTTTGAAGTTGAAGATTTTTCTCAATTATTTAATTACTTTTAGTAGAAATTTTATTAAAATGTGAACGAAAGTATTAAAATATGATTAGATTGTTATTTTATTGGGAATGTAAATTATTTCACTAACATGAAACATCCAATTTCCGAATTACTATTCTGTCAAGTAGATATGCAGCTGATGGGGTGTCTCCTTGGATATTAAAAACCAAAACTAGTTTGTATTTACGATTAACAATGCTTCTAAATGACGGCAACACCAACTAAAAACAAACATACATTAATCTTAATAGCGGCCACGCCTTGCCAACCTTGGTGAAGTCCTACTTCTCCCATTCTGCGCCTCTGTTTTCTTCTTATCTTCTTCACTTTCCGGCTCATCGTTAACCTCCTCCACCATCTTCTTCACATCGCTACCTATCCCATCGCTAAAGTTCCTCCCTCTTTTCCTCACCAAGCCGCTATTCTTCGCCACTCGCTCAAAATCATCGCCCAGTTTCCGCACCGCACCGTTCCTCAATACCCTCTTCTTTTTTCTCTTCGCCACCGTTACTTCTTCTTCATCATCGCCTTTGTTTTCACTCTCGGTGTCGTCGTCATCGTTAAGATCCAAGAACCTCCTCCTTTTAACCGCCACGGGAGCAGGAGGGGGAGATACGTCTTCGTCATCTTCATCGCCCCTTAAGCTTTTCTTAAGGTTAAGACTCCTGTCGGGGGTGTCCTTGAGGAGCTTCTTGCGCTGAGCTTTAAGCCTTTTGACGTTGCCTTCTATGCGACCTTGGAGACGGAGGCGCTTGAAACTGAGACCACCCATGGACCAATGGGCTTCATAGGCCCATGAGAGCAGCGGATCAAGGACTGGAACAGGAGAATCCACGCGTTCGGGGTTGAACTTGGTGTCGGTGTAGATGCGAGGCCGTGGAAGACTGCTTCCGTAGAACTTGCCAGGACCGAGAGAAACCACCATTGTTTGACGCTTAGTAGTAGTCTGAGACCCTTTCGGGAATTTCGACAAACAGTTTAGTGAGATCGAAGAAAGGGGGGTTTGGATGGTGTGTGTGAGAGGTGTGGTGGGCTTTTGTATTTGAAGCTTTAGAGGGGAGTTTAAGGTAAGCGTGGCGGGTGAATTTAGCGGGAAAGCTATGGTTTGGAGATTGGCGCCCAAATGTAGCGCCATCATTGGCTGGCAATCAAGGTGTTTGGGGCTTTTGGCGGGGAATGATCTACAATGCTAAAATGGAAATAAATATTCCACATCTCAATTAATTGTAGAGATAAGTAAAAGACCCTTTTGTCTCAACATTTTTCATTTCTCCATTTCAACTTTTGTTCAATTTAGTATGAATTTTCGTGCTGTTGTAAAAAAAAGTATTTTTTGATAAATGAAATTATAACCTAGTAAAGTAAAAAAATATTTAAATAATCCTTAAATTTATTAATATTATGAAATTTCAATAAAAATATAAAATAATTATTTATAACTCGTTATTAATATTTTGATATATAAAATATAAAATTTGAATATTTTTAAGCAATTAGCATTAATTATTTGTAAACTTTAAATTGAATATATAAATAATATTTTAAATATTAAAATATAATCATTACAAATTTATATATATAATTTATATATTTAGAATAAATTTCAATAAAAATAATTTTATATCCAATATAAATATTACATAAAATTATAATTAAGGGTTAAAAATGTTTGACTTCAAAAATACTTTTCCCAAACGCAAAAATTAGAAAAAGTGTATTTGCATTTGGGTTCAAAAGCACTTTTTAGCGAACCTTAGTCTAAGGGCTAAATCTTCATTGCTGTAGAAAAGTGTTGTGGAAAAGTGCTTTTAAGAAATGCTTTTAAGAAATGCTTTTGAAAATTTTGAGTATTTAGTATTGCTGTCAAAAAGTGTTTTTAAAGAATAAAATATCCATTTTAGACATGATATTATAAAGTAACAAATATGTATTTAAATAATGTTCAAATTAGTTAATATTATGATATTTTAGCAAAAATATAAAAAAACAATTTATTATAACTTATTGTTAATATTTTAATATATAATATTAATTTTAAATATTTCTAAGTAATTAATATTAATTATTTATTAAATTTAATTAGAATATATAAACTATATTTAAATATTTAAATATTTAAATATAATAATTAAATATTTGTACTTAGATATTGACTAGACCTGTCCATGGGCCGGGTTCGGGTCGGGCCCGAAAAAAATTTCGGCCCGCCTCCTAGGCCCGGGCCCAGCCCGGCCAGAAATATGGGCCTGAAATTTTGTCTAGCCCGGCCCGAGAAAAATATTATAAGCCCGAGCCCGGCCCCGGCCCGGCCCATTTTTAAAATAAACATTAAAAATTTATTATAAAAATAAAAAATAAAAAAAAATTTATTTTAAAAGTATTTTAAAATTTAAAAATAAAAATAAAAAAATTTATTTATTATATTCGGGCCGGGCCGGGCCGGACCCGGGCCAAAAAAGTGGTTCTCGAAGCCCGGCCCGTTTTTTAAACGGGCCTCATTTTTTGCCCAAGCCCATATTTTGGGCCTATATTTTTACCCGAACCCTCCCATATTTCGGGCGGGCAGTCGGGCCGGGCCGGGCCGCCCGGCCCATGTACAGGTCTAATATTGACACAATTGTATTATTATAAAAATTATTTTTTTATTTTTAATTAATGCTTTTAACACATTTGTATTATTTTATTTTAAAATGTATTTGAATATATAACTCATATTAGATATTAACATAACATAGAAAATATAAACCTAACAAATTAAAATATTACATATATTTGGATTGAAGTTTTAAAAAGGGATAATATTTATATATCAAATATAAATACTAAAAATTTTACAATAGCATTTACAATTTAAAGTGAATTCATTAAACTAGAAGCTATAGCATCTCTTGTTAATTCCATTTCAAAACCATTTAAATTGTTTGATTCACCGTTATCATCACTATCATCGTCGTCGTCGTCATCATCACTTTCTCGACCATGCGCATTTTCTGAATCAATATTAATCTCATATGCTGAGTTAATATATTCGTATTCCATAAAATCTGCATCATTTCGACCGACATATTTTCGAATAAAATTGTGTATCGTCATTGTAGCAACAAAGATCATTGTTTGCTTTTCAAAACTATAACTTGGCATATCCCTTAAAATGTCCCATTTATTTTTCAAAACACCAAAAGTTCGTTCAATCACACTACGTAATGATGAATGTGAATGATTGAATATATTTTCTTTACCAGATATCAGTATACCTCTATGGAAGTCAGGTAAATGATATCGCTGACCTCTATATGGTCCAAGATAACCTTTCATTTGAGGATATCCAGAATCAACAAGATAATATTTTCCTACAAGTCATAATATAACAAACAATTAATTCAAGAATTTTTTTAATAAAAATAATCCATTAAAGAACTTATACTTTATTATTTAAAAAATCACATATAAATAAAATATCTAACCATTTGGAGGGTGCGGAAATTTATATTTTGGATCTCGAATTGCATCAAGAAATATTCTAGTGTCATGTGCCGATCCTTCCCATCTTGCCATGACAAATGTGAAACACATATTAAAATCACATACTGCCATAACATTTTGAGTCGGGATACATTTTCTTCCAATATAGGAAATTTGTTCATTTGGTGGAAGAATAGCCGCAATGTGAGTACCATCAATTGCACCTATGCAATCCTGAATAAATAATCATATTAATCTCGTGCATATTTTTAGTATTGATAAATATATTAAAATATAATAATATAAAATTAAATTTTAACCTTAAAATGCGGCATATATCTAGAATCATTACGTATTTGTTCAGGTATTGAGCTAAAAAAAAAATCTTCGGGTGCAATTAGATCAGTGGCCATCCTTGAAACTTTCTCAAGCACAACTGCAAAGTATCGACTAATTGTTGATCCAGACCTTTGAAATCTTTCTCGACATTGGGAAACTTTTGCACCGGTGCCCAAGATGTATAAAAAAATTCCCAACATTTTAGTAGAAGATATGTTTCTTGAAGTTTGCAAGTTGTATCTTGTCTCCAAAACTCTCAGCAAACTTGTGAATACCATTTTAGACATCCTAAAATTAATCATACAACGTGATTCGTGACCGTCAAGGATCTCTCTGATCCATGTCTCATCTGACTGTTTTGAATCCATACATGGTTGCCTCAATATATATTTCTCGTAATATAATTGTACGGAAGAAAATGTAACAACAAATAATCGGTTAAAACATTCCATGCGTTGTAAAATCTATTTCTTTTCCCTTTCATCGTCACTTTCATCACCGCTATAATCCTCAACTATACTCATCACTTGTGAATAAATTTTATATACAAAATCACATATAAACAACTATTGATAAAACTAATTTAGTAAAAAATAAGTAGAATATAAATTCAATATCTAAAGACCAAACATAAACAACTTTTAATAAAACTAGATTACACATAAATAAGTAGAACATAAATTCAATATCCAAAAATCAAACATAAATAACTATTGATAAAACTAGTTTAGCATTGTTGTTTAGTCACATAATAGATATCTTTGAACCCTAAAAGATCAGAAAATTTTCAACTATCCTCCATTTCCGTCTTAAGCCACAAAGCTCTAATATTGGGATTAATTGATAAAAACATAATTCGCTTGTCCTTATTGAGCAATAATCTAAGTGCGAAAAAGTATAGCAGACTAGCTTCTGGAACTTCTTCCGACATGCTATCAAACATTTTGACTGCTTGTGGAATACCATATGGATCCATAACAGGAGTCAAACTAGATATGGCTTGACTCATATTGTCAGCTGCATTGCAAAATTTTTCTATTTGACTGGACAATCTTGCAGCCCCTCCAATTTGCTTTGAGGATTTCTTTCTTTCAGTTTTAAAATGTGAACTTGACATCTCAGGGTTTTTTCTTTTTCTTTTTTGACTGTTTCCATCAATTTGAACATCATTTAAAATGTGAACATCATTTCTCATATTTTCTTCTTCATTCTCTTCAGGTATTTCGTTGTTAACATCCTCAAAAAAATCACTAGGGAGTGTACCAGAAGAAGGTGCCCATGCTTTATCACCTGTTACAACTATCCCCATGAACATTTGGTCCAACTTCCCTTTGAATTCAATATCAATGCCCGTTGTTCTAAATTTTTTAGCTTTAGGCACAACCTACATATAAAATGATAGTTTAATAACAGTAATTATCAATAACATCATAAATAAGAAAAAAATAAAAAATATTTAGAATTATTAATGTACCTGGAGCCTACTCTCCTACCATCCATCCGATGCATCAACGGTTCTTTTTATAGGATTCCACCCTAAACCAGTATCTTCGCCTTTAAGTTTCTTCCAAGCTTTCCATTCTTTTTTTAGGGCATCCCACCTATTTTTAAGTTGTCTTTGTGAAAAACCCTTGCCCGTTTCTTTCTCAAAGTTGGTCATTATTTTCAACCATCCATCTCTTGTGAAATGAGTACTAGGCCTATTGCCTTTCAATATCTCTTTAATACAAATATCACAAAATATTTTTGTCAATCTCTTATCCCACATTGCTTTTAATTTTTCATCACTAACTTCAACCACCGAAGTACTCATATACTGTGTATACGAATATATTCGTTTTAGCCAGTAAAGCAATCAAGAAAATTAAATGTTACATAAGTATATATGTTTACATGTGTATCAAAATTTTAACTATATACATGAACAAATAACAGTAACAATGATAATAATGAAGTAATCCAAGAAATTGATTAACATGGTAAAATGATATAAATTTATCATTACCATCATTAAAAAATGAAAAAAAAATCACGAGAATTAAGGGCTAAAATTACTCTTGATGAACATTTATAGGCACAAGTTTTTAATTAATATTTATGTAATTAAAAATAGTCCCTTTAAGATGATTATTAATTATTATTATTGCTACTGAAAAAATTTTCTATATATTAAGCCTTGAACATGTCACTTGTGTTTTTTTTTCTCTTTTAAGAATTTAACTGAAGTCGCCGGAAAATCACAGGCTTTATCACCGGAACACATTTCATCTCCTTTTCTCTCTTCTCAGACCAACTTTGACTTCAATCAAATTTCAATCAACAAGAATTTGTTTTGAAAACATAAAGAAAATTCCTTTTTTGGGTTTTGAAAATTGTGAGATTTTGGGCTTTTCGAAGAAAAGTGGAATGGGCTGTGCTGGATCGACTCTGGCCGAAGGAGACGGTGAGTCTATTTTACTTTGTTTTTTTCTTCTGGTTTTTCTTGATTGGTTGCTGAGAAAATCGTCGAGAAAGTTGGAAGCTTGAAAACAATGACAACATCTTTGATTTATTTGAGCTCTAGAAAACTTTGGAGTTAAGCTAGTTAAATGGTATATTGAACAAGTAAAGTTTCTGATATTTCCTAAGCAGCTAAAAGGTTTTCGCTTGAATTTCTTTTTATTTTTAAAAATTTTGTTTCAATTTATAGTGTTTTTTCGTTCATTTTAAGAGATATATAGCATTTTGGTTATTCAATTGTGTGATAATTATAGTCTCTCTTTTTTTTCCTATGGATGATATAAAAACAAAAACAAACCATAATGTTGGAGCAATGATTGAAATATCTATCATCTATATATTCATGTAACAGCTAAAAGATTGAAATTTATGACTTATTCCTGTTCATAGTATAAATAATGTTGTTATAGACTGAAAAAAGAGAAAGTAGAAGAAAAATGGGGCTAAATTTGGGATGATGATTTAAATGTTCTATTATTAGCTTGCAATTAGTACTCAATTTGTTTTCCAAATGTTTCTGAAAATTTTCTAATGTGTTCCATTTAGCTTTTTCAATTAGTACTCAATTTGTTTTCCAGATGTTTCTGAAAATTTTCCTTATCCTTTAATTTATTCCCCTCTAAACTCTACCAAAATGAGTTGTTGTTTGCTGAAATAGAGTATATGCATAAAAAGGTAAGTATTTTTTTTCCATTCTTGTTGCTCTTCACATCGCTATTTAATCCAAAACTAATATTTTGTATTTTCACAATTCCTAGCTGCTGCTAGTTTTCACTCTCACGCCTAATATTTCTTATGCTTCTCAACACTCAATATCTATTTCTCACTTATACTTCTTTTTTCTTTGCTCACTTATACACACCACACATCTAAACGTGTATGTATATAGGCTATATAAACCGACTTAGAGGCTTAACCTTACTGCCATACTTTCAGCAAGCTACCACCTTGCTTAGATTCTTGCCACATTGTTTCTATCCATGCATTATCAATTTAAAACCATTTATAACTTTCCACCTAGCAAGCCAACTTACCAACTTATCTCTATGATAAGCCGACCTTGAAGTGGATTTGACTTTTAAAACTTCCCCTCAAATCCAGCTTTTTCATTATATGTTTTTCTTTTAAGTTTGTGAATATGTTTGTCTTCAGTGAATTTGTAAAAATATCGGTTAATTAATATTTCGTCTTGCAATTGACTGGTTGAACGTTTTCATTCTTCACCTTTTCTCAAGAGGTAGCTAAAAGTTCATGCAACAAAACTCATCCTATGAATTAAACCTAGAGATCAAGGAAGCAAATCAACGGATAATTTGGTGTACTAATTTTCCAAGACATCACCAGCAGTAAAAGAAATCTGAAAAAAATGGAGTTACCCAGACGAAAAAAAAAGATAAACTCACCGGTGGTGGAGAAGAGGAACAAAGAAGCAGCAGAAGAACAAAGAACCAGCACCAGCAGAGGAACAAAGAATAAGCAGAGGAACAAAGAACCAGTGATGGGAGAAGAGATGAGAGCAAAGAACCAGTGTTGTGTGTGTGGCTAAAAAGGTAAAAGAGCAGCCCAAAAGCACTTTTTGGCTGAAAAAGCTAAAAATTTCTGCTTTTTCATCTGGCCAAAAACACTTCAAAGAAGTTAGAAATTTGCTACGAAATGAAGTGTGTTCTTCGTTACTTTTCACCCAAAAGTACTTTTATATGTAAAAGTGCTTTTCAAACGCCCAAAAGAACTGGCCCTAAGTTTGGATGGACCAATGACAAAGAGAGATTTGCTAATGCCAACTTTAAAGCATTTTATGATATTTTTTGTGGCATTGATCAACAAGAATTGAAGAGGATATCGAAGTGCACTAATTAAAGAGGTATGAGACATATTTGAAATAGCCCATAAAAGCATTTTATGTTATCTTTTGTGGTATTGATCAACAAGAATTTAAGAGGATCTCGAAGTGCACTATTATTAAAGAGGTATGAGACATATTTGAAACAACCCATAAATGTATTATTACACTTAAACAATTCAAGATGCAAATGTTAACCACCAAATTCAAAACTCTAAAAATACAACATTCAGAAACCATGAGTGAAATCTATATTATCCTCTGTAATTTATCTAATCAAACATTTTTTCTTGGAGAAGAATACTCCAGCTCTAAGCTAGTTAGAAAAGTCAACAGAGCAAAATTAAAGGTGAAAGGTGTATCACATTACAAGTCACACATGAAGTGACCGTTGGAAAAAAATATAGACATCATATATATAATAAGAATAATTACATGCTATTATTTACTATCACAAAATATTAGTTCAAATTAAAAGTGATCTAATTTAGCTGAAGTTTATGGGGCTTCAATTATTAAATAAAGTAATACATGTAGATAACCTAGCAACTAATTTCCAATTGATGATGGGCTAATTAGAAATTAAGATTAATGTAGAAAAGTTACATACTAGGGTTATGATCCCAAATTGCATATAGTAACTTTTCTAACATCTCATCTTCAAAAAAAAAAAAAAAACTTAAAATAAGGATTCACCAAAATTTGGTGGTATACCGAAGAAGTCTCACTAACTCTTTGACTACGGACAGGAAAAGAGGATAATTGAATTTATATAGAATCAATCTAAAATCAATCTACCCATGAGGATTAATTAAGAAAATGGAATTTAGAGAGAGTCACTTTCTCTAAAATACGAGTGTATTAATTTGAAAAATCAAAACCACAAGATTTCTAAATTTCATGATATCAATGGATTCAGGTATGCTTTTGCATCTAATTTTGTGTTTTATTATTAATAATTTGACATGACAGATATTGATTTATGGTTTTAAGTTTTATATCAAAATTTTACGATTCTTATAGTGGCCACTTCGATCTTCATTTCAATTGAAGAGCTTCAAGAACAATTTGTTTTGCTTACCTAGACCTTTAATAAAACCTTTAAAAGCAATTCAGGAGGTTTAAGAAGTTTGAAGCCACCAAAAACATTCTCAAAAATAAATATCAAAGATGAAAATGAAGGAAAGAGAAATGAATCTAGTGCCATGAGTATCACGAATTTGGATACACATTCAGGTTGAATATACTAATACTCTGAAAAAAAAGTTAATAACTGTTCGTTTCATCGATATGTATTGATATATACCAATTTCACATCCACCATCATACCTCGACTCTCAAAAGGTTATAATCTTTTTTATATGTTCATTACAATAGATTACTTATGTTGCTAACACCCACGAACATTCCTATTATACATAAAACATAATGAATCAAAGTATTTAGTTTATTGATTAAGAGTGTTTATTATAATTTTAAAATTTCCAGATTAATTTATAAATTATATTTAAGTAGTAATTTAAAAGTTACGTTTGAGTTTAAGATTCTATTATATCTAAATATTTTGTACTGGATACCTTCTACGGATTGTATTTTTTTCTTTTTCTTTTTGCCTTTCAACGTTTTCTATTACATAATGATTTACATCGGATTGTCTAATTTTTGCTCCTTTTTATTTTGTTCTTTCGTGTACTTCGATTTAATGATGGGCTAAATTTGGTATTTAAAAAGCCATCAAATAGGTTTAATTAGAGATGGTAGTGACGAATGATGCCAGATTCACCTCTACAGTCACTTTATTCCAATTTTTATGTACATCTCATTCCGCTCAATTTGGTGTTTTACTTATTTTTTTATTTTTTAAAAAATAAACAGAATTATCTAAAAAATATTTTTAATATTCTCAACTTTATTTTTACAAAATACAATTAAGGGATAATAGGTAAAAATAAGTTTTTCCTATGACATATTTTCAACTTTTTTAATAGTTATGTACGAGGGTAAAATAGTAATTTTATACAATAGACGAATCAAACAATTATTATAATTGTTCTGTTTTGATTTTTTACGTGCCTGTTTCACTGTTTATGTTTGAGGATCGTAGCTGCCCCTCCCAATAACATCATCTCCAAAGTTCATAACTACGTTCTTCCCTTAAAAATGTAATGTGTCTTACCATTATATTCGAACACTTGTTAAATTATTGCTACCAAAAGAAAAAAATGTATATACTTTGATAATTTCACTTCTAATCCCTTTTAATTATAAACAGATAAATTAATATTTTTAACCCTTCCAAGAAATTATTTATTTAATTTAATACAATATCTCTTAGCTTAAAAAATAAAATTTATTTATACTCCAACACCAACACCAAATTCTAAACTTCCATCCCTAAGTTGGATGAATAAAGAAATACATGTTTATGAAGTGCTTTATGTGGTTTCGCATTAAGAGTAATATTCCTGCGGTCTTTTCATAAATAAATTCCAATTTGACTTTGATGTTAGATTGTTGTGGTTAACAACAAACACAACACCTTTCTGGTTTTCTTTCATTAATTAATTTATATCCCATTCCACGATTGGTTTGCTTTACAAAATGGAAGAAGCTTTTTATACCATTACCTCTTTGTTTAATAAAGAAGAAGTAGCAATGAAGGCACAATGAATGGTAATGAAAGATGCCCACTTCTTCTTATCAGTTATTAGTAATATTTTATATAAAATGAAAACGTGATGAGAAAGGAAAATTATTAATAATAATAATTACCCCTCAGGTGAGACCTTTATTCTACCCACTCACCTCTAAAAGGATAAAATAAGTCAAATGGAATAAAGAGAAACACTGAGATTAGATTAGGTTACTATGTAATCACTACAATTGTAAAACAACCAATCTTTGTGATTTGAAGCAAAGAATGGAAGGGTGATTAAAACTTTTAGTAGACGTTTGTTTGGGATGGATTCATATCGTATTAACTTTATCCCTATTCTTAAATTTATATCAAAAAATGATCATTTTATCTTATCATGATGGATCATTTGGGAGACAGTAATTTTCTAGGTAGGCAATGATGGGATAGGGATGTGTGAAACATGCAAGACAAGGCCCAACGCCTGTTCTTGACGAGGTAAACTAAAAAGCACTACGTGCTAATTATACATATGTTCACGGAGCCTGACAAGTATTGGCATATGGGATAGTGTTTGTTGTTACTGCTTGACGAGATTCTGAGGGTGAAGTCCATATGTGCGATCTACCCATCACACTTTATATTAAATTTGATTAATTAATTCTTTTTATTTGATTTAACATATTATTATTGTAAACTAATTAAAATTTTATTACAGTCGATTGAGTTTTAAGTTCGATTGGTATGTATATTATTGTTAATGCAGGAAGACAAGGATTCGACTGCGATGAAGTGCATTATCCTCCTATTTATGGATTGAAGAGGAGATATAAATAATTTTAAGCATTGTATAAAAAAAACAAATATGATATGAGATTACAAACAAACCACACGTTTTTGTTTTCAATTTATTTAATATGGAATACAGTTTCACGTATAATTTCATTCCAAAAGAGTCATAATAATTATAGTGAACATAATATATAGACAATGATATGACGTGCATGTATGATCTGCTAGTAGCTTAGCTGAAAGTTATCAAAGGACTTGAGGAACCGGAGAGCAGCATCCTTGGCCTTTTCAGGTGGAGGAGTGGCCGGTGCGGACACCTTGAACTCAGCCTTCCATTCAGCAATGCATTTGTTAACGTTGTTATCTCCTTCAATAGGAATGAATGAGAAAGTGACTCTGTAAGCATCATACATCTCCTTCAAATCCCCTCCTATCACTTCATATGTCACCGACCTTCCCGTTTCCACCTTTTCTATCTTCTCCACGGATTCTTTCACATAATTCCTTATAGCTGCATGTAATTATGACTTGACTTGTAATAAAAAAACATGTATTTTACTAAGACTTTTGACTCACTTTGTTTTCAATCGTTTACTATGATTGCGTCATGTAGGATGATGATCTTAAAGATTTTGGAACATTAATTCACTCACAAACTTTTAAGACCAATCCCATAATAGGTTTGGATGGACGGTACGTTTACTTGCGGTTAGTGTAAAAATAGCGATGACAATAAAATTAAATATTGTAATAATACTGTAATATGATACAAAAAATAAACTAAACACACCGCAATATACCCCACTACTTATCTAAACCCACACTAAATGATCTAGCATCTAAAGCTTTTATGTTAGAAACATTATAGTCCACATCTCCATATTAATCTACAACAATATTATAATATTGGCCTCACAGTCCAATTATACGACCCAACCCTTCAATTTGGGTTCGAATCATAGAAAATGCTAAAACTAGTGGTACTAAATAATTAACCAGATGGAGTCTTAATCAAAACTAAACAATCATCCAAAATTAATCTAAAAAAACCACCATCAACATCGCAATCAATTAAGATAAACAGTATGATTAAAAAAATGAAAAAAGTAATATATATGATGATAAATCATGTCAGGACCACTATTTAAATCCCTTTTGCTCGATAAATTCAAGTAAATTAAAAGGTAAGAGAGACATGTGTGTAAGTAAGTAAAAGGAGGGCTACGAACCAGGACCAAGCTTGAAAAGCCTCAAGCTGCCAGGGGCACCATCACCTTGAATGTATTCAGCGGCAGAAAGCAAATCAGGATTGATTTTGCTAAGGATTGCATTGTTTCTGTACATTTCCCAAGCTTTCTCCGACGGGATGTTCAGTACCACTTCCCCTTTCATCGTCTCCATCTCCTTCTTCTCTCTCTTTCTGTGTTTGTGTGAGTACAAACATATTGTATACAGGTGGAGTTGGTTTTTATAATAAGACACTGCAATAAAGCCCACGTAATGTGCTTTTTTATTATTATTATTATTATTATTATTATTATTATTATTATTATCCTTTTCTTATGTTTTCACGTTGCTATTTCTTACATCCAATTATTGCACACACATCCCCTATTTTTTAAAAAAATTAATCCCAATCAATATTGTTGACACATTGTGAGGTAAATTTGTTTCTATGGTTGTTTGTATGATTGAAATACTGACCACAGTTTCAAACACTATTACATTGCTCTACTTGTCTATTTTAAAGTTTGTGCTATTTATTTTGAAGATAATTGTATGAGCAAAGCTCAAAATATGAAGACTAATTGAGTTGAAATTGAAGACTTGAACATTGACTTCTTGCGAATTAATATCGGTTACTTGCGGAACAAGTAAAGTTACTTTTTATATTTGAAGACATTGGATTAAACCAAAACTCTTATGGAAGTATTATCTTATGCAGTTATGTTGATCTTTAGCCTTCTTTAGAGAGAAGTGATTAGATTGTAATTCTTATGTAAACACAACTTAAGTAGTATATAAACTTAAGTTTTGCCTAGGTTAAGGGTAACTGAGACTTTGGATAGAGCACAAATATGTTCAAGTTAGGAACATGTGTGTGCATTATTTTTGTAAACAATCAAGTATCTTGAGTTGCAAAATTAAGCTTTCGGGACGAAAGCTTAGAGGGATGGTGATCTAGTTTTTGTACAACGGTGAGGTCACTAAATTAGTGACTGTTAGACTAGTGTTAGGACTTAAATCATTGGTTGTACAGTGAAAAAGATAGTGAACCATTATTCTGGGCAAGGCCCTATAGACGTAGACTGATGTCGAACAGCATAAACAATCTCGGTGTTCCTTTTATTGTTTTCGCACTTTTTGTTTCGTGATTGAAACTGTGACCATAGTTCCAAGCTTCATTTTAACCATAGTTTTAGTTTGCCAAGCAAGTACCCCCTTTCGTTTTTACCTATTATATTCTCTTTTACAAATCACAGGTTTCAAATTTTATATAATAATATAAGAGAAATCTATTTACATCGGTGCAAATTTAAAGTGGTTTACACCATTTTGTAACTTACTCTCATATTTCTTGCTTTATTAATATAAATCATGCATGCCAAATTTGACGCAAATTAAAAATTCCAAACTATTTGTTTTATATATATAAAACTTTCAACTGTTGAATGAATATTAATATATACACTTTTTTAGATTGATATGATAGAGATATCAGATCGGTTTGAAATTTTTATGCATCACAAATATAATTATATCGATAAATTTAATAGTTGAATTTATAAAATATTAATTATAGAAAAATTATGAAAAAAGTGGATTCCTCTCTAATAATATTTTGAGATAAAAAAAAAGAGAAATTGTTTTAGAAAAATGAAAACACACCTTTTTAGGTTTTTGGCACGTTGGAATCAAAATAAGCATAGTCCCACTTAAATCAATGAAACAAAGAAATTGAGAAATTACTAGACTCACGTGATTAAAGTTTCTTTAATTTACGGTTTTTAAGTTCTTTTTAGGTTTTCTTTTATTATATTTTTTAGGATAAGGCATTTTCATTTTGGGTGATAAAAATAAAATTTTTACAGCTTCATCATTTAATTTTTAGGATGTTTTATTTTAGTCACTCAACCGTTATATTTTTAACAGTGGTTAACTATATATGTCGTATTATGTTCACACTTTCATTTTGGCCACTCAACTTCTAAGTCGTTTTTATTTTAGTCACCCCAAAAAAAATCTTCTTTAAAATATTGATTGGGGTAAAAAATTTTAAGGATTAAAGTGAAAAAAGATAGAAACTAAAATAATATATTAAAAAAATTGTCAAATTGTACTTGCTTACATATTGCTGAAAATTCTTTTTTATATATATTTAAATTTAAAAATTCAAAATTCAAAATATAAAAAAAGTTAAATAAATTGTTGAAAAATTTTATCCCTTAATAATGTTAACCGATTTGTTATTGTAATATTGAAATTAATTAAATTAATCTCATACTAAATTTTAAAATTTTATTTTATGTTTCCATATTATTCTTAATGAAATCAACTCGATAACTCATATTTAATAACTGTTTGTGAAATTTAAATTTCTTTTGATTATATAATCTTGAATAGGGGTGAGCGTACAATCGAATTGAGTGAAAATTTTTCGAGTTAATTGACAAATCATATTTTATCATCTAAACTCGATTTGAAATTTTTTTAAATTGAGTTGAGTCGAATCGAGTGAAACTGATCGAGTTAAATTAAAAAAATTAAACATGTCAAATTAAAGTCTTGTTACAGTATAAATAATTATCTATTAGAGCACATAAATTTGAAAGCATATATATTCGAAAACTTTTTAAAAGCAAAATAATAAAAAAATAAGATACTTTAGCATGATAAACTTGAATCATTAATTAACTTATTTAGGCCCCAAAATTATTAATTTAGAAAATTTTCAATTTTTTAACTTTCTTTTTATATTCTTTATAATTTTTTAATTTTTTTAAAAATTAAAAATTAAAAATTTTGGAATTTTTATAAATATATTGAACTTTAAAAATTATTTTGAATTTTTTTTGTAATCTTTTGGAGAGAGAGACCAATTTGCTCATTTTTAAATTCGACAGGGACCAAAGAGGTATTTACACCAATCTATTATTCAAATTATTCGAGTTATAAACTTCAACTCCACTCGAACTCGAAACTCAAATTATTTATTCGAGTTGACTTGGATAACTCGAAGAACTCAATTCTATTAACTCGAAATTCAATTTTTTTTTCAAATCGAATCAAATTTTGCTCACCCCTAATCTCGAATCTTTCACACTAAGCTAAAAGCAAAAAAAAAAAATCATTGCAATCAATTAAATTAATTGCTTGTTCTTCCTTTGGGTAAAGAAGTGATGAACAATTTTTGGGTTTTGTTTGGCATGGAAGATAAAATTAATTAATTTAATTAATTGTAATGATTTTACTTTGCTTTTAGCTTAGCATGAAAGACTTGAGATTATATAATCAAAAGAAATTTGGGTTTCATGTACAATTATTAAAGAAGATTTATTTGATTTTATTTTAATTTGGAAACATAAAATAGAATTTTAAGATTTAGAAGGAGATTGAATTAATTAATTTATTTAATTCCAATATTATAATAACAAATCGGTTGACACTATCAATGAATAAATTTTTTTAATAACTTATTTAATTAATTTTTGATATTTTGAAATTTAAAATTTCAATATTAAAAAAAAATTAGAACTTTTGACAAAGGGGTAAACAAGTACAATTTGACAGTTTTTAAAGCATTATTTTAGTTTCAAGCATTACTTTAATCCTTAATGTTTTTTTTACCCTGATCAATATTAAAAAAAGGATATTTTTTGGATGACCAAAATGAAAGCAACTTAAAAGTTGGGTGACCAAAAAATAGTGTGAACATGATGTGGCGTGTACAAGTTAACTGTCATTAGTGATTTAATGGTTGGGTGGCTAAAATGAAAGTTCCCTAAAAGTTGAGTGACGAAATTGCAAGGATTTTCAAAATGAAATCATCCCAAAAGTTGGGTGACCAGCTAGGTAGTTTACCTTTCATGATCTATTACTCTTGCATTATAATTCTATTTTATTAGTATGTTACCATGCTTAGCATTGGGTAATTATTTATCTATGTCAAATTATAAAGTAAAAATTTAAAGGTTAAATGTTCTAAGTACTTATACACTTCGTACATTTTAAATTTAATGTCCTTACTTTTATTTTCAGGAATTTATTTCCTATACTTTTCAAATTTAAAAATGCAGGTTCAAATGTTACCACTGTTAAATTTTTTCTATTAAATTTCACTTGATTACTTTTTGAAATTAGAAAGGAAAAAAAAAGACTTAGTAGTGATGTAACAAAAAATTAGTTGAAAATATTGATGTGAATTTTCTTTCTTAGAAACACCCATTCGAACTAGTTATGATAGTATATATATATTTGGAATAGTGCTCTTAAGAAAGATTATGTCAACATTGTAATTGAAATAGTTAAAAATATTAATTATTTAGACTAATTAATAACATTAAAAGTAGAGGGACCAAATTATGTCAAAAATTAAAGTACATGGATTCAATCCAAGTTTCAGCATAGTAAAAGACAAAATTGAAATTTGACTATTCTCTTATTTTAAAAAAAAATCCAAGCAAATTCAAAAGATGTGTCAAGCTCTAAGACCGTAAGAGTATTCAAATTATATATAACTACGTGATAGTTTAATCGAAATGTTAATAATATTTTTGCTATTTGAATTAACTAATAACATTATAAAATATAGGGACTAAGTTATATAAAAAATTAAATTCCAAATTCAAGTACAATAACGAGAGTAAACCGAAATTGAACATTTTCTTATAATGTAAATCATAGACGTGTCAGAAAAAGGACATCCCTAAAGTCCTTCCTAGTTATATAGATTGTAAAAGTAAAAGACCAAATTAAATAAAATTAATATGTAAAGGTTAAATTCTAAATATGATTATAATAAAGGGATTAAAACTAAAATTTCATTATTTATCTTTGAAGGATAAAAAGAAAAAAGAAAAGAATAGTGGGTGTGCAAGTGTCATGAAAGAAGGCAGTAAAACCTTGCTTTTTATATGTAGTTTGTAGATAAGGATTAAATCTCAAATACGATTAGAGTAGAGGGATTAGAAGTAAAAGTTAACCATTTATCTTTAAAGTAAAAGCAATTGTAGTGGGTTTGTGCACGTGTCGTGAAGTCTTCCTTTTAAATATTTCATAGTAGTCCTCTTAGATTCTGCTGTTTGGCACTTGATTGGCAGCTTCAGCACTAACCAAAACCACTATGAGATATTTTGAAGTGAAGAATGTTTGCGTCATAAATTCGGTCCAAGTAGAACTTTATGGAAAGCATTTTTATAATAAACAAAATTGTATGTTTTGGGATTAGAATGAAATCATGAAAACCGAAGTTAATAGTCCATGGTTTTATATGTTCAAATCTTCTTATATTGTGAACCCATTAAGAGATCATCGCAAAGCTAGAAGATAGAACTATTATTGGGATCAATACTAGATTTTAGGGGTAAGTTTGATTTTCCATTTTTTCTATTTAAATGTTTTTGTTTTAAAATTTTGGACTTATTTTAATAAAATGAGCTTTATTTTATATCTTTTTGGACATTAATAGATGAACTTTTAAAGTTTCTCCATAAATATTTATAAAAAAATTAAGTAAATAAAAAATAATCAATAATTCTTATATGTTATTTAAAATTAACATATAAAAATGTACATTATTTTCACTATTTTAGATATAAAATATTTATTTTTAAATAATAAAAATTAAAATTTATTATAAATTAAATGAAAATAGAATCCGTTTCGATTCGAGTAATCGTGGTTTTTAACTTGTATTCCATAAATCATTTAAGCATCTTAGTTTAAATTAATTTTCAATTTTTCTCACTCACTCTTATTGGATTTATTGAAAGTATCATCGAATCAATAGCAATAAGTCCTGTTTGAATATGCTCATAAACAGAACCTCTCGAAATAATACCTGAGGCAGGAGATTCAATTAACCGAGATTTAGAAGTTGGAATTTCACCCCAACCATCAATAGGCTTAGCCAGATCATTTATAACACACCCAAATAAGCCTCACTCACTGGTATCTGAGCAATTTTTCCTGTTACTTTTACAGAACTTCCCTCTTGTATCATCAAATCGTCACCCATTAATGCAACGCCAACATTATTTGATTCCAATTTTAGGGTAATGCCTATAGTAACCTCTTCAAATTCTACTAATTCACCTACCATTACTTCATCAAGACCACGAATACAAGCAATGCCGTCGCGCACTTGAAGTACGGTATCAGTATTTACAATCTTTACTTCTCTATTATATTGCTCAATACGTTCACGAATAATATTACTAATTTCGTCGGCTCTAATAGTTACCGTGAGTATTTTCTAATTATTTTTTAAAAGAAAAAAAATCATTTTTTTATCACCCCAAGTTCCATCATGTTCATTCTCTAGAATCTTTTGCTTATAAAACCATTATATTCTTAATCCACACTCGTACCATTATGAATTAAGTCCTAGAAATTTTAATTAATGAATAAATTGGAAAATGGAATTATATTGTGATGACTAATTGAGGGTATATTATGGTGTTTAATTTCTTAAGATTGTAGGCTGCTAGTGGAGGAGGAGGTCATAGGAAGAAATTAAGTTAAAAAAACAATAGGCCAAACTTTTTCTAGGACCTAGGGGAATATTTATGATTTGTTTTGATATTGTTTCCATTCCATCTTGAAAATCTAATAAAGTGTTGTATTCACCTTTAATATACTTGATATCAATTTGAAAAGATGAAATATCTCTTGTAATCTAGCAAATATTTGACTGAATATTTTTCAAATATAGTCTATGTATCTTTCATGTTAATTTTAGGATTCATGTATAATAAGGGTAATTACATGTTATCATTATAGGTTAGCTCAAATTAAAAGTGATCTAATTTGGTTAAGGTTTATTGGGATTTAATTATTAAATAAAGTATGGGTCAAATATGTGTAAATACTCTAGTAACTAATTTCTAATTGACGATGGGCTGATTAGAAATTAGGGTTGATATGTCTAAGTTATGTATTAGGGTTATGGTCCCCAAATTACACATAAGATATCTTTAGAAAAGAGAGAGTCACCTTCTCTAGATTACTTATGTGCTAATTTGGAATATCAAAACCGTAAGATTTGTAGATTTTAAAAAATTGATGAATTCATGTACGTTTCCACATCTAGTTTTGCTATTGACTTATTCTTGATGATTTGACATGACAAATGTACAAGCCCAAATATGCCCGGGTCTAAGCCAACACTCAGGCCCAAACCAACAAACAAGACCCAAACCCTAAACCCGGCAACTAGCAGCCCAACACAGCAAAACTAAAAAATCAAAAGAAGAAAACCCTAGCCGTAGCAAGCCCTCGCCTCCAGCAAACATCCAGTCGCCGTAGGACTCGGAGATCGGCCTCCCCACGCTCGCTGTTTGCTCCACGAACTCCTGCAATCGTGGACTCAGAGAATCCGGAGGAGAAAAACAAGCAAAGAAACAATATCATCGATTTATTTTCTTTTTTTTTCGGCCTATAAGAGGCCACTTTTAATCTGTAAATAGGGGGAGAAGAGAAAATGAACAGTGAACAGAACCAATATCAGTTTTTCTTAAGGTGATTTTTTGGTTTTCATTGTAGCGTTCATCGTTCTTCCACATATATATACATGTATTTTCTTTTACTTTTTTTTCCTTTTATTTCATTTAAAATAATAAAAAACAAAAAGAGGAAAACTTACCTTTCGACAAAGTCACCGAGCCGTCGCCATCTCCGTCGCGTTCGGAGCAGTGGTGAAGGGGCTAACGATAGGCGGCGCAAGGAAGCTAGGGTCGAAACCCTAGCAGAGCAAAAGAGGGGGTTTTTTTTCCTTTTCATTTGGGTAAATGATTTTTTAGAGAAAAAAATCTGTTTTAAATAACAGATCAAAACGGCGCCGTTTTGTCCAGGCCCTGACCCGCGCTGTGACCCGACCCGAAGGGGAGGATCCGCGTGTTTGGCTTCAAAGGGGAAATTGCGCATTTGGCCCCTCTCTTCTGCAACGCGCTTCAATTAAACATTTTTACTTGTTTTAAATTTGGGCTGCACATTTTAATTTTTCCTCAATTCGGTCTTATGTTGCGCAGCGTTTAGGAAGGCGGGAATAATTTCCCTTTTGGTCCTCCGCTATTGCGCGCATATACAATGTGGTCCTGTCTTTAAATTTGCTTTGAATTTTCCCATTTTTTCTTTTAAGTTCAATTTAGTTTTTTAAAACTATTTTATTCATTTTTTATTATAATTATGTTATACTATGATTTTTATTGTTATTATTATTATTATTATTATTATAATTATTTTATACATACATGCGTCGTTCTTTTATTTAATATATATATGCATGTTGAATTTCAATGTCAAAGCAGTAAGTTATACTACATTGCAAATACTGAATATGAACCCAATGAAAGCAATACCTGTTATGCGGACACAGCCACACAAGTCAAGGCATCTGAGATCAGGGCATCCATATGCTAGACTCGTAACTCCTAGATCACCAACGTTGTCACACCATCCCAGATTTAAAGAGTGCAACATATTGCAGTTCTGTCCAATAGCCTATACCAATATTTCTGACTCAAGTAAGTCAATTTTCTAATTAGCAAGTAAATAATAGTATTGTTCATACCTGCAATGCGCAGTCAGTTGCAGCTTTAACGCATCCACAGAGATTTAATATTTTTAGTTTTCAACAAAATTTAGTCAAATATTCAAGACCTTCATCACTAAATGATGTGCAGCCACTGATGTTAAGTTTTGTAAGCTTACGGCAACCATGGGCCAAAGCTTACAATGAGCGATCACCAAGCTTGAAACTTTTGCTGAGGTCCAGGTCCTGCAGATCATGACAGAATTTCGCAATCGTCTCAAAAGCAGTGTCCTCAAGCTGCAGATTTTCTTGGCGTAGTGCGAGAGTTAGCAATTTGGTAAATTTAGGAGCAAGGGATAGAACCAAGTTGTTCATGTTCTTCCAGCACCTGCAGCAAGATACCACACAACCCAATTTTAGCGAGGAAGTAAACTACCACAAATAAAATGACAAATCTAAATGCAGCCAAGCATAATATGAAAAAGTTTCCAACCAATAAGGTAGATATAAGATATTTCAACATCTCCACATCAAACACGCTTTAACCATTACTACTAAGATTAAATGTTAAGCAAGTTAATAAGCATCAGGGGGCACAAAAATACTACCATAACCACCAATATACATTGATAAATATATTTAAGAATTGATAAACCCGACTAGGAGATTGTTTTCAAGTCATGCATTATTTTATCCTACCTATCAGAAACTAACGTACTAGGTGCTACAAACTTGGAGAACACTGAATACATCTTCCTAAATCAACCAAATACTTTCTTCAAGATTCATAAAAAGGAACAATGGCAAATATATTATTTGTAAACTCGTATCATTTATGAAGGTTCAAAAATCAGAAGCATAGCCAAATGAATGGTACTTCAACAAAAAATCATGCAAGTTTGCTGGTTAATTATAGTTAAAATAGAAAGTGACACAAGCAATTGTAAAGGCAATAATCAAGGGCTAACTGAAAATAGAACTTTATGAGGTTAACCCAGACATCTCAAGATGGGTAGGAAATGCAAGTTCAATCAAAGGGAATTACATCTTAAAGAAAAAAAAAGATAAAGCTTCACTAGTCATAATTTCAGACAAAGAAAACGCAAAAACTAAATCAAATCGGCAAAACACGATCTTAATCTTAGACATAAATTATGCAACAAATCGCCGAAAACATTGAAGAGCTAGGTAAGTCACGTGTAACACCCCTTACTCGTATTCGACATCGGAATAGGGTACGAGGCATTACTAGAACACATACATTTGTAAACGTATTGAATCGAGTTATAAAATTTCATCCAAATTAAAATTTTCAAATTATTAACATGCTTTTATAATTCTTCACAATATATATAATGCAACATTTCCTTCCAACCACAATCTCAAATAATGAATTTAGTCAATCGAGCTTAATATCAGATGTCAACTTATTTTCCAACATTTAACTTCAATTGCACTACAAATACTTGTCAAATTAAGGATCGTCTTACGGATTTGAGTACATCGTTTGCCCGACACCACGATTTGCTTGAATATTTCACAATGCTATAACTCAGTATGGTTTTCTTCACGGAAATACCATACCTACTTTTCACAACTCAGTATGGTTTTCTTTACTGAAACACCATACCTACTTTTCACAACTCAGTATGGTTTTCTTTACCGAAACACCATATCTACTTTTCACAACTCAGTATGGTTTTCTTCACGGAAATACCATACCTACTTTTCACAACTCAATATGGTTTTCTTTACCGAAATAACATACCTACTTTTCACAACTCAATATGGTTTTCTTCATTGAAACACCATACCTACTTTTCACACTTTGCCATGGATCCACCATGGACTTATTCGTCGATTCATCACTGGCTACTGAACGCACGTACTCAATCCTGTGTATTGCTTAATTTGAACTAACAATCTCATTTTCTTCTCATTTTTACCATAATCATAATTCAACAACAATATACGAATTGTTACATTATATCATTCACACATTAACAATTAATTATAAAAGTTCAGCTGTATGAACTTACTATTTCATTACCTTTCCACACCCGTTTTCTATGCACATCACACAGAATATAAACATATCATTCAACCATAGTCGCAAGCTAGTGTATTTAAACATAACTCTTTTTTTGGGGCTAACCACATGATAAACCATTTCACTAGAGATTACTTAATTTAAATCTTACCACCCTTTTCATGATCACAAGCATATTTCCAATTACGCACTTACCATTTCAGTGCATAACTTATAAATTTAACGCGGCATAATCCAACCACTACTTGGCCAAAGCCAACATGTGTTAATTCATAAACCATTCATGACATTACTTCATGCCAAATTATATACGGAATATACCATACACACATATTATGAAACTTTATTTTCACACATGAGCTTATACCATGACCAATAATGCTCAAATATAAGCATCATTTCTATTTCATCATTTATCAATTAAAATCAAGCATATGACCAATTATACACAAATCATTCATATATTTTCCAATTTTCCTCCTCATCCTCTCCATTCCACATCCTTAATGTATATAACACACTTAAACAACATTAACTATAATTTCACTATTCACTCACATGTATATTCAAAGCTGTTTATCCGAGTCAGAGTCACTAAATTATTTTTATCCGGAGCTACACAGTTCAAAATTAAGATCCATTAATTTTACCTAAAACTAGACTCACATATCTTATTACCATAAAATTTTCATAATTTTTGGTTTAGCCAATTAATACAATTTATTCTTTAAAGTTTCCCCTATTTTGCTATCTGACAGTTCCGACCACTCTTCACTAAAAATGAATTATCTAATTGTACAGAATTTGGATGATGTTTCCGTTTATTTAATTCGAAAATATATTCATTAAATATTCTAAGCATATAAATTATAACTCATAATTATTTTTCTTCATTTTTTATGATTTTTCAAAGTCAGGATAGGGGAACCCGAAATCATTCTGACATTGTCTCACAAAAATTATTATATCTCATGATTTACAATTCCATTGCTTACACTGTTTCTTCTATGAGAAACTAGACTCAATAAGATTTAATTTCATATTTTATTCACCCACTAATTCAATTCCCACAATTTTTGGTGATTTTTCAAAATTATACTACTGCTGCTGTCTAAAACTGCTTTAGTGCAAAATGTTGATTTCCATTTTGCCCCAAATTTCACAGTTTATGCAATTCGATCATTTCTCAATTAACCCCTCAATTAATATAATTTTCTCAATTAATAATTTACCTAGACATTATAAGTTATTTCACAACTATTTAAATTTAGAATTTCCACATATAACCCTAACTTCAATCTCTTTTACTATTAGGTCCCAAACATTCACTTTCTATTCAATTATTTTGATAAAACCAGCATATGAACAATTTAAAACTCTAATTCCATGCTAAATCATCATATACTTCCAGCATGCATTCATAGCAACTTTCAACTTCTTTCATAGAATCAAAAACTAATGAATACAACAAGTGGCCCTAGTTGTAAAAGTCATAAAAACAAAAAAAATTTCAAGAAATAATCAAGAATTGAACTTAACTGCAGTAAAAATATGAAGAACCAGCTTAAGAAAACCCTTCTATGGTGTTTTAGCTGATGAGAATGCAGAAAAATGAAGAGAAATCTAGATAATTCCACTTTGGTCCTAACTTTATTAAGTAAATTTTGCAATATTCCAAATTTTCCCTTAATTCTCCTGACTTTGTTGCCGATTTCATGCCTTTGCCGTCCAGCCCAAATAGAATTTGGGTCTATTTTCCTTTTAAGCCCTCTTTCTTTTATCATTTAAGCTATTTAATCATTTCCCAAAATTTTACATTTGTTACAATTTAGTCCTTTTTGTTCAATTAATTACCGAAACTTTAAAATTTCTTAACGAAACTTTAATACTAACTTTTTAGCACTCCATAAATATTTATAAAAATATTTATGGCTCGGTTTAAGATCTCTGAGGTCTCGATACCTCATTTTCGATTCTAATTATTTTAATATTTATTTCTAGTGCACTATTCACTATTTCAAAAATTTTCCTAACTTCACGTTTAACTTATACTCACTAAATTAATAATATTTTCTACCCATTTTTCGAATTTAGTGCTCTCGAATCACCGTTCTGACACCTCTGAAAATTCAGGCCATTACATTTTCCTCGTCGAATTTGTGGTCCCAAAACCACTGTTCTGACTAGACCCAAAATAAAGAAGATGAGGAAAAAAACGAAAGAAACATTTAAAGCGATAAAAATCATGAGCCAAAACAATTAATGAAATGAAATGAATTTTCAAAAAACAAGATCAAGCAGTTTCGTAAATTCGTAAATAGGATACAAAAAGGTTTTACAAATTTAGGTTAGACTGTAGCGTTTCCAGCAGAATTGGAGAGCACACGTTTTACAATTTGGGGAGCATCAAAAACAGCTATGTATTTAAACAAACCAACGTACCTTCTCATGGTATCTTTTAAGCTTTTAAGCACTGGAGGGTTGCCTCAAAGCAGTAGCAGCTATCCTGAATGAGAAATCAAATTTCTGTTCTTTTCAGCCAAAAGCACATTTGTGGGAGAAGACAATTCCAAAGAACCAGCAAAGCAGGGGAAAGAAAGTTTGTGGGATAAGATGACAGGTTAATTTGGTCAATTTTCAGCCAAAAGTACTTTAAGCTGAAGAAAATGAGAAATTTTTAGCTTTTCATTTGGAGAGAAGTCTTTTTCTGATGGTGAAATTTTCTGAAGAAAAGGAGGCTGTTCTTCATTCCCTTTAAGGGAAAATGACTTTTTTAGCCAAAAGTCCTTCTAAAACGTGCAGAAGAACGGGGCCTTAAAAAAATGAGTTAAAGATTAATGTTTCTGGTTTTTTATTGCGCTCTTTAGATAACCTTATTTTGGGTTATTTCAGAAACTGTAGTGCAATCAGAAATTTTAGTTTTAACCTTTGACTATTGGGTAAATTTTAAAATTGAATATTGGTATAATTATATATATATTAAAATAACTTAATTGAAGCAATAACTCACCAAAGTGATCTTTTTGTATAATTTATTTTGTTTTAAAATATAAAAGGTTGTGCGTAGGTAACTTAAGTTATGTTAATATTGATCGGCCAAAATGAAAGTTAATGATATTACATGTACAACTATGGTAATAAACATGTGACATTTATTCGGCTTTACATGTGAACAATAAATTAGCCCAAAGGAATATTTATGGTTCGACATGTTTTTATTGTCAATGTTTGATTATTACACCCAAGATATCACTTAAAAAGTTAATATTTTGTCCAAATATGAAATATTAAAATGTCTAATATCTTAAGATGAGGTTTACCTTTATTCAAATTGGTTTGCTTTAAATTTGAAGTCTTATGTGAAGTTGTTTATGATTTATTCAACTATTATTATATTTGCCAACATCATTGTGCATAAATATATATACATATGTATACTATTATTTTTTTAATTTGGTTGAAAGACAAAATTAAGAGATACTTTGAAACAAATAAATTCAGATTTTGGCTTTGGGTTTTAATTAAGAATGTCTAATATATTAAATAGATTAGTTGAAACAAAATGTCACCAAAGTGACCTCTTTTGCATAGATTAGTTTATTTAAAATATCAAGATGATTATATGTTTTTGTGATTTATGCGTTTATTAACTGACCCAAAAGGTAAGTTAATATTTGACAGAATTTTAACGACATTTGTGATAATAAATGTGTTACAATTATAAAGTACTTTATGTGAGCAATATGTTAGTCCAAAGATTAATTTATTGTTTGACATAATTTATTGTCAATGATTGATTGCTACAACAAGAGTACCGCTTACTATTAATATTACTGTCCAAAGACTTGATATTAACGTTGTATTTGGTATCTTGAGATAAGATTCGCCATTATTTTGAATTTATTGTTTACGTATGAGTGTTGATGAGAGCTTGTTTTTATTTATTTTTATTTTATATTCAGTTAGTTCATCTTCTGCTACCACAATATCTGCTAATATAAATTCTATACTCATGCATAATAGGACTAATTTCAATGAATGAAAAAGACACTTACTTGTAGTGCTTGATTGTATGCATATAGATCTTGCACTAAGAGAAGAACAACCTACACCTCTCATTGCGGAAAGCACCCCTGATGCTAAAAGGGATTCTGAGAGATGGGATCATTCAAATTGCATGAGTCTAGTGATTATGAAGCACAACATTCCAGAATCCTTTACGGGCACAAAATTTGAAAAGATTACTCAAGCCAAGGGTTTCTTTGATGAAATTGAGAAACATTTTGCTAAAGACGATAAGGTTGAGATGACATCACTTCTGACTTCTTTGATGTCTATGAAGCATAAGGGTCAAGGAAATTCTGAGCGATCTAGGGGCTATGAGTTTTATGATCCCACAATTAGGAATATTTTTTAGACGAGAATTGCAACATTTTTTGAAAATGTTGAGTTTGGAGGGAGAAATAAGGTTAGAGACATTACTTTTGAGGAGAAATTGGATTCTAACTCAGTTCCTGCTATCACTTTTGACGATATTTAGGTTCTCATACCTATCATTGATCAAGAAGTGAATCCAGAATATCAATAAGACAATGTTGAACAACTCCTTAATCAAAATGAGGTAATTGTTCTAGAAGAACAAACTCAACAACCTCAAGAACGAATTCCTTTAAGAAGGTTCACTAGAAAAATGGTTATAATGGCTTTGGTGGAATATTTTGACATTAAAATTGCATCAAATGGATTTTAAGTTTAATGGTTTCTAAATGGTAACATTGATCATACATTTATATGGTGCAACTAGAAAACTTTGTGTCTGATGATGCAAATTTAATGATTTGCAAATTAAAGAACTCCATCTATGGGCTTAAGCAGACTTCTAGTCAATAATATTGTAAATTTTACCCAATGATTATCTCATTCGGTTTAAAGATGAATTTGACAGATAATTGTATATACCACAAGTTCAATGGGAGTAATGTCCTGTCACAGTCCGATTTCGACCCTAATCGGACAGTGGTTTCGAGAATATGAATCCGATTCTGAAAAATATTTTAATACTATTTTCTGTGTTTATTATGTGTTAATTTACATGTGTGAAAGTTTCGTGAATTAATTTTATTGTTTGTATGCTTAATTTAATAAAATGACTTAATCGCGTAAAATGTGAAATTGACTAATTAATGTGTAAAGTGCTAACTTGCTAATGTCTTTATAATGTGAAGTCCTTAATAGGAAATTAGGTCATTAATCAAGATAGTGGACGGCATTATGCTTATAATTTATAGTTTTTATATTATGTATAAAGGTTATAATAATATATTATATTATAAAGTTAATATATTAAAAGACAAACAAATTAAAAGCCACATTTTCATCTTATTTTGACCGAAACTAGAGAAAAGAAAAAGAAAGAAACCTAAGCTAGGTTCGGCCATCTTTTGAAGCTTAATTCAAGGTTAGTTTTTGTTCGATTTTTGATAATTTCTACGTTTTTGAGATCATTGCTTTGAATACTTCAAAACCCATGTCTTAATATTGTGAATTGTTGATGATTTTGAAATGTGCCATTGATGAATGCTTGAGCTTTGTGATAGTTGATGATGAAAAATGAAAGATATGTGAAAGATTAACATGTTTTGTCTTTGAATTTTTGGTAAAATTGAGTAATTAGGGCTAAATTGTGAAAATAATTTTTTTAGGGACTAAAATGTGAAATAAATGAAATGTGTGGACTTGTATGAACACTAGGAACATTCGGCCCTAGTATGGTGTGATTAAATTTTGTGTATTCTGTGTTTTGTGCAAAAAGGACTAAATTGCAAAAAGTGTAAAATATTAGGGGAAAAATGGTAATTTTCCCATTTATGTATTTTTGGATTTAGTTGAATGATTTGATGAATAAAAAGGCTAAATTTGAATATGTTTAGATCAAGAAACGAAGAAAACAAAATTGGATTGGGGAAAAACGAAAGTAGTCGAATAGTCGAACGTGTCCGTCGATATCTGAGGTAAGTCAATTAGCAATTAAATGTTATCTAAATTAAATATACGCTTATTATATTTATATTACATATGATAAGCTGAAACTTAATATATTCAAATTGAATGAAACTTTAAATTTTATTATTGATAGCCGAACACAAGAATTTACTTTGGTAAGTTGATATTAATGATGCAAATTACATGTATGTTAGCTAAAGTTTGTTTAAAGTTCAATAATATAGAACTTATAGTGGATAATATATGTATATACATGTATAAGTTCTTGAATTTAGTTAAAAGTATGTATGTTATATTTATATATATAAAGTTCGGATATATATGTATATACATTAATAAATTCTTGAATTTAGTTAAAAGTATGTATGTTATATTTATATATATAAAGTTCGGATATATATGTATATACATGAATAAATTCTTGAATTTAGTTAAAAGTATGTATGTTATATTTATATATATAAAGTTCGGATATATGTGTATATACATGAATAAGTTCTGAATTTAGTTAATGTTGAATGTTATATATGTTTACAAGAGGTTCGGATAGTTATGTATATATGAGTATAAATTCTTGGATTTTATTAAAAGTATGGATGTTACATATATATATATGTATAATATATTTGAATATGTTTGGATCGAATAAGCATGTATATATATGAATAATTGCTTATATTGAGTATAAGTATGAAATTATATATGTATATGTTAAATTCGAAAATGTATGTGTATACAAGTATAAGTACTTGTTTCGAATGTAAGTATAAAATTATATATGTATATATGTTAGATTTGAATATGTATATATGTACATGTATACTTTTTTTTTATTGAAATGGGGTATGAAATTATATAGGTATGTGAGATTCGAATGTTAAATGTACATAGTATGTTATAAGTTAAATAGTATGATATTAGTAGTAGTATCTAAAGTATGAAGTTATAGATAAATGTGTTTGGTTGAATCATTGAGATATTAATGTTGGATTTGGTGATTGAACTTTATATATATCCATGTGGTTCAAGAATATAAGTTATAAATTTTGGGTTGAATTTTTATGTATGGATTTTATATACATATATAGTTTGAATATGAGTTACAACTTATGTGAAATGAGATTTTAGGCTTAGTGTCTAGAAGGCTTATCGCCAGTGAGATAATTCAAACTTTATGTCTAGCAGGCTTGATGCTGGTGAAACATTTCAGACTATAAGTCTAGCAGGCTAAAAGTCGGTGTACTGAATCAGGTTTTAAAACCTAGCAGGCTAAGTGTCGGTGATCTGAACCAGGTTATAAGCCTAGCAGGCTAAGTGCCGGTGATCTAAACCAGGTTATAAGCCTAGCAGGCTAAGTGCCGGTGATCTGAACTAGGTTATAAGCCTAGCAGGCTAAGTGCCGGTGATCTGAACCAGGCTATAAGCCTAGCAGGCTAAGTGCCGATGATTTGAATCAAGTTATAAGCCTAGCAGGCTAAGTGCCGGTGATCTAAATCAGGCTTTAAGCCTAACAGATATGATTTTGGTTATATGTAATGGCTAAATATATGAACATCTGTTTCTATGTATTTGATGAGCATATAAACGTTTGGATCTTTGTGTTTAGTGAGTAAGTACGTATATTGGTTGTTATGAAATTGTTGGATATATATATGTGTGTATGCATTCGGCATATGTGGATTATAAGTATATATGTGCATTCGGCACATGTAATTGATAAGTATAAATATATGATTTTGGCATATGTATTTGAATAATTATATATATAAATGCATTCGATGAAGTGCAAGCGATAAGTACACTAGCAATCAATATATGCAGTTAGTGAGTATGTCTATAACTTGGTTATATGCATATAATGAATATACATATGTTCGTTTATATGTATTAATTAAATATACATTCTTTTAGATATCAACAAAATGACTTAAGATAGCAATGTTTGAATCATAATTATATTTGGCATTTGTGATCTCAATAAATTTACTTAAGGAATTATATGATTATTTTATATGTATTATAGATATGCTAAAGACTTACCAAGCGATAAAAGCTTACTTTGTTAGTTTACGTCCATTTGTTTTATAGATAAAAACAAAGCTGCAGGCTCGGGGATTGTCAGCAAAGATCATCACTCTATCTATTGTCTCGGTATTGAAATGTTTAAATTTTAACTTATGGCATGTATAGGCTAGATAATGTTTTGGAAGTCGTACTTTGATGTACTGTATATATAATTAATAGCCATACGAAAATGGCTTATTTTCTTATGGTTTAACGGGATCGAAATGTTATGTTTTGTTTTAAAAGGTTAAAGTAGAATATATAATTATACTTACTTAAAATTTGACAAAGCTTAATATATTTCAATTTATATATATATACAATGCTTATATTTTGATTTGGAAATAGTAGATTTAAACCTGTATTCAAACGAATTGCATATAAATGTTAAATCCTTGAATTCTACTAAACGTCTGTATTGTATTGTGTTTTGTCCAATAATACCTCGTAACCCTAATTCGACAACAGATACGGGTTAGGGGTGTTACATGTTCTATATTTGGTTTTATATGTTAATGATATATTACTTGTCAATAATAAGTTAAGTCTCGACCAATACCCTAAGAATGATTTTGAGATAAAGGAAATGCATAAGATTTCCTACGTCTCAAGAGTGGGGAGTCTAATGTATGCTCAAGTATGTACAAGTCCGAACATTGCATACGTTGTTGGGATGTTAGGAAAATATTTAAGCTACCCTTATTTGGACCGTTAGATAGTAGCCAAGAGGGTTATGAGGTATCTTTAGAGAACAAAAGATTACATGCTCACATATTGAAGGTCTGGTAAGTTAGAGATCATCAGGTATACAGACTCCGATTTTGATGGAATATTGATGCAAAATTTTGTCACTAGGGTGAAAATTGTGACAATAATTGGTAGTCATTTATTCCAATAACAACAGGAACACATCAAAGTCAAAACACATAGACTTTAAGTTCCTAGTCGTTAAAGTAAAAGTTCAGAGTGGTCAGGTGCCTATAAAGCATATTGAGACAAACTCCATGATTGCAGATCCGCTTACTAAGGGATTATACCTGAGGTTTTTCATGAGCACACTGCTGATATGAATGTAATGTCATTTAAGAATATTTGATTTTAGTGGGAGTTTTTACTTTTAAATGCTTTTATGTTATAGACACATTTTCAATTATTTCAGTTTATGCATATAAAGTTTATTTTCTGCAGAAATGAAGTTTATTTGGTTTATTCACACTCTGGTTTTGGTAAGGTTTAATCTCACTAAGGAGGACCAGTTGAAAATAGACATGTTTAGATCATGTTGCATGTAATTTCCATGCTACACATCCATATTTGATCTATGTTATTTAGTTGTTTTAATATATGTGATCAGGGATGAATTTAGTTATGATATATGTAATGAAAGTCGTCTTTGTTTTGTGTTAACATAATTAATGGACGAGATTGTTTGGAATACCTTTTTGGATATGATAGTAAAGTTTTGAGCTCATAAGGTTATATAATGACATGTAATTATAGAGTAATTAATATATGTGGTCCAAGTGGGAGATTGATGGAAATTATGGACATCACATGTATAATAAGGGTAATTACATGTTATTATTTACTATTATAATAGATTAGCCCAGATTAAAAGTGATCTAATTTGGCTAAGTTTTATCGTGTTTTAATTATTAAATAAAGTATGGGTCAATTATGTGTAGATACACTAGTAACTAATTTCTAATTGATGATGGATTGATTAGAAATTGGGGTTAATGTGTCAAAGTTATATATTAAGGTTATGGTCCCCAAATTATATATAAGATATCTTTTCTAATACCCCATCTTTAGAAAAGAGAGAGTCACATTCTCTAGATTACTTATGTGCTAATTTGGAAGATCAAAACCGCAAGATCCATAGATTTTAAGAAATTGATGAGATCAGGTATACTTCCACATCTAGTTTTGTTCTTGATTTATTATTGATGATTTGACATGACAAATCTTGATTTATGATTTGTTAAGTTTTATATCAGATATTATTTTACGGTTCTAACATAGGAATGTCATGAACCTTACCACAACACCCAACACTTATCGATAGTTTTATGATATGTTTAGTTTCAAAAGTAGCATGTTTTGTTGACCATTTTTCCAGTTTCTTTTCAACTATATTTAGCTGATTATTGTTCTTTAGATTCCTTAAGCATTCTTTGCTTTAAAACAATTTCTATATCATAAATCACTATAATTTGTTTCAACATTTTAAAAGCTTGCTTTATAATTTGGTCTGACTAATTTTGTATGTTTTTGTCAATGCAAGTTCTCTCCCACAGCTAATTGGTCCTTTCTTGTTGAAAATTTCCAAGTCTCCAATTGACAGACACAGAAGGTGTGGATAAAATGGGGCATTCATTATAACTCGATTATTAGCTTATTGATCGGGTGTTCATCTTAAAACCCAACAACCCTCTTTGTAATATGTGAATTGACAGTGATTTATTGCAAATCAATTGTAGAAGAAACAGATTGCATCAAAATTTTTCACATCCGGGTGGGATATTGATGTTACAAGACCCTTAATGTGGTCTCATTCAGTGGACCTTGATGGAAACCCCATTTGGGGTCTTTGTAAAATATGAACTTCTGTCTCTGTTTTGCTACTGTGTTTTCTACTGTCAACAAACCAGAAACTACTGGCACTTTTTTAACTATTCTATACAACCAAAGACAAATACCTTTTTTCTTTACCTTGGAAAATTCCATCTAAAATTGAATACTACACCAATCCTGACGAAATCTCATCTCATATCATATCCCCTTGTTTCAAACTCCAACTAATGGTGGCCAAGGAATCTCCATAGGGACTCAACACAAGTCTGCAAAATGTAAATCCATTACTCAGATTATAAAAGCGTACTCAAACAGCATTTTGCAAACAAAACCATCACTCTACTAATCATATGAGCAAGGCTACAAAGTGCTGATATATACCTAAATATTTTATGAGTCAGTCAGATTTTTTCCGGTAACAATCTGGAAGATTTGTAGACCCCTGCTAAATGCTTCATTGAATAAGATCCTTGTCTTCATTGATTGAAATCCAAGCATCCACGACAAACATGCCAAGGGGGCCATAACAATCATCCCAAACAGTATATCATAAGTCGAGCCACATACACAACGGACTCCCAATGCCTTGTAGACTGCAGAAAGGGTCGAAGCACTTGGGCGATCGATATAAGTCCCCAGCCAGTGGGAATAAAAGCTAATAAACTGGTGAGGATGTCAATAAATTTGAAGGAAGTAAACTCGAGTCGTGCAATTACAACGAGTATTCCGAAAACAATGACCAGGAACTGAACCAGCTGAAAGTAGATATGTTCCTTAGCTGCATATTTATCCCGAGCATATGAGATCACCATATAGATTATAAATGCCACAAAAATGTAGATCTAGGACAGCAAGTATACATAAATACGGGTACTATTAGCAGCAATTCCCAGCTGGTATACCATTCCATACTGGAAAAAGAAAAACCAAAGGTCTAGAACTATCTCCAGTATCTTTCCCCAGAGGCTAGTTGTCCTTAGATGATCTTGCTCCTCATACCACCATCGCTCCCAGCTCCGTTCAGCCTTTGCAAAAACACCACCACGGTACCATATCCAGTTCATAAATTCATCAAAGTCATCAACAGTCTTTAACCAATCAAAACCAGAAGGATTGAATACAAAAGGTGCCATTATCCATGATAGGACCAGAAACCAACTTGAGATAGTCATAGCTATGTAAACAAATGTGTCCTTTGCATCAGGGTTGTGAGATGCATAAATAGTAAGTATGAGCCCAAACTCAATGGCCTTTATAAAATGGCTGCGAACATACAATCTGTAATTTTCTGCAAAGCTTTTATGCTGCACAACAAAACCACGGCCAGTTCCCCGATACTTGGGTCTACCATGAAGGACAGTCCAGCCAAAGAAGTGAGTACGGGTTCCCATGGTGAATGTGTAGAAAACTGATGAAAGCTGAAGTTGCATTGTCAAGAAATCCCAGATAGCTTGAAGGAATCCATGCTCAAGGGAATTCTCTACTATCATCGGAAGAGCAGTGAAAATACCAAGTTGGATGATGAACTGTTGATTTAAGATGGCACTAAGTGCTTTATTGTTGTTGTTGTTGCTTGCCAAGGTAGCGATCTCAATGCCACTGAGAGCAAGATAAAGTCTGCCCCACAGAAAAGCATATACAGTAAGAATAACCATCAGTGTATTGACAAAAAATCCTACAGTGGTATAACATCCAGAAGAAGTCCAGTCTATGACCCAGCCGATAGACATCTCTGCTGAGAACTTCCTCACCATTCTCACTAGCAACCTTGGTTTCAAACATCGAAATTTGATTCAACCCAACATCCCTTCCCTTCCCAACCTGGATGTATTCATGATGCGAGACATTTCCTCCTCGCAAAGTACAATTAAAGCCAGTAAAAATGTCCTCACTAATATTAACCATTCTGGAAACTTTACTGATCCCACCCTGGGTCAAAACCCAAAACCTGTTAAAGATATCCGGGTGGCCATAATGCATACGAATCTTCAGAGGATTTGCCAAGACACGCTGTCCTAAAGTGACGAAACTTGTTTCTTGAGCTGACATAAACCAAGTAAGTGATGAAACAGAACCGGTAAAAATATGTTCCCTGACTCCCAATATGGTGGGCTTTCGTATACCATAGTAGGACTTGTATTCCTCCAAGAGATTGCGCATTTTCAGTGTCTCCTCAAAGTAATTTTCTTGGTTCATATCAATAGTTTGAACAGCATCACCACGGGTGAATATGATGGCATGGTTTTGATTTTCTGGTTTGCCCTCTCCAAGCTTCAATGGACTAGGCAATTGGACATGATAGATTTCCACCTCTTTCTGTAATTGCTGATCATACTTCACAAGAACAGAGTAATACTCTTTCTCATCCCTCCCAACTGAAACATCATCAACATAGGCAACTCGAAGAGCTTCATTGTGTTTCATCAGATACAAGATTTCCTTAGCATGTGGATCCTTTTTGTCCTTTTGAGCCCCATATATCTGACAGGCAACCACATATGTGAATTTCATCAAAGAGGCACCTTTCTCGTGGCCTTTAAATAGCAAATTCAGAGAACTACTTGCTCCACCTAAACTCTTGGAAGAAGGTGACACCTTAGAGTTGAAACCATCCAAACTAACATCTTCTCCCACAGAACCAAGTTCTTGTATCCCTTCTCTAATATCCATCTCCGAAGCAGAATCAAGGAAAGCCAGCATCTTTAGAGCTCTATAATAGTACATCATTCCTCTGACAGTTTGAAAAAGTGTCTGACCTCTGTAAGATGCCCAGAGCCTCAAACCACATATGTGAATTTCATCAAAGAGGTGCCTTTCTCATGGCCTTTAAATAGCAAATTCAGAGAACTACTTGCTCCACCTAAACTCCTAGAAGAAGGTGACACCTTAGAGTTGAAACCATCCAAACTAACATCTTCTCCCACAGAACCAAGTTCTTGTATCCCTTCTCTAATATCCATCTCTGAAGCAGAATCAAGGAAAGCCAGCATATTTAGATCTCTATAATAGTACATCATTCCTCTGACAGTTCGAAAAAGTGTCTGACCTCTGTAAGATGCCCAGAGCCTCAAACCATACATATGTGAATTTCATCAAAGATGCGCCTTTCTCATGGCCTTTAAATAGCAAATTCAGATAACTACTTGCTCCACCTAAACTCCTGGAAGAAGGTGACACCTTAGAGTTGAAACCATCCAAACTAACATCTTCTCCCACAGAACCAAGTTCTTGTATCCCTTCTCTAATATCCATCTCCGAAGCAGAATCAAGGAAAGCCAGCATCTTTAGAGCTCTATAATAGTACATCACTCCTCTGATAGTTCGAAAAAGTGTCTGGCCTCTGTAAGATGCCCAGAGCCTCAAATCTCTTAGCTTGGTTGTCCATATCTCATCATCCTTTACCATTCCTTCTCGTCACATTCTTTCCATGAAATTTTTCCAATCATCGTCATATATGGTCTGCAAATAATATAGGATAGAAATTCCATCTTCGTTCTCAGTCCGGAGCTGTTCTTTGCTATAGAGCACTTCTTCATTATAGTGAGGGTGAGGACACTAAAAGCCATCATCTTCTCTACTTGAGGAGCATGAGGGATATTCATGAAAAGTGAATTGCTAAAGAATGCAATTCACCGTCTAGCCTCAAGATTAACTGGAATATTCTGCATGGAATCCTTGGAAGTAAGAATTGTATGCAAGCGCCTAACTTGCCGATAGAACTTCTCATCATTGGGGTCAGGCAACTTAACAACTTTTTCAAACAGCAATCCTGCCATGGCAGCAGGGTCACGAGGTGCCAATCCATCCTCCCTAAGTTGTTCAATGGTCCTCTGGTCTTTGAAAAAATCACGAACAGCAATCTCATACAGGGCCTGCAAAATATACACCACCTGGCTTGCATCTTTCTTGGGCTTGGTCAATATCTCAACAAATTGTATCAACTTCAAATGAATCTGGGGTAGAGAAGTCATTTTGAATGTCTTGGTAAACTTCTCAATCTCAATAGAATGATCAATTTCATGAAATAGAACAGCAAAAACGGAATACTCCTCAGACCTGGCATTAAGGATTTCAAGCATCATGTGCTTGATACTGTCATAAGATTCAATCACAGCACAACGCCTGTACTCGTTCTTGCTGATTTTATGCCAGAGCCACTTATCAGGGGCATCCACCAACTCTTTTTGTAACATCCCAATTTAGGGCCTATCGGAACAGTGGTTTCGGGACCCCAAATCCGATGAGGAAAAATTTATTTTTACTATATTTTTATGGCCTACAATTTCACGAAAAGATAGTAAAAATAAAAATAAATTGTAGGCCATAAAAATATAGTAAAAATAAATTTTTTCTCATCGAATTTGTAGTCCCGAAACTACTGTTCCGACTAGGCCCTAAATTGGGATGTTACACTTTTGCCTAGCTAAGAGCAAGTACCAGCTCCTTACATAGCAAAAAACATGGCCAGCAAATAACCCTAATATTTCAAGAATTGTGGGGCAACTTTAGTAGTTCAACTTCAACATCAGAGACAAATATCTTCTTCCCTGAAAATGTTAATTATCTCATTCCATACCAGAGCAAACTTTTGAGCCTCAACCTGGTTTGACTCAAGCTTCCTGTAAGGTTGCCCAAGCCCATATCTCAGCTTCAACATGCTAATAGCATCATTAAACTTGTTCTTAAATGTTGGTCTGGCATCCAATAACTGTTCTTCTGGCATCAGATTGAACTACATTGCACTGGCAAAGAACTGAAACCTAAGCTTTAACTGTTGGATGTTTTTAATCTCACCTAAATGCTGCAATAACCCCACTCTTGCTCCCAAAAAGGAGGAATAAATTGAATACCAAATTTGAATGTCCATCAAGTAAATAAACACCACAGGTATACACAACAAACCAACAGCCAACTTGATACTACCACCAGGCCACTCGTAATCCACATTGTTAAGACCTAACAATTGTTTGGTCGGTTTAATCATGGGTTTAGTCTGCAAGAAATAACTAAATGCAAATTTCGTAGCTAAAACCAATACCCAAAACAGAGTATACTTAATATTATCAACTAGCCCTTCCCTCAATCCCCGACCAACAAAACTCTTACTCTGAAACCACTATGTCAACAAGTACAATATTTTCCAATTGGTCTCCTCTATAAAGTTCCAAACCCAAGGAAGAACAAATAAAACTAATGCCAATAACTCTGGCAAGACATAAACGAATGCAACTAATAGAAAAAAGACCACCCTCTTACCAGCCTCAGCACTCCACCTTCTATACTGGCTCCTCTGCGACCAGATCCTTACATAACAAGCAGGAAAAGTCACAATCCAGCCAGCAGCAACAACCGCTTTTAACACCATCCTAAAGCCAAGCCCGCAGGTGTCTCTCGAAACACGGCTATACTGCATCCCTACATCTAATATAGCCTGTAAAAGTCTCATCCCACTCCAAGTAATAAATACTATCAAAACCTTAACTCGAACATCGTTACTTGTCAATGCCTGCTACAGATACCCCTTCTCTTCCCATACTACAATAATGGCAGTCTGAAGAAACAAAAACTGCATCACCCAAAGCCTCTCAAAACTTCTGTAAAGATTCCAAAATGACCTTTGCTCAATGAACCCAGTTTTCCCAACATGTTTACTTCTACTGGAAGTAACAAAAAATTTGTTGCCCACATCAAGCGGCCACTTAAGTTTCTTAAAACATCTCTTACTCCAAAAATAATCATTCAAATCATCATAATTCCTCCAAGCAGTATGCGGCGCCGTTCTATTCTTGCTATTCTCAACTTCCGCCTTTACAGTCTCGTATATCAGCTTCACCACGCAGTACAAAAACGCATTTTCTCCCGATAACAACGGCATAACGGGCTGGCCAGTGTTTTCGTCAATGTAATCTTCTAAAATCTTGTTTAATTCCATGGCCATGTGATGGAATATGTAGCAGATACATTCAGGCATGAACCGGAGGTTTGTAGATTCGCCCCAGATCAACAAATAAGCCCCACGTACAGTAATTCACGGCGGTGATCAGAGTTAGAGTGGCCACTTTTAGAGATCCATACGTTCGATTTCTTTCCTAAATAAGAGCACCAGTTAGTGTAGTTCTTGAGGAGTTTTCGACGAAACGTACGAAGTACGCCGGCGTCGAGAGTGTCAATATTCTCCGGCAGAAGGGATAGCCGCATCTGAGAGTTGGCCAATTGGAGGACGAGGTGTTCCCTCTGGTTTTTGAAGTTGTCGTGTTGGAAACAGAAGAAGAGAGCCAACCAGTCTAGGAGGTCCATCGCAGGATGCCATTGTCCATGAGGTGGCAGTCGTAAATCTCCAAAGGCACGTAGAGCAGAAGCAACAGCTCGTACTTCGGAGAAACGGAGAGAAGGATGGTCGGTGCGGAGGTTGTGGACAGGTATTATGTTGTACGGTTCATCTTCAGGTGGAGTGGTCTGGGTCCGGCCCGACTTAGACCCGGGACAGTAGCGGTAAGGCATTGCATCAAATAAAAAACGAAAAATTTGAAATTAGGGCTTTGGAGATTCAGTTGCAGAAGAAAAGGTGGGGGACTTCAGTTTTTTCTTTTCCTTTTATTGAAAAGGAAGATGCTACTGGTAATAGATCGTGAACATGCGTATTATGCGGCTTTCTAATGCTTTTTTTTTTTAAATTAAGGTTAATTTGTATTTTGTTTTTTGTCCTCATCTACTAACAACATCTGTGGTAAAAATAAATTAACTTCATTCTCATTCAATTATTTTTATCAATTTAATCCTTCTCATGTTACTGTCCTTTTTTTTTTACTTTCTGTTAAATTTCAATTCTGGTCCTTTTATTTTTTAATTATATAAAAATGGTCAATTCCGGTCTTTATACTATGCTCAATTTTGAGATTTAATCTTTATTTTTAATTTTTAACATAATTTGATACCTAGTGTTTATTCTAATTCAAATGCTTGCATAAATTTAAAGAATTGTTAACCTCATTACATTTGTTGTTAAATTCAATCCATCACAATGTCATTTTTTTGACAGAAATATCGAGTGAGTACTTTAAAAAAAAAAACTTAAAATGTCACCTCAATAAATTTAACGAAAGAATTTTAATAGTGTTAACAACCGGACCTGAATTTTTAAATTCAAAAATTAAAACAATTCTATATTATTATTTAAGAATATTTTAAAATTTCTTTTTTCCTAAAAAACTTTATAGTTTTTATTTGTTTATTAAATCAAATAAACAAATTACATATAAGGTAATAAGCATTGTCATTAAATAAATTCATTTAATATAATTTGAGTAAATTATAAATTACATTTAATTCATTTGATTGTTTTAAAAATCATTTAAAAGTTTCTTTGTTTAGTTAGATTAGTTAGTTTATTTTGATCAATAATCTTTTAATACGTTGGATTATATGGAAATGACCAGTGCTGGTTTAAAGTTGTAAGAATAAATTTACACGCACATATTTCTTTTTTTTAATTTTAAACTAACAAAATTTGAGATAAACTATCATGTCAAATTGTATTTTGTTTATTTTATTCAAAAATGGGTAAATTAGTCCCTATATATTAGATCAAAGAGCAAATTGATTCTTTTGTTAAAAATTCCATCCATTTCTACTATTAAAAACTAGTTCATGTACATTAGTATGATGTACACGTTGCATACCTCATGTCACTGTCCGGTTATTCCATCAGCCACACCGTTTTTTGACAATACAAATAGATAAAATTTTTAACAAAATGACCAATTTACTATTTAATTCAACTCTTACTACAGAAACTTCTATGGTACTTTTACCAAAATTTTGAATATAAATTATAATACTTAAATTGCTCTTAATCCTTAAAAAGACGAAGATATAATGTGGTCAAGCTTCAAATCCATTTGAATTCACATCTTCCAAATTGTGATAACAATAATGTGAAAATTTTAATCTTTAAGACGTAACAAACGAGAATTACATTATAATCATAAAAAATACAGGTAGAATTTCATCGTTTATATATTTTATTAATTTGACACATTTTTAAAAAAAATTAAATTTAATCATTAATATTTTAAAAAGAGTGAAATTATATTTTTAATAAAAATATTGACTAAAACATTAACACCATGTTTGGTTGGGTGTATTGGCTATGCCAATACACCCTTAATCGGTGGGCCCCACTTATTACACCTCTAATCCGTTGTTTGGTTCAATGTATTGCGATTACGGGCTAAACCATTACTCACCTAATCGGTGAAATCCACCAATTTCTAATCCTTCCGTTTTGCTCAGTTTAGATGCTGCTTCAGTTTACCCTCCCTGTTTTACCCTCTCAGTCTTCTTCTTTTCAGCTCCCTCTCTGAACATGTATTTAACACCCATTTCCCCATTTCCCGTTTCCCCTCTTCCCCAAATCAAAATCCCTAACCCCGTGCCCGACTGCCCTCCTCCCTTTTTTTCTCAATTCAAAAATCAACCTTCACCTCCGGCACCAATCCACCTCCACCGATCCACCTCCGGTCCTTCACGAATCCACCCATTTCCAGAATCAGAGGTTAGAGCGAAGCTACAAACGTCTTCTACCTTTGAATTTCAAAGGTATATTAACAATGTTTTTTTCTGCTGGAAGCATTCTGTGTGCCAATGCCTTAAGAACAAAAAAACACTCTATATCTTTCGTTGTTTTTCTGATTTATTTTTGTTGGGTCTCATTCAATAGCCTATATCAGTTACAGATGAAAAAATTACCGAGATGGTATTGTTTCCAACGATTAACGAGGCATGTCGTGTTTTGGATGAGGGTGTCGTTGCTCGAGCATCAGCCCTTGATGTTGCATCTGTACTCGGAATGAGCTTCCCATCCTACTGGTAACTACTTCGCCACCAATTTTTGTCTCTGCAACTTGAACTCAAGAATAGTCTCTAAAGTTTGGAGAATTTAATGGTTCCCTTGTTAACTACTATAGGATCTACTATTAAGAATCAGTATTTGCTAATAGATTGCCTGCCAAATTCAGTCACTATTTTCTATAAAAAAATGAATTTGGTTTCTTGCATTATCTATGTTATAGTTAGTTACATGATCTCTTATTTTCACCATGTCTTATAAAACAATAGCTTTGGCTGCAGTGGTGGTATCATGTTCCGGGCAGATACAGTTGGGTCGAAGCATATCTATTTGAGCCTCAAGAAATGGTCAGAAAGGTACGGTAGCTACTTTAAACCATCGAATGCAATATTTTCAGGGTGTCTTTGTGTAGTGAAATGAGTGGTAGACTTGGTAAACTTGCATGTATTACAAAATTGAATCTAGAGATCTGTTTCCCAGTCTTGACTTGAGCAACTTACTGCCAATCTTCCTCCAAAGTAGTTTCCTAATCAATTTGGCTTTATGTTTAATAATGAGAGTTTGCTATTGGTTTTTCTTGTTAGAGATCTGTGTGTTTGTTATAGTTGGTTATAGGTAAAATGTAGGGACGAATTGAAAGAGAGTAGAATGAGTGTACTTCAGGTTATTATTGTTGGATTGAGAGAAAACTAATAGCTGACAAGGTCTATGAATCTTATGGTGCAAAGGCAATGTGTTTGGCTTCAGCATATATGGAGTATATAACTGGGCTTCATTTTGACTGTCCTTATGGTAATTGATATTTTCTTTGATTGCAGGATGATTCCTTGCAAAGACTAAGCATGGGGTGGCAGCTTTCGCTGGTGTGAATTGAAGGCTTATGAGGGGATTCTTGCACCATATGACAAGACAAGAGAATGGTTATTCCTGATGCTCTCAAATTTTGCAGTAGTTGGTTTCTTTTGTGGAATTTAGAATTTCGTTTTCTTACTTGCTTCTTGTGGTCTTCAGATGAAATTAATTCTAGGGCATTAGATGAAATTAACTTCAGATGAAATTACACTAATCTCAATAGGCTGGTCTCTCAGGTACAATAAATGATAGCTTTAATTTGATTGTTTGCATTGTATGTGTATACTTATGATGTTTGGATCGTTTACAGGTTATTTCTTCCTTGACTGCATCTTTGAGATTTGATGGTGCTTTGAATGTGGATGTGAATGAGTTTCAGACCAATTTAGTCCCATACCCTAGAATCCATTTCATGTTGTCTTCATATGCACCAGTGATTTCCGCGGAAAAGGCTTACCATGAGCAACTATCAGTAGCAGAAATCACAAGCAGTGCATTTGAACCAGCTTCAATGATGGCCAAATGTGATCCACGCCATGGGAAATACATGGCTTGTTGCTTGATGTACAGAGGAGATGTGGTGCCTAAAGATGTGAATGCTGCACTGGCAACGATCAAGACCAAAATGACCATCCAGTTTGTTAATTGGTGTCCCACAGGGTTCAAGTGTGGCATCAACTACCAGCCTCCAACTGTGGTACCTGGTGGGGATTTGGCCAAGGTTCAAAGGGCAGTTTGCATGATTTCAAATTCTACTAGTGTTGCTAAAGTGTTCTCAAGGATTGATCATAAGTTTGATCTGATGTATGCAAAGTGTACATTTGTGCATTGGTATGTCGGTAAAGGTATGGAGGAAGGTGAGTTTTCTGAAGCTAGAGAAGACTTGGCTGCTCTTGAGAAAGATTATGAAGAAGTGGGCTTGGAATATGGTGAATGAGATGAAGATGAAGGGGATGAGTACTAGGCTAGAATATAGAGTAAAATCTGCCAATGGACTTATTGGTCAGCTAATAAAAATGGGTTATTTTGTTTGCCTTCTCTATTGTATCAAACTTCAAAACATATTTTAATGGATCTTTGCTTAATTTCATATGCTCTAACTTACAGTAATTTCTTTTTGCAATTTATTAATTTAAGCATTTTTGAGATAAATTTTAAAATTACTAGATAAATCCTCTTCCCATGCTTCGGAAAATTAGTCATATTTTGACCAAGATATTTATATTGGAATATAATGATTTGATTAAATTATATATTTTTACTAAATTATATTTTTAATAATAATTATTTTAAATTATATTTTATAGTATTATATATTATAATTTTAGTAAATTCATTTAAGAATATTTAATATTAAGAATTTTATTAAATTATATATTTTTGTTAAATTATATTTAATAATAATTATTTTAAATTATATTTTATAGTATTATATATTATGATTTTAGTAAATTCATTTAAGAATATTTAAATATTAAGAATTTTATTAAATTATATATTTCTATTAAATTATATTTAATAATAATTATTTTAAATTATATTTTATAGTATTATATATTATAATTTTATTAAATTCATATAAGAATATTTAATATTAAGAATTTTATTAAATTATATATTTTTATTAAATTATATTTAATAATAATTATGTTAAATTATCTTTTAAATTATTTATTGTTAATAATAATTTACCAAAACAAATTTCTACTAATTATTAAGAATTTTATTAAATTATATATTTTAATTAAAATATATTTAATAAAAATTATGTTTAAATATGATTAAATTATTTATTATTGATAATAATAATCTTATTAAAATTTAAATAACAATAACAATAATCATTTACCAAAACAAATTTATGCTAAGGGTATTCTAGTCATTTTAGTTTTTTCCATTATGCTATTACACCTCTATTCCATTCAACCAAACACAAGATTACTATTACGCTTCTATTCTATTACATTCAACCAAACAGTTGATTTGCTATTACACCTCTAATCCAATACACCTCTAATCCCAATACACCTCTAATCCAATATACCTCTAATCCAATACAGCGAACCAAACGCACCCTAAGTTTTTAATTTGGTTGGCATGACAACCTGTATAATAATCTGCATGTGCTTCATATTAACACGACACTATTTATTTTACATATCATGTAAAAAGAATTTAAATATTATAAAAATATTCAAAATAAAAAATCCAAATAAAATATAAAAGTTGATAAAAGTTCAATTTTAATCAAAATTTTTAAACTCTTTTTTGGAAAATTTGACTCTTTCACAATAATAATAAAAAAGGTGCTTTTGGTTATGGGTGTATTTTCAGACATTGAACTGCAAACACACTTTCCTAAAAGGGGAAATTGAAAGGACACCCCTTTTCAATTGCCTTAAACTAGACCTGTCCATGGGCCGGGTGACCCGGTCCGGCTCGACGGCCTATCCGAAATATGGGAGGATTTGGGTAAAAATATAAGCTCGAAATATAGGCTTGGGCAAAAATTTAGGCCCGTTTAAAAAATGGGCCGGGCCTCGGGTAAGATTTTTTTGGCCCGGGCTCAGCCCGGCCCGGCCCGAAAAATATTAAATATATATTTTTTATTTTTAAAATATAATAGTTTTTTTATTTTAAGTTTATTTACTTTCATTTCCTTGACTAGTGTTACAAAATAATAATAATAAAACATCAAGTTTATTTTACTAATCAAATATTAGATTTTGTTACAACAATTAATACAATTAATAATTTGATAAATTTACTAATCAAATGTTAGATTTTATTACAACAATTAATACAATTAACAATTAATAATTTGATAATTTTACTAACAATTAATTTTAATTTTATTAAAAAAATAATTTTAATTTTAATTAAAAACGGGCCGGGCTGGGCCGAGCTTGAACCCTATATTTTTTCTCTGGGCCGGGCCTGGGCAAAATCTCAGGCCCATATTTTGGGCCGGGCTCGGGCCTAATAAACAGGCTGAATTTTTTGTGGGCCCAGCCCGGCCCATGGACAGGTCTACCTTAAACCAAAATATATAAAAATTCCAATTTTGAAGGTGAAGAAGACGTCAAGCAAACTACAAATTATTTCACAATGGTCCTACCTTCATCTTTTATTTTTATTTTTATTATTTATTTATTTATTTAATCCTAATATTTTGAATCTATATAACAACACAGATTGTATTTTTTCATAAATGAAAGGGAAGCTAATCGAAGATATTTTTAGAGGTGCCGAAATTAAAATTTAATTTTTAATGATTTAAATCTTTATAATTTTTAAAAAATTAAATTAATTTTTTTTTAGGAATCAAAGTGTAATCTTATTTTTACTATTTTAAAATTTTTGAAAAGTTTAAATGATTAATTTTTCATTTTAAAGGACAAGTCCTGAGAGCTCCACTAAATACCCCACTAAAGTTAATGCTAAGCAAAGGTAAATTCATCGTACTCTTAACGTGCAAGACAAGCAATTTGACCACATAACATATAATATTTGTCTCTACAAACAAAACAATAAAAGGAAATAGAGAGAGAGAGGGAGAAAGAGAGAGATTAGGTAGGTCAATTGGGGTACCTCGGTACAACTGAGGCGTGACTAATTGGTTACATCAGCAGTAGACATTGGGTAGGTCAATTGGTCATGCTTAGGTTACGGAAGCATCTTTTCTTTTTCTTTTTTCTTTTCTAACAGGCCTTACTTAAATAAAAAATAAGTAGTGCCGCTTGATACACCTACGACACCAATAATTTTTTTTTCATTTTTTCTCTCACTGTGTATACTTGTATCTTCACAAGTATTTTTAGAATTACAAACCAGTGTTACTTGACACAATGGAGGCATTAATAAATAAATGTTGTCTAAAATTGTCATTGTACAAACCCAACAATGCCCGGGCCCAATTAAACCTAGAATGGCCCAACACCTAACCCTAGCCCACTAGCCCAAAGCAGAAACCACTGCAGAAACCCTAGGCTGTTAGCAGCAAGTTCAGCGCCGCAACGGCCTCGCCAATGCGGCGCCCCTCGCTCCCGCACTTTGCGCGTCAATCCCGCACATCGCGCCGTCGCGAATCTCGGACCTTCCCCACAAGCACGTACCTGCAACAAGCGAAAGAGAATAGCAAAAGATCCGGCCAACAAAGAGAAACAAAAGGGATTTCTTTAGATTTTGATTTCATTTTTTCCCATTTTTGACTATTTAAAAGGCCATTTAGAAATCTGTAAAGGGGGAAGTGTAAAAAAGATACGAAAATAGAGGGACCGAAAGAAATACAAAGGCACAGAGGAAATTTTCTTTTTTTTTTAAATAAAAAGGTTTTCTTTTTTTTGTCGATTATCGTTCTTTCATTTTTTTTCTTCATTTGTACATATATATATTTGATTTTTTTACTTTCGCTATTTTTTTATTTATTTTTGCTTAAAATATAAAGAAAGGAAGAGAAAACCTACCTTTTTCGCCGGAATCGCCGAGTTGGTGCCCCTCTCTGTCGCGATCGGAGATCGGGGCATCGACGGAAGCCTTGGCGCGAGGCTGAGCGGTGGCATATGAGGGTTGAGGAAACCCTAAAAGGGTCTGGTTTCTCCTTTGGAAAGGGGAACCCAAAAGAACATTCTTTTGCTTAAATTTTTTTTTCTTTAAAACCTAAAAGATGGACAAAGCAGGCGCCGTTTGGTTTTTGGGTGGGGTCTGCGCATATCAACCTTAAATGGGAGATTTTCACTACTAGTCCCTCTCCTTTGCGCCACATTTTATTAAGCCAGTTATTTCTTTTTAATTTGACCCAAATGTTTTACCTTGTTTCAAATCGGTCTTCATAGCAGTGCAGCGTTTTAGGGAGGCGGATTTATTCCATTTGGGCCCCCTCAGATAATGCGTGCGTTGCAAATTGGTCCTGTTTTATTTTAATTTCATCTTTTTTGGTTATTTTGTTTTTTTCGCAATTTGTTTTTTAATTTTTATTTTTAAAAGTATTACTATATTATTGATTATCATTTATTACTATTTCTATATTTATACACGCATTTCTTATATAGTATATATATACATATTTCTTTATATAACATATATAACTTTATAAACACATGCATTCATACGTTTTTTTCTTTTATAGTTTTTTTTTTGTTTTTTAACTTTCATATATTTCATATTTTATATACACTTATACATTTTTATTTTGTAAATATATACACATATACATTTTTTATCTTTATTTTATTTTCATGATTTTCATATACATATATACATGCATTTTTTATTAGTTTTTTTGGTTAGATGAATTTAATTCTTTCTTTTTGTTTGCAAATTTATTTGTAAATTGTACTTGTATATATACTTGTAAATATTTATTCATATATGTTTGAAATTAAAGTTATGTTTCATATTATACATTAACTTTTAACATACCTTTCGAGAAATATATTTTGGTTTTATCGAAGCATTAAAATTATCATATTTTTACAAATTTCCAAAATATTTGGCATTCATGATTCTCGGGAAAGATTGTGTCCTAACTTACTGGATTGCGATTATTTTTCGATGAATTTAGAAAGCCAAGTATTTGTTTTGCAATAAATTCGCAAATTTTAAATAAAAGCTTATTCTCAAGAATTCAAAATGTTGCGTCCTAACTTACTGGCCATGACATTTTCTTCTCGAAATAAGAATTTTCAAAAGCAAAAGGCAATATTCGGGTATTTTGAAGATTTAAAAACATTGTGCCCTAACTCACTGGGTGTGGTGTTTTATTTCTTTGAAATAAGAATGTCTTATTATTTTAATTCGTTCATGAAATAAAAAGTTTCCTTTTAAAATCTTTTCAAATTTTCGACACCAAGGCATTAAAAAATCAATTTGGTACCAATTTTGGGCGTTACGAGGGTGTTAATCCTTCCTCGTGCGTAACTGACTCCCGAACCTGTTTTCTCAAATTTCGCAGACCAAAATTATTTTTAAGGTGGGCCGATCACACCTTAATAAAGGATCGGTGGCGACTCCAGTTTTGTTTTTTAAAGTCGACAACTAAAATTTTGTTTTCAAAAAAGCGGTTTCGACAGCTTGGCGACTCCACTAGGGACTTTAGAGAGTCGAGCCATAAACTGATTATGTTTGTCTTTGTGTCGGAAATCAAAAGTTTTTTTAAAAAAATTCATGAGTTCCCTTCATACTCATTGATTTTTTTCCCATCATGGTGTTAGTAACTTTGTATTTGCATTTACATTTTGCATTACATGGTCAGTTTTACCCTTTAAGTGGGAGCGAGAAACTAGTCCTTCGTGAGGTCTTCACCTCCGTGCAGGGTAGTGGACCGCTTCCGGGATACATCCGTACCTATGTCTTCGTGAGATTTTCATCTCCGTGCAGCCATAGGGAAATGTATCCCCCTGAACTAAACTTGATCCACATGAGCCTATAATGGGTGAGGATCGAGGAATCTGCTGGTTCGGGTACCCTTACTCTAGAAACTAAACCTCATATAGTGCACTTTAGGAACTTGCCCTAGGTAAAGCTATACCAAACCCTAGGGGATTCCTGAATAAATGCTCTTGCTATTTCATGTTTGTATTGGATTATATCTTTTTGGTGTGATACTGACTTGGGTTTATTTTGTTTCGATTGCATGACATCATGATTGCATTGCATATTCATCATAAAAAGAGGTGTTGATTCACGTTCGGTTGTTAAATAGAGAACTTGTCATAAGGAAATGGGTTTCTTTATAAAGTAGAAAATAATACGGTTGCCCGAATATGTTTCGAGAAAACACAACAAGAGAAAGATAATAGTTTAATGGAGGATTACACAACCATTGCTCCGTTGCCCGAAGACTCAAGCTGACGAAGATTATTCGAGAGCCGCTGAACTTTTTTTAAAGGGAAGCCAACGAGCATCACGACGATAAAGGAGCAACGAGTCATGGCCCGGATCAAGTAAAAAGGAGATAGAAGAGACATCCCTTTTGAAGAGTTTGTGAGATTTATCTTAATGCTTGAATGAAGAAGAGGATCGAATGACTCCGCCTATAAGGGCAAAATCGTATATATATCTGCTTTATGTAAAGAGATTTATTTTCTAGTAAAGTTGTTCTAATAGAATTGAACCAAGAATCAACGTCTCTTTTCGCATTCACTTCATTACGTGCATTAAGGACCATTAAAAGACCCTAATTGAGTAAATTTATTTCAGCTAAAAAACCAACATTCTTGCGGTACCCGAACAGAAACTAAAAGAATGGGCCAAAGGTTGGAGAGATTAGAGCTGATGCAAATACAGATGCTAGAGCAATTGGCCAAATTTCAAAAAGATATGAAGGATCAGATGCTAGAAATCCAAAGAAATTTGATGAGCCAGTTAACCCAGTTATTGGATATGAGGTTAGGAAAAGGAAAAAACCCAGTGGTCCACATTGGGAATGATAATGAAGGCCCTGCATATCTTCCAGGCTTTACCCCAACAAACATCCAAGCACAACCAAACACATATCCACAAAGGGTAACTATTAACATTCGACCACAGTACCAGACCAATACCTCGACACCGGTGAATTTCGCGACAGGCTCAGGTTCCAATCTTAGGGGAAATCTAACTAATCCTGTTATCCTCGATGATCTAGCAGAAACAAAACAGGCGAAAGTAGAGTTTTCAAAACAATTTGAAAATCGTTGCAAACAGAATGGGCAAGAATGGAACTCTCAAGACAATGCTTCAAAAGTCTCGAGGAAGAGGAAAAATAAGGTGAATAATATGGGTAGGTATAACGAGAGTTGTTCAAAGCCGATTACCGCAAACCAGCCTAAGACGGTTACTATTGGCCATCAGATCCCTCCAATACAAGAATCTGGCACAAAGCAAAACATTAAGAAGTCTCAATTTGCACCAATCCCAATGTTGTACCAGGAGCTGTATCAAAGTTTATTTGACGCACATGTTGTCTCCCCTTTCTACTTGAAGCCTTTACAACCTCCGTACCCCAAATGGTACGACACAAATGCACAATGTGACTATCATGCGGGAATTACGGGGCATTCTATAGAAAATTGCACTGCCTTTAGAAATCTGGTCGAAAGGTTTATCAATATGGGCATTGTCAAATTTGAGGATTCATTCAGTACAGAAAACCCGCTACTCAATCATACGGATAATGAAGGGACTGCGATGAATGAAGAAATGTTGGGAAACGTACACATCAGTGCCGAACACGAAGAAACAACTGGAGAAGAGATCTTGTTAGATGTTCGCCCTTTATAAACCTGGGAATGTTCTAAATAGTTGGACTGCAGAGGAAACCCTGTAGTATTTAGAGTTTGTTAGAGTAATGTTCAGAACACACTTGTTGCTTTCAGCCTAGAAGCAATAAGAATTTCTTTGTGAAATAGGCTCACGTCTGAATATTATTATTTTAATAAATACATTATTGCAATCATCTTTGAGCAAATGTTCTTTCAGTCTTTACGTTTTCGTCGTTCTTTTTGATTTTTTCTACTAAACCATTCATTCGCTCATTCATATTATTCATACATTCTTTTTTATATTCTTTGGTACCCACTATGGGTCCCCAAATATCAATGACATGAGTGACGCTGCTACAGACCCAAAATCTCCTTTTGAGTGAGACATGTGTTTAGATGGATCTCACAACTTTGAAGATGACATGGATTGTAGCTTATTTCTGGACTTATTAAGGATGGTAGAGCAGGAACGAAATTTTACCTCATGAGGAGACAATAGAAACTGTGACCTTGAGGCAACATGCATAACCGAAAAAACAAAGCAAGACGTTGTTGGGTTACTTCAAGCATTCAAAGATGCCTTCGCAATGACATACCAGGATGTGCCCGGTTTAAGCACTGTTATTGCAATCTGAACAACAACACGATATTAGAAATTTGCAATATGTTCAATGTGAATATCATAAATGGTGCAGTGAAAACTCTACCGGGGCAATGCCACTCTTTTCAGTTTATCACGATTTTTTCATTAAAGTTGAAATTCTTTCTCTTCGAGTTTTGACTAAGCTGAAGTAGGATAAAGATCCAATCCCGACACGATTAGTTGAACTTAATTGAAGAAAAAGGCTGGAAACTATTCATCAGGGTTAGATGTACCAAGAAATGAATGATGCGAGCCTATAGCAAAAGGTTTGTCCTAGAGAATTCCACAATGGCAACCTAATGCTGAAGAAGATCCTCACTCTACAAAGAATATAACAGATGCCAAATTGGGAAAAACATTATGTTATAGAGAAGGTCTTTTCCAAAGGAGCTTTGATTTTGAGCGAGATGGATAATAAACCTGCAAAGTCCTGTAAACTCAGGTTCAGTCAGGAAATACTCCACTTAAAGAATGAGATGACCAAGGTGAAAACCCACAAAGGGTGCTTTGAGTCCAAAAAAATAAAAAGAGAAAAAGAGAAAAAGAGAAAAATAAAGAGGCTAAGGTGAAAACCCGCAAAGGGCGCCTTAGACCAAAGGGGATTTGAGTTGAAAACCCGAAAAGGGTGGCTCAAATATTGATTAGAATGGGGCATGAGATTATCGGAGTAGCTCAAATACTGATCAGAATGGGGCATGCAATGGTCTTGCTATACCTAAATCAACAGGAAAGGGTAGGCGACATCTTGGGGCATCGACAAAGTACTCCTAAACACATGTCAAACTCAGAATGATCTTCAGAAAGTCTGTACAACAAAGTTCAAGCTGCGATATTTGCGGCACCTAATCTTTATATTATTTTTTGTTATTTTTGGAACACTTCATTCATTTCCAAGATATGTGTTCCTAAATCAATTTCTTTGTTATCCATCTTTATTATCTTTGACAACTTATTCATTTTGAGCTATGCTCAGAACCAACTCAATTCTTATCCATGATCTTTTTTTGCAAGCATGTTGCATTAGAATAATGATTAATGGACCAATAAAACTTTCACAAGGGAAGTTTTGCATATTACCCTAGAGGTTTCTGAATAATATAGGAACCTCAAACAAGACTATTGTTTAGAACGCACCAGGTTGGAAATCTGATAAAGAAGAGTCTAAATTAAGACAATCCCTTTGAATTTTCTTGTCTAAAGTATTAATTGAATAAAATGGCAAGATGTTGTGTTGGTGACAAAGCTTAAATGAATAAGCAAGCAATGATCACTGAATAATAATAAGAAGTTGTTCTTGGAGAAGAATATTCTTCATTTGTGCATGAGCATTTGGTATGACTCCCTAGAAATGGTGAAAATGACAAAAGAGCTTCAGATTCTACATCCTTGAATTGTGATAGTGGAGGATTGAGAAAAGACCAAATCTTTTACTCTTGGGTTACAACGGGAGAAAGATGGTACAAATTTTGCATCCCAGTGGATCAAACTTGAAGGTTTATAGTGAAGGGCAATCTGGTCAAGTGTTTCTTTAGAGACACCAGCCGAGCAAAAGGTGTTATAGCACATTAGTGATGAAACCTTAATAAACTTGGAGTAATAATAACTCAAGTGTTAAAATATCATTTTCATGACATTCTGCATTTATTCAAATGTCATTCATAAATGTCTAGTTAGGAGCATTTGATTCATTCTGATCATGACATCCTAATCACTAGGCATAATTAGGTTCATAAAGTTCATTATACAGGTCATGTTCCCCAGAGAACAGATCAGTGATGATAACAGATCTTGCCTTCCTGCATTGACAGTGAAGCAGATCGAAGACACCAACCTCATCTCCCTCGGAGACAGTGGAGCAGGTTGAAGATAGCAGATCTTGCCTTCTTGCATAGACAGCAGAGCAGATCAAAGATGGCGAATTTTACCTCCCTGTGATTACAGTGGAGTACATTGAAGTCAGTAATTCTACTTCCCTGGGCTGCAGCGGAATAGATTGAGGATTTTAGATCTTGCCTCCCTAAGCAGTAGTGGAGCAGGTCAAAGATGGCAAATTTTACCTCCCTTTGGTTACAGTGGAGTACATTGAAGCCAGTAATTTTACTTCCCTAGGCTGCAGCGGAATAGATTGAGGATTTTAGATCTTGCCTCCCTAAGCAGTAGTGGAACAGGTCAAAGATGGTGGATTTTACCTCCCTGTGGTTACAGTGGAGTACATTGAAGCCAATAATTCTACTTCCCTGAACAGTAGTGGAATAGATTGAGGATTTTAGATCTTGCCTCCCTAAGCAGTAGTGGAGCAGGTCAAAGATGGCGGATTTTACCTCCCTGTGGTTACAGTGGAGTACATTGAATCCAATAATTCTATCTCCCTGGGCAGCAGTGGAATAGACTGAAGATTTTAGATCTTGCCTTCCTGCATAGATAGCGAAGTAGATCGAAGACGGCAGATTTTACCTCCCTGTGGTTGCAGTGGAGTACATTGAAGCCAGTAATTCTATCTCCCTGGGCAGCAGTGGAATAGATTGAAGATTACAGATCTTGTCTCCCTAAGCAGTGGTGGAGCAGATCAAAGATGGCAGATTTTACCTCCTCGTGGTTACAGTGGAGTACATTGAAGCCAGTAATTCTATCTCCCTGGGCAACAGTGGAATAGATTGAAGATTACAGATCTTGTCTCCCTAAGCAGTAGTGGAGCAGATCAAATATGGCAGATTTTACCTCTCCGTGGTTACAGTGGAGTACATTGAAGCCATTAATTCTATCTCCCTGGGCAGCAGTGGAATAGATTGAAGATTACAGATCTTGTCTCCCTAAGCAGTAGTGGAGCAGATCAAATATGGCAGATTTTACCTCCCTGAGGTTGTAGTGGAGTATATTGAAGCCAGTAATTCTATTCCCCCGGTCGGCAGTGGAAGTAGATCAAAGATACCAGATCTTGTCTTCCCATACTGGTGGCGAAGCAGATCGAAGATGGCAGATTTTACCTCTCTGAGATTACAGTGGAGTACATTGAAGCCAGTTATTCCTATTTCCTTGGATTAAAATTACAGATCTCATCTCTCTGAAGTTGCAGTAGAGCAGATCGCATCAAGATTTATCTTTTGGTTGTAGAAAAACAAATTGAAGCTATAAGTCTTATTTCCCTGAAGTTACAGTGGAGCAGATTAAAGATAGCAAACTTTGTTCTTATGAGAAGCTACAACATATGAATCCTATCTCCCTAACATTTCAGTGGAGTAGATCGAAGCACCAGTTCCTATACCTCTGAAGATGCAGTAGGAAGGAACAAGGCTACTGGAAAGAGAAGCATTAAAGAAGTTGAGGCTCAATAAGACCGGGCACAATTAGGCCTTGTAGTCTTTGCTCTATTCTCGTTACACGATAATGAGCAAAAAGGGGCAGCTGTACAAACCCAACAATGCCCGGGCCCAACTAAACCTAGAATGGCCCAACACCTAACCCTAGCCCGCTAGCCCAAAGCAGAAACCACTGCAGAAACCCTAGGCTGTTAGCAGCAAGTTCAGCGCCGCAACGGCCTCGCCAATGCAGCACCCCTCGCTCCCGCACTTTGCGCGTCAATCCCGCACATCGCGTCGTCGCGAATCTCGCACCTTCACCATAAGCACGTACCTGCAACAAGCGAAAGAGAATAGCAAAAGATCCGGCCAACAAAGAGAAACAGAAGGGATTTCTTTAGATTTTGGTTTCATTTTTTCCCATTTTCGGCTATTTAAAAGGCCATTTAGAAATCTGTAAAGGGGGGAGTGTAAAAAAGATACGAAAATAGAGGGACCAAAAGAAATACAAAGGCACAGAGGAAATTTTCTTTTTTTTTGAAATAAAAAGGTTTTCTTTTTTTTGTCGATTATCGTTCTTTCATTTTTTTCTTCATTTGTACATATATATATTTGATTTTTTTAGTTTCACTATTTTTTTATTTATTTTTGCTTAAAATATAAAGAAAGGAAGAGAAAACCTACCTTTTTCGCCGGAATCGCCGAGTTGGTGCCCCTCTCTGTCGTGATCGGAGATCGGGGCATCGACGGAAGCCTTGGCGCGAGGCTGAGCGGTGGCGTATGAGGGTTGAGGAAACCCTAAAAGGGTCTGGTTTCTCCTTTGGAAAGGGGAACCCAAAAGAACAAATAAATGTTCTTTTGCTTAATTTTTTTTCTTTAAAACCTAAAAGATGGACAAAGCAGGCGCCGTTTGGTTTTTGGGTGGGGTCCGCGCATATCAACCTTAAATGGGAGATTTGCGCTACTAGTCCCTCTCCTTTGCGCCACGTTTTATGAAGCCAGTTATTTCTTTTTAATTTGACCCAAATGTTTTACCTTGTTTCAAGTCGGTCCTCATAGCAGTGCAGCGTTTTAGGGAGGCGGATTTATTCCATTTGGGCCCCCTCATATAATGCGTGTGTTGCAAATTGGTCCTGTTTTATTTTAATTTCATCTTTTTGGTTATTTTGTTTTTTTCGCAATTTGTTTTTTAATTTTTATTTTTAAAAGTATTACTATATTATTGATTATCATTTATTACTATTTCTATATTTATACACGCATTTCTTATATAGTATATATATACATATTTCTTTATATAATATATATAACTTTTATAAACACATGCATTCATACGTTTTTTTCTTTTATAGTTTTTTTTTGTTTTTTAACTTTCATATATTTCATATTTTATATACACTTATACATTTTTTATTTTGTAAATATATACACATATACATTTTTTTATCTTTATTTTATTTTCATGATTTTCATATACATATATACATGCATTTTTTATTAGTTTTTTTGGTTAGATGAATTTCATTCTTTCTTTTTGTTTGCAAATTTACTTGTAAATTGTACTTGTATATATACTTGTAAATATTTATTCATATATGTTTGAAATTAAAGTTGTGTTTCATATTATACATTAACTTTTAACATACCTTTCGGGAAATATATTTTGGTTTTATCGAAGCATTAAAATCATCATATTTTTACAAATTTTCCAAATATTTGGCATTCATGATTCTCGGGAAAGATTGTGTCCTAACTTCCTGGATTGCAATTATTTTTCGATGAATTTAGAAAGCCAAGTATTTGTTTTGCAATAAATTCGCAAATTTTATGTAACACCCTTTACCCGTATCCGTCGCCGGAATAGGGTGCGAGGCATTACCAGAACACATACACTTGTAAACGTATTTAATCGTATTATAAAATTTCAACTAAATTAAAGCTTTCAAATTTTTTTATTTAACATGCTTTTATAATTTTTAACATTATATCCTCTAAATATTATATTCATAATAATAGGGCCTACGAGACCCAATTTATATTCATGCAATTCACAAAGTCTTAACAATTCAATGCTTCATTTCCTTTTCATTCAATTCATAATTTCTCATGTTCACAATTCAAATCAATTTCTCAGTCCAATATACATTTCAATATCACCATAATTCTTTTAATTCAAGTCATATCACTAGCAATAGAAATTTCCATTTACTTCTCATACAATTCAATATCATTAAGTTCAATACTAACACGTATTTACCATTTAACTCAACGTTTATCAATTATGATTGAATATATGACCGATTTATACACAAGTCATTCAGATATTTTCCAATTTTCCTCCTCCTCCTCTCCATTCCACATCCGTAATGTATATAACACGCTAAAATAACATTAACTATATTTTCACTATTTACTTGTAAGTAAATTCAAATCTGTCTATCCGAGTCAGAGTCGCTAAATTATTTATATCTTGAGTTACGAAACTCAAAATTAAGATCCGTAAATTTTATCTGAAGCTAGACTCACATATCTTCTTACCATAAATTTTTAAGAATTTTTGGTTCAGCCAATAAGTACAGTTTATTCTTTAAAGTTTCCCCTGTTTCACTGTTCGACAGTTCCGACCCTTCTTCACTAAAAATTAATTATCTCATTGTACAAAATTTGGACGATGTTTCCGTTTGTTTATTATAAAAATAGACTCATTAAGGATTCTAAGCTTATAAATTATAATTCATAATTATTTTTTTACAAATTTTAATGATTTTCCAAAGTCAGAATAGGGGAACCCGAATTCATTCTGACCTTGTCTCACAAAACCTATTATATCTCATGAATTACAATTCTATTTCTTACACCGTTTCTTCTATGAGAAACTAGACTCAATAAGCTTTAATTTCATATTTTATTCATCCTCTAATACAATTTCTAAAATTTATGGTGATTTTTTAAAGTTAACCTACTGCAGCTGTCCAAACTTTTTTAGTGCATAATGTTAATTACCATTTTTCCCTAAGCTTTCAATAAATGATAATTTCATCCCTGCTCAATTAACCTCTCAATTGAGCTGATTTTTCTCAATTAACACATTATTCCATCACTTTAAACTACTTTATAACCTTTGGAAATCAGAATCTTAGCACTAGACTTTAATTCCAAACTTTTTCACAATTAGGTCCTACAAATCAATTTCTATCGAAATTACCTAATAAAATCATCTCACAAACAAATTAAAGCTTCCATTTCATGCTATTTCATCATAAACTTACAACACATATTCATAGCAACTTTCAATTTCGTTCATAAAATTAAAAACTAATGAATTCAACAAGTGGACCTAGTTGTAAAAGTCATAAAAACACAAAAATTTCAAGAAATAATCAAGAATTGAACTTACATGATCCAAATATATGAAAAAACCAGCTTGGAGGGACCCTTCAATGGCGTTTTTTGCTGAGAAATATGAAGAATTGCCTATAAACTCTTTTGGTTAAGATTTTTATTTGTTAACTTTTGCAAAATTTCCAATTTTGCCCTTATTACATCACTTTTCCAGATTTTTCTTCTCTTATGCCGTCTCAACTATTCCATATTGGCACATTTATTCCTTAAGTCCCTCCTTATTTATCACTTAAGCTATTTAATCACTTTTAACAAATTTTACATTATTTTCAGTTTAGTCCTTTTTAATTAATTGACCACCCAAACGTTAGAATTTTCTAACGAAAATTTAATACCAACTCAATGACACGCTATAAATATTTCTAAAAATATTTATGGAAATATTTATGGCTTGATTTATGAGTTTGAAGTTTCAATACCTCATTTTCGATTCTAATTATTTTAATATTTATTCCTAGTACACTATTCACTATTTCAAAAATTTTCCTATCTTCACGTTTAATTTAACTTATACTCACTAAATGAATAATATTTTCTACTCATTTGTCAGATTTAGTGATCTCGAATCACTATTCCGACACCACTGAAAATTCAGGCCATTACAATTTCATTTTTCCTCGTTGGATTTGTGGTCCCGAAACCACTATTCTGACTAGACCCAAAATCGGGCTGTTACATTTTAAATAAAAGCTTATTCTCGGGAATTCAAAATTTTGGGTCCTAACTTACTGGTCATGACATTTTCTTCTCGAAATAAGAATTTTCAAAAGCAAAAGGCAATATTCGAGTATTTTGAAGATTTAAAAACATTGTGCCCTAACTCACTGGGTGTGGTGTTTTATTTCTTTGAAATAAGAATGTCTTATTATTTTAATTCGTTCATGAAATAAAAAGTTTCCTTTTAAAATCTTTTCAAATTTTCGACACCAAGGCATTAAAAAAATCAATTTGGTACCAATTTTGGGCGTTACGAGGGTGCTAATCTTTCCTCGTGCGTAACTGACTACCGAACCTATTTTCTCAAATTTCGCAGACCAAAATTATTTTTAAGGTGGGCCGATCACACCTTAATAAATGATCGGTGGCGACTCCAGTTTTGTTTTTTAAAGTCGACAACTAAAATTTTATTTTCAAAAAAGCGGTTTCGACAGTCATGATTGTTTAGTAATTGGATAAAAAGTGGGTTGTTGCCGTCAATGTATCAAGCGACACCAAGAAGCACAGTAACAAACACCCCATTTTCATTATTAATTTATCTCCATCCCATTTTTGTATTTAATTAATTTTTTAATAATATTTTATATAAAAAATCCTTTATTTTGTTTTTCAAAGCCATGATTATCTCTAAATACTTTTGAATTCAGATTCTTTTGAAGTGTCAGTTTAGTTGGAGGCCAATTTGATTTGCAACTTACATACTTTTAAGGCTCAATTCAAAATTTCAAGCCCATTCTTTTAAAAATGCCAAGTGCATTTGGTTTAAGCCCATTTCGTTTTTATTTGGTCCAAAACCCTTTTTTAGCCCATTCTTCAGGGCTCGATAGCCCAACTTGGTTTTCAATTGTGGCCATTGTTTTTGAATCCTAGTCTTTCCTGGCCGTTGAACACTTATATGGAAGCCAGTGTGACTAATAAAAATCGTCACAACAGCCAAAAACAGATGACAATATTTGTTTTACACAATAACAGATCAAAAGCTAGATTTGGTGACTAATAAAATACATCATTTGTGATTAAACAACATTAAGGAACTGTATAAAACCTACAAAAAAAGGAAGGAGGTCAGTCAAGAATTAATATACGAAAAACTCCAAAAAAAAATAGAGAAAGATCCGATTTAAAAAATACCAATTAAAATAGGAGAAAGATCAGGATCGAAGGTGGCGAATTTTCTTTCTGATATCTTCTTTATTTTACTTTCCTTACTGGTTGCATGCATGTATGAATAATAAGGGGGAAAAGCCGACCCTGTTAGAGCCAAAGCTATCTAGCAATATTTGTTTAATGGTCCGATCAGTACACGAGACAACTTTGACATGTTTATATGTTGACCTTTTTTATGTGAGCCTTATTGGACGTTGTTTTAATAAGCAAATGGGCTTCCTTGACGTTCTTTACTATTTCCTTAAAGTTGGAATCGAAATTGTGTTTATTTTGAAGAGTTGTATTGAAGAAGTTGTTTTCAACTTGGGTTTTTGGTGAGAAATTTTCTCAATTTCAAAGTCTTATTTCATGCATGATTTTAGGGAGATTAATTTTACTTTATCTTGAGATACTATTTGAGGCTATTTATCCCGATCATTTTATTGAATAATAAGAGTTTATATTGGACAATGATGGTCGAATAGGCAACCATATTAAGCCTATAAATAGGCAGCCAATTCGCATGGAAGATGCATAGACTTAAGGGAGTGACGTGCTGACTTGATTAAGTTATCTTTGTTAATTTTCCTTGTATTTTTACACTTTATTAGTAGATATTTTTTTGTGAGATATTGAATCTTTATATGCACAAGGTTTTGGGTGAGTGGTTGCAACAAGTTAAGATTAGCTACCGGAGCTTCAATTACTTTTTTATGTAAGGGTAGATTAGACTTTAGCCAATAAGTGGTTGAATTAATTGAGATTAGCTATTGGAGCTTAAAGTTGGCATGAGTGCTAGGTTTTTGGTAGGGCAGGTTAGTTGCTAACCAACCTAGCGAGATGGGTGCTGCCTACGATAAGACATGTTAGTTGTTAACCATGGCAAAGAACCCTGAACTCACGTGAACACACATGGGTTTGAAATTATAAGAAATGTGATATTTGTTCTAAAATTAGAATAAGGATTCGAGGTTTGACCTAATGAAGGATAAGAAAAGAGTAAGCAAATATGACTATGTATGTGTTGTATGATATGTATATTTTCAGATAGAAAAGTAAGGTTGAAAGTTAAGTAGTAAGTCCCCCTACCCGTATCCGTTGTCGGAATAGAGCACGAGGCATTACCGGAGTTTACTGAACATTTTCAATAATTCTGAATCATTTATTATTCATATTCTGAAAATAATCATAACATCCCTCTATAGGGCTCTTGAAGCCCAAAACATTTATTAGGAACCTACTGGGATTAAATCAGAATCATACGGAATTTTTCGCAGAATCCTAAATATATATATTTTTTAAAATTTTTTTTTATTTCCGAATTAGGTGCAGGGTTCATACGGGCGTATCACATAACAAATCTTTTCATAAGAAATTGCATAACTGAAACATTTCCACTCTTTCATAAGCTCAATTATATTTTCATCTAAGCACTTACCATTCCAATGCACCTTATAATTAAACATATTACCATTCAACAGTAATTTAGCACTTGCCTAAACTTCAAGCAACAACATTGGTTAGCGTACTTTAATATTGACAAACTTATTTTCTCGCCATGTCTCACTTAAATTTATTACTCGTCTTAATACACATAATTTTCCTTGTATCAATGTATCAAAGATAGTCTCATATTTACATGTCATGATACATATCATTTTCTTGTTGTTTCTTCTTAAATATAAATTATTCAATTCATTATGACAATATTTCATGTACCATAATTTTTTTTATAAGTTCAATATATATTTATTCCAGTAGCAGTTCATAATCTTGAATATGCATAATTATCAGGCAAGTTTCACATACATGTATTTTCCATGTCATATTTTAGTATATCAAATAATTATCATTTCTATGTATTTCAAGTTTAATTTCATGATTTTTTGTACTTGTCATTTTCTATTTTTATCCCGTTGAATTTATCGAAATTTCGATGGATTTTCAAGGGTACACTTTAGTGGACAAATTCGGGTCCGTTAATTCATATTTATGTGCGCACATTTTTCAATTCAGAGAGCACACTCCCGTGAACCTCATTTCTTTCAACGGGATTACCAGTCCAGACTAAATCCCCTACAAGAGAGCACACTCTCGCGAACCTCATTTCTTATAGCGGGATTACCAGTCCAAGCTAAATCCCCTGCAACAACAATTACTCTAATGAGCTTGGATCTGAATTACTAGTCCAGGCTAAATTCAGACCCTAATTTGGATTACCCGTCAGGGCTAAATCCATTTTCCACATATTCTTCGGGAGGGCTATATCAAGATCACCCGTCCGGGCTAGATCTTTTTCACACATATTCTTCGGGAGGGCTATATCAGGATAGGATCACCCGTCCGGGCTAGATCCTTTTTACCGTCAATTCCTTTTCAAAGATCCATCGAATTTTCCATCCATTCAACCGGGATTTTTTTATTTTTATCAAATATATCAATGTTTCATCAATAACATACATTTAAAGGATCTAAGAATATAATTCAAGTTACACAAACTTATCGGGCTAAATTGCAGAAATATTAAAATTCAGGGACATTTTGGTAATTTTCCATTTTTTCTCGAATTTTCACCCAAATCTTGATCTAAATTAATATTTCATTCAATTTATTAATTTAAATGATAAAACGATTCATTTCATGTAATTTGGTCATTTTTGACATTTTTACAAAATTACCCTTAAAATTTTACTTTTATTCAATTTAGTCCCTAAACCTAAAACATGTAAATTAGCTATTTTAAAATAAACTCATATTAGCTGAATATTCACATATATTATTTTTCCTCCTCCTCCACTCCATTCCACATCCTTGATATATATATATATATTACCACTATTTACTTGTTTACTCATAACAAGCTGTTCACTTGAGTTATAGTCACTAAATTAATTATATCTTAAGCTACAGAACTACGAATTGAGATCTGTAAATTTTATTTGAAACTAGACTCACATATATTCTTACCATAAAATTTTCATAATTTTTTGTTTAGCAAATAAGTACCGTTTATTCTTTAAAGTCATCTCTGTTCTGTTGTCTGATAGTTTTGACCCTTCTTCACTAAAAATTAATTATCTCCTTGTACAAGATTCGGATGATGTTTTCGTTTGTTCATTTTTAAAATATAATTATTAAGGATTCTAATAATATAAATTATAACTCATAATAATTTTTGTACAATTTTTAATGATTTTCCAAAGTCAGAATAGGGGAACCCCAATTCATTCTGACCTTGTCTCACAAAATTTATTATATCTCATTGTCGAAACCATTTTTTTGAAAAATAAAAAATTTTAGATTGTCGACTTTAAAAAATAAAAATTGGGAGTCACCACCAATCTTTTATTAAGGTGTGATTGAGTCACCTAAAAACGACTTTGGTCTACGAATTTTAGAAAAACGGGTCCGGGAGTTAGTTACGTACAAGGAAGGATTAGCACCCTCGTAACGCCCAAAATTGGTACCTGGTTAATTAATTAGTGTCTTAAGGTCGAAAATTTTAAATATATAATCTTTAAAAACTTAAAACGTTTTGTATTAAGACCCTTATCATTTCAAAGAAAGAAAATGTCACACCCAATGCGTTAGGGCACAACATTCTTATTTCCTCAAGAATGAATTAGGCCAAAAAACTCGTGTAATAAAAATTTAAAAGAATATCCATTTATTCAAGATTTAAGAAATCGCGGCCCAATACGTTAGGGCACAACAAACTCGGAATATTTCCTTTATTATTTTTTAGAAAAAAATCTTCATTTCGAGAAATCAATGCATCACATCCAATACGTTAGGACACAACGTGTTGAATTCCCAATAATGAGTTCTTATTTTTTTTATTAAAGAGAAATGCTCAATCGTTAGATTTAACAAAGAAAATCGGAACCCAATACGTTAGGGCTCAATTTTCTTGAAAAATCCTAAATACAAGCAATATCCTCATTTTGAAAAAGTTTGATTTTAAAAATCGAGTAAAAAAATGTAATGTTATGCTACATTAAATAAATAATGCAATAATAAATACTACGATAGCATAGAAATAATGCAAATATATGAACAAATAAATAAAATAATGGCATGCAAAATATCAAATAAATGGGCAAGATAATAAAAAAAATATGTAAACCTAAATTAATAGACAAATGATTAAAATAAACAAAAAAAAATGTATACATGTACCCATAAAAATATATAAGTTTAAAATAATTAAAATAATATCAAAATTAATTACATAAAACATGTGTCTATAAATATATGAAAAATATTAGTTTTTAAGGTATAAATACATACAAAAGAAACATATTTATATATAATAATAATTTCATAAAAAAAATTATCATAAATACTGATTTTAAGAAAAATATGGATAAATGACTAAATTGGGTCGCAAGTAAAAAAACAAGGGTGAATCCGCAAATAAATAAAGTCTGGAGGACCAAATTGAATGCGCGAATTACATAGAGGGGCTGGAAGGGCAATTTTTCCTTCTCCTCTAAAACGGCACCGTTCGGAAGGATTAAATTAGAATTTAAAATAAATTAAAGGTCGAATTTAAAAAAAATAAAAAAACCTAATTGAAAATATATTAAAAGGCGGAGGGGCTAAAAGCGCAATTTGCCCCTCCGCATAAAAACACGCGGATCCTGGGTCCGGGTCGGGTTGACGCGCGGATCCTCCCTCAAAACGGCACCGTTTTCAATTGGCTATTTAAGTCAAAATTAAAACAAAAATTTCATTTCAAAAACAATTTTTTAAAAAAAACCTAAATCCTCAAAAAAACACTCTCAGTCCCTCAGTCCTCCGGCCATCGGTCGGTCATCGGCTGGTCACCGGCCACCGCGCCGGCCGCCGATCTCCGGCGCCGGCACCACCATCTACGGCGGCCAGAAAAGGGGAAAAATTCCCTTTTAGCCTTCTCGACCCCCTTATGCCCAAATCTGGGCTTAAATCCTTCAAAAAGTAAGAGAAAAACCTCCAAAACCCAGGAAACTCTTCTGTTTCCGATCGTCTTTCCTCGGAGACGATTCTCTCGGCCGTTCACGGTGATTTAGGGCTCCAAACACAGGTTGTTTCTCTCTTTTTTCCTATTTATTTTAATCGTATGTATGTAAATGATAAAATAATAATAAAAAAATGCAAATAACAACCTTTGATTCGTTTGTTTCTCTGTTTGTAGTGTGAAAATAGAGCTTTTTTATTTCGAAAATCCAATCCGGTCCTATTACAGTTTGCTCAATGGCCTGTTATAGCCGTATGAAACAAATCTAAAAAGGAAAGAAATCTGTTCTTGATTTGATTTACAAATATTGTTGATTCCTTTTCCATTTTCATTTTTCTTGCTATGCAGGTGAATCCATGGAGATTCGGCCAAGATTGGAGTTGCGGCGCTGTTGAGGACTAGAAACCCCAGGGTTTCTGGCGATTTTGGGCCACCGTACATTGGGCCTGTGTTTTATTTTGGTTTGGGCCCCATTTTGTTGTAATTGGGCAGTTTCATTTGAGCCCGTTTATAATTTGTACCCGGGGCAGAGAATCGGGTATTACAGCTGCCACTCTTTGCTCATTGTCGTGTAACGGGAACAGGGCAAAGACTTTAAAATGCCCGATTTTTGCCCGGTTTTTTCGGATCTTGGTACTCTTCTTTTTCATGTAGCATCATTCCTTCCTACTGCATCTTCAGAGGTATAGAAACTAGTGCTTCAATCTACTCCACTGTGATATCTAAGGGATAGAATTTGCACCCTGTAACTTTCCAAATGAACAAAATTTGCTATCTTAGTCTGCTCCACTGCAATCTTCAGGGAAATAAGACTAGATGCGATCTTCTCTCTATAACTTCAGAGAGATAAGATCTGTGATTTCAATCCATTCCACTACAATTTCAGGGAGATAGGATTACCGGCCTTAATCTGCTCCACTGCAACTTCAGGGAGATAAGATTTGCCATTTTTAGTCTGCCTCACTGCAACTTCAGGAAGATAAGACTTGCTTACGTAGTCTACTCCACTACAACCTCAGGGAGATGTGATTAGATGCGATCTGCTCTCTGCAACTTCAGAGAGATAAGATCTGAGGTTTTAATCCGCTCCACTGCAACTTCAGGGAGATAGGATTATCGGCTTTAATCTGCTCCACTGCAACTTTAGGGAGATAAGATTTGCCATCTTTAGTCTGCCTCACTGCAACTTCAGGAGGATAAGACTTGCTTACGTAGTCTGCTCCACTGCAACCTCAGGGAGATAGGATTGTCGGCCTTAATCTGCTCCACTGCAACTTCAGGGAGATAAGATTTGCCATCTTCAGTCTGCCTCACTGCAACTTCAGGAGGATAAGACCTGCTTGCTTAGTCTGCTCCACTACAACTTTAGGGAAATAAGACTAGATGCGATCTACTCTCTGCAACTTTAGAGAGATAACATCTGTGGTTTTAATCTGCTCAACTGCAACTTCAGGGAGATAGGATTGTCGGCTTTAATCTGCTCCACTGCAACTTCAGGGATATAAGATTTGCTTTCTTAGTCTGCTCCACTGCAACTTCAGGGAGATAAGACTCGATCTGCTATCTTCACTGATCTGCTCTCTAGGGAACATGATCTGTATAGTAAACCTAAATATGACTAATGATTAGGATGACATAAAAATGCATCAAATGCTCCTAACTAGACATGTGTGAATGACATTTGAATGAATGCAGAATGTCATTTTTCAAGAATTATCATTTTTTGAGGTTTATTAAGGTTTTGTCGCTGACGCCTTTTGCTTGGTTGATCTCTTCAAAAAACTCAATCAAATTTCCCCCCATTGTGCGCTTCAAAGCTCAACCCTCTAGGACACAGAATTTGTACCATATTTCTTCCACCGTGACCTAAGAGTAGGAAAATTTGACCCTTCTCAGTCTTCTCCTATCGTAATTCAAGGATACAGATTATGAAATTTGTCTACACCACTCTCAGGGTGTCTTATCAAATGCTTATGTCTAAATGAGGATCTTTCTTTCCATAGGGGACTTCCTCCTACCCATCAAGACTTCTTGCTGTCTTAATCACTATTTGGACAACCAAATCCGAAAAAGCAGTCTTAATTTAGACTTTTTCCTTCTTAGGCTCTTTTTAAATTCGGGGTGTTTTAAACAATAGTCCTGTTTCAGGTTACTAAATTATTTAGAAATTCCCAGACTAATATACCAAACTTCTTTTGTGAAATTTTATTAGTCCATCAATCATTATTCTAATGCGACATGCTTGCGCAAAGATCAAAAATACTGAGTGAGAGATGAATTAATTCAAGAATTTATTGATAGTAAGTGTCCTGAAAAGAAAAAGTATTCAAGAACATCAAAGAATGAAGTTTTTTACAAGAACCAACAAATTTGGTACAAATATTATGGAGACTAGGTGCTTTAGATATCACCGCTTGAACTTCTCCGTGCAAGCCAAGAATCATTCTGAATTTAACATGTGTTTAGGGGATCTATAGTACTTTGTCAATGCCCCCAAGACGTCGTACATCCTTTTATTATTAACTTTAGCGAAGCAAGATCACCATATGCCCCAATCTGAAAATATTTGAGCCGCCCTCTTCGGGTTTTCAACTCAAACCCTCTTTGGTCTCAAGGCGCCCTTTTCGGGTTTTCACCTTGGCCTCTCCCTTTTTTTTTTTGAAATCAGAGCGCCCTTTGCGGGTTTTCACTTTGATTCCTCCCTTTCTTCAAGTGAAATATTTCCTAACCGAGTCTAAATTTACAGGATTCGGAAGATTTTTGCCATCCATTTCACTTAAAATCAAAGAACCTCCGGAAAAAGCCTTTTTCACGACATAGGGTCCTTCCCAGTTTGGCATCCATTTCCCTCTAAAATCCTTTTGTAAAGGGAGGATCTTTTTCAAAACCAAATCCCCTTCATGAAATTCTCTAGGACGAACCTTCTTATTATAAGCTCGCATCATTCGCTTCTGATACATTTGGCCATGATGAATGGCTTTTAATCTTTTCTCTTCAATCAGGTTCAGTTGATCATACCGAGATTGAATCCATTTGGCCTCATCCAATTTCAACTCGGCCAAAACTTGGAGAGAAGGAATTTCAACCTCAATGGGTAAAACTGCCTCCATTCCATAAACCAACGAAAAAGGTGTTGCCCCAGTAGAAGTCCTGATGGATGTTCGGTAAGCAAGAAGAGCGAAAGGTAACTTCTCATGCCAATCTTTGTAAGTTTCAGCCATTTTTGCCACGATTTTCTTGATATTTTTATTCGCTGCTTCCACTGCACCATTCATTTTCGGGCGATACGGTGATGAATTATGGTGTCTAATGTTGAACTGATCGCAGACTTCCACTATTGTGCTGTTATTCAGATTCAACGCATTGTCAAATATGATTCTTTCAGGTATTTCATATCGACATATGATCTCATTCTTCAAAAACTTACTGACTGCTGACTTCGTGACATTAGCATATGAGGTTGCCTCTACCCACTTAGTGAAGTAGTCAATAACCACAAAAATGAAACGATGTCCATTAGAAGCCTTCGGTGATATTGGTCCAATGACGTCCATACCCCACATGGAGAAAGGCCATGGAGAAGTCATAACATGAAGAGGAGAAGGAGGCGCGTGCATTTTATCCCCATAAATTTGGCATTTATGGCATTTCTTGGCATGATTGATGCAATCTCCTTCCATGTTGGACCAGTAATACCCGAATCTCATAATCTGTCTAGCCATGGTGAATCCATTAGCATGCGTTCCACAAACACCTTCATGGACTTCTTCTAAAATTTCCTTATCCTCTACAGCGTCCACGCATCTCAACAGTACTCGATCCTTTCCTCTTTTGTATAGGATCTCCCCATCTAAGACATAGTCAATAAATAGTCTCCTCAATGTCCTCTTATCATTCTCTGTTGCCTGATCAGGATATTCGCAATTCTTCACATATAGCAATATATCTTGGTACCAGGGACGATTATCATTCTCCACTTCTTCAATGTTGTAACAGTGGGCTGGGATATCATAAATACTAATTTGAATGGGCTTCATGTCCTCTAACTGATTCACTTTAATCATGGAAGCTAGAGTAGCAAGAGCATCAGCCATCTGATTTTCTTCCCATGGAAGATAACAAAAGGTAATGTTGTCAAACTCTTCGATCAATTCCAAAACCAATCTCCGATAACGAATCAATTTAGGGTCTCTTATCTTCCATTCCCCTCTTAGCTGGTATATTACCAATGCTGAGTCTCCGTACACCTCTAATGTCTTGATTTTCCGCTCTATGGCTGCCCGTATACCCATGATGCAGGCTTCATACTCAGCCATGTTACTAGTGCAATCAAAGTCTAATTTACTGGTAAAAGGATGATAATCTCCATTCGGAGACACCAGGACTGCCCCAATCCCATTGCCTAGTGCATTCGGTGCTCCGTCAAAGTTTAGTCTCCAAAAATGATTCTCTTGGGGATCCTCTTTAGCATTTGTCACATACATCAAATCTTCAATCGAGAAATCAAAGTCTAGAGGCTCATAATCTTCTAGAGCTCTACTAGCCAAGAAATCTGCTATCGCACTCCCTTTGATGGCCTTCTGACTTACGTATACGATATCAAACTCAGAGAGCAAGATTTTCCATCTAGCCATTCTTCCATTCAATGCTGTTGACTCCATTATATACTTCAAAGGGTCTAATTTTGAAATTAGCCAAGTCGTATGATAGAGTAAATATTGCCTCAACCTCTTGGTTGTCCAAATCAAGGCGTAACACAATTTTTCAATAGGCGAATATCTCACCTCACAATCAGTGAATTTCTTGCTGAGATAGTAAATCGCATTTTCCTTCTTTCCAGTCGCCTCATGTTGACCCAGCACGCATCCCATGGAGTTGTTGAACACCGTTAAATACAAAATCAAGGGTCTATCTGGGCTAGGTGGTGATAGAATTGGGGTATTGGATAAGTATTGCTTTATCTTTTCAAAGGCTTTCTGACATTCCTCATTCCAGACATCAGGATTATGTTGCTTCAATAAGCGAAATATAGGATCACATTTCTCAGTCAACTGTGAAATGAACCGAGCAATATAATTCAATCTTCCTAAGAAACCTCGAACTTCTTTCTGGGTACGTGGTGACGATAAATCTCGTATTGCCTTGACTTTGTCTGGATCAATCTCGATTCATTTTTCACTGACTACAAAGCCTAACAACTTTCTTGACCTAGCTCCGAAAGTGCACTTTGTCGGATTAAGCTTGAGCTGAAACTTCCTTAATCTTAAGAACAATCTTCTCAGGACCTGCACATGCTCCTCTTCTGTTCTAGATTTGGCAATCATATCATCAACATACACCTCAATTTCTTTGTGCATCATGTCATGGAACAAGGCTACCATGGCTCTCTGATATGTTACTCCCGCGTTCTTTAATCCAAATGGCATCACCTTATAGCAAAATGACATGATGCAGTAATGAACGTAGTCTTTCCCATATCTTCTAGATGCATCTTTATCTAATTATATCCTGAGAACCCATCCATAAAAGAAAACAACGAAAATCCCGCCGTATTATCCACCAGAGTATCAACATGCGGCAATGAGAAGTTATCCTTTGGGCTTGCTTTGTTCAAATCCCTGTAATCGACGCACATTCGTACTTTTCCATCTTTTTTAGGGACTGGGACGATATTGGCTACCCACTCAGAATATTTGACCTCCTGTAAAAAACCAACATCAAACTGTTTCTTAACCTCATCTTTTATTTTAAGCACAATATCAGGCCTCATTCTTCTGAGCTTCTGTTGAACTGGTTTGCAATCCTCTTTTATGGGTAGGCGATGCACTACAATGTCAACACTCAATCCAGGCATATCCTGGTATGACCATGCGAAGATATCTTTGAATTCATGGAGTAATTCAATGAGGTCTCGTCTTGTCTTTACGAGAATTTCAGTTCTAATTTTCACCTCCTTCCCTTCTTCCAAGCTCACAACTTCTACTGACTCTTTGTGAGGTGGGATTTGCTTTTCCTTTTGCTCCACCATCCTCAACAAGTCCAAAGATAAACCACCCTCTTCATCACCTTCAAAGTCGCGTGATCCCTCTAAACACACGTTTAGTTCAAAAGGGCACTCTGAGCTCGTAGCAGTGTCATTCACGTCATTATACACAGAGACCTATTATGGTTACAAAAGAATGTATGAATTTATGTACAATTATTTATGTAATCAAAGAATATATTTAGAATATTTACTCGAAACATTTGCGAAGATGTATTTTATTAAAATAATGATTTTTAAACATAAGCCTATTTCACAAAAGAATTCTTGTTATTTCTAGGCTAAAACAACAAGTTTGTTCTGAATATTACTCTGAGACAGTTCTAAAGACTTTAGGTATTTCTTCCGCAGTTCAATTGTCTAGAACACTCCCAGGCTCATAAGGACGAATGTCTAGCCAACTTCTCTCTCCATTCCCAAGCTCATGAATGGCATTAATGTGCATATTTCCCAATGTATCCTCGATGCTTTCCTCAACTGATTCCTTTTTCTCCTGATAAATAATTCCTCCAGATACGAAATTTTTGGATATGTGGGGAATTATCATTGGCTCCCACTTAGCTTCTTCCCCATTTAAACGCGCCCTTCTTCTTTCCTGCCTTTTCTCTATCTCTTTCCTTTTCTGTCTTCTATCTGGCTTGTATCTTAAGCCAAAATTATCTTGCTTTTCTTTCAGCATTGGAACCTCAATTCTCCCTTGAAGATATCTCTCTAGCCCTCTTCCGGGTAAAGCTCCTTTTCCCACCAACAACTGTAAACCCATCTCTGTAGTTTTGGATAATTTTGGCACCAAAATTTTGCTCCCTTCAGGAACAAATGCCGCATTTACAAACTCCAAAGATCGAAATGAGCACTCTATTGACTCGTCATTGGTTTCTACGTATGGCGTTTCATTGGATACAGCTACTATTATATCCTCTTCGGCTTTTATTGTCACTAGCCGACCATCTGACACTATCTTCAACATCTGATGTAATGATGACGGTACTGTCCCTGCCGAATGTATCCATGGCCTTCCTAATAAACAATTATAGGAAGGTTTGATGTCCATCACAATAAAATCTACCTCATAGACGGTTGGGCCAATCAGTAGGGGTATCTCAATTCTTCCCATAACCTTCCTTTCTGTACCGTCAAATGCCCTCACTACATTTTGACACGTTTTCATGTGCGAACTGTCTATGGGTAGCCTGTTAAGTGTGAATAATGGCAGTACGTTTAAAGCTGATCCATTGTAAATCAATACTCCTGGCAAAATATGCCCATTGCATCGTGTAGTAATATGTAAAGCTTTTGTAGATCCCATACCCCCAGGAGGTATCTCATCATCATTGAAAAATATGAAATTATCAGCACTAATATTATTGATCAACCGATCTAGCTTGCTGACAGAAATATCTTTGGACACATAGGTCTCATTTAGCATCTTCATCAACGTATTTCGATGTACTTCTGAATTCAAGAGTAAGGACAGATAGATATGCGAGCCGGTTGTTTATGCAACTGCTCAACGACATTATACACACTATGCTTTAAAAATTTGAGGAATTCCACAGCTTCTTCCTCCTTTACTGGCTTAGCTATTTTCCTTTTTTGCTCTCCTATTATGGCTTCTTTCATAAATTCTGGATTGGCCCTCACACACTGGCTCTTTGCAGTCTCTTTTCCTGGGACAGTTGTATTGCACTCGTAGCTCCATGGAACCTTCTTGCTGTCTTGGTAAGGAAAGGTTGCAGGTTTCTTTATTATGACCCTTGGCATTGCTGCTGTTTTCACCTCATCCTTCTTGGGTCGCGAGATAATGACCACAGGCTGCACTACTCTTGGAACCTTCGAAGCCTTTGATGTACAAATACTCCCCTCCTCCTTAACTTCTTCATAAAATTCCATCTCCTTATTATCCATCAGGTCTTGAACCAAGGCTCTAAAATCTGCGCATTCCTGGATTTCATGTCCCTCATCGTGATGGAACTCACAGTAATTTTCCACCCTTTCGAAGCTTCTCTCTGAACTCGAGACGATCAATCCCCTTCTTACCATATTTTTCCAGACCCACCTCAAAGGAATTTTCACCTCTGATATGTCTTCCTTGATCTTTCTACCCATGCTCCTACCTACCATGTTTACTCCGTTATGATCAGGTAACAGATTTTCCGTATTGGGTGAATCATCCAATTTAACCACGCCCAAGCTTATAAGTCTTTCCATCAACTTTTTGAACGTCGTACAATGTTCTATAAAATGCCCATCAATTCCCGCGTGATAGTCGCACCGTGCATTTACATCGTACCACTTGGGGTATGGAGGCTGCAGAGGTTTCAAGTGGAAAGGGGCAACCACGTGTGCATTGAATAGATTCTGATATAGCTCCCTATACGTCATTGGAATTGGCGTAAATTGAATTTTCTCTGTATTTTGTCTTGTGTCTGATTCTGCTTTGATGATCCTTGCTGATTAACAGCCACTTTTCCCTGCTGATTCACTATAACTGTCTTCGAATATGAACTTGTGTTGTTGACCTCGTTCTCTTTCTTCTTCGAGGCCGCCCTTCTACTACTTTCCCCAGCATCTATTTTCCCACTTCTGATAGCGTTTTCTATCATCTCGCCATTCATAACTATATCGGAAAAACTTTTAGTAGCGCTTCCTAACATATGTGTAATAAATGGTGCCTTCAATGTGTTGACGAAAAGTATCGTCATCTCTCTTTCTAGAAGAGATGGCTGAACTTGGACAGCAACCTCCCTCCATCTCTGTACGTACTGCCTGAAACTTTCACCAGGTTTTTTCTCCATGTTCTGCAGAGTAATTCTATCAGGTACCATATCAGTCACATGGCTGTACTGTTTTAAGAATGCCTGTTCTAGATCTCTCAATGAATTAATCTTGGTACGGCTCAGTTGATTGTACCATTTGGATGCAGCCCCTGCGAGGCTATCCTGGAAGCAATGTATCAGCAACTGGTCATTATTAACATATCCAGTCATCCTCCTGCAGAACATAGTGATATGGGCTTTGGGGCTACTAGTCCCGTTGTACTTTTCGAATTCTGGCATTTTGAACTTGTGATGAAGTACCAGACTTGGAACCAGGCTCATTTCTCTAGCATCAATTCCATGGTAGCTTTCAGTACCTTCTATCGCTCTAAGTTTTTCCTCCAGCCATTTATACTTTTCCTCGAGCTGTTTCGACAATTCACCATTTATTTTCTCGATTGTCTCGTCGAAGTTAGGGATAACAGGATTAGCAAGATTGTCTCAAAGGTTGGAGCCTAATCTAGCTTAAAAGTTTATTGGTGTTTCAGTACCGTCTTGAGGCTTGATAGTGACGGAGGATTTGCGCGAATAAATCCCCGCTTGTTGAGAAATAAGTACTGAGGAATAAACAGGTGCCTCATTGTCTCATTCTTCAATATTGAGCACCGAGCCCTTCCCTTTGTCAACTTCTCCAGTCAATAACTGAGTCAACTTAGCCATCACACTCCCCTGAGATTCCATTATTTTATCCATTATCTTTTATTGAATCTTCTCAAGTTGCTCGTTCATTTGCTCTTGCATTTCCTTCTGGAATTGTTCTAGCCTTTGGTCCATGTCTCTAGTTTTCGATTGAGTACCGTAGTAGTGTTTGGTAGGTTGATTGGTTTCCAGATTAACTGATGAGTGATTTGAATTAATTAGAATCATTTAATGTTTTTAAATGCATATGAAATAATGCAATGCATGAATGCAAAAAGACGTCAATTTTAATTCAATTCCATATAAGAAAACCTTACTAGAAAGCAAATTTCTTTACATAAAAGTGAATTGCAAATAAGACTTTGCCCTAGTACCCAGAACTCTAATCTTCCAAAGTAACAAAGCTAATTCTTGCCCCCGATCCGATTCTAATTCATACTTCACACTCAGCGTGTCAGCCTGTACTGCTAAAGTCTGTATATGATCAGCCACTTCTCGAATCTGGACCACAGCTTCCTCGATAAGGTGATCTCTGCTTCTAACTTGACTCTGAAAGTGGTGAAGCTGTTCATTATTACGACTTTCGTTTGCTTTCAAGTGCTTGATCTAAATCTCACAATTTTGCAACACCGTTTCTAGCTCTTCGATTCTTTTCTTCATTTCGTCAATCTTGCTCAAGCTTGCTTTCAACTCTATTGTAGAGTTTCAGCTTTGATACTGACGAAGAGATCTTTCCAACACAATCACTTTATCCTTTAACTCGTCTTTTTCTTTTTGGTTTTCTGACAAACTCTTTTCTAAAGCCTCATTTCGCCTTTACATCTCTTAAAATTTCTGTTCCCATCTATCAGCCTTGCCCTTTACTTCTTGAATTTCTGCTCGCCACTGTTCTGACGTCTTTCCCAGCGCAGCAGTTCTTATTGACAAACGCAACTTTTTATAATCCGTCTTTAGACTGCCCAGTTCCTCATCAGCCTTATTTTTCTCTTTCTTCAACCTATCATTCTCAAGCTTCTGAACGTCTATGTCCAATCTCAAGTTCGTCTTTTTCGCCTCCATTTGCTTTATCCTTTTCTCGAAATCCGCGTTCTTCCTCTCAAAATCTTATCTTACAATTTCTAATTCCGAAGGGATGACTCGCAAATGCTCTTCTATTGACTGGTCGTCCTCATGATTTATCTTGGGTGTGTTATCATTAATCCTCCTAGCCCACCATCTATAATACCCAGGAGTTGTCATTGGCCCCACAGCTAACCTCTTCATTCGGCGAGTATGTTTCCACGCATCAGACATTTCTTGAATCTTCTTTCTATAACCATCATCTTTGAATGAAAATTCACAATCAGCTATCCCTTGAGTCGTAGGTATAAACTGCCTTGACCTATATTGCCATAGCACCAATAATGGGGCATATCCGACAGCGCCCCAAATATCCAATAAAGGTACCCAATTGAAATTTTCGCACCTATATAAGTTCTCATCTGGTAGTAACCAAGGAGCTCTCCACTCAACATCTTCCTCTTGAAGATTTTGAAGAATGACCATCCATTTTTCCTCTGAAATGTCATCTCTCCTCGGCGTAGCGACTATCTCCTTTAGTGGTGAATAATTCTCAGAGAAAACCCGACACGAAACTTTATCCACCTTCCAAAAGTGACTGTGAAACCATGCGAGTAGAAGCTGCGCACATCCGATAAATCTACCCTCACCCCTTTTTCGGCATGCACTCAATGACCTGAAGGTTTCTGCCAAAATTGTCGGAATCGGTGTAACCCTCTTATCAAGCCGATCAAATAAATCGGTGACTACTTCGTCCACATGCCCCAAGGCTTTAGGGAAGACAATCAAGCTGTATATACTTAAAGCGAAGATATCTAACCTCTTTCTTATGTCTGGGTGGGTGAGGATTGCATCCTTCAAGCTCCTCCAATGAATGCACTTGTTGTCCCCCTTTTGCTTAACTCGTGCAGCGACCCACTGCTCGCTCATCCCTGTTATTCCTATCAGCTTCTTTGAAAAGGTTGGCACATTCACCGCTCTCGAGTAGACCCTATCCACTTGAAACTTTGAACATCGGAGTAAAGCCACATACTCCTCTATCGTAGGTACCAAATCAACATTCCCAAACGTGAAGCAACTGTAAGCAGGATTCCAAAATTGGGCGAGGGCTCGAAACAAATATTTGTCTATCTCCACATCAAGCAAATAAGCCAAGTCCCCATAATTGTCGTAAAATGACTGCCTAACCTCATTATTCCACTGACTCCTGCAAATTGTTTTGAGCCACACCGATGCGAGTAAAATCCCATAATTCTGATATATACCCATCGGCCAGGCTATCACCTTTTTCTTGCTGCGTTGTTTCAGACCAAGTTCGGACAGCCGCATTGTCCTCCACTTTATCAAGAAACCCTTTTTCCATGTTAAGCTTTCTATCTAGCAACCAAATCTGAATTGACGCCTTTTATGATGAAATGAAATGTCATGTCATGTCATGCAAACAAAATAAAACACAAGAGTCAGTATCCAATACAAGCATATAATCAAGGAAGAGTAAAACGTCTATTAGGACATCTACTAGGGTTTAGTGTAGTTCTACCTAAGGCAAGCTTCTAAGGCTCATTATATGCGGTTTGGCTCTAAAGTAAAAGTACCCGAACCAACAGATTCCTTGATCCTCACCCATTATAGGCTCATATATATCAAGTTCGGTTTAGGGGGACACATTTTCCCTATGACTATACGGAGATGAAAATCTCACGAAGGCATAGGTACCGATGTATCCCGAAAGCGATCCACTATCCTATACGGAGGTGAAAACCTCACGAAGGCATAGCTTCTCACTCCCACTTAAAAGGGTAAAATTGTTCAACTCATGAAATGTAAAATGCAAACAATATTTAAACACGAGGATAATGAATGCAAAAGGATGTCATGAGTTTTTTTTAAATATTTTCTCGACCATAAGACAAAAATTAATCAACTTTATGGCTCGACTCTCTTATTTTTTTAAAAAGTCCCCAGCGGAGTCGCCAAGCTGTCGAAACCGTTTTTTTAAAAAATAAAAAATTTTAGATTGTCGACTTTAAAAAATGAAAATTGGGAGTCGCCACCAATCTTTTATTAAGGTGTGATTGAGTCACCTAAAAACGACTTTGGTCTACGAATTTTAGAAAAACGGGTCCGGGAGTCAGTTACGTACGAGGAAGGATTAGCACCCTCGTAACGCCCAAAATTGGTACCTGGTTAATTAATAGTGTCTTAAGGTCGAAAATTTTAAAAATATAATCTTTAAAAACTTAAAACGTTTTGTATTAAGACCCTTATCATTTCAAAGAAAGAAAATGCCACACCCAATGCGTTAGGGCACAGCATTCTTATTTCCTCAAGAATGAATTAGGCCAAAATACTCGTGTAATAAAAATTTAAAAGAATATCCATTTATTCAAGATTTAAGAAATCGCGGCCCAATACTTTAAGGCACAATTCCTCTAAAATCCCAAACTCGGAATATTTCCTTTATTATTTTTTAGAAAAAATCTTCATTTCGAGAAATCAATGCGTCACATCCAATACGTTAGGACACAACGTGTTGAATTCCCAATAATGAGTTCTTATTTTTTTGATTAAAGAGAAATTCTCGATCATTAGATTTAACGAAGAAAATCGGAACCCAATACGTTAGGGCTCAATTTTCTTGAAAATCCTAAATACAAGCATTATCCCCATTTTGAAAAAGTTTGATTTTAAAAATCGAGTAAAAAAAATGTAATGTTATGCTACATTAAATATATAATGCAATAATAAATACTACGATAGCATAGAAATAATGCAAATATATGAACAAATAAATAAAATAATGGCATGCAAAATATCAAATAAATGGGCAAGATAATAATAAAAAAATATGTAAACCTAAATTAATAGACAAATGATTGAAATAAACAAAAAAAATGTATACATGTACCCATAAAAATATATAAGTTTAAAATAATTAAAATAATATCAAAATTAATTACATAAAACATGTGTCTATAAATATACGAAAAATATTAGTTTTTAAGGTATAAATACATACAAAAGAAACATATTTATATATAATAATAATAATAATAATTTCATAAAAAAATTATCAGAAATACTGATTTTAAGAAAAATATGGATAAAGGACTAAATTAGGTCGCAAGTAAAAAAACAAGGGTGAAGCCGCAAATAAATAAAGTCTGGAGGACCAAATTGAATGCGCAAATTACATAGAGGGGCTGGAAGGGCAATTTTTCCTTTTCCTATAAAACGGCACCGTTCAAAAGGATTAAATTGGAATTTAAAATAAATTAAAGGTCGAATTTAAAAAAAATAAAAAAAAACTAATTGAAAATATATTAAAAGGCGGAGGGGCTAAAAGCGCAATTTTCCCCTCCGCATAAAAACACGCGGATCCTGGGTCCGGGTCGGGTCGACGCGCGGATCCTCCCCTCAAAACGGTGCCGTTTTCAATTGGCTATTTAAGCCAAAATTAAAACAAAAATTTCATTTCAAAAACATTTAAAAAAAACCTAAATCCTCAAAAAAAACACTCTCAGTCTCTCAGTCCTCCGACCATCGGTCGGTCATCGGCCGATCACCGGCCACCGAGCCGGCCGCCAATCTCCGGCACCGGCACCACCATCTACAGCGGCCGAAAAAGGGGGAAAATTCCCTTTTAGCCTTCTCGACCCCCTTATGCCCAAATTCGGGCTTAAATCCTGCAAAAAGTAAGAGAAAAACCTCCAAAACCCAGGAAACTCTTCGATTTCCGATCGTCTTTCCTCGGAGACGATTCCCTTGGCCGTTCACGGCGATTTGGGGCTCCAAACACAGGTTGTTTCTCTCCTTTTTCCTATTTATTTTAATCGTATGTATGTAAATGATAAAAAAATAAAAATGCAAATAACAACCTTTGATTCGTTTGTTTCTCTGTTTGTAGTGTGAAAATAGAGCTTTTTTATTTTGAAAATCCAATCCGGTCCTATTACAGTATGCTCAATGGCCTGTTATAGCCGTATGAAACAAATCTAAAAAGGAAAGAAATATGTTCTTGATTTGATTTACAAATATTGTTGATTCCTTTTCCATTTTCGTTTTTCTTGCTATGCAGGTGAATCCATGGAGATTCGGCCAATATTTAGTTGCGGCGCTGTTGAGGACTAGAAACCCTAGTGTTTCTGGAAATTTTGGGCCACCGTACATTGGGCCTGTGTTTTATTTTGGTTTGGGCCCCATTTTGTTGTAATTGGGCAGTTTCATTTGGGCCCATTTATAATTTGTACCCGGGGCAAAGAATCGGGTATTACACTCATAATTTACAATTCTATTGATTACACCATTTATTCTATGAGAACCTAGACTCAATAAGCTTTAATTTAATTTTTTTTTCATCCTCTAATTCAAATTCCATGATTTATGGTTATTTTTCAAAGTTAACCTACTGTTTCTGTCCAAAACTGTTTTAGTGCAAAATGTTGATTACTAAATTTATAACACCCTTATTCCCTTTCTCTATAGTATTTCCCATCACTTTCTCTTTTTTTCTTCACTAACATATCAAGAACATAGAACCTTATATAATAAAACCCTACATTAACATCAATTTCATACTTTTTCAATAATATCAAACTCAAAAATATATTGAAATCTTGATGTTCTTACCTTGCTCTATTGATTTTAATCTTTAACTTGATTTTCTCTCTCCTTCAACCTCTATTTTTTGAATCTAACTTGATATTCTAGCTCCCCATAGTCTCCTTATCAATTTTTTCTCTTGGTGGCTATGGAAATTTCTTTGAATTCTAAGTGAAAATGGTGAATTTTTGGTGTGAGGACCAAATTGTAAAGAAAGAAAAACTTTCTTTCTTTCTCTCTTCTTCTCACGATGATGCATGGAAAAATGGTGGGATGATGGCTTCCATCTTTCTTTCCACATATATATATATACACTAAATAAAATAATAAAATATCATTAAGAAAAAAAATCAAATCAAAATATAATAAACTAATATTTTTTATTTATTTAATCTAAAATATCTCCAACATCATCATTATTTTCTAGATTTCTCTCCCTTATAATTGACCATTTTTCCCTTTAGATCTTCTAAAATTCCATCATTGAGTCATCACTTAATTTGGTAAAATTATAATTTGGTCCCTCATAATTCTTCATCTATTCAATTTGGTCACAATTCATCCATTTTCCTTAGGTTCTAGATTATTCCACCCTTAAAATATTTACACTATTGATCCTTCAACTTTTTCATATTTACATTTTAACCCTTCAAATTTTAAGTATTTACTATTGGGTAACAAAATTTTTCTCACTTTTTCAATTTAACCCTTTCTTGAATTAATATGCCATAATATACTTCTCAATGTTGTCATAACTCAAAATTCTCCTTTTTGTCACTTTATTTCCTTACATATCAAAAATAATATCTTACTGTAAAAATTTTCGGGATATTACATAAGTTTTGATCCATGTTTGTTGTGTTGAAAAAGTAGTGTATTTATTAAGTGTTGGTGATTGGCATATAGAATCCGCCCTAATGGAAGCAAGATTTTGAAGGTTGATATGAATTAGCCTGATGAGATGTTTGAGATGCAAAAGGTATGTGTTAAAAAAATTGTGTTTAATGAGGAAAATGACAACTCTGTTAAGGTTAAAGTTTTTTATGGATATAAGGAAGAATGTATACGTTTAGAGTCCGCCTGGCAATGCTATCTACTATGGTTAAGTATCTGCCATTTGTTGAAAGTATGCACCCAAATGTCTTTGAATGTAGGGTATTAATGTATTAGTTAAGTGTATGTATATGCAGTTGTGATATTATCCTCGCGTTTGTAATTCATCTAAAGGATTGAGTCTTTTTTTTTTTTGGAACTCATTAAGTTCTTATGAACTTAATCCTCTTTTTCTTTTCCCTCTTCCAGGTGGAACTTCATCATAGTCTTATAGGAGGGACTCAACCACAAAGAGCGACCTCTACATTGAGCTTCGTCTGTGTTACTTTTGTAACATGCATATGATCTTTGAGAGTGAGTGTTTTTTTTTTTTGAATCTGAATCTGTAATAAGGTACCTTTTGTTTAGCTACAGTTTTATTAGAATGTTACCCATTAAAGGATTGGATGAATTTTATGAATTGTGTTTTTGTGAAGTGTTTTCTGCTTGTATATGCCAAACTATTTTATATGTTATGAACTACTACTAGTAATATTGCATTTTCAAAAGAAAGATTTTCAACTCGAAGTTTTAAATTCATTTGCGTATACATTACGACGTATATCAATTTGGTTACTTGTGTTTTCGAAATTTATTTTTGGAGTTAACACCCAATTCAATTGTTGTGCTTTGGAACTAAGTCTAAGTTTGCTTCTTATGTAACGCCTCAGTCAACTTTTGGGAATTGGGGTGTTACAAATTTCATAAAAGTCATGTCAACTTTACCATATTAAAATCTATTAGTAAGTAAATTTCACTGTCCTATTGAGTATAACTACAATGACTTAATTAACTTTAATTTCTATTTCGAACTCAATTGTTTAATTACAATCAATCAAATAATAATTCAAAGAAATTAAATTAATTTCTCAGTCATTTTTTATTCCTTCCAAGAAAATGCATTCATTGTGCATAGTAATTTATGCAATCTATTTCTCTTTTGTCATTTGCATTCATTTATCATATCGATTTTAATGTGTAATCCTAACAAAATTGTGTTAAACTAGCAAAAGGACCGATATGATACATATAATTAGGAGTTAAATAATTTGTAATTAAATTTCAACTCTTCATTTATTAATTACAACATTATTTAATCATAGAGTTGATCCACTAAAAATATCATGACTAATCTCCCTATTATATACCATTACGAGAGCAACTTATATTTATGCTTTGTCCAATGGTCTTGTTATTAATGTGTTACCCTCATACAATATCCTTAATCATTTTGAATTAAATCTATTTACCTAATATGATAATATTTATCCCATGAACACCATTGCATCTTCCATTATGAAAAGATTATTATTAATAAATAGTAATACCAATCTTTGGTTCCAGACGAATGATCCGTGACCACGTTCCTTTTTCATAATCCATGCAATGCTAGTGAAAAGATAGCATTTACTCTTTAATCGAACTATGATTTCATTATTGTAAGCGAAGTCATGCCATACATAAATCATATTCCTAATATAGCAACTTTCGACTTCGATACTAATTGAGCACAAGCTTTTAATATATCAAAATATGAATCACGTTGTAAGTCATACGATGAATATCACAAGTAAATAAACCCATAAATAAATCTAGGATAATTTTAACTTGAGTCATGTTTGATATATTATGAATTCAGACATTTACACCTATGTCTCTATCTTTTTTAAAGTCGTCTGCTCCAATCTCCAAGATAAAACATCACCTCAATTGAACTCAACAGGCAAAGTAATATTCCTTTGAATCAATTGTTCATTTTGAGTCCTGAGACTACAAACAAATTTAATTACTTATCTTTTTGTATCAACGGGCCCATATTTACCCAGTTCACTAACTGTGAAATTTTATTTAACTAATCTTCCTTGAGTAAAACCTATAAGTACAATGACACTTTATTGAGAGGATGTCATTGAAAATCAGGTTTGCTGTGGACTGGGTAAATCTGGCAACGCATTGCATGTCGTCTCTTATTTGGTTTTGCTGAATAGAGAGAGCACTGAGACCTTTAAACCAACTAAATGTCTAAGGCAAGGCACCCTTTGAGCACAGCAAGAAGGGTCGTTGGCTAGAACAAGGTTTTGCCGACAAGGGCCTAGTCTCACCCACTTTTTACTCATGGAGGCTACCAGTTTGCTACGGAAGTTGTGAAAAGGATCATTGCAGGGTATGAGACATGGTCTGGCCAAAAGGTTAACTTTGAGAGATCTTTAATTTATTACCGTTCGAATGTCTTGTTTCATGACAAGGATATGATTTCTCTAGCACTGGGGATTCATATGACGTCAAGCCCTAAAAAATGAGGTGTTTCAAGGACTAAAAGATCAAATGAGGGATCAAATTAACAATTGGAGTTCATGTTTCCTTTCTCAAGGAGGTAAAATTGTTTTTATCAAGTCAGTTTTGCAGGCTTTGCCATCTGCTATGTCATGTTTTTTATTGCTCGGTTCTTTATGTAAAAAGTTGGAGATGAAAAGGGGGATTCATTGGTACATGTGGGGTAGTCTTTGCGATTCCAGAACTAAAAGAGATCTCGTGATTTAGTTAAGCAAGGGTGGCGCATCATTACTAATCCTACTTCTTTGGTTGCGAGATTGCTTAAGCCAAAGTATTTTCCCACTGGGAATTTTTTGCAATCTAGGCTTACCTTCCCTCAATTGGAGGGGAATATGGTGTGCACGCAGCTTGCTCGAAGCTGGCATTAGGCGAAGGATTGGTTTCGGACAAGGTATTTTAATTTGGGACGATGCTTGGCTACCAGGTGAAGGAACTGGAAAAATTCAATCACCGCGAATCAGCAATGAAATTTACTAAGGAATGGAAACAAGATATATCGGTTACCTTGTTTGATGCTGTTGACTGTGACTGGATCAAGTGCACTCTACTGCTGCATTCTGACTAGGAGGACATGATTTTTGGGGGACGAGACAAAATAGGGGACTATACAGTACACAATGGATATCAGATGTTACAATCAGGGAAACTAGCTCCAAATTCCACAAACCATGGCAGCTTGCTCCCTAGTACTATCAATTTTTACAAAAAGCTTTGGAAACTTACGGTCCTAGATAAGATTAAAATTACAAGTAGGAAATTTTTCATGAATTTCACTCCTACACTATCCAACCTACGTGCTATGAGGGTTGTTGCCTCGAATATATGTCCAAGATGCTGAGTTAATGTTGAGATAGTCCAACATGATGTGCGAGACTGTTTTTGCCAGAAACGTTCGGGGTTCGCTTGGGATTACTTGGCCAGCGGCTCATGCAAATTAGAGTATGATGGAGTGGTTAGAATTACTCTTTGAACGATATGCTGAACTGAAATGCAATACGATTATTGTGGCGATTTTGGGAATTTGGTATGCCAGGAATATATTAGATCATGAACAAGACATTATTAAGTTTGTACGGAGGCTTTTACAAGAACTGGAAACGCTCCATCTCCCTTCTAATGCTAGTCCAGGTGAAATCTATGAACAATACGAGAGTGGCTTTATACGTGTCATTTATTGAAGCTATCCATGTAGATTTCAAATATATGTATATAACAATTATTTAAAATTTCACAAAATTATACAAAATTCAATAATATAAAAATTAAAATTTTTAGCTAAATTCTAGAAAATTAAAAAATAAAAATAAACACTTCTTAGTATATTAAAAATGTAAATTTATAAATAAAAAAAATAGAGTTACAGCCTATCAACCTCGACAAATTTGGACCGTAAGGCAACATTGTTCCACAATCACTAATGCGAGTCGAAGTCTATAATTTTTTGAATTATATAAATATGTTTATTTTTTGTTAAATTTGTTTTTTTAAATTGTTCGAACATTTTAATATTTTGTAAAATTTTAAATAATTTTTAAAAAAACTCATTATTTAATAATTAACTTAAAAGAGTGAAATCTCAACTTCCACCTGGCATCTCTAGTAAATTCCTTTTTTTTATCCACACAACAGATTGTTTCAGGGGAAACACAGGTTGGACTGACAAATATAGCAGTTGATCTATCACCACGAGTACTAGGATACAACAGGGTCACATACAATTTCTAGCAGGAGGTAACATACAAATACTCATATCCCTCCCAACATATACATTAGAAATAAAACCACCTTTTTTATTCAAGTACCATTCAAGGTCGATTCAACTAAGCAGTGGCATTTACCATCCCCCTCTCTGAGTACCACCAGAGGATTGCACATTCAGCCTATCCAGCACGGCATTAAAATCCACCGCTTGCCCACTCTCCTCCATCCTCTGAATCACACTCGCAATATGGTCAGCCCTGAATCCCATGCTCACAAATTTTTCAATCAGATAACTGTACGGATGGTTACGAACATACTGGGAATGGCTACTGTTCCTCATCATAACATTAGGGCTAGGGCCAGGTTGAGGAGTCTGAAGAGAGACATTGGCAGGGGGATACCCACCCTGTGAGAAGTGAGGCTGTTGGGGTGGGTGATGTGCTCTACCCACTTCGCTATCATACATCATGTATGCACTTCCTGGAGGAAGGGGGGGATGGGAGACAGACGCCTGATACCCATCCCTTGGTTGTGCTTCAAAAGTGCCCTTGATTGGCTGGGGAGCTGTTCTGCCAGGCACTCCGTACCCATAAGGAATGGTATCGACACAACTAGACAGAGGTTGAGGAACTCCAGAATATGGAACCTGCATGGGGGTGCTGTGTGCTAATGCCTCTGGAGGAGACGGGTTTGATGATTGTGTAGGAGGGTAGGGAGGGTAAGCTGGTGTTGATGGAGGCCTCATCTGTGGTTGCATCAAGGATTGCTGCTGCTGTTGTACTTGCTGTGGTACTTGTTGTGGCCACTGCTGCTGATACTGAGGGAATGATTGGACAGGTGGTACCTGATGGCTCTGTCTAGGCTGTGGTGGCATCCTAGAGACATCTTGTATGTGAGGAGCTTGGTATTGCGGATCAGGAGGTAAATATTGACTCTGAGTGTGTGCAGTTGGTGCTGGGGCTGGAAGTGGAGGCGGGGCAGGGGTAGTCGGGGCTGGGACATGGACTGGAGCAGGAGCAAGGGGGTTGGATAATTGGTTTGAAGGTATATAATAGGATTGTTGGGTCAAGTTCTGAGGTGGGGATTGAGAGTGTGGTACCACAGGCTGCTGTTGTGGTGCAACTTGATGAGGCAGGGCAAGAGCTAATTGCTGGTTTTGCATCTCGGAAGTGTGGTCAGTCTTTTTAGAATCAGAGGCAGGTGGTGATGCTCTCTCCTCAGTGGATTGTGAATGGCTGGAAGAAGAAGACTCCTTTTGCGCAAGTTGTAATTTAGCCAACTCCTTTTGAGTCTCAGCTAGCTCCTGCTTATCTCTCAGTATCTGCACAGACCTGTGGACCTACAATGTGCATTGAATACTAAGTAAGTTACAAGAATGGAATGGTTCCAATACATGATGACCTATGCATTACTCAGCAAGAGAAGAAGAAAAAAGTAACTCGATTCTCTAATGCGCATTGTCTTTCTTTAAAATGTCATGAAGATAGATCAAGAAAGTAATTTAAGAGTGGCTTCTCTCCAGGGTATTCAACCATGAAAACTCTGAAAACACACAGAATAAACCTGAATCCGAGCCTAATATCCATATTTTATCCCCGCAGAAAATTAAAAATATGATCAAATTGTAATGCCAAGAGCAGAAACTAAAGTTACCCCTTGAATATAACAGCAGGACCACAATAAACTACCAGATCTTTTCTGATCCATATTTGATGTACTTCTCTTGCATGTTGCTGCATTTTAGATACTAGATTGATAAATAGATGTTTGCTGAAAAGTCAAATAAGGAACATAAAAGCATCTCAAGGCTTCAAAGAGCAAGAACTAAAAATGTCAGGTACAAACGTTGTGTACCTTATAGCCAACAGATTGGTGAAATCCATCTTATAATAAAAACATAAAAATGTTCCCAGGATACTCACCTCTTGGAGATGTTTCTCAATAGAATTAAGCTTTGAATCTGCATCTTCATTATCACGAATTAAATCAGATTGCATTTCTCCAATCGATTTATCAAGATTGTAGCAATATAACTCCAACTGTGACAGTCGTGAACTTATTCCCTCAAGAAAGCGCATGAGGTTGTCTGCGTATTTTTTCATGGTTTTTTCAACAGTAGCAGTCACATCTGAGTACAACGAATCATCTGGTTGACTGTATGCATTAGCTGGAAATATTGATCGTGCCACTCTGCCTTTGTGAAAATCCTGTAGAGTTCAGTGCAACAACATGATTAAATGTTTACTCTTGAAGTGGAAAGCATCAATACATACCACTAGTTTGGCAACACAGTGCTCAAAGATGATGAACAAGTTTAGCTCAATTTTCCCTAGAACAGTCCAGATATGTAACATAACCCCAAAGACAATATAGTAGCATGATGAAGAGAAACATCCAAGGCTCTAAATATGAGAACTTTTTGTGTCTAAACTTTAGTTTGTGAAACTCCCATGAAACTGCATCTGCATGTGACCTGTCCCAGATTTGGTCATTGTCTCTCTAGGGAACTACAATGACAAATGCTTAGGACCAAGAACTACATGTCACCTTTCTAGGTTTGGTCATTTTTTGTCTAGGCAAATGCTTATGATCAAGGATTGAAATGCAATAAAGATATATACTATGGGCAATAAAAACACAAAATAATGGATTTAAGCTCCCTCTCCACCAACAGCTACAAAACACACATATCCATTGCTGATTTTTCATGAATGTAGCATGCGATTAAGGTTTTATTTGAATAAAAAAAGGTCAATCGCTTTTCAATCAAAATATGTTCACCAAAATTCAAACATAAAAATGCTACATATATACCACAAAATGTGATATAACTTATAATATACATCACTAAGAACAATAAAGTTTTTCTTCACTCCATTGAAGACTGAACTTCAGGTGTTACTCCCTGCAATAGGGAAACAATTTGTATTTTTTTTTCATAGAAAGGGTGTAAGCAATGCCAAAGAACCACCAATTTACTGTCCTCTTAAAAAAGGGGTCCAGCGACATATACCTATACGCACATATAATTTATTATCAATAAAAATGACCAAGAAAACCCACAAAAAATAAAAAGAGAAAGAAAATAGCTCCAGCCATAGAAGGGGAAAAATTAGAGAATATGAAAGTTCACATCTATACACTCAAATCTTCCTTTAGATTAAAAATTATTTTCGATACAAGCCTATACATTTTCTCATACCTACACCCCAAATCAAGATAAAATGTTCTAATCTTTGCTATTTTAAAGTCAACTATCGATCAAACAGTTAACCAAATTTTTAAAAAAAATGTCACAAAACGAAGCATTTTTACATTGTTAAGCCTTTCTCTTTTTCAAAATCAACCCTGTCGATAAAACCCTAATCAGATCAAAACCCCCTCCCCAGAAAAAACAAAAGAAAACCCTACAAGAAAAAAAAATAGCAACAATATATACCGTGGAAGAGCTGGTAGTAGTGGTACCGAGTGCAGCTTCGGCGTGGCTACCATTTGACGATTCCTGGTTCCCGTAGTCCTCATACGAGCAAAGAATATCATCTGAGGCAAAATCGAACCCTTTGGAACCACTCGAGTTGCCTCGACCCGATAACTCAGATGCCATATTCTTCTGAAAAAAAAAGCTGCAAACTTTCCACAGATCGAAACAGTAAAATTAGTGTTCTGGGAATAGGGAAATAAAATCAAGATTTTTGCACCCTTTATTTATACCCCGTAAACAGAAAAGAAAAGAAAGATTAAGAAAACAAAGATTGGGATTGAAGCTCGAACTAACTTGTCTAGAAAGGAAAGAAAAAAGGAAGGAAATTTCTTTGAAGGATGAGTTGAATTTGATGTAAGGGGGTGGAAGAGTTGAGAAAACGTTTTAAAAATGGGGGATTTTGGACTTCGAAAAAGGTGGAGGATGATGATACGATCCTTCCTTTTGTTTCCACATTTATTATTTGGTGTATATAAATATATTACCTAAACCATAATTATTTTATAGGCTAAACTACAGCTATGGTCACTTTTGTTTAACTTAGGTTACATTTCAGTCACTTATGTTTGAAATGTTACGTTTTAGTCACTTACGTTATCGTGTTGTAACATTTTAGTCACTGAGCTGTTAATTATCGTTAATGGTGTAATGGTAAGCTGACATGGCATGTTAAATTATCATTTCAAACAAAAACTTTAGGTTAATTATACAATTGGTCCCCATAATTTTTCATTTTGAGCAATTTAATTCTTTTATGTTCTTTTAATTTTCCTCTTTTTTTCTTTATTTTTCATTCTCTTCTGCTTCTCCCTCTGTTTTCCTACATTCTTTATTTCTTTTAACATACCAGGAAGTTGAATTGGTAGTGAAGAAAGAAGCATGGTATGGGTTTACGGGTTTTGGTTATAGGCAAATGATGACAGTCGACTTCCTACTTTTTTCACTGCCAATTCGACTTCCTAATATGTTAAAAGAAATGGGAAAGGTATGAAAACAGAGAGAGAAACAAAAGAGAATGAAAAAAAGAGAGGAAAGTTTAAAGAACATAAAAGAAAAAAAAATTAAATTACTTAAAAGGAAAAAATATGGGGATCAATTGTATAATTTAACCTAAAATTTTGTTTGAAATGATGATTTAACATGCCACGTCAGCTTACCGTTACACCATTAACGACTATTAATGGCTCAGTGACTAAAATGTTACAACATGATAACATAAATGACTAAAATGTAACATTTCAAACATAAGTGACTAAAACGTAATTTAAGGTAAACAAAAGTGACCATGGGTGTAGTTTACCCTATTTTATAATATTTATTAAATTGTTGAAGCACGAATGATATCCAAATATATGATTACTTCTATTGTCAATAGTCATTCTTATCTTATGTTATCTTTTGCAATTGTCTTATATGATGATGCTTCATTAGCTATTTGTTTTTATTTTTTCTATTTATTTCTCATATTATAATTTGATTTTTTTTTCTTTCTAGTCTTGCTTCCTACTCCAACCACTATTACTCACCACATGAATTAAGAATTTCATGTATATATGATATAAGTAAATTAAACCAACATTCACTCAATTTGGTTTCAATTTAGTCACTTAACTTTCAAAAAATAACAAAACAGTCATTTTAACCATTTTCTGTTACAGACATAGCGGAAAAGTGACATGACAGTTAACCGACCACCACATTATTTCCAGCCCAAAAAATATATAAAGGTAAATGACAAAACAATCACTCAACTTTAATCTCAATGGCAAAATAGTCAGTCAACTTTCAAAAGATAACAAATCGGTCCTACAAAATTTAAAAAACCGGACACACAAAAAGAAGAACAAATAAAACCCTTTAATGAACCACATTAGCTAATTTACTGGCCACGTCACCTGTCTCGTTAGTCATGTAACTCAAAATGTTAATGGGTGACTGATTTGTCACTTTTCGATAACGTTAGTGACTGATTCGTCACTTTTCGATAACATTAGTGACTGATTTGTTATTTTTTTAAAGTTGAGTGACTGAATTGAAACTTTGCATTGTCCAACGTGGCAAGTTAACTGGCTACGTTACTAGTTAACTGGTCACGTCACCTGTCCCGTTAGGCCTGTAACAGAAAATGTTAATGGGTGACTGATTTGTCACTTTTTGATAATGTTAGTGATTGTTTTGTTATTTTTCAAAAGTTGAATAACTGAATTAAAACTAAAGTGACTATGTTGTCAGCTACGTCAAAGTTGAGCGACTGTTGATGTAATTTACCCTATCATATATATCTATTATTGAGACAAAAACAAAAAGGAGAAAATGACAGATTAGATGGTGAAGAAAATGTGACCATGTAAAGAGTCGATTTTTCATAGGCAGTTCAACAGAGTTTTGGCATAAAGAGAATGTCCTGCCTCTAATGATGATGGATGAATATTTATGGCAAGGTTAATCACGATTACTCTTAAAATTTGCTATGTGTTTACGACTTACTTTTGGTATATCTTTAAAGACAAGATAATATCTTAACAAAACAACAATTAGATTGATGGATTTTGTGATCATATAACGATTAGACTTGAATAGATTTAGTAAAATTACACATATTGTTCATGCATTATGGAAGCTCGGCACCTGCCTTGGCAAAATGTATAAAAAAATTTCCACATTTTGAGCATGTCATACGCAAATGAGGTTGAACTGATTTTAGGCACGAAAAGCAAAGCCTCTCTTGGTGAGGTATGTATAACAGTTGCAATCCCCCCACCCCCTCCAGTTACACCTAATCGAAGTTAAAACCTTTTCCATTTGATTGGGTAACTCCATATGTCGCACTTCTTTTTGTTTTTGTGTTTAGCTGATGTGGGACTCGTTTCATTTTTTCCAAACTAATCAAGTAATCATTTGGTTGAAAAGATTAGTGTGGCCTTTTAACATTTGTGTCACTAGTAAGTTGATGTATCTGTATTTGAACGAGCTGAGGTTGATTTTTATTTGCGACAGCAAACGTCTTGACTACCAAACCAAATTAAACCTAGGAAATTGAGAAATTAGAACCTGATGCACCTTTATACATTTGCTTAGTGCATCACGCCTACAACTAGAACATTTTTTATTTCAGAAAGTGAAAAGCAAACGACTAGCACTTTTACCTATGCAGGGGATTCATGATTGGCAACGAATTGCTTTCAACTCGTATCCCAAATCAGGCAGTTCACTAATATAATCGATTGATTGGAAATAATTGAGGGAATCTAGAAAGATTTTAAACTAAAGATGGTAGGGGCCGCGCGAACGCAGGCCCCCGCTGCCACAAATTATGACGTAGGCTCTCCCACTTGGGGAGACCTTAGAGCAGCACCCCTCCCAAGTGCAATGGAGGTCACTGCCCTAGGCCATGAGCCTTACTGATCGCTCATTGACCCCGTCCAGGTAAGTATGTTCCTCAGTTGCATCTTGATTCATATTTATAAGGTTCAGTGCTTTATAAACTCTCATCAATTGTCGATGTGGGATTGCCTGCCAATCGTTTTTCATTAAGAAAATCGAGGGAGAAAAGAAAAACGGGGGAGAAGGACAAAAAACGACAGTGTTTCCATGAAATTGGTAACAAAATAGCTAACATATATTTTAAACAGAAAAGATCGTAAATAAATCCTTTAAAAAGCAGGATCTACTTAATATAATAGTTTTCCTCTGCTTTAATTATTGAAAATGCACTATGAGCATACATAAAATATTTGATATTTATATTTAATTAAAAATATGCAAAATTTAATATATTACTATACATACAATTCAGATTCCAAGGAGCAGCACATGGTTAAAGTTTAAGTTGAACTAAGGGTATGTTTGATTGCCAGTAAAATATTTTCCGTAAAATGATTTCGGGAAAATTTTTTACTTTTCTGTAAAATGATTTACTGGAAAATATTTTCTGGTGTTTGATTGAATCTGTGTAAAATATTTTCGGCTGTTTGGCAGATTTCCTGGAAATATTTTTCGAAAAAATTGTTTTTACATATATTGATATGTATTAATAAATTTTTATATTTTAATTTTTTTTACATATATTGCAATGATTTATTTATAACAATACTCAATTATTAAGCTACAATATTAATCGTTATAAATTGAAAAAAATTAATATCAAATAAATTATTTGTAATTGTGTTAAAAAACAAGTATTGAATAATTAAAAAAACAAGTTACTGAAAAATCGATAAACAGAAGCAATTTTCTACTGGAAATGAAGGAAGGAATGAAGGAGGCGATAAAGAAGAGAGCACAGAAAATGTCTTACGGAAATTGAAAGGGTAAGACATTTTCCCTAAAATGTAACCCATTTTCCCTTGTTTTGGAGTTCATTTTCCAAATGGAAAATGTTTTCCGCCAATCAAACGCTGGAAAAGTTGGAAATGATTTTCCGGAAAATCAATTCCTTCAATCAAACAGACCCTAAGTTTGAAGAAAACGGTGGATTTAAAGTGTTAACCAGGAAGAAAATAATGGTTTGGTGAAGAAGGAACAGAATTCTCTTGGGGAGATGGAGATTTGGTGAAAAAAGATTTGCCTTTTTTTTTTAAATCCCTCGGTAAACAAACGTATGTAATTATTTTGAAACTTTTTTTTAGGTAATTACTTTTGTCGAAACCATTTTTTTGATAAACAAAAATTTAGTAACAAAAATTGGGGTCGCCACCAATCTTTTTTTATTTAAGTGTGATCGGATCACCTCATAATTTAATCATTTTAATAAATGTTTAAATTTACTAAAACGGTAATTTTTGGTCTACAAAATCTAGAAAACGGGTTCGGGGGTCGGTTACGCACGATGAAGGATTAGCACCCTCGATACGGCCAAAATTGGTACCTAATTGATTAATTAATGTCTTAATGCCGAATATCGAAAACTCGAAAAGATTTAAAAATACGGTCCCTTTAAAAAAACTTGTATAAATCAAAATGTATGCTAAGACCCTCTTATTCCAGGAGACAAAATCTCACACCCAATGAGTTAGGATGTGATATTTCGCATCCTCGAAAATGAGCTTGTCTTTTGATTTTTAAAACTCATGTAGTGAAGTTTAAAAAGGATATTCAATTGTTTAAGTTAGATGAAAAATTGATGCCCAATACGTTAGGGCACAATTTCTCAAAATTCCAAACATTAAATATTGTTTTTATTTTTTTGAAAAATTCTTGTCTCGAGAAATCAACATGTTGTGTCCAATACATTAGGACACAACGTATCAAATTCCCGATAGTGAACTTTTTTATTTATATGTTTTGATTAAAGAATATTCTCGGTTATTTAGATTCGACAAAGAAAATTGAAACCCAATACGTTAGGGCTCAATCGTCTCACATCATACAACATTCAAAAATTAAATGAATTATTAACCAATTTTTAAGAATACACTACATAAGTAATAATACTTAGATGAATTTTGAAGCAAATGTTATGAAAATTAAGGTATATAATAATATATTTATATTAACTTAAAATTGCTAGTATATATATAGAGAGTGAAAGGTTTCATGTAAATAATAATATATAGTAAGATGTAAAAGGTTGGAATTGGTAAATATAAAACTATAGGCTTTTTGAAAGAAAATAAATTATATATATAGATAGATAAAAAGATTTAATGTGAAAATCAACAATACATTATGTGTGTATAAAAATGAGCATTATATGGAAGCATCATTACATAAATTTCAAAAACATAGTAATATTCATAAAAGGAAATTTTATAAAAATATTTAAAAATATATATAAATTATATTGAATTTACAAAAATAAAAAAAAGTATATATAATAAAAAAAAAAGCTATGTTGAACCAAAATCAATCAAATGATAATGTATAATATATTAAAAATAATTTTAAAAAAATAAATTGAAGAGAATCCTATTGATACACTTAAAATAGTGATTGCCTAAAATAATAACATATGTTAAAATTAATCGTCAAGATTAAACACTGAAATATTGTTAAATTTAAAATTTAATACATTAAAAATAATGGATAAACACAAACTTAAATAAAATCTAAGTAACGTTAAGCACATTAAAACAGTGAGGACCAAATTGAACTTAAAACCGAAGTAAAAGGGACAAAGTGAAAAGAAATCCAAATGAATGATCAAATTGAAAGACGCGAATAACTCAGGAGGACTGATTAGGAAAATATCCCACCCCCTGAAACTCGTCACTTCATTAGGATTAAATTGAAAATTAAATCGAATTTGAGGTATTAATTAAAAAGAATAAAAAAACCCAAACTGATACAACTGAAAACATAGAAAGGTCTACCGTGAATTAGACCCCTGAGATAAAATGCGCGGATCTTCCTTGGGTCGGGTCGCCGCTCGGGTCATGGTCACTGAATGGCCAAAACGGTGCCATTTTGAAGCTATGAAAACCAGCCTCAAACGTCGTCGTTTTGTACATCTACTTACGCACCCAAAAACCAGACAAAAGGGAGGCCGCTCTAGGGCCCCAATCTCCGCCCAACCTCCGATGGCGACAGAGTGAGCAAAGTCAGGTGAACTACTCCTCTTTTCCACTCTTTTTCCTTATTGCTATATGTATATAATAAAAAATAAAAGAACAACACAAAAAACGCAGAGAAAGAAAATAAGAGAAAAAAAAAGAACCACATTGTCTCAAACTTTTGATTTTCTTTGTATCTTTTTTATTTTATTTTGGTATTGCTCGCCTCTAAAAAATTACAAAGGTTGTCTTTCGCTTTATAGGCCGAAAATAAAATAATAAAAAAATACAAAATACAATGTTTTTCTCTTTTCTTTGTAGTGCTGTTTTCGTCTTCTTCGCAGGTACAGAGGCCAGCTAGCATACGGAGGTGGTGGACGTGGCGTAGCACACGTGGGGAAGGCCCTGGTGGCTGCGGCGCTGGAAGGAGGGTTGTTGCTACTAGGGTTTTCTGATTTCTATTTTTGTGTTGGGCCCGTTGGGCTATTAGGTTTTGGTTTATTTGGGCCATTGAGCCCGTTGATTGTAAATGGACACTTAAAAAAATAGATTGCTGTTACATATATTTTTATAGTGGTTTATTATTTGTGTTTGGGTCGGGCGAATATTGGGCATTGCAACTTTTATTTTCTTTAAATTAATAGTTTTTTTAAAATTTCATGTATAATTTATTTATTTTATTATTTTTCACATGTAATTATCTTATTGAGTTACTTAAGTAATAAATTACATTCTATTAAAAATATTCCACATATAAAATTCCACATATCCCGTTAACTTTTTTAACGGTGCTTTCATCAAGTTTATTGAAAAAAGCAATTTGAGAAAAAGAACAAAAACTGATGGCCAAAAAGGCTCAAAAATATAATTAGATCTATTTTGACAAAACATGTAAACATTAGTGACCAAAAATAACAAGTATCGTTGGGTATACTTGGATCACAAAATTCTATAAAACCTTATTATTATAATAATAGATCACGATATATATACTTAATAATTTTTAATTAGTTAATATTTTTATTTTTAGTCATTATTAATGTAGTCGATTGAGTCTTAGCTCGATTAGCATGGACATTACTATCAATGCAGGAAGACATGAGCTTGAGTGCGCTGAAATGCATTATCTTCTTATTTATGAATTGGGATGGGCCATTGAAAAAAAATAGGGTTCATTGTGTTTAAATTTTAAGCTCACCTCACTGACTAGAGATAATTGGCCATCCAAAAGTGTCTTGAGAATGATTGTCACTTTATGTGGCAGAAAGTTCATATAAATTTCATCCGTTATTTTATTTTTCGATTAATTAGCTGATATTTTCACTAAAATCTTCTATACACCTTCTTTTCAATTATTTAAGGTTGAATCACTATTTAGGCATTGAATTTGACAATTATTTTCACGTTGAGCTTAATTTGGGTAATTGTTCTCATGTGGGGACTTAAACTTTTTTGTCCAAGCTAGCCCTTGAACTTGGCAATTGTTCCAATATTAAGCTTGAACTTTAAGGTTTTTAAGTAAATATCATGGGCTAACTCGGGTAAAGAAAAATTCAAACCCCCAATTAGAGAATAATTCCAAGTTTAGGGCCTAAATTCAGGGTCTAACTTAAAAAAGAAAAAATCAGTCTCTAATGTTATAATAGTTACAAAGTTCAAGTCCCAAAAAGTGATTTAGTCTAAAGATCGTATAACTTTGTTTCCTAAATTAATGAAAATCAATTCAAAACATATTTTTCTAAACCAACATCTGTTCATTATTTCTTGAAGATAGTAGAATTGCTAAACCAAAACTTGAAACTTATATATTTCCAACATACAAGTGAGCATCTTAAAACTTTGACTCTCTTTTTTGTTTCACATTTTTTCATATTGGAGTAAACAAATAAATAAATCTTTGTAGGTTTGATATTGACGTAAACAAGTAAATTTAACAAAAATACTAACGGGAAAACTATCTAAATATACAGACTTGGATTCCAAAGCTTTTGGTGTTATAGTAGGCAAATGAAATGTTAGTCAGACACAAACAGGAGAGGGACCAATGGTAGCAACTGCTATGGTGTCCTTTTAACATCTCGTGACCTGGTTTTTTTGAAGGAAAATATTATGACATGCTTGGATGGCTGTGTTAAACAAACTGCATTAGTAAGGACCGATTTGCAATGCTAAGGAATAAAGCAAGTTCAAACACAAACTATAGACCACTTATTCTGTGTCTTATGTGTAGGGTAGATTATGCATAAATGCGATGTGAGTTAGAGAGTTGACATTTGGGATGCATTGTTGGAATGGGCGCAACCTCTCATTTTACAGGTACATCTTTGCTATTAGTAGCACTTAAACTTGTGGTTTGGATGTCAGAGTTAAAAGGAGTAGGTCAGGCGAGGTGGGTGGTGGCAAGCGCCTTAGCTCCTAAAAATTGGAAACTATAGTTTCGATCCTTTAAAATATATAAAATTATAAGTTAGTGGTGTTGTAAGTATTCATCAATTTAATGAATTAAGAATACAAGTTGAATAGTTTGAGGCATGTTGGACATCGTCCTTAAAGATATTTCGTTATATAGCATATCCTCATGATTTAACAAGCTCTTTCGTTATAAAACAAGAAGCTAGAATCTAATAATATATTGTAACAAAAAAAACTCAGCAGATTTGAAAGTAGGAAAGAAGGAACGACATGAGAATGATTGATTTTCTTGAAGCCTGTGAAAATGAAAACGAGTCGTGGTATAATATTGTATAGGAGTTTCACCCAAAGTAAGTGGATTGAATTAGCTAAAAATAGTTTGTCTGGATTTAACTAAAAATATCATCAATCAATTTAAGCTATTGTTGGCTTGGTTAAATATAGTTGTTAGAACTTAGTCAGTTCCCTTTTTTGGACTCTAAAAAATTCAATAAAAAATAATTCAAAAAACGAAATGGCTTAAATGCACATTATACTAGCTTTTTGAGCGCGATGTACAAGTCCATCCTCTCAACTTGGCTCTTAATCCAATAAAATATAATGACTCATAAATGAATGTTTCACGATTTTTCTTTAGTAATTTGGATTTAGTTTTTTTTTTAAATATTTTAATTTTTAAAAAGAAAAACATTATCTCTTTCCTTTTTCCAGAATTAAATTAAATATTTTGTACGTATTAAATAAGTGTTATTAATTTCATACTTTTATTTTTTATTATTATTAAATATTATTTTTTAAACGTATCTTAAATGCGTGGTTTTCATGATACAATTACTAGTTTAATTATTTTGATAGTGAAGGACGATTGCAATTTGGTTTCTCTAGACAACCCAACAGCCGTTGGCAACAATTGGATCATCTAATCAAACCACATCACATGTGATGTGCGATGGGCCAACATTACCTTCACAATAATTCTGCTAATACCCTCTACATAATTAGGCCACGTTTGGTTGGGGGAATGGCTCCCTATTCTTAGATGAATAGTAATGTTGTTGTTTGGTTCACGGTTTCTTCATTCGGTCGAATCACTTAAAGCGTTTCTATTCCCTAAAATACGTAATACGGATTCAGTGGTGATAGCTTTGAATAGCCATTCTGACCATTACCGAATAGAAATAAAAAAAAAATTCTTCCTAAAATCTCCTTCACACTTTCTCTGCAAACACGTTCAAAGTTGTTTCTTTTATCACAAGAATGCATTTTCAGGTTAGCAGATTTTTCTTTTCAAGTTTAATTTCATTTGGTTTCTGTTATTGCAATCATCAAATTTTGTTTTAGAAGGGGTTTCTGGTAATGGGTTTTCTTTAAATTTTCTAAAAAATAAGCTACAACTCAACTCCCAAATCACTGTCTTTTGAGGGAGATGATGTTTCAAGTTGTTCTATCGTTGGTCAGGCATCTAGAACTTTTTCAACAACAATATTTTTCAAAATATCATTAGACAATAATAATGTAATAAAATCAAATTATATCATTAGACAATAAATTCAAAATATCTTTCGATTTGGCCGCATTAAAAAACCTTTGAATTACGATTAAATGGGTGATGTTCAAATATAAAGAGAAAAGAAAAAAAAGAAGAAGAAGAGAGATTCATCTAATAGAATTGGAGTCTACGGTGGTCTCCTTCCAAATCTGGATGGGGGGTTTAAGGCTTAGACTAAGGCAATCAGATGATTGAAAAGGAGATCAGGAGACATTACCTCCTAGTTTGAAGGTGAAATTTGAAGAGTTTGTGGCCAATTTATGCAAAACCAATATGAGATTTGAAAAGAGAAGGAAGATAGGAGAGTTTTGGTGTGACTAGTCATCTTGAAAGTCATTTTTGTTTGAGGTGAAGAAAAGCTTCTTTTTTTTCAAGGTTAAATTTTCCACATGTGGAAATTTTAAAAATTATTTATTAATTATAAAATGCAAGCTAGAACTTCTATTAACAAAAAAAATCATAGAGTGATTAAAATGAAAACGGATAGTAACCAGAGTGCCTGAAATGATAGAAAGAAAATCTGAATGCCTAAAATGAAAACTTATAAAAGATGGGTGATCATTTATACAATTTACCCTATGTTTTAGCCTAGATGTTACTTGTTAATAGAAAATTTTCATAATGGGTATATCAACCTAGTTGCGAGGACACGTGTCGGGTACGCAGTGGTTGAATGACCTTTTCTGTCTGTAATTATAACCGCTCTGATTAAAAATCATGAACTCGAGTATCATGCATTTACGATTGTACAACAATACCCCTTCCAGATACCAAACTCAATCTACGGATATTCGTTTGCAACTCTTTTTCTTGTATTTTAAACGTCAGAAAAATAGATATTTTGAGGGACTTTAGTGGAATTTTACGCAATAACTGCCGTGAGAATTGGGATAACTTTGGATGATTCTGCAATATGATCTGGACCATACACGTGTCTTGCAATAATTGACTGTTTCTCGAAATCATCAGCCTATCAGGACATTATCTTGAAAACATCAACGTGGATGCAAATAACATCCTTGATCTCCTCTTTCTATTACGAAACTGCCATTTTTTACGTTTTTCTTTAAATGAAAATAATAAAATAAATTATCTTATTTTATGAGAATCATAAAGTTGACTCTTATGTCGATTTTCTTTTTAAACTTTATTTTTATTTTGACAGATTATCATTCTTTTTATTTTTCTAAATTCAAGATATGTGAGTTCTCCCCAAATTTCTTCAAATCATCTTAATATAGTCTAATTATCAATCTAATACCGATTACTTATAGTTATTCTACTCATAACATCTTAAATTATTCTACATAGATTTAATTACTCGTATTATAATACAATTATTATATAACGAATATAGCATCTTACATTTTATTATGAGATTTAGGGTTTAGTGTATTAGAGCATTATATTAATAATGCAAACGTATTGTCTTTGTTAGGTGTCGTGAACAATGCACCTTCAAAGTTTTATCTTTTGACTTTAAAAAAAAGTCCAAAGATGATTCTTGCTGTCTAAACAAGTGAAATCGTAACTGCTGTGACTATAATTTTGCCATGTTAAAAAGGACTATGAGATTGCATTAATGAGAAATAATATTAGAAAATTATAAACTATGAATTAATAACATTTGTTGCTTGCTTTAACTTTTGGAAAAAGAAAGGTAATAAAGTGAATTAAGAGAGTATGATTTACCAAAAGTGCAAGTAGACAACCAAATTAATTACACGTACTGATAAAAAGTTAGAAGCATCCCACCTAATAATATTTAGAAAATGTCCAACGTCATGAATCGTAAATTAAATGATTTCTTCAAAAAAATATTAAACATATAAAATTTTCATACATTTTATTGAAATATAATTTTTGTCAAAGACTTAATCAACTCTGTTAAGTGATAACATGATCGCTAATGTAATGTTTGATATGAAATAATAATGATGTGGGTATTAACATGATGGGTTAATTTTTTTTAATTATTTTATGAGATTAAGCTTAAAATTTATTAAAATATTATAAAATTTGTATAAAATTATAGAAATTTATTAAAATATTATAAACTTAGAAGATATAAAATAATAGAAAATTACTAAAACTATAAAAAAATATAAATTTTATTAAAAATTTCTTAAAAATGATAGATTTTTGTGGTTTTTTTGCACTCTAAACTTCTCGGTTTTGGTAATAAGTAAACGGGAGCTTGAAGTTTGACAGTGTTTAGATATATGTTAAGTGTTGAAGGAGTGGTTTGAGTGATTGATGAGTTAAGTAAGTTGCAGGTAATAATTTTGGTCGAAGAGAGATGATGTGAGGAAAATTGATAAGAATACACTAAGATATAATGTAGCGTAATGTGGTGAGATAATAAAAAGTAGTATTTTTTTTAATTTTTAATATTTTTCTATAATTTTACAATTTTCTTATAATATTATAACAGTTTCTAATTATTTTTAATAAGTTTTGAATTTTAATAATATTTTATAATTTATATAATATGCTAATAATTTTCGACAACTTTCAGTGATTTTCACAATTTGCAATAATTTTTTTAGAATATTTTCATGTCAACCTTCTGGTCAACCTTGTAGTCAACTACCATGTAAGCACTATTTAACAGCTTGTCCTGGTTTGATTGAATGCAATTCATCATTTGAAGATTTGAATTTAGTGTTTTTTTTAATTAGTAATTTTACTATTTTTTTAATTATTTCACTAGTTTTTTTTTAAACATTTAAACCAAAAACAACCTTAAAAAAATAGGTATAAAAATTTTAAATAATAATAGAAGTAGGGGTAAGAAAGTAATCGCAATCTCTAAAAGAAAGGGAAGGTGGGTGAGTTTGCCGCGTAAATGTTGGAAAATTGCATTAACCAATCGGCAATGGCAGTCCATTCCACTATATATATTTGCCGTCAAACACCAATTTTTCCGCAAAAATTTTCTCACCTTTTCAGTTTTTTTCTTCAAATTTCCCATTCAAGAATCTTTACTCTTTTATTATTATTATTATTATTATTTTCTTTCCGCTTCTCCATAATTCTTTGGATCAAATTGCTTTAGCTTATCGTCAACCATGAAGAAATCAGGGCTCTTCGCTGCCTCTGTTGTTGCTGCCTCTGCTTCTGCTTCCTCCAATTTCACTTGTAACTCCAATTTTCAGCTTTCCAGTGAGGTAAATTCCTTTAACTCAACTCCGGGTCTTTTTTTTCTTTTACCCTTCTTTACTGGGTTTTTCTTATTCCTTTTACTAATATTTTCCAGCCACCGTTTGGTTGCCAAGAAAATAATGACAAGAATTCATGATTTCAATGACTAACTTTACTATTTTCAATATTTTTTTTAATTTGGCTTCTATATTAGCATAATTTGAAAATTAAACTTCTGATCTTTCAGATTTTTAAATGATTTGTTTGTTATCAATCTCTTTTTTTTTTCTCGTCCCTCTTAATTAATTCTCAAGAAAAAAAATTATTCATGGTGCAGGAGAAGAAAGAGCATGAAAATTCTGCAAACACGAAACCAGCTCCAACCGAGAAATTTGCACCGAGGTTTGATGGGTTAAGGTTCATTGAGACTTTGGTCACTGCTCACCGATAAAAGAAAAAAGCTTCAATTTTTTTTAACTTGATGAAGAATTTTTATTATTTTGACCTTTTTGGCCTTTACTACATCCTTATAAGCAAGAAGAGAAAGATATGAACTATGATGTTTTTCAGTGTTTATTAGTACTAATTATGTGAAAAAAAAAGCCCCTTGTTTTCATATGCACCACTTACCTAAATTGAGTTCCTTTTCTCCAAAATTGATTGCTTACATTAATTTCATGTTCGAATTTGGACAATGCCCAATAGTGTTTTAAGCAAGATTCTGGGTTCGAGTTTTATAGATAAAAGAATAATATTGAGAGAATTTTACCTTCCATTTAAGGGTTTAATTCAATCGATTCCAAATTTAATCAGAAATTAATATGATTATTGAATATCAAATCTTTAAAAAGAATATAAACCCAAATTTAAAAATAAAAATCTAGCCCCAAATTTAAGTAAGATCTTGGACTCAAATTTTATAAATAAAAAAATTTAATGTTGGGGGAATTTTTTTTTTCTCATTTTAACTCGATTCGATTCAAGAGAATCAATGTAATTACCGAATATCAAAAAATCTCTTATTCAACCCAAAATTGGAAATAAAAATCTAACCCAAATTTGTTAACTAATACTCCCAACAGATAGCGATATGGTTGAATTTGCATCTCGTGCTTAACTACCAAAGGCAAAGCTAAGTAAGAGATGAGCTAAAGATAGGAAATTTGTTGGCAACCTAATCTTCATATCCAAGTCTAATGAAAAACTATTGAAGCTGCTTTAGGGGTTTTGGTTTGTTTTTTAATCCCACTTTGGACTTTGACACTTCAACATCCATTTTAGCTTATGATTTGCTGAATAAGCCCACTTTTTTTAAGCTATGTTACTTACTTACAAAACCATTGTGTATTGCTGCTCTTTTATATAATAATATATGTAATTTGGTTCACACTTCACATCCACATCATCAAACTATATTCCATTCCCCACTCACCATCATCAATCCATTTAAATGAATGGATGGTAATAGAAGGTAAAAACTAGATATTTTTATATTATTTAATTAAATTTTTCAAAATTTCATATTCGAATCATTTTGACTCGAATGATATTTGTTGATACATGAAGTGAGAGACGAAGATGGTCGGTTCATTCTATTTAAAATGGGACAAAGGGCATATGAATAAAAAGGTTGGAGTTGTAGAGGAAGAATAGAGGAGGAGGTCGAGATCTGGTGGGAAGGATTGAGGTAATTGGTCATCCTCTATCCCAAGGAGTCATGTGGTGAGTCGGTATTAATGGATTAGAGGCAAGTGGTTTGGCACTGTAGGCCTAAATAAGGTGATACTATGATGTAACTCGAGTCATCTTGAATGAGACATAATGGTTAGGACCTGATATAACAATTAATAAACGAACCTACTTGTCAAGCAAGTTGCTAACTAATGAGGAGTTTCATGAGAGTTTCCAATGCGAATCCTATTTAATTGTTTAGTGTCGAACTACTAAAAAATATCGATGGAACCTAACAATATCAATCTACTTTAATTTCAAAATTAATAAATTTAAATATTTGAATTTAACTTTAAGAAATATATATTTGAATTCGATAATATAAAATAAAATAGATTGCAGCTCAAAAATCATAAATGCAATCAACTACCTATTTTTACTTAAAGACTATAAAATCCCAAAAGAAAGGAATTTTACAAGTTTGTCACACAATTCTAACACCATTCTAACTACTTTTCGAGCTTTCACATTATTATTAACTTAAACTACTAAAATAATCACTTTTGTTTCTCTTAGATTACATTTTAGCCACTTATGTTTGAAAAGTTACGTTTTAGTTACTTACATTAATGTGTTGTAACATTTTAGTCACTAAGCCGTTAATTTCCATTAATGGTGTAACGGTAAGCTAACGTGGCATGTTAAATCATCATTTCAAATAAAAATTTTAGGTTAAATTATACAATTGGTCCTTATATTTTTCATTTTAAGCTATTTTTTTATGTTCTTTTAACTTTTCTTTTTTCTTTCTTTATTTTTCATTCTCTTCTGCTTCTCCCTCTATTTTCCTTCCCTTCTCCATCTATCTTAATGTAAAAGAAAAAAAATTAAATTGCTCATAATAAAAAAAATAGGAATCAATTGTATAATTTAATCTAAAATTTTCATTTGAAATGATGATTTAACGTGCCACATTAGCTTATCATTACACCGTTAAAGACAATTAACGCCTAGTGACTAAAATGTAACCCAAGGAAAATAAAAGTAACTATTTTTGTAGTTTACCCTTTATTATTATTATTATTATTATTATTATTATTATTATGTGGCATTGGTAGTATGATTGGTCGCTTTCCGTGTTGATTGGGATGTTGATTTGCTTTCTTGAAGTCGCTCCTTTCGGTGATCAACGTGGAATGGGGAACTTTCTCAGCTCTTTTGCATATGTACACGTCATCATTTACAACCACATAGTTGTTACTCATTATATCAAAAAAGAATGATATGGGTTCCATTCTCTGGCCAAAGAATTAATCAATAAAAATTACATAAAAATATCATTAAATTTATAAATATCTTAAATATACTTACGAAATTACAATTCGATTAACTTGTAACACTACTCAATCAATTATTTTTTGTAGGAAAATATTAAAGAGAGAGCAAACAAAAGAGAAATGAAGCGAGAAATATATTTAACCTCGGTCAATGGGCCTACCCATTACACTCAAATCTAACTCCTTGCGTTATCATCAATGCTACTAAACTTATCAGTGGAAATAACATCAATAATAGAAACAAGACGAAGAACACAATCAAAGTAGTTTGTTTACAATAAAGCTATTCGTTCCAGTGAGTGAACAGCTTTATTAACGTTTCTACAAATCTAACAAAAAGATAGAAATTGAAAACTGTAGACAATGTGGTGACAATCTTTGGTTAACATTCTTGAATCAGAATCATTCACGGGATCCGAAGAGAAGGTTAGCCAAAAATGTTGACTATCAATTTCGAGGATAATACCATCTAAATAAAGAGACTGGAACCAAAATAAGCACTCATAGGTTGCCTAAATCTCAACTACAAAAGGGTCTAATCTACATTTCATAAAATCAGAGATAAACAGGACAAAATCACCTTCACCATTACACACCACAAAAACCCATCCCATATATTCATCACTAGCAAAAATAGCCCACGTTACATTTAATCTTGCCCGCTGATGGCCTCATCCAGCGGCTATCGCCGCCTTCCGCCACTACTTTCAATACCAAACGGCCGGCTGTGCAAAAAATAATGATATTGATTCCCTCGCACATTTTAACATAATAAGGTTAAATGCTCAAATTGTGTTACCTTTTAAAATAGTTAAATGAATATTCAACATTTTTTAGAAGGCTCCAATACAAATTAAACCTTTCAAAATAATTAAATAAAAATTAATTTTTTTAAAGTGCTCAACTAAGAACTATTTAAATAGTGTACCATGTTTTTGTTTTTATTTATTTTGTTTTCAAGTAATATTTAACTTAGCTGCTATATGTTTTATTTTAAACATGCCATTATTCACCTATTTTATACTATAAATCGGGGTAAAGTTAAAGGCAAAGTCAGAAAATCGTGCGATTTGTTGAAATAGAAACTTTTATTTTACCTATTCCTTTCGTTCTAGAAAATAAGTTGAGTTGATAAACTAAATTAGATAGTTATATATGAGTGAAAGAAAGCAGCTTATAAATTCGCAATAAATTAAACAAAAAAATAGAATCTCATTTCTTATGTACAAGAGTTAAGTGAAAGAAAACGTAAGCGGAAGAAATCTTTACCCCAAGACGGGTTGATTAGTCAATATAGCTTGAAGCAGGCTCAAAAGGTCAACCATATAGAGTTTTCGCTATCCTTTATATGAATTCCCATACATGTATTGCTAAACAAACGGGGAATTGAACAAAAAACGAGTGGATGGTTAGGAACACCAAAATACATGAAGGATTGGTAATGGAGATTATGTAAATTATATAAAAAGAGACTTCTGGATAACAAAAAAAGAATACTAATTGGGGCGTAGAAATGACTAGGCAGTACTCCCCATGATTCTAGTCCAGAGTGGGAATTAGGGATAAATCATATTTTTTGGAGGGTTCAAAGTACAATTTTAATATTATACTAACGTGTAATTCCATAAAATTTGAAGGGGCTAAATGAAAGTTTTACCTTTTTTGGGGCCAAAACCATATCCTTATTTAATCTATAAAAATTTCATCCATAAACATTTAACCTATACATTATAAAATTCTGGTTTTTATGGGTTTGCTTAAAAGTATCTATATCACCAGAAATGGACCCAACTGTCATAAAAGAAAAGTTAATTTAATTCCAAAAAGTAGCTAGAATCTCTTGCAATTGGTGTTCAATTTTAATTTATTTTTCAATCCATGGACGGAATTGAATTTGGGGCATCTTGATCTAATTTCCACGTTAAACAACTAATTAAAACTTTGGTTTAATAGTGAGTTGATTTGGTGTTATCATCCAGTTTAAACACTTGTAGGGATTAAATTAGATAATGATGGAAATTTTGATTTGGGAATGAAAGGAAAAAAGGAGAGAAGATGCAATGTTTTTTTTTTCACTGAAGTGATAGCTGCGCTTTAGAATTAACTTCATAGTTGACCCTCAATGGTGATTGATCACATTTTGGGGTCTTTTTGAATTGAAAGATCAAAAAGCAAAATAATAAAGCTTCAATAATTTGATACAACCCAATTTCGAATTTATCCACTTCACTTATATAATAATTATTATTTTAATGTACAACACTCTATTTAAATAGATACAATGAATGATTGTTATTTCTAAACAAAACTCATACATGTAACAGTTTAGTGACCAAAATGTTACAATATGATAACGTAAGTGACTAAAATATAACTTGAGATAAATAAAAGTGACCATAGATGTAGTTTACCCATACATATATTACTTTAAGTTGAAATAAATTTAAATTCATACATGATATTATGCACCATAGGACTTAGAATTTCAAAATTCTCAAATTAGTTTGTCTAATTGTTTGTTTTTTTTTAAATAATATGGGTAAATTATATCCAAAGTCACTACACTATTAATAACTTTATGTTTTAATCATTCAGCTTAAAAAAGTACAAAATGATCGTGAATTATTCAAAAGTTTTCCTTTCCATTCTCTTCTACAAATTAGATTTTTGTTTCATGAAACAACTTTAAATGTAAAAAATCTGTGAACCAAAATCCAAAGAATTTCTTCTTCGATATCTGACATTGATCGCTAACTCGACTTGGATCTAAGATCTGTTCACTGTACCGATTGTCCAATAGTCACTTGGAGCGATTTCATATTTCTATGTCATGTTTATTACCATTTTTAGGTACCCTTAAAATGAGACCCAAATTTTCTCCATAAACCTAAACGGTTGAGGCATGTATTTGTTCACGCAGCCAATAATAATAAGGACAAATTATAAATTTATTTGCTTAAAATTATGTTTGGGTCATTAAAATTTTAAGAATTAAGAATAGTCACTAACATTATCGATTTGATACGATATAAATCATGTGATAACAGAATCGTTAATTGTCGATAACAATATAACAATGAATTAATGAGACACGCTAACATAGAGAAAGTTATACTTGGAAGATAATAAATTTAAAATATTAAATATTGATATTTTAATTTTTTTAAGTTTTCATATTCGTTTTTTTTACAATTTTTATTTTCTTATTATTTATTTGTTCATGTATTTCTGCATAGGTAAAATAAAGAAAGTGAAAAGGAGAAAGAGAAGGAAAAAAAAAGAAAAATAAAAGGAAAGTTAAAAAATAAAAGGAAAATAATTAAACTGTTTAAAAGTATAAGGACTAACTGTATAATTTAATCTTAAATTTTGGTCTGAAAATGATGATATTAACATGCCTCCTCAACTCATCTTGTTATCACATTATTAACAATAGTAAACAAATCAGCAACGAGAATATAACAAGTCATTAATATTACTGATCACCAAACAATGGATGATCAAAACAAGCTAAACCTTTAGCTTATCCTTATTATATTTGCCACATAAACAAAAATAGATGATGCATAAACCCTTTAGCTTTATTTGAGAAGATTTGGGGCTCTTTATATGCATGACTGAAATGTCCATCTCTCACATGCCTTTATCATGAGGGGCTACTTTTGGTGCAGATGGCTTGCCCATTATTATCTTATCTTCAACCCCTCCTACAGGATTGAGGTGAAGCCAAAATGGAATCCCATCTTCATTTCTTTATCGGTGCAGACTTCCTCCACTCTTCCTCTTACCTATATACATATATATTGCTTTTAGAAGTGTTCTTGAATTGGATTGTATCGGATTAAGGTTGGATTTATGTTTACTATTAACATCGTATATGTTTATTTATGTTCTATAAATTTTAGTAAAGACTGATCATTTGTAGATGGATAACTCAAATTTTTATCTAGATCAAAATGTGAGTTTTAAAAATTTGTTTAAAATTGAACATCTTAATGATTAGGGTTCAAACTTTCTTGATGTAATTTCTCTTCTTTCAATTTGTAACTTGATTTTGCACTAAAAAGAAAAGAAAAAAGATCAAATCCAACCCTTTTTTTTAAAAAAGTTTTTTTATGAACCTTTTTTTTTATTCTTACTGATTTTATAGATTTTTCTTTTGACTCATTTTTGGTATATTAACTGTGCAATTTTTATTGCAACCCAGACTATCAAGATATGGTTTAGAATTTAATTTGCTTCATAAACTTTAAACATTCTAATTCAGTCTTCATAGTATAGTGCAATTATTATTGCATTACAGACCCCTGAATATGACCCAAATTTTAAATTGGTCCTTGAATTTTAAGACATTCTAATTGATTCCTCAAAATATTAATATTGTATCAATCAAATCATTTTGTTAGTTTTACCATTAGCTTGGACCAACTTAAATATGGTGTGAAGCATATATAAAACATATGGATGAAATTGTAAAAATATATGTACTTATTGTATGAGCTAGTTAGATATGAAACGATGAATATCTGAATTTAAATAGTGTTTTTGCATGTAGATTCGATTTTGAATAGGAAATGAGAATCATTCTTGGTGTTGAACTTAGGACTAAATTACCAAAAAAAACTATTTTTGAAAAAATTACAAAAATAGATCGATTTTTTGAAAATTTACAGGAATCAGCCAATTTTAGTAAAATGTTTCTAGCAATCCCTTGTTTTCTTAAGCAATGTTGGATGTGAGATATGTAACACCCCCTTACCCGAGGCCGTTTCTGGAGTCGAGCATGAGGCGCTATCTGACTTAACTTACTAGTTCGGAACACAAAAATTTGCTTTTAAAATTAATTTTACTATTCCCAACAAAACTATCCACCTGCACGACTGTCACTAATTTAATAATAACTCGAGTTACGAAACTCAAAATTTAGATTCATAAATTTTATCTGAAACTAGACTCATATACCTTCTTACCATAAAATTTTTAGAATTTTTGGCGTAGCCAATTAGTACAGTTTATTCGTTAAATTCTCCCCTGTTTCACTGCTTGACAATTCTGACCTCTTGTCACTAAAAATCAATTATCTCATTGTACAGAATTCATATAATGTTATCGTTTGATTATTTTTAAAATAGACTCACTATGGAATCTAGATATATAAATTATGACCCATAATTCTTTCTGTACAATTTTTAATGAATTTCTAAAGTTAGAACAGAGGACTTCAAAAACCATTCTCACCCTGTCTCACTAAAATTCAAATATCTCAAAATATAAAATTCCTTTGCCTACATCGTTTCTTTCATGTAAAAATAGACTTGATAAGATTTAATTTTATATGTCATTTACTCTCTAATTCCATTTATACTATTTTTGGTGCTTTTTTAAAATCACGTCACTGCTGCTGTCCAAAATCTGCTTCTTTGTATTAGCTACCATTTAAACATATATAACACCAAAAACATGTTCTTTACTAACCATTTCAATAGCTAATCTTTAGCCATATCATATGAACATACTCAAAATGAATAAGTCTCTATACATGTCATAGCTTTAAACGTTTTGAAATCACATAATACCAAGATGTCTGTTCATAGTGTGATACGAAGCTCCGACGATCCCCAATTCGAGTAAGCTCAAAACACTATAAAACAAAGGAAATGAAGAAAGGAGTAAGCTACTAATAGCTTAGTAAGTTACATGTAAACAATAAACACTCATTTAATAATTAACATTTTTTAACATATAACTAATCAATACATTTCTTAGCAATTTCAATCACTTATATATGCACAATCTTACCAAATTCACTTGCATATACATTTACACACTTAACATTTATCACATATGCTCATTCTTTTAAATGTACCTGCATACACACCTCATTTCATATTCACTTTAACTCATTATTAATCCCGTTGAACACTCGGAATATACACGGATACGTAGAGAATTAGCACATAAGTGCCACACTGATATGTAGCCGAAGCTACCACTGATATGTAGTCATAGCTACCACTGAAATGTAGCCGAAGCTACACATGCTAGATCACCCAGCACCCGGGACTCACTGTAACACTGGTCTCTAGTGACATGTCACTTGTATCCACTTCTATTCTTAAGTTCAACCGGGAATTTACACTTAACACTTTATTTTAAACACTTTATCACTTGAATAATTCATGAACAATTTTCCTTCCACATTCGATATTAATTGACATATCAAATATAATTCACAGTTTACAAAAAAATATATTGCTATTATTTACACGTAACTTACCTTGGATGCAAAACGACTATTTTCGTAATTTAGTCGATAACCTTCTCTTTTCCCCGATCACTTTCACTATTCCTTCTTTCTTGATCTATATTAACACAATTTAATATATTTTATCAACATTCCATTCAAATACAATTCATACACAATATTTTGGCAAACTTACATTTTTTTCTCATAACTTTTCAAAAATTACACTTTTTCCCCAAAGCTCGTAAAAATAAAATTCACTAAATTTCTTAAATTTTAAACCTCACTAAATCATATTTCATGCTCATAACAGCCCTCAATTTCACAAAATCACAACTTTATGCACACTTTACTATCTTTCACAATTTAGTCCTTTTTCAACATTTTTATCGAAATTCATCTAGTAAAACTCGTAATTAGCACTTCAATCATTCATTATCTATCATCACTCATCAAAATACAACTATATAATAAATGGGTAAATTTTTTAAACTTTAATTTCATTTAAAATAAATGGTAGAAACATGAAATTCAAGCTTCAATAAGCATAAAAATACGAAAATAATTAAAAACGGGGCAGGAAGAGCTTAGAAAAATCAAGAACCCTAGATATGATGACATGAAATTTTTGGCAGCAAGGGTCTAATTTGAAGAAGATGAACACTTGTTTTCATCTTATTTTGTCTTTTATTCAATTTTAACAAAAAAGCCCTTGACCCACTTACATAAATATTTTTCTAGAATTACTCTTATGTGTCCATAACACTAATTTATGGTCTACTTGCCACATAAACACTTCCAATTTCATGCAATAATTCAATTAAGTCCTTTAATCACTAATTAGATTCACTTTGCATTTTTCTCAATTTAGTCCTAAAAATTCAATTAGACACCAAATCATTAAATTTTCCTATCCATATTGTCACACAATATTTCAATCAATTGATATTTAATAAAATTTATAAAATTAAACTATTTCACTTCGAATTTGTGGTTACGAAATCACTGTTCCAATTAGGCCCTATTTCAAGCTATCACAATTCTCCCCCCTTAGGGATTTTCGTCCCCGAAAATCTTACAAGTGAATAAGTTGGGATACTGTTTCCTCATAGCCTCCTCTGTTTCCCATGTTGCGTCTTCCACTCCATGTCGTTGCCATAACACTTTCACTAAAGCAATGTAACACCCCTAACCCGAATCCGTTGCCGGAACAGGGTTACGAAGCATTACCAAAATTTACAAATTAATTTTCAGACATTTCATTTCATCTAGCATTCATATTTGAAACCAACCAAAATCAAAATATTAATGAGCCAACGTTGGCTAAATTAACTTATACATGCCATTATAACTAGAATCAAATCATCCAAAATTACCGATAAAACCAATGGATAGTGTGATACATCTCCGACAAGTTTCCAACCCAATCGAGCTTCCGATAATCTGTAGGGTAAATAAAAAAAACAAATACATAAGCAATGAATGCTTAGTAAGTTCGTGTAGTCTTTAATCATATTAGTTCTTTTAAAATATGAAATCTTTACATATCAAGGATAACCCAATATTGATACCACAATACCCATGAAGCTATATTCATCAACTTACAAGGTGAATAAATCCACAGTATCACTTAAACATATTATCCCAAGCTTAATAGGATTTTATATAACCTTAACTTTTGATAATTTCTTTATTTTCATTTGCATTTCTTTACTTTCCACGGTTGTTTCATATGCATGTCACGCAAGTCATAAACATATCAGTCAACCATGGTCACAAGCTAGTGCATTTACCCAAAGTCTTTCTCGAACTGCTCACATGATAAGTCATTTCAAAAGAAGTTTGCTTAATTTAAACCTTAATACTTTTTCATGAGCAGTAGCATATTTTCACTTAAATACTTACCAATTCAATACATCATATAAATAATTATATTACTATTCAAGACAACTCTCGATATTTTACCTTTCGAAGAACAACTTACGGATATGAGTACATTGTTTTCAGAAGCCCGAAGGCTGAACTTAAGCTCATGAGAGCTAAACAGATAGTAAACACGAAAGTCCGCAACAAATGCTGAGCCTCGATTTACTTGGGTAATTTGCCATCAATTCATCCTTTGGCATAGAACGATTGTACTCAATCTCGCGTTCAATCCAAACTGGGTATTACATTCGATAATATATTTCCAATAATAATTCAATTCCATGTTTTCTATTACCCTTATTATTTTCCATATTTATCTCGTTGAATTTCTCGAAAATTTTGATGGTTTTTCAGAGGTACACTTTTAGTGTACAAATCCGGGTCCGTCAATTCATATTCATGTGCGCACATTTCCATTTCAGAGAGCACACTCCCACGAACCTCATCTTTACAGCGGGATTACTAGTTCATGCTAAATCCCATGTAATATAAACTCATAGAGTATTATCGGGATTGCCAGTCCAGGCTAAATCCCCTGTAATATAAACTCATAGAGTATTGTCGAGATTACCAGTCTAGGCTAAATCCCCTGCAATGATAATTACTCTAATGAGCTTGGATCTGAATTACCAGTCCAGGCTAAATTCAGACCCTAATTTAGATTACCCGTCCGGGATAAATCCATTTTCCACCTATTCTTCGGGAGGGCTATATTAGGATAGGATCACCCGTCCGGGCTAGATCCTTTTTACTGTCAATTTCTTTTAAGAGATCCATCGAATTTTCCTTCCATTCAACCGAGATTTCTTCCTCTTTTTATCAAATATATCAATGTTTCATCAATTTTCATACAATGAACATTCAAATCATATTCACATTAATAACAAACATTTCAGACATTTAAGAATATAATTCAAGTTACACAAACTTACCGGGCTAAATTACAAAAATACCAAAATTTAGGGACATTTTGGTAATTTTAAATTTTCCTCAAATTTCTACCCAATCTTGATCTAAATTAATATTTCATTAAATTTATTAATTTAAATAATAAAACAATTCATTTCATGCAATTTGGTCATTTTTGACATTTTTATAAAATTACCCTTAAAATTTACTTTTATTCAATTTAGTCCCTGAACCTAAAACATGTAAATTAGCTATTTTAAAATAAAATCATATTAGCTGAATATTCACATATGTTTTTCCTCCTCCTCCACTCCATTCCACATCCTTGATATATACATAATACCACTATTTACTTGTTTACTTATAACAAGTTGTTCACTTGAGTCATAGTCACTAAATTAATTATATATTAAGCTACAGAACTCCAAATTGAGATCTGAAAATTTTATCTGAAACTAGACTAACATATATTTTTACCATAAAATTTTCAGAATTTTATGGTTTATCCAACAAATACAGTTTATTCTTTAAAGTTTTCCCTATTTCACTATTTGACAATTCTGACCCCTCTTTACTAAAAATTAATTATCTCTTTGTACAGAATTAGAATAATGTTTCTGTTTGTTTCTACCAAAAATAGACTCATTCAGGATTTTAAACATATAAATTTAAGCATCTAATTATTTTTATTCAATTTTTTTATGATTTTTCAAAATCAAAATAGGGGAATCCGAATTCATTCTGACCTTGTCTCACAAAATTTATTATATCTCATAATTTATAATTCCATTACTTACACCATTTCTTCTATGAGAAACTAGACTTAATGATTTAATTCCATATTCTGTTCATCCTCTAATTCAAATTTCATAATTTATGGTTATTTTTCAAAGTTAGCCTACTGTTGCTGTCCAAAACTATTTTAGTGCAAGATGTTTATTACCATGTTTATAACACCCTTATTTTCTTTCTCTACACTATTTCTCATCACTTTCTCTTATTTTCTCTTCACTAACATATCAAGAATATAGGACCATATATACAAAAACTTTACATTAACATCATTTCCATACTTTTTCAATAATATCAAACTTAAAAAAATATATTAAAATCTTAATGTTCTTACCTTGTCATATTGATTTCAATCTTTAACTTGATTTTCTCTCTCCTCCAGCTTTTATTTCTTGAATCTAACTTGATATTCTAGCTCCCCATAGTCTCCTTGTTATCTTTCTCTCTTTATGGATATGGAAATTCTTTTAATTTCTAGATGAAAATGGTGAATTTTTGGTGGAAGGACCAAATTGTAAAGAAAGCAAAACTTTCTTTCTTTCTCTCTTTTTCTCACGTTGGTGCATGGGAAAACTGGTGGGTTGGATGATTCTTCATCTTCCTTTTCTTATATATATATACTAAATAAAATAATAATAAAATAATAAAATATCATTTAAAAATCAAATTAAAATATTAATAAACTAATATTTATTTATTTAATTAATCTAAAATATCTCCAACATCATCATTATCTTCTAGATTTCTCTCTCTTCTAATTGACCATTTTTTCCTTTATGATCTTTTAAAATTTCATCCTTGAGTCATCACTTAATTTAGTAAAATTGTGATTTAGTCCCTCAAAATTCTTCACATTTTTCAATTTGGTCCTAATTCATCCATTTTCCTTAGTTTCTAGATCATTCCACCCTTAAAATATTTACACCATTGGTCCTTCAACTTTTTCATATTTACACTTTAACCCCTCAAATTTTTAGTATTTACTCTTGGGCAACAAAATTTTTCTCACTTTTGTGATTTAATCTTTTTTGAACTAATATGTCATAATATACTTCCCAATGTTGACATAACTCCAAAATTTCCCTTTTTTGTCGCTTTATTTCTTTATTTTATTATATCAAAGATAATATCTTACTGTAAAAATTTTTGGGGTATTACAAGCAATTTCTTTGTTTCTCAACTGTTTCACTTCTCATGCTAAGATTCGAATCGGCTCTTCTTTGTATGTCATATCCGATCAAATTTTCACTTTAGTTGGTGAAATCACATGCAATGGGTCCGATTGATATCGCCTCAACATAGAAACATGAAACACATTATGAATTCTTTCTAATTCCGGTGGTAAAGACAATCGATAAGCCACTGGACCAATTCTTTCTATCACTTCATACGGGCCAATAAATCTTGGACTTAATTTACCTTTACGGCTAAATCTCAAAATTTTCTTCCATGGAGACACTTTCAAAAATACTTTATCACCCACTTGAAATTCAATCTCTTTTCTTTTCAAGCCCGCATACGACTTCTGTCGATCCGATGCAGCTTTCAAACAATCACGGATTATTTTTGTAACACCCCTTACCCGTATTCGATGCCGGAATGGGGTACGAGGTATTACTAGAACATATACACTTTTAACCGTAGTAAACCAAGTTGTAAAATTTCATCTAAATTAAAACTTTCAAGTTGTTATTCTCGAGTCGTTAATTAGGGTTTTCTTGGCTAAATATACTCACAATCTTTCACTTTATAAATATTCACTTACTTGTTGAATTCGTCCTGAGTACCTGAATTTATCCATTTCATTACATATTCTCATATCGTCAAATTTTCCTTTTTAACTAATGTAATATATCAATTACTCACTATCTAGTAAGCTAATTGTCACATATATATACATTATCCATTCATCTCCCACAAAGCTAACAAAATTACCCACAAAGATAGTACAAATTTTCTCTATTCGATATAAACCAAAACCTGTTATTTCTTTTCCAACAAACCTTACTAAATATACACTTTATACTAACCCAAGTGTTTAACCATTCACCCATGACATAAATATATTTTATCCATTATTGCCGAATATATATGCTTCACAAATCATAATTCACCTCACATAGTAACCGAATTAATTTTTATCATTTGTCAAATAGATTACAAAATAAGTTATATAACAAAATATAGATACATTTTAAACCACACAAATAAACAATTTTTCATGGCATTACATGATCATCACATATCAAAGACAAATGTTCTTGACATTTCTATCACATAAACCGAATTAATCAATGCAACTCAATGATATAATCATCCATATATCATTATTTTCACACATATAAATATCATGACTAAATTTCTTAAACATTTGATCAATTGCTTTTCAATACAGCAATATTCCTTTAGTATCAATACATATTTACCAGTCAATTTAACATTTACCGATTATAATCGGGCATATAACCATTTATACACAATTCATTCATACATTTTATTATCCTCCTCCTCCTCTCCATTCCACATCCTTTATGTATAAAACATGCTTAATTAGCATTATACACAATTTCACTATTCACTTATATCTAAATTCAAAGCTGTCTATTTGAGTCAGAGTCACTAAATCATTTTTATCCGAAGCTACAGAGCTCCAAATTAAGTTCTGTTAATTTTCCTCGAAACTAGACTTACATGTCTTCTTACCATAAAATTTTCAGAATTTTTTACCTGTCCAATTAGTACATTTTATCCTTTAAATATTCCCCTATTTCATTGCTCAACATCTCTGACCTCTCTTCACTAAAAATAAATTATCTCATTGTACAGATTTCAGATGATATTTCTGTTTGTTTCCTTTGAAAATAGACTCATTAAGAATTCTATGAATATAAATTATAACTCATAATTATTTTTTTACAATTTTTAATTATTTTCCAAATTCATAATAGGGGATTCTGAAATCAATCTGACCCTGCCCCACTAAAGTTCAAATATCTCAAAATGTATAACTCTTTTGATTGCTCTGTTTCTTTTATGTAAAAATAGACTCACTAAGATTTAATTCCATATCTCACCCAACCACTAACTCAATTCCTAAAATTTTTGGTGATTTTTCAAACTAACGTCACTGTCACTATCCAAATCTGTTCTGTTTCAAATTCACTCATTCACATAACATTATAACAATTTATTTTGTAAGCACGGTACAAAACTCCATCACTCCAGTGACTCTTTTGCAACTCATCGCATTTCAATCACATATTCTTATTGGTTTACAATTTCTCATATCCTGTTAAACATGTCGGTATAATAGCGAACATTCGGTGGTTTGCACATAGTACCACTCATTTAACTATTATCATTCGATACACATAGTACTACACACGTGTTCAAACTTTCCGGTTCATGTAGTAGCCTGCACATAGTACTACACACGTGACCATTAATATCCGATACACGTAGTAGCCTGCACATAGTACTACACACGTGACCATTAATATCCGATACACGTAGTAGCCTGCACATAGTACTACACACGTGATCGAAGCTATCCGGTACGCATAGTAGCCTACACATAGTACTACACATGCAACATTTCATTCCGGTACACATAGTAGCCTACACATAGTACTACACACGTGACCATCACTTTCACTTTCACATAGTGACCTACACACAGTCCATGTCACACATGTGATCATTTCTGTCATTTCATTCGTATCCCTTTTTATTCCGAATATTCAATCGGGAAATTTCTCACTTTTTCTCATTTTTTTTCCTTTTCACTAATCAAAGTCAATTTCTTATCTTTCTTGACTTATAATAACACATTTAACTTATTTTACACTCACATTATTCAATCCAGTCCAAAAATCACATTTTTGCCCCTAAAGTTTCACAAAATTACGATTTTTCCCCTAGGCTCGGAAATTAAATTTTATTCCTTTTTCTTATGTTTTATGACATGCTGAACAATTTTTCCTTCTATAGCAACATCAAATTCTTGCTCTAAAGTGCACTTATAAACAATAATAATTTTTAACAATTATACCGTTTCACTCATTTTCGCTAAAAATCATTTAGGAAAAATCGTTTAACATAATTATAAGCTTCATATTCTATCATGAAACATCAAAATTCACACTTTTCATCTATGGGTAATTTTTCAAACATAATTTCTAGCTCGAATTAATGATAGAAATAGCTTAAGCAAGTTATTGGGATTCTAAAAATATAAAGAACAAGAAAAACGGGGCTAGAACGGATTTACCATGAAGCTTGAAAGAATGAACAAACCCTAGCCATGGATTCTACATGATATTCGGCCCGCACTCATGGAGAAGATGATGATTTTGACCTTATTTTGTCTTTTTAATTTGTTTTAATTACCAAAATGCCCTTAACTTAAAAATATCCTATTTCACCTATTTCATGTCCATTTTTGTCTATAACATAACCAATGGTCTAATTACCATTTAAGGACATCCAATTTAAAATTTCATAGCAATTTGACACCTCTAGCTTCTAGAACTCAACTTTTTCACTTTTTACAATTTAACCCTTTTGACTAAATTGAGTGCTCAAATGTCGAAATTTTAGAACGAAATTTTCACGAAATATTTTCGTGAAATTGTAGACCATAAAAATATAATAAGAAATAAATTTTTCCTCGTCGGATTTGTGGTCCCGAAACCACTGTTTCGATTAGGCTTAAAATCGGGCTGTTACAATTTTCACTTTTTCTTTGGTTTCTTTTACCAAATCGACTCCATGCAACCGATTTTCATTAAGTTCAGTCCAATATAATGGAGTCCGACAGTTTCGTCCATACAATGCTTCATAAGGTGCCATTTTTATGCTCGATTGATAACTATTATTAAATGCAAATTCCAGCAAAGGTAGATATCTTTCCCAATTACCTTAAAATTCCAATACACAACATCTGAACATGTCTTTGAGTACTTGAATTACTCTTTCAGGCTGTCCATCAGTTTGGGGATGAAATGTTGTACTAAAATTCAATATAGTACCCAATGCCTCTTGTAACTTATTCCAAAACCTTGAAGTAAACCGTGGATCTCGATCACATATAATAGACATAGGCACACCATGTAATCAGACTATCTCACCTATATACAATTCGACTAACTTGTCAAGTGAAAAATTCATTCGCACAGGAATGAAATGAGCCGACTTAGTCAATCGATCAACTATCACCCAAATTGAGTCTTTCTTTTTCGGTGACATTGGCAATCCGGAAACAAAATCTATAGTAATTCTATCCCACTTCCACTCAGGCACCATAATAGGTTGAAGCAACCCTGAAGGTACTTGATGTTCAACTTTTACTTGTTGGCACACTAAACACTTTGTCACATACTCGGAGATATTCCGTTTCATACCCGCCACCAATATAATTTCTTCAAATCATTGTACATTTTTACACTATTGGGGTGAACTGCTAAACGACTATCATGCGTTTCTTGCAAAATTTTCTGAATTAAATCAACATTTTTTGGCACACATACTCTGTCACGAAACATTAAACATCCATCTGAATCAATCTAAAAATCAGAATTATCATCCATTGCACACTGAGTCTTTTTTCTTTGCAACTCATTATCCACTTTTTGAGCCTCGCAAATTTCTTGAAGAAACAATGGTCTAGCTTTTAACTCTGTAAACAATGATCCATCCTTAGACAATGTTAATCTCGTATTCAAAGCCCTTAAAGCAAAGAGAGACTTTCTGCTCAAAGCATCAACAACTATATTGACTTTTCCTGGATGATAATCTATCACAAGTTCATAATCTTTCAACAATTCCAACCATCTTCGTTGCCGCAAATTCAGATCTTTTTGTGTCATAACATATTTCAAACTTTTATGATCCGTATAAATACGACATTTCTCACCATAAAAATAATGGCGCAAAATCTTCAAAGTAAAGACAATAGCAGCCAACTCTAAATCATGAGTAGCATAATTTTGTTCATGCGGTTTCAATTGTCGAGAAGCATACACTATCACTTTTCCTTCTTGCATCAATACACATCTGACCCCATTCAACGACTCGTCACTATAAAAAACAAATTCTTTTCCTGACTCGGGTTGCACTAACACTGTTGCCTTAGTTAAACACTTTTTTAATTTCTCAAAACTTTGTTGACACTCCTCGTTCATTCGAACTTAACATCTTTTTGCAACCGTTTTGTCATCGGTGAAGCTATCATCGAAAAACCTTCTACGAATCGACGATAATATCTGGCTAAGCCTAGAAAACTCCTAACTTCAGATACATTTCTTGGAGGCTTCCATTCAACTATTGCCGATAATTTATTCGGATCCACTCGGATACCATCTCTCGAGACAATATGTCCCAAAAATCCAACTTCACTGAGCCAAAATTCACTCTTGCTAGATTTAGCAAACAATTTCTTTTCTCGCAGAGTCTGTAGCACAATTCTTAAATGTTTGGCATGCTCAGCTTCATTTCGGGAATAAATAAGTATATCATCTATAAACACCACAACAAATTTATCCAAATAGAGCCGAAAAATCCGATTAATCAAATCCATAAAAATAGCTTGAGCATTAGTCAGACAGAAAAGTATTACAAGAAACTCACAGTGGCCATACCAGGTTCTGAAAGCAGTCTTTGGCACATCTGACTCTTTAACCCTTAGTTGGTGATATCCGGACCTCAAATCAATTTTGGAAAACACTATGGCATCCTTTAACTGATCAAACAAGTCATCTATTTGGGGCAATGGATACTTATTCTTCACTGTCACTTTGTTAAGTTGATGATAATCAATACACAATCTCAATGTCCCATCTTTTTTCTTCACAAATAGCACGGGAGCACCCCACGAGGAGTAACTTGGTCTTACAAATCCTTTATCAGTCAACTCTTGTAATTGCACTTTTAACTCTTTCAGTTCAGTTGGTGCTATTCTGTAGGGAGCAATCAATATTGGAGCGGTACTGGGCATTACTTCAATACCAAATTCCACTTCTCTAACCGGAGGCAAACCTGGCAACTCTTCCGGAAACACATCTAAATATTCACATACCACCGGCACTGATTCGATCTTCATTTCAAACACTTTTGGATTCAACACATAAGCAAGATATGCTTCACAACTATTTTTTAAACATTTCTGAGCAGACATGGCAGAAACCACAATTGGCATCACATTTAACTTATCTGTTTCAACCCGAAGAACTTCACCGCTACTACACTTCAACTCAAGAATTTTCTGATTACAATCTATCTTGGCCTTATGTAATGTCAACCAATCCATTCCCAAAATAACGTCAAATTCATCAAATGGAAACAACATCAAGTTGGCAGGGAAACAATGACCTTGTATCATCAAAGAACAATTTTTACATATTTTATCAACTATTACATGTTTGCCTAAAGGATTCGACACTTTAACCACATACTCAGTCAATTCAACACACAAATTCTTATCAAACACTAAATTCATGCATACATACGAGTGATCACATCAGGGGAAGATGTTTCCTCTCTAGCTCGGATGGCATAAGCTCTCGCTGGAGCTTTCGCTTCGGATCTTACGGTGGTGTCTTTTGTTACACCTTTACCACTAGTTCTAGTCCCCTCATTTCTCGGTGGTCTTCCTCTAGTAGTCACACTGCTCGATTTCACATTTTGAAACTTTTTTATCTCTTCTCTTTCTGGACAATCTTTCATAAAAAGATCTTGAGATTCACACTTAAAACATGCTCGGCTGATTAAATAACATTCTCCCAAATGTCGTTTTCCACAATGTTCACATTTCGGTCTAGTAGGTTTAACACTACCTACACTTGCCATAGAGGTCGCTTGAGCTTTAGAACTTGAATATTGTCTTCCTCGATCTCTTTGAAAATTCACACTAGAAATATTCGATCGAGTATTCATTTCTCTAGACTTCTTTGCTTGAGACTGAAATGACTTGCCCGTTGATCTTTTTCTTGCATCTCTTACTTCACTTTCCACCTTTCTTTTCTCTTTGCTCAATTCTTCAGCCTTGATAGCTCTTTCAACTAGTACCACTAACTCTTTAATTTCAAGGATTCCCACTAACAATCGGATATCCTCGTTCAATCCGTCTTCAAACCTCTTGCACAATGTAGCTTTGTTAGATACATACTCTTGGGCATACTTGCTTAATTTGACAAATTCTCGTTCATATTCGGCTACCGTCATGCGCCCTTGTTTCAATTCAAGAAACTTTTTTCTCTTTTGATCAATGAAACGCTGACTTATGTACTTCTTTCGGAATTCCTCTTGAAAGAAATCCCATGTAATTTTCTCTTTAGGCACCACTGACACAAAAGTTTTCCACCAATTATAAGCCGAATCCCTCAATAATGAGATAACACATTTGAGACTTTCTTCTGGAGTACAAGATAATTCATCCAACACTCTGATGGTATTTTCAAGCTAGAACTCTCCTCTCTCAGGATCATCATTTACATTAGCTCGGAACTCTTCGGCTCCATACTTTCGAATTTTGTCCACTAGAGGCTTTAACAATCTTAACACTTCATTTTTTTGAGGAGCTATGGGAACAACTTGAGGAATAGGAGGGGGCGGAGGAGGTTGAGCAGTAAGGTTAGTTCTAACAAACTCGATATACCAATTGCTCATAATATGGAGAAAGGCTTCCCGAGCCTCATCTCCTTGACCCTGAGTCTCGGGTCGACTTACAATTGGCGCTGTCCCTTGCGCGGAAGCAGGCGCATTACTTTGAGCATCATCAGCTGTAGCTCGATTAGAATCCATTACTATATAAAAGAAAACATTTTAAGATGTCAAGAATCGTCAAACTATCATTATTCAATTATGGCATGTATAGATAGTCTATTACACTCGCTACGTTAGTCCGAGTTGACTAAACTGTAGCTCTGATACAATTAAATGTAACACCCCCTTACCCGAGACCATTTCCACAGTCGAGCACAAGGCTTTATCTAACTTAACTTACTAGTTCGGAATACAAAAATTTGCTTTTAAAATTAATTTTACTATTTCTAACAAAACTGTCCACCTACGCGACTGCCACTAATTTAATTATAACATGAGTTACGAAACTCAAAATTTAGATTCGTAAATTTTCTATGAAACTAGACTCATATACCTTCTTACCATAAAATTTTTAGAATTTTTCGCTCATCCAATTAGTACAGTTTATTCGTTAAATTCTCCCCTATTTCACTGCTCGACAATTTTGACCTCTTGTCACTAAAAATAAATCATCTCATTGTAGACTCACTATGGAATCTAGACATATAAATTATGACCCAGAATTCTTTCTATACAATTTTTAATGAATTTCTAAAGTTAGAACAGAGGACTTCAAAAACCATTCTCACAATGTCTCACTAAAATTCAAATATCTCAAAATATAAAATTCCTTTGCCTACACCGTTTCATTCATGTAAAAATAGACTTGATAAGATTTAATTCTATATGTCATTCACTCTCTAATTCTATTTATACTATTTTTGGTGATTTTTTAAATTCACGTCACTACTGCTGTCCAAAAACTGCTTCTTTGTATTAGCTACCATTTAAACATATATAACACCAAAACATGTTCTTTACTAGCCATTTCAATAGCTAATCTTTAGCCATATCATATGAACATACTCAAAATGAATAAGTCTCTATACATGCCATAGCTTTAAACATTTTGAAATCACATAATACCAAGATGTCTGTTGATAGTGTGATACGAAGCTCCGACGATCCCCAGTTCGAGTAAGCTCAAAACACTACAATACAAAGGAAATGAAGAAAGGAGTAAGCCACTAATAGCTTAGTAAGTTACATGTAAACAATAAGCACTCATTTAATAATTAACATTTTTTAACATATAACTAATCAATACATTTCTTAGCAATTTCAATCACCTATATATGCACAATCTTACCAAATTCACTTGCATATACATTTACACACTTAACATTTATCACATATGCTCATTCTTTCAAATGTACCTGCATACACACCTCATTTCATATTCACTTTAACCCATTATTAATCCCGTTGAACACTCGGAATATACACGGATACATAGAGAATTAGCACATAAATGCCACACTAATATGTAGCCGAAGCTACCACTGATATGTAGCCGTAGCTACCACTAAAATGTAGCCGAAGCTACACATGCTAGATCACCCAGCATCCGGGACTCACTGTAACACTGGTCTCTAGTGACATGTCACTTGTATCCACTTCTATTCTTAAGTTCAACCGGGAATTTACACTTAACACTTTATTTTAAACACTTTATCACTTGAATAATTCATGAACAATTTTACACTTTATCACTTGAATAATTCATGAACAATTTTCCTTCCACATTCGATATTAATTCACATATCAAATATAATTCACAATTTACAAAAAAATATATTACTATTATTTACACGTAACTTACCTCGAATGCAAAACGACTATTTTCGTAAATTAGTCGATAACCTTCTCTTTTCCCCAATCACTTTCACTATTCATTCTTTCTTGATCAATATTAACACAATTTAATATATTTTATCAACATTCCATTCAAATACAATTCATACACAATATTTTGGCAAACTTACATTTTTTTCTCATAACTTTTTAAAAATTACACTTTTGCCCCAAAGCTCGTAAAAATAAAATTCACTAAATTTCTTAAATTTTAAACCTCACTAAATCATATTTCATGCTCATAACAGCCCTCAATTTCACAAAATCACAACTTTATGCACATTTTATAATCTTTCACAATTTAGTCATTTTTCAACATTTTTATCGAAATTCATCTAGTAAAACTCGCAATTAGCACTTCAATCATTCCTTATCTATCACCACTCATCAAATTACAACTATATCATGAATGGGTAAATTTTTTAAACTTTAATTTCATTTAAAATAAATGGTAGAAACATGAAATTCAAGCTTCAATAAGCATAAAAATACGAAAATAATTAAAAGCGGGGCAAGAAATCACTTACAATTGAGCTTAGAAAAATCAAGAACCCTAGCTATGGTGACATGAAATTTTTGGCAGCAAGGTTCTAATTTGAAGAAGATGAACACTTGTTTTCAACTTATTTTGTCTTTTATTCAATTTTGACAAAAATGCCCTTGACCCACTTACTTAGATATTTTTCTAGAATTACCCTTACGTGTCCATAACACTAATTTATGGTCTACTTGCCACATAAACACTTCCAATTTCATGCAATAATTCAATTAATTCCTTTAATCACTAATTATACACACTTTGCATTTTTCTCAATTTAATCCAAAAAATTCAATTAGGCACTAAATCATTAAATTTTCCTATCTATATTTTCACACAATATTTCAGTCAATCGGTAATTAATAAAAATTTATAAAATTAAACTATTTCACTTTGTAATAGCCCGATTTTGACCCAAATCGGAACAGTGGTTTCGGGACCACACATCCGAGTCTGAAAATTATTTTAATATTTTTTTCTGTGTTTATTATGTGTGAATTTATATATGTGAAAGTTTCGTGAATTAATTTTATTGTTTGAGTGCTTAATTTGAGAATAGGGCTTAATCGAGTAAAATAAAAATTTAGTGGTTATTTTTAGAAAGGCCAAATAGTGGTTGTTCTTTTAATATGAAGGTTTCATGTTGCAATTTTGCCATTGAATTAATGAATGGACGGCACTATGTATATATTATATAGTTTTTATAGTAATTATAAAGGTTATAATAATAAATAATATATTATAAAGTTATTATAATAAAAAAACAAACATAAGTTAAAAAGCCATTATCATTTCTTTTGTTTCTACTAACCGAATGTAAAAGAAAAGAAAAAGGAAAGAACAAGCTAAAGGTTCGGCCATTTTGAATTTTGATTAAGGTTAGTTCTTTGTTCGGTTTTTGATAATTTTTACGTTTTTGAGATCGTTGCTTTGTGTTCTTTAAAGCCCATGCTTCAATTTTGTGAATTGGTGATGATTTTGAAATTTGCCATTGATGTTAGCTTGATGTTTTTGTGGTTTGATGATGAAATATAAACTTTTGTTGATAGATTATTATGTTTAATTAAGTGATTTTTGATAAAAATGTGTATTAAGGATTAAATTGAGAAAAGTGTACAAATTCAAGGTTAAATGTGTGAATAAACTAAAAATATGGGCTGCTAGTAGTATGGGTAGAATTCAGCCTAACAAGGATTTAGTGAAATTTTGTGTATTTTATGTTATTTTGAAATAAGGACTAAATTGAGAAAAATGTAAAATGTTAGGGGCTAAAATGCAAATTTCCATTTATATGTTCTTGAATGAAAATTTAATGAAATGTTGAATAATTAAGTTAAATTTGATATTAATTAGATTGGAAAAAGTGGAAATCGGATTTGGATCGGGAAAATCGGAAGTTATCGATTAGTCGTTCCGGTCCGTTCGCGTTCGTACGAGGTAAGTTCATAAGTAAATAAATGCTGTTAAATTTGAATGTATATATGTTATATGTGCTGAATTTATCTTTAATAAATATATGTGCATATGCTGAATTGAATTTAGAGTTGGAGAACTAGTTACGAGCTTGAATCGATAGAATTACGACGTCCGAAAAGCCCCGTACGAACCATAGGAATAGTTAGGATACATATGTCATGACATAGGATTCCGATATATGTTATCGTGTAAGACCACGTCTGGGACGTTGGCATCGATTTGAGATTTATGTATAAGACCATGTCTGGGACATCGGCATCATATTTGATTTCGTGTAAGACCCTGTCTGGGACAGTGGCATCGATATTGATTACATGTAAGACCACGTCTGGGACGTTGGCATTGTACGATTTTTTTTTTGAGCTATCCAAGTATCCTATTTGATTCTGAACGGTTCAACGGGGTATTCCGAGAAATAAATGAGTATATGAGTGTGCAGCCGAATCAGGTATGTTTATGATGAATATGAATTTGAGCAATGAAAGTAAGTATGATTATGATTATTCGTTATATAATTTATGTGAAAATGAGATGTGAATTGTTATGCTTATTCGGGCTTGGAAGTGTATAAAAAGAAATTGATATATTTTTTTTACGAATAAATTGTAATAAATGATCATGATTCGGTTGGTATGTAATGAAATTGTGGAAGCTTAATCCTACGAATGAGCTAATGGTAGATATATGAATTTGAAAAAAAAAAACGGTTTATATGTCCATCCATAATTAACTCTAGTGAAGTTACCTAGTGTGGTCTTAAGAAATTGAGATTATGATGAATGTATATGTGGTTGAGATTTTTTAAATTCAGCTTAGTTAAATTGAATTATAAACATTATTGGAATGATTTATTTGCTTATGGCTTACTAAGCTTTCAAAGCTTACTCTGTGTGTTTTTCCTATGTTATAGAGTTTCGGAGACTTGCTCTGGTTGGAAGTCTTGGGAGATCTCATCACACTATCCCGTATTCATTTCGGTAAATAAACGCTTTGAGATTTGGTTATGTGGCATGTATAGGCTAGTTTTGATATATTTGATTTTTGAAATTTGTATATGTATATAGCCATGCGAAAATGGCTTGTTCATGATGCAAATGTTGGCAATTATTTTTGGTCATGTTATAAGCTTAATTGAGAGGTATGATTTATGGTAAATATGTTGTGATGTTGGTTATATGATTTGGCAAAGAGAAGTGGTAAGTAGGGTATATATTCGGCTTATTAATTAACTTACTTTGGTGGCATGAAAAGTGGTATAATATGGTTTGGTAAAAGGGGTCATTTGAATATCTATAAATGACATATTGTTTTGATGTTAAGATATAAGATACTATGTTTATCTTATAGACTGGGTGATGGAGATGTTATGATTTATTGAGTTAAATTTGATAACCGAAAGGTTATTTTTTTTTAAATTGTTGGACATTTGAGATATGAATACATATGCCTATTTAATGTTTGCTTGTAGTTTCGTTTTAAAAAGGTCAAATCATTGATTCAATGATGGTTATAAAATGTGTTATATATATAGGTAGTTATATGTTCGGCTATGGTATTTGACTATTTAGGCTCGATTTTTGAATGACAAAGAATGTATATGATCTAATTGATATGGAGGTTAATTGAATGATTGATTATTGAAAATATTAATTGGTTGTGTATATGAATTATAGGCATGATAATTCGCATGCGAATTAGGTATGGGGTTCATGTGTGTGGTTGAATATAACATGTTAGATATGCTATTTAGCTTGCAAATTAGATATTTTATGACTTGGCATTTGTATTCGAAAATGGTTAAATTTGATTTAGTAAAATGTACATAAGGTTATAATGTTTAAAATGCTATGATTTGGTAATTGAATTTAGAAATGACTTTTGGTTTTAGGGTGTTATGCACATGGTTGGATGATGTAAAAAAAACTTAGTTGGTCATGTATAAAGTTACCTAACGTTTTATGTGCAAATGGTTATTAAACTGTGAGATATGGCTAAATTAGTTTAACAGGTGTATGTATAATTTTATTAAATATTACGTTTGTTATTTAGTTTGGTTTTGATATTTGATGGCTTGGCTTGAAAGTTTTGAATTAGCAAACGTAATTGAAATGGTTAGATATTGAAATATAGTTCATATAAGAGAATGTTCGATAAGGCATGATATGTGTGGTTAGATATGTGATTCGAATAAATGATTTTGACTTGTATGAATAAGAGGTTGGTTTATCAATTTATTTCGAAAAATTTTATAAGGGAGAATACATTACTGGGCCTATGATTTGTAAAGAATGTCTGTTTTGAACTGTGTTTTGTTTGGTAATACCTCGTAACCTTAGTTCGGCGACGGACACGGGTTAGGGGTGTTACATTTTATTGGTATCAGAGCTATGGTTTAGTCGGTTCTAGGACTAACATAGCTAATGTAAGTCTAGCTATACATGCCATATATAACTTGTGATAGTGTGATATCTCCCGACTCTGACGAAAATTGTTTTGGTGAGACAGATGTGTTTTTCCAACCGAGCTAATTCTGATAGTACAAAAGTAAATACTCAAATGTTTGAGTGAAAATGTGTTGATTATGAGTAGAAACTCATAAAGGTAAGGACCAAATTGTATGAAATGTTGTTATTGATAAATGTTGTACTTATATGAGCATATGAGATATGATATTTGAGTTACGATTGCTATCTGAAATGCTTTGATTGTGAGTTAGTGATTTGAATTGGTATATGAATAATGTGTTAAGAACAAAAGTGAATATAAGCAAGTGTTTAGTAAATGTTTGGAGAATGTGAAATTGTTAATAAATTGGCTATTTGTAATAGTATGTGTTATGTGCATTTATGTCCGAGTTAAATTTGAGGCTTTACTACCCTCACCCCTTATCAGTAAAATATTACAATGAAATCTGTAAGATTTGGATCGAATAAGCTCACAAGTGTGGAGTTACAGAGGTTTGTGTTTGAAAGATTACTAATGTGGTCAGATAAGAGAATGGGTCAGCAAATTGAGACAGTGCTATAAGAGATATTGAATCGTTTTAATGGCCATTCGTATTATGCAAAGTCGCTTTTAACGAAGAAGTGGGTAAATGAAAAATATGTTGGGCCTTATAGAAATTCTAGGGGCCCAAACTAACTTTAAGAACATATTTTTTTTTATTATTCGAAGGCAAGTGGGTAAAAGTACTATAAAACCCCTTATACTATATTATAGATTGTATTTTAGTTTTTTTATTGAAATAATGGGTAAATTAGTTTCTGTACTTAGATGAATGAGAAAAACAATCTCTTCGTTAAAATTGCACCGTTAATGTTTGTTTTGGTGTATATATAAGGTATAATAACAATTTAATTTTATGTAAAAAAAGTTAAAATGTAATCCCGGATATAGTGTCAAGTGTTTTGTGATACTTTCTTTTATGTCAAAAAAAATTAAAATTAATTTTTATAGTTTTTTTATAAGTTTGTACATTATTTTATAATTTTTTACAATTTTTTAAATCTATATATTTTTAAGTGTTTTACCTATGCCATGTGACACTTTTGATTGGTTGAAAAAGGCCATTATTAATTTTTAAATGGGGTTAATTCTTTGAGGTGAACTGTATAACAAAAAGTAAATATTGAATTTTGAATAGTGTCACTCAATAATAGTCATCGACCCGAGACCCAGATAAGTTTCGAGTCGCCTACCCGTGACTCGATTAGACCCCACCAGATGGATACACATGAGACGTATAGCGAGAGGATAGTTAAGGGAGCTCACGGAATCAGCTCGTAGGAATCGAAGGGAGCTTGCCGTATCAGCTCACAGGAATCGAAGGGAGTTTGCAGTCCTAACCCGCATAAACCTAAGGAGTTCATATGGAGGGGACTGAGAACTCCAACATGCAACCTGGAATGGTACGCATGTCTAAAATGCCCGAGGCCTACTCAGAGTGTCAGTCCTATGTATAAATACCCGAATGTTTCCTTTAATGAGACACACAGAAAATTACTCAACAAATAGTTATGCAAAATTCTTTAAATGCTAAATTGGAAAAAAAATTGAATACTTCAAAAGCAAATGATGCATTTAGCCTTTTTATTTTCATTCCATAGATACATATAAAAATTATATACTCTTAAAACCTTAAAATTGATAACTTGGTGTTTGTCATGTTACAATAAAAAAATACAAGTGATGCAACAATTCTTTGCAATAACAACTATATTTCATGGGAGAGAAAATGCAAGTTGCATTTAATTAGAGGGAAAACCCAAAAGGAAGAACAATTTGTAATCTCTTTCATGTAAACTATAAAATATATACTAGGTAAATTTTTTCCTAGTTTATATATTTATTTTATTTCATCATATATCAAAGATGATCAAAGATCAATTACCACCGCCATTTTTATTAAGACAACCGGAAGACGGTTTAAGTTTTAAGAGTAAAAAGGAAAATACCAAAAGCACACCATTCTTTAAAATCAAGCAAGAGAATTCAAAGCAACCAACATATATCTTAGTTGCAGGCATCGGGGTTAGCCAAGAGGTAAGCTTCAACAGCCTTGTAAACTCCTTCACTCCCTTTGATTTGAGCCTTGATTTCATCTTCAGTGATCACATAGTCGCCAACAGTGTAAAATTTCATCGAGCTCTTGCAAAGGCTTCCTCCACCTGCAGCTGCCTCAAACTTGTTGTCATAGCTGATTTTCTCAAGCTTGTCCCCCAAAGGTCCACCTTCGATCAAACTATAACTGTATGACAAATTCTTGTCGTCATGTCCTCCAATCTGGTGCTTCATATATTGGAATGGAAGGCCTAAACAAATAAATGCTTGTTATCAAACATACTCTTATAAAACCACATTTACAGAAAAGAGCAATGAAAGAACTAACCTTCAGCAAAGTTGATCTTTACGATACTTCCAGGGCCAGGATTAGCTTCAACCTCAACGCTCTTGACTGCCTGAGGAGCAGCCTTGGGCCAAACCTTGTCAGCTTCAAGAGAAAAAGCTTTGAAAAGCCTGGCAGGGGCGACTGGAGAGGTAGACTCATAGTTATAAGTGACAACACCCATGATTCTAATATTACTTGGGAGTTTTCTTTGAGTTGAAAGAAGAGAAGAAAGGGATGAGTGAATGAATGTTTGAGGTGTGAGGGATAGTAGAGGCCTAACATGCTATTTATAGATTTAACTTGAAGCTTAAGAACTTTATTATTCTCATTTTCAATGAAATAATGCTAGTCAAAATCAGCATCCCATTGATGACTCCAAATTTTGTTATTCATTTTCAACCTAATGTGTTGACAGATATACTTAGGACTCAATTAAATTAATTTGATGCATTGAAGGTTTTTATCAGCATTCATTAATTATTATTTTAAGAAATCGTTTTTATTAATGCTAGTCAAAATAAGCATCCCACTGATGACTCCAATTTTTGTTATTCATTTTCAACCTAATGTGTTCACAGATATCCTTAGGATTCAATTCAATTAATTTGATGCATTGACGGTTTTTATCAGCATTCATTCATTATTATTTTAAGAAATCGTTTTATTAAATTCAAATTTTATTAGGTTAGTTGTAATTTTTTTTTAATGAAAATGAAATTGCAATAATACTACTTAGAAAAATAACTAAGTTATCATCCTAACTCTACTGCTTAGAAGTAGTTCCAGTATTCCGGTGTTTGCTATTCGGAATCACCACAACTTTATTAGCCTCGGTATCAATCTGGGAATTTATTAAAGCCGCCATAGAGTTCATTGAATTTGAAAGAGAGATCTTGGTATTTTTAACAGTTTTAAAATGCTCACCACGATCCTTAATGGTATTATTAAGAACCCAATCTTTCCTAATAACAATGCCTTTCCCAATTGTCTAACGCAATTTTGAGATTAAAATACCATATTTAGAATTTGCCGGGTCACCAACCTCCAAAGAATCATTATCATTAATCCCAATATGATCCCTAAAAACCACAGTCCATTAATGCTTCATAGGATAATCACATTTAAATTTAGAGTTAACTCCATTTCAATCCAACCTTGGAAAGTTGGATCATAGTGAGAATTGGCATTTAGATGAGGGCCTCCAAGAAGTTGCAATTCTTTTTAAGATGTAATGTTTATGAGTCAGTGAATTTTCAATATAATAAAATGAATGCAACTTCAATTAACTACTTTATTATCTTAATACCGGTTTGATTTATTATTGAAAAAATTAAATCTAATTAATATTTTTAATGATTTAATTTTTTTTAAACATATTTGATAATTTAAAATAAAAATTCTTTAAAAAATTTAAAAAATAATAAATAGATAAGAGCTAGTTATCACTTAATGAAGAAATAGTTTTAATCAATTTAATTAAATTTATTTATTTTAATATTATTTTATTTTATAAAAATTTCACGATTAAATTTTGTTTTTTTGGTCAAGGTGAAATATTTAAAAATTAGTGATAAAATGTAGAATATATATTTTTTATAATTTAAAAATATATTTATCAAACAATTTAATTATATTCAGTAATTAATTTTAAGTAATATATCATACAATTTTATAACTTTTCAATACTTAATTTTTCAACACCTAATTTTTTAATTTATCAAATAATACTTTAGCAAAAACAAAATTATCATAAGTAAGAAAAAGTAAATATAATATAATATAATATAATTATTGTCAAATTTATGGGAAGACTTGGACTATCTAGAAAGCAAGTAGCCTCCAAAAAACCTAGTTGAATATAATCCATCCATCTATTTTTATATTATATATATAAAAAATATAAGTATAAACTTTAAAATTAACAAAAAAATATAAATATGTACTTTTATTATTTCATTTAATATTAAATTAATAAATATTTAAAAATGAAGTTCACATAATATTAATGTACATTAAAATTAATAATGAAATTTAAATATATTAACTTAGTATTAAAGTCAAAATTAATTAAACAATTTTATTGAAGAGTGTATTTTATTAATTTATTTAAACTTAAATGAGTTAAACATATAAAAGTAAAATCTATTATTGTAATTAAGATATATTCTGTTAATAGAATTGTTATATTCTCGCGACTAACTTACCGTTAATAAAAAAAAAAAATCAGGTTGACAAATTCTAGAAAATATTTGAAAGTTTTTAGTTTGCAAAATACAAAGGTTTTATTTAGAAGAGGAGTCAGGATCTTTTTTTAGCTAGGTGTGATTATAATAAATGTTAATAATAATGGTAAAACGATCGCAAAACAATAAGAAAAGAAAAATAGGAACACACAAGAAACTCTTTCGGGAAAAGCCACGGGCAGAAGAGGAAAAATTCACTAATGTTAAAAAACGAATGATTAAGGGTTGAAAAACCCTATTCTAATCAAAATCAAATAGAAGAATAATAGTTCTATACGGATTCAACTTGTGCTGTATGGTCAGCTCGAGGTCGTAGCCCGCCATAAATCCCCTCATTTTGTCACTGTATTTATTTTTCAACAAGTAATGAAATTTGAGTCACACAATCTCTAACAAAAGAAATTTAAAAAACTCTTTTAAAATTACAATTTTAAGGTTTGTGTTGAAATCCAGAGGAAAGTCAAGTTCGAGAGTCAATTTTAGGTATGGAAGATTATGGCACCCTACAAGATCCAAATTTGGTACCTTGTTAATTACGCACTTGTCAAAAAAATCAAAATTTAAAAGTAGGAGATCTAATGATTAATTGTGATCCTTTGAAATAAAACACTTATTTTTTGAGTGAATTAAAATTTCAAAATACGATAATTTTTTATATCTCCTATTGTAGTGAAAGTTCACAAAAGAATTTCTCTAAGGCACTGAAATATAGCAGAAGTGAACTCTTACGCAAAGAAGCAAAAAGCGAACAAAAAAACCACAAGAAAACTAAGCACACCAAGTGTTTGAGTAAATGCTCCCAAAGTGTTTCTATTACTTTGTAAAATTACAACAGAGTGATTGCAAATGAGAGGGAAGACTTCTATTTATAGTTGAACTCCCCTAAATCTAATAACAATTTAAATTATATCAATGATCGAGATTAAACCTATCTACAAGTTTGAAAATTCTGAGAGATTTAAACATTTTACAATATCCTTTAAAATTACAAATATTCATTATGGTAACTCTTTTACTAAAATGTTTTATTCAGTTACTAATGCTTCAAGTAGATGGACTTCTCCATGTGTTTTACGAATTGGGCCAATTTAAGTGGATTAAACGAGTCTCATTTAATTAATCGATCTCTTTAGACAACTTTATGTGCTTTGGTCGAAGGCTTTGATTCGTGACTCGTAACATCTTAGTGTCCACAAAAATACCAAAAAACTATTTTTTATATGAGAACAAAACTTATGGATTCACTTGGTTTTGGAAAAAAAAGATGTCGTTCCTAATAAGCATCAATAAAATCATACCGGACACAACAAAAGAATTATTGGTCATATTGCTTACTTATTTTTAATATATATGAAAATTTTCACAGAATTTATTTTTGAAATTTAATAGAATTTTAACGGAATCACTACCACAAGTTTTATCGAATTCATCGTTGTTGCTTTTTTCAAAAGAAATTTAATCTAAGATTAAAATAAAAATTAAATGCAACATAAGTTAAACGTAGAAAATTAACATAATTAGAAATTGTACCCCAAAAATGCCATCAAACTCGTTTCCTTGAAATGCAAACAAATAAAAACTTAAATGAAAAGCTCAAAACTAAATGGACTGATAGTGTAATTTACCCCAAAAATGTTAAGGGACTAAGGTTGCAAATTCCCTTTTCTTCTCTCTTTTCACCCCACTTCTTAAAACTTGTGGGCCCCATCGTTTTTATATTTATTTTATTTTTTATTTCTTTCCTTCTTTTTTAATTATTTCTTTCTTTCTTATCATCACTTTCTCTTTCTACTTTTTTCTTTCCTATGCAGTCCTAGCCGCCGCTTAATCAGCCGCCGGAGTGATACGAGCTGCTTGTTTCTGAGGAAAATTATATTGGCTGACTTTTATTCCTCAGTTCCGGCCCGGCATGAAGGTATATCTGAAAAGTAAAAATTTTTGAGTAAAAATATAAGTTTAAAAAATAGCTTTGAGTAAAAGAATAATACTTGTTTTAAAAAACAGATTGGGCCTCGAATAAATTTTTTTTTGATTTGAGTTAAACACGAATTTGTAAAAGAAAATCTACTATTTTGCTGCTATTTATCATTGTTTAGTTGGCATTTTACTATTTTATTATTATTGTATGGATATTTTATAATTCTTATTTTATTATCAATTTTACTATTATTTTAAAAATATTTACTTATTATGTTGCATTTATCTTAATATTACTTAAGTATAACTTTTTTAAATTTATTTTCAACTTATTAAAAAATATTTATTTTAATATTTTTAAAAAGAATTTATATAAAAAATTTAATACAAATAAATCGGACCTAAATTTTAAACTTATTTATCGAAGAACCCAAGCCCATAAAAGGGTATAAAATATTGTTAGTACCCAGCCCCCACCTCTATTCCTCAGCCTTTACTGTTTATAGAAAAAAGGCGGTTAAGAAAATTTTTATGGGTTGTTTGGGTTACAATAACTCCCAAGACACACCGTTTATTTAAAAGGCCCCCTCTACCGTAAAGACGCGCCGTTTCACTTCATATATTATATTTATAACACGGAGCTCCGATCGGGTACCACCAAAATACTCCTCCCTCCCTACTCTCTTCAAATCTTGGCATAGATTTCCCAAAAGACTCCTCATAATTCGTGATATCACTCCCACATTCGATTTTTAATTCCAGTCTCCTAATCCGACCATTGATCCAGCCTAAAATTGATATAGGTTGCTCTCCTCCACCCTTTCTCTGTCTTCAACCGTTCGGATTGATAAGCGGAGCTCCGACGCCCTAACTGCTGAAAAACCCGAAAGATGGGTTCTCTTCTCTTTTTATTTATTTATTTATTTGTTTGAATACTGACTTGTTTGGTTTGCAGGTGTCACGGTGGAGCTCTCTTTCTTTCTTTTTCTTTTTTTTTTTGTATGTATTTGTATTTTGGTTTCCTGTTTAGGTTTGGGTTTTGGGTTGCTGATGATCGGTTGGTTCGGCTGTTTGGAGTGGGTTTCAGTTTAGGGGCTCGGTCGTGGTGTTGATGGTGCCTGGTAATGTGGAAAATGGTGGTGATGTCTTGTTGAGGAAATGAGGGTGAGAGTGCGAGAGAGAGTGTGAGAGGGAGCTAAGAGAGCGGGAGAGGAGCCCCGATGATTTATCAAAGTCGGGGTGATGATGGATGCCAGTAGGGGCACTGTTTTGGTTCGGTAATGGACTGGTATAGTGGTATGAGGGTTGAGGTTTAGAGTTGGCAGAAACTTGGGAGCTGAGAGGGATGGCCGGTTGGAGCCCAAAGAGCGGTCGAGAGTGATGGTAATGGAAGGTTTCTAGGTAATCGAGAGGGAGCCCCCTTTTTCTTTGTTCTTGGTTGTTTGTGGAGGAGGAGGATGATGGATTGATGGAGATGGGACAGGGTGTCTACAGGGTGATTGGTGTGCAGGGCATGGGGCGGTAGGTTGGCTGATAGGAGTTGGTGGTTGGTGGAAGTGATGGAGTGTAGGGACTGATTTGCAAAAAGAGAGAAACTTAGGGTCATTTTTGCAATATTTTCTTTTTTGATTTTGTAATTTTTATTTTTGATTTTTGTGTATTTTGTAATTTAATAAAATATAATAAAATATTAAATAAAAATTATAAAAAATTAAACATTAGTGGGCCAAAAACCCAAAACATTAAATTTAAAGAAAATTATTTTTTTAAAAAACCCTCAAACCCAATTTCAAATAGCTGAAATAAAATTTTACAAAAATCCAGTAGGCTCAAAATTACATTATAAAGCAAATCGAGCCAAACGAAATTCGATGGTTTTGATCATATCTATTTGTTATCTACATAATACTTAAAACAATTCATAATTTTTTTAATTTATAAATAAGAGAATAATGCATTTCAGCACATTTGAATTTACATCTTTCTGCATTTATCGATGCTCATACTGATTGGGTGCAAACTTACAATTAATTCATTAAATTCTAAACTTTTAGATAGATTCTTAATAAAATCTGTTACAATAAATTTTTTGATATTTAACAATTTTTGGATAAATTTATTGTAAATAGATGCATTATTAAATAATTGTATAAATTTAAATTTTAAATAAGTCATTAATATAAATAAAAAAGTTTATGCTTTTAAGAAAGTACTTATTATTAATTTATAACTATTTTTTTAACATTAATCTCATTAGTTATGAACTCTGCTCTTTTTGATATAATTCATAATGTTCTTTCGTGCACTCGAACCCACGACCTGTTACACTGACAACAATATTGATGTCAATCGAGTTAAGATTCATTCGGCATTAAGTTTGTATAAAATGTTTTAGAAATAATTTTTAAATATAAACTTATTAATAAAAAATGTTAAACATAATAGGAATTTCATAATTATACAAAGCTTAAACTAATCTAGTTATAGGAAAATAAAATAAATTTCATATTTACAAATGCTAATTTTTTTTCATGGTATAGTATCACATTTATATTAAGTTTTGAGATTATTTAAACTTTAAGTTATTTTACGATTTGGTCAATATGTTAAATTATTCTAAATTAGAAGGTTTAAATTGATAAACTAATAATTAAAAAGATTACGTTGACACTTAATAATATCCTGTAACATTGTAGTTTACCAATTCATAACAAAAAAAAAATTATGATAGCTAAGAAATTATTATAAATTGGCATAATGATTTTTTGGCCCTCTAATTTTAAAAAATATTTTAGTTCTCTATTTAATTTGTTACCTTTTTTAGTCTTTAAATTTATATTTTTTTATCAAATCATCTCAAAATGAATAGAAAATTTAATTTTTTTAACTTTTTTGATGTGACATACACGTGGATTGTTTTGTAGATGACACGTCAACATTTAATTAAATTTTAAAAAATCCAAAAAATTATTTTTTTAAATTAAAAATCATTAAATTTATAAAAAATATTTCTCAATATTTTTAAAATAAATTAATTAATTAAATGCTGACATGTCATCCACATAACAATCTATGTGTATGCCACGTCAACAAAGTTAACAAACATTAACTTTTTTCTCCCATTTTGGGGTGATTTGACAAAAAATACAAGTTTAATGACTAAAAGAGATAAAAAATTAAATAAGGGCTAAAAAGACTTTTTTGTGTGTGTAAAATTTGAGGGCCAAAAAGTCATTATACCTTTTAAGTTTATAATAAAATGTAAAAAAAAAAAGAAAAAAATCATAAGCTGTTAATAATTTTTAAACATTTACAAATGTCATTGTAACATCATTTTACGTTTAAAATTATATCAAATATGAAAGGGGTCATGAGTAGTTTTAGGCATTATATATATATATAAAAAAAGGATAATTTTAATGTATATAATATATCAAATATGGGTAAAAGCATAAAAAACAATCATGTACTATATTCCGGGTTGCATTTTAGCTCCTCTGTTAAAATTTGGTGTTTATATATAAGGTATAATGACAAATTTAACTCTCATCTTTTATATATGTTTTCACTTTGATCCCTACTCTTTTATTGAAGTAAATTAGAAAACTTTGAAACTAACAAGGTTAAAGGGTCAAAAAAGCCTTAGTGACAAATTTTAAAACAAATCAATTAAGCACTTTTAAATTTTTAAATTTATTTTAAAGTAATAAAATTTATAAAAAAAATTATACAAATTTTAAAACTATAATTTTTTATTAAAAAATATCAATACCGGTCATTATTCTTATTTAATGTAGGGATAAATCATGATTTAGCCCTTAAACTTGACAGCTCTTTTTAATTTCATCCCTGAACTTTTTTAGTCCATATTAATACTTGAACTTGATAATTTTTTTCTAGTTTTGATCCTCGTAAATGATATGACATTCTGAGATTGTATCACATCATCACATGAATTAAAACTGGGGAGAAAAATTTAATTTTAAATTTTTATAACTTTTAAAAATAATTTTTTATAATTTTTATGATTTCTAATTAAATTTTAAATTTTAAAATGACTTAATGATTTTTTTTTAATTTGTTACTTAGGTCTTTTTGATCCTTTAACTTTATTAGTTTCAAAAATTTCTAATTTACTTCCAATAAAAGAGTAAAAGTCAAGTTGAATAAACGTACAAAGGTTGAGGATAAATTTATTATTATGTCTTATATATAAACACCAAATTTAAACAATATGACTATTGGAAACTAAAATAGAAGACAAACACTCCAGAAATACAATACTAAATTTATCGAGGGAGATTAGTCGGTTCTCAACAAATAATCTTCTACAAACTTTTTCTAACAAAATTAATCGATTCTCATTGATAATATATTAATAATATTTTGATTTTCCTAATGAATATAGATTGATCCGAAAATCGATATGAACAGATTAATTAAGTAAAAGATCAATTGATTTAAATTTTAATAATTTATTTAATCGAAGACTGAATAGTTTCACCACTTATTCTTAAGGGTGTTCAAACGTTCGGTTTGCTTAATCACCAAACTGAATTACTATTAACTGAAATACTTGAAATGTAAAATTCTTTAATCATTAACCAAACCGAAATATTTCGATTAATTCGATTAAATTTATATATTTTTTCTTCTGGTTAAAATAAATATAAAACATATAAAAATTGCATTACCAATATTCATTTTCTTTTATTTAATTGTTCAAAAAACTTTAAATGGAGGTGAAAATAACAAATAAGACATTAGAATTACATGAGTCTTGAAATTTAACAACCAAACACTAATAAATCTTGAAAACAACAAATATTTCGGGTAATTGATTAATTTGGTTAATTAACCAATTTTGAACTGAATTAATTGATAATCAAAATTTCAAAAATTATTAACCGATCGAAACCAAACTAAAATTAACTACTAATCAATTAATCAAATTAAATTCATCCAAGCAATTAATAAAATTTTAACCGAAATGTGAAGACTCTTACCTATCCTTGCTCAAAACTGAAAACTCAATAGCTTGAAGCATAAACGAAAAAGAGAAAGAAAATAAAAAAAAACATTTAAAGAAGGGTTTTTTACCCAAATAATATTTAAAAAATACCTCAATGGCATGTTGCAAGAATTATGTACCAAAATGGTACATTCAAATGGGTGGAGGGTGATGCATAGGCGGCACCACATTGATTTTGACACAATTTCATTAAAAAAAAAAGGATACAGAGGTGTGGTGCCTATCTGATAGGCGGCACTGGTGGTGTTTATCTGATAGGGGGCACACCTAGTATTTTTCTCTCCCCACACTCCCCCATCCGGCTCATTTTTGTAATGTATTATTTGGTTAAAAAGAGCTATTAAGGTATGTTTGTATTTATTTTATATTTTCATTCATTCATAATTTATTTTTAATGTTTATTGAAGTAAAAAAGCCTATTTATGTTAATGTACAAAGAATGTTTTATTTTTTTATGTAATTTATCTGTTATCTGTGTTTTAGATTGATTAGATTTATTTTTTATGAACTTTATTAGGCATGTTATTTTGATTATTTTAATATTTTTTTATTTTTTATGTAGGTAAAAGATGAGACCATTGATATGGAATTTAAAATTTATGAGATAAATTAGAAATTAGTTTATATGTTCTAATTTTTTAAGATTTTATAATTGAGAATAAGAGTTTATGTTTTTAAATTTTATTTTATGTTTTTTATAAATATTAAAAATGAAATTTCTTTTGAAGTTCTATGCAAAAAAAAATGACAATAATTAAGTTGGCATGTTATTATATATATTATATTTTAAACTAATACATTTTACTTATTATCATTTTAAAATAATAATAACAATATTAGTATTTATTATGTATCGTTTATGTTATGTTTTTGTTATATTTTTTATTGGCATGTTATTTTTATTATTTTAATATAATTTTTTTATTTTTTATATAGGTAAAAGATTAAACCATCGAGATGAAAGTTGTGAATGTGGCCATTGAGTTGGAGTTAAAATTTATAAAATATATTTATTTTGTTAATGTAGTATAGCAAAAAATATGACGTGGACAAAACTGTTTGATATTTTTTTGTAATTAAAAGCAATATATAAAATTTAAGTATTTTGATAAATGTTTAAAATGAGCCAAATAATGGGGTGTGAGGGAAAAAATACTGGGTGTGCCGTTTATCAGATAGGCACCATCAGTGCTGTCTATTTATTAGCGGTCACTGGCTGGTGCTGCCTATCAGATAGGCACCACAGCCCTATACTCTCTTTTTTTTTTAACAAAATTATGTCAGAATCAAAGTTGTGCCATCTATGCACCACCCTCCACCTATTTAAATGTATCATTTTAATACATAATTATTGCAGAATGTGATTTAGGTATTTTTTTAATATTATTTGGGTAAAAAACCCTTTAAAGAAACTAATTAAAACACACACACACACAAAAAAAACCCGTTATTCTTTGCCCATTTCTTTCTTGTGATTTCTCTCTCTTCAATGGCGTCAGTAACAGAGTCGATTGCCGCCCTCTCTTTTCCTACTACTTCACGCTTTAGAACTTCATTCTCACGGCCGGCGATGATGATCTCACAGCCGGCGGTTTCTTCGTATAGCTGCCGAGGTTTGCCGGAATTTAAAGGGCTGAAAGTCCAATCCTATTCACTGTTTTCGTTCGCGTCCACGAATTCCAGATATCCTAGGGTTTCCAAGCATAGTGGACGCATTGTTTGCGAAGCTCAGGAAACTGCTATTGACAGTAAGCTCTGCTTTCTCTCTCTCTCTCTCTCTCTCTCAGTTCGAAACTTTTCGAATTTTTAGTTGAAATTATAACTGATACTGCTGCGATTTATGAATGAAGATTGAACTAGTTCTAAGCAAGAATTCAGGGGAAATATGTTAGATTTACAGTTTCAAGACTTGAGAGTAATCATGTTTTTAAGTGGATTTATTTGCTATGATGCGAGCTGGAAATAAAGTAGAGGGCCTTTTAACAATATCATTCAAGTTTTGTAACCCTAATTTTCTGATAAGGAAATTGATTTAACAAATATGCTTACCAGTTAGAAGTTGGAACTGTTCATATAGCGGCCTAATTCATGTCGATGGAAGATAGTAGCATTAACCAATTTTGATTGCTTCGACTGTCCCCCGGTTCTTATATAGCCGCCAGGTTCGTCCAGTTTTTATTCCACTTATCTTGAAATTGGAAGCTGAAAACGATGTTTTCATGACTTGAAATCACAAGATTCGTTGGTCAGGTCTTATCAACTTTGCTGAAAATGATGTGTTGATTAATCAAGAAACGCTTGAACAATGGACAATGCTGTCGTGTTTCAGCTTTAGTTTTAAAGCTTGTGGTTGATTTTACTAGTATAGCGTAGTGACAAGTTTATTTGCATCCCTCTGCAAATAATTGGAGTTATCTTCAAGATTAGGGAACATCAGGATCATAGTTTATTTCATATTGCATAACAAAATCTTCTTGCTGAAAGTTCGTATAAAAGATTGTTCAATGCAACTTGTTATAAGGATAACCTATAGGTAAACTATAAGATTCCATCTATGGGAATTCATTGAAACATCTTGTGATTTTACTGCGACTTACAATCTGAAGCTGAACTATTGGAGAGATAAGTACAATATTTTATTTTAGTTTGGTAGCCTTTTTTCAGTGTTGGCAAATGAGATTCCTATAGCAGTGATCTATAAACTGGTTGGTCTTGCAAAACGAAATGAATCAGGCATAGCTCGAATCAGCCTGCTTCGAATATGTACTAGTTTCACTTTCTGTTAAATTCCGTTGTTCCTTTGATTGTTGTTGGCAGTTCCAGCTGTGACCGATGAAACATGGCAATCACTTGTGCTCAACGCAGATGGACCTGTACTAGTCGAGTTCTGGGCTCCTTGGTGCGGACCATGCCGCATGATCGATCCCGTAATAGGTGAACTAGCACAGCAATACGCAGGAAAACTCAAGTGCTTCAAACTGAATACAGACGATAGCCCCTCGATCGCTTCCCAATATGGAATCCGAAGCATCCCGACACTCATGATCTTCTTGAATGGTGAGAAAAAAGATGCAGTTATTGGTGCTGTGCCAAAAACTACTCTATCAGCAAGCATAGAGAGATTCTTGTAGATAGCGATTCATAAGAAGTGATATTGACTGATGGAATCATGGAAGTGTCCAGCACTCATCACCCACTTGGCTTTGGTTAGATGCTTTATTTCTCTCTATGTGATGTTGAAAATTTTCCTACTTTTATGTCAAATTTGGAACCGTTCCTTGTCTCGTACACATGCTTATGTCTGTATTTTGAAAATATTAATTATTGCTAACTATATACTATATATTCAGCTTACAAAATTTGCAATCATTTAATTTGAAGCTTACCTATGAACCAAATTTCAGGTGGATTTAGTTCCTTCCTTTGATTGCCAAAAGGAAAGACTGATAGTGATTTTGGACCTAACTATTCCTTTGAGGTATAAAATTTGCTTTTTTGGTGAATTTCATGACCCATGGCTTCTATATTGGCCATAACTTGTAAGCAGCGAAAAAGAATAGTCCATGTGGAAAAGCATTTAAGGAGGAATATATATATATATATGAAGGGAAAATTATATTTGATTTAATGTTTATGGTCATCACTTTTTTAGTATATATGACATGATATAACCTAATTCATATTTGTCCTTCACCATTGCGTTACTAGAAAAGCTAGAGATGCATTTGGCATGTAGTTGGATGGAGTACAATTTTGGACTTTAGGGTGGGGATTAACCTAATAGTACCCAATTTTTGTACTTTTTTTTATCAATTAATATATTTTCATTTAAATAATTTAAATTTTTTATTTGTTAAATCGATTCAATAAATTTATTTATTTTTATACAATTTTAGGGGAGGAAATGGATTTCATAGAGCTTAAACTTGAAATTTATGTCTACTACTTGAAGCTTTGCAAGTTATAGTAGCTTCTCAACATGAATAAATTTATATAATTATAGAAATATATAATAATTAATCAGTTAATTAAAATGTTTCAACAAAAATTTGGAATTTTGTTCCCGTACTTCTACTTTAAGGAATTTAATCTATCTACTTTTTAGATATTCGAAATTCGGGTCTAACGATTGACATTTAAGATTAATTTGTTAAAATTTAAATTAATTACAACGTTATTTTTTAGTTACATTTTTACCAAGTGAATATTTTTTTCTTTTAAAATATCACATCAACAAATTTAATAAAAATTTAACAGTTTTAACGATCGAACTTGAATTTTAAAATTCTAAAATAGAGAGAATAAATTTTTAAAAATAAAAATATGAGAATTAAATTTTAAATTTATAAATAATATAAGGACCTATAACATATTTTAACCATGTAAGTCTATATCAACATGACACCCGTCCCACCATCCTACTGTTTTTCTTACATGATATATTGATCAGCCTAGATTTAGATTCAATATTTATATTTTAATTTCTAACCTAATTTAAATCTAATATTTTATAATATTATTAGTTTGTCCAAATAATTAATATTATTGATTATTTTTATTAAATTTTGGTAAAGGTTAAATTTTAGTTAAAGGGCTATATTATGTCTAAATTTGAGATTTATTTTTAACACAATTCGGTCTTATAAATTTATAATATTATTAATTAGTTCAAATAGTTTATATTATTAATTTATATATAACTTAGATTTAATTATGTTAAGAGTCTTTTTTTACTTTTTAAAATTTAAAATTTAATCACAGTAACATTGACTTGATTCTTTCACTAACTTCCTTCCAATTTTTCTGGTAGTTGCTAATGTTGCATTTGTAAAAAGTTGTAAAATAACTTTTTTAATTATTAATATTTATAACTTTTGTCAACTTCACCATACTCTTTAAAAATACTTAAAATTCATAAAAAAAATAAAAATCAACATTAATAACATTAATAACATATTGGACCGATAAAATTAAAATTAATGATGACATATAAATGCAAAAGCAAGGATAATGGTGAAATGCATTATAACTGATAAAATAATCATTAAGCATGTTAAATTAAAATTTATTTATAAATATTCAAAGTTTTTGTTATATTATATGTATTTAAATAATGTGACTTTCATCCCTCACTTTTAATTTTGTATAAAAAAAATTATTTATAAGTAAAATAATACAATCAATTATTTTATTTATTTAATTTTTTTTGCTACAAGGTAGACCTGATAATGGGTTGGGTCGGTACAAAATTTTAGGCTTATTTTCTGAGCCCAACTTGACCTAAAAAATGAGCCTAAAATTTTGTCTAAGCTTAGCCTAGATAAAAAAAATGCTAAACTCGAACCCGACCTAGCTTGCTTGTATTAATTTTTTTTTATTTTTTATATAAAAACAAATTTCAAAAATATAATACCAAATACACTAAAAACATTAAAAATAAATGTTTCCCAACAAATTGAAAGTACATTAAAAAAAGTCTTTATACTTAAAATAACACTAAGATAATTGCAAAATTAACAATAAAACAACAGTTATACAATATCCAAACAACAACAAAATGATAGCAAAACAACAGCAAATAGTAGCAAGAAAAAAATTTAGGGAAATTCGAGTTAGGCCTAGGCAAAAAAAATTTTACCTGAGACCTGGCTCATTTAGAAAACGGGCCTTTTTTTTTGTCCTAGAGGAGAAACTTAATATCCTGAAAAATTGGTTGAAGTTTCCATCCAGTTTTAGTGTCCCATGATGATGTTACTCCATTTTTTATTGGCACTCAGTAGCCTACAAGAATTGACATTGAGAGATATAAAAAGCAAGAGTATAACACGAAGAGTGAGGATCTAGGCAAGAAGTTTGCTGACAAATCTAAAACTGTGAATAGATATGAGTTGGAAATCATTAGTATTCTAGGTAATGATGTTAAGAGAAGAGACCATTGTGCATTAGTAGCATCCGAAGAAGGAACCGAATGAACTCTCTACTGCTACTAAGTTGGGCAAAAGTTGTCTTGGAAGGAATTGAGGATTGATTGAAACATATCAGAGATTCTTTTAGCTGCATTAACAGGGCAAAGATTGGTTCCTCGAAAGATGAGATTGTTTCCTAATTTCCAGATTATCCAAAGAGTGTAAGACATAGCTGTGTAGAAACTTATTGAGAACTCAGTTGAGAGATCATTACCTTGAAGCCATTGAAGAATGCAATTGGAAACATAAATACCATCCAAGCAGTCAGTGCATAGTGCAAGGGGGATCCAAACCAAATTGCTCTTACAAAGGTGCAGTTTAGAAAGAGATGGTCAATTGTTTTTATGTTATCTTTCTTGTTACATAGCTTCCATATTGAAAGGCCAAAGATTTGTCTATGCAACTTTTTGGGGTCCAGGCGTAATAATATTGATGTTTCTTTGATAAAGATGCACATAAGCTTTTTTTAATAGAGAAGAGGCTATTGGAGTCAGATTTCTAGACCATCATGTTGGACCCTTTTTGGATGGAGATCGTTCTATTGAGGAGATTAGAAACTCTATCAGAGTCGAGCAGGTTGAATGAAAGTATGAGCCTGAAATCCCGAGCATTGAGGGGCCACAGTGTCAATAAGCTAGCGAAATGGGTCAGTGGTTATCCAACTATTTTTCCCACTCCAGAGTTGAACATCTTTACCGATGTTGCAGATATTTCTGCCAATAAAAGATGATTTTCCAGACCCATAAGTTAGAAGGCTTTGGCTTGACAAATTTAAAAGGATATTTGTTGCAATACTTAGTAGTAAGAACCTTGATGAGCAATCAATTTCTTTCCGTCAAAATACGCCATGCAACTTGTCGAAACCATTTTTAAATTTGAAAAATAGGGATCGACTTTGAAAATAAAAATGGGAGTCGCCACTGATCTTTTATTAAGATGTGATCTGATCACCTAGAAAATATTTTTAGGTCTGTGAATTTTGAGAAAACAGGTTCGGGAGTCGGTTACGCACGAGGAAGGGTTAGCACCCTCGTAATGCCCAAAATTGGTACCGAATTGATCATTTTATGTCTTCGTGTTGAAACTTTGAAAAACTTTTAAAATATGATCCTTCCCCTTTCTTATTAGTGTTAATTTTATAAAAGATGCATGGATAAATCGATGCGAATACCAAAAACCTCCTTATCTTGGAGTAATAAAATGACACACCCAATACATTAGGGCACGACATTTTTAGTCCTCGAGAATAAGTTTGTCTTTTGATTTCCAAAACTTGCGTGGTGATGTTTAAAAGGATATTCAATTGCTTTAAGTCCGATGAAAAATCGAAACCCAATATATTAGGGCACGACTTCTCAAAGTTCCGAGCATTGAATATTGACCTTATTATTTTAAAAAAAAAATCCTCATTTCGAGAAAATGACACATCACATCCAATACATTAGGACACGACTTATCGAATTCCCGAGGGTGGGTTTTATGTATTTTGATTAAATAAAACTTTTGATTATTTAGATTTAACAAGGAGAATTGGAACCCAATACATTAGGGCTCAATTCTCTCGAAGATTATAAATGCTAGGCCTTTTTAATATGAAATAGTATGATAAAGGTGCAAAATTTTAAAAGAAATGTGTAATGTAAAACGATAAATGATAACTCAAATTTAAACTAAGATGTAGCTAAATAAGCAATAACTAAATACAAATAAAATAGCAACAATAATTTTACTCAGGTTACAACATCTAAATATATAAATTATGTCTAATCTACTACAATGCGTATTAATAAATGATGAAATTTATAATCATATATCAAATTGAAAAATAAAAGTATAATAAAAAATTTTAAAATAATATTTAATGAATTTAAAACATATTAAAAATAATAATTTGAAGGAATCTATGTATTATTTCTAAAAATATATTAAAAGCAAATTCAAAAATAATATTAAGCTAAATACTAAAATAATATTAAAAACAATGAATATAAAAGTTGATTTATTAGAAAATTTTTGAAATCAAAATTTAATATGAAAAGACTTTTTATAATTGAAAACAATAATTAATGAATTTTAAATCAAAGCTTAAATAAAATAATAAAAAACAAAATTAAAAAAATACAATAAACTCCAAATATTAGCGCATAATGAATTTAAAACATAAAATACAAGTTAAAATAATAATTTATTACATCTTAAACTATAATAAATTTAAATACTATTGAAATTAAATATAGTATTAAGTTTTATAATGTATATAAGTATGATTAATTTGCGTTTACAAATATTATTGAATTAAGAAAACTAAATTCGTACAAAAATGAAATCTTTTTCAACCTTAAGAGACTCAATCAGCAATTTCACGCAAACAATAGAATAATAGCAATCAAGCGTAAAACGGCATCGCTTAATCTTGGATCGACATGCAAACAAAGTTAAATACACAGTATAAATTTTAAAAAACAAAAGTGACCAAATTGAAACTAATCAAAACGAAGAGGGGCTTGGTGAATAAATAAACCAGACGATCCATAGTGCGCGGATCCTTCCCGGATCGGGTCACCGTTCGGATCGGGTCTTCGAAACGACGTCGTTTCAATGCCATTGTATTGGCTCTGAACGGCGACGTTTTGATTCCTGCGGTTTAAACTAAAATAACCCTAAACACACCTATCATCTTTACTAAAATAAAACCTAACTAAGGAAGACTCTGCGTCGTTCGTACCAAAGGCATGCGAGTAGTCCCCGATTCCGACCTGCTCTCCGATGACGACGGAGGAGGCCGAAATCCTATCGCCAGGTACGCTTTCGCTCTTTTTCCTTATCACTTTCTCACCTAAAAATCTAACGATTGAACGTAGAAAAGAAAAAAAAAGAAAACTGAATAGCCAAAACAGGAGAAAAGAAACTAGGGAATCACCTTTTTTCTTTGATTTTTTTTTTGTATTCGCAATGAGTATCGAATGTGTCTGTCTTACAAGCGTTTTTTTAGTTCTTATATCTGTATTCGACAGAGAACCCGAAAAATCCAATCAAAAAAAAAAAACAAAAATAAAATAATAAACCCTCACATTGGTTTCTCTTTGCTGCGTTGTTTTCATTCTGTTTGCAGGCCTGGCGTACGGCGGGGACGTGGTGTGATAGCCCGAAATAGGGCCTAATCGGAATAGTAGTTTCGTAACCACAAATCCGAAGTGAAATAGTTTAATTTTATAAATTTTTATTAGTTACTAATTGATTGAAATATTGTGTGAAAATATGAATAGAAAATTTTAATGATTTGGTGCCTAATTGAATTTTTAAGACTAAATTGAGAAAAATACAAAGTGTGTCTAATTAGTGATTAAATGACTTAATTGAATTATTGCCTGAAATTGGAAGTGTTTATGTGGCAATTAGACCATAAATTAGTGATATGGACACAAAAGGGTAATTCTAGAAAAAAATCTAAGTAATGGGTCAAGGGCATTTTTGTCCAAATTGAGAAAAAGACAAAATAAAGTGAAAATAAGTGTCCATCTTCTTCAAAATTGAAGAGCTTGCTGCCGAAACTTTCATGCTTCAATAGTTAGGGTTTTTGATTTTTCTAAGCTCAATTGTAAGTGATTTCTTGCCTTTTTTTTTAATTATTTTCGTATTTTTATGCTTATTGAAGCTTGAATTTCATGTTTCTACTATTTAATTTAAATGAAATTAAAGTTTAAAAATTGACCCATTCATGATATAATTGTAAATTAATTAGTGATGTTAGATAATGAATGTTTGAAGTGTTAATTACAAGTTTTACTAGATGAATTTTGATGAAAATGTTGAAAAATGGCTAAATTGTGAAAGATGGTAAAGTGTGCATAAAGTTGTGATTTTGTGAAATTGAGGGCTGTTATGAGCATGAAATATGATTTAGTGAAGTTTGAAATTTAAAAATTTAGTGAATTTTATTTTTACGAGCTTTGGGACAAAAGTGGAATTTTTGAAAAGTTATGGGGAAAAATGTAAATTTGCCAAAATATTGTGTATGAATTGTATTTGAATAGAATATTGATAAAATGTATTAAATTGTGTTAATATAGATCAAGAAAGAAGAAATAGTGGAAGTGATCGGGGAAAAGAGAAAGTTATCGACTAAATTACAAAAATAGTCGTTTTGCATCCGAGGTAAGTTATGTGTAAATAATAGTAATATATTTTATAAATTGTGAATTTTATTTGATATGTGAATCAATATTGAGTGTGGAAGGAAAATTGTTCATGAATTATTCAAGTGATAAAGTGTTTAAAATAAAGTGTTAAGTGTAAATTCCCGGTTGAACTTAGGAATAGAAGTGGATACAAGTGACATGTCACTAGAGACCAGTGTTACAGTGTTACAGTGTTACAGTGAGTCCCGGGTGCTGGGTGATCTAGCATGTGTTGTAGACACCTGACAGCTTGTGTGAGTAGGCCCGTGGACATTTCCAGTGTTATTGATCAGTGGTAGCTTCGGCTACGTTTCAGTGGTAGCTTCGGCTACATAACAGTGGTAGCTTCGGCTACATTTCAGTGGTAGCTTCGGCTACATAACAGTGGTAGCTTCGGCTACATATCAGTGTTGCACTTATGTGCTAAATCTCTACGTATCTGTGTATATTCCGAGTGTTCAACGGGATTAATAATGAGTTAAAGTGAATATGAAATGAAGTGTGTATGCAGGTACAACTGAAAGAATGAGTATATGTGATAAAAGTTAAGTGTGAAAATGTATAAGCAAGTGAATTGGTAAGATTGTGCATTTGTAAGTGATTGAAATTGCTAAGAAATGTTTCATTAGTTATATGTTAAAAGTGTTAATTATTAAATGAGTACCTATTATTTTCATGTAACTTACTAAGCTATTTGTAGCTTACACATTTTCTTCTTTTCCTTTGTTTTATAGTGATTTGAACTTGGTCGAATTGGAGATCGTCGGAGCTCGTATCACACTATCATAATCATCTCGGTATTATGTGCTTTTCAAAATGTTTAAACTATGGCATGTATAGAGTCTTAATCATTTTGAGTATGTTCATATGATATGGCTAAGATTAGCTATTGAAATGGTTAGTAAAGATTATGTTTTGGTATTATGTATGTGTAAATGGTAGCTAATACAAAGAAGCAGTTTCTTTGCAGCAGCAGTGACGTGAATGTGAAAAATAACCATAAATACTAGAAATGGAATTAGAGAGTGAATTATATATGGAATTAAATCTTATCAAGTCTATTTTTATATGAAAGAAACGGTGTAGGCAAATGAATTCTGTATTTTGAGATATTTGAATTTTAGTGAGACAGGGTCAGAATGGTTTTTGGAGTCCCCTGTTCTGACTTTGGAAAATCATTATAAATTGTACAGAAATAATTATGGGTCATAATTTATATGTATAGATTTCTTAGTGAGTCTATTTTCAAAAGAAATAAACGATAACCTTATATGAATTCTGTGCAATGAGATAATTTATTTTTAGTGCCAAGAGGTCAGACCTGTCGAGCTGTGAAACAGGGGATACTTTAATGAATAAACTGTACTAATTGGATAAGTAAAAAATTCTGAAAATTTTATGGTAAGTAGTAATATGAGTCTAGTTTTAGGGAAAATTTATGGATTTAAATTTAGAGTCTCGTAACTCAATTTATAATTAAATTAGTGACAGTCATGCAGGTGGACAGTTTTGTTGTGAACAGTGAATTTAATTTTAAAAGCAAATTTTTATGCTCCGAATTGGTAAGTTAAATTGGATGACATCTCGTACTCGATTCCGGTGACGGTCTCGGGTAAGGGGTGTTACACGTGGCGCGTACGGAGATGAGGGCGCGCGCGTACGGAGTCTCGTCACGTGCGGAGGGAGCGTGAAGAGGCGCTTCTACTGCGGCGTTGGGAACCGAAAGCTGCTAGGGTTCCTTGCTCCTGTTTGCGTTTCGGGCTGAGTGGGCCAAAGGGTTTTTTTTAGGCTAGTGGGTTTGGGTTTATAACGGGTTTGGGTGTGGGTAGTGATTTGGACTGATTTGGGCCCTATTAGGCCTGCTGTAATGGACTGTGGGCATTTTAAAATTTGGCTTTATTTTTATTTATAAAATTGGGTTTATTTTTGGTTTGCGGGCCCGGGCAAAAATGGGCTATTACATAACTTTTGAGAGAATGGCATAATTGAAAAGATTGATTTTGCATATGTTGAGGCCACCCTAAGGGATGGGGTACAAAAAGTGTCCCACTTGCAAGTATGCAGTTTTCTAGAGCCTAGATCATTGCCCTACTAAAAGGCTCTAAGTTTTTTTTGTCAATTTCATCACAAATATTAAGAGGGGTTTTGAAGATAAATTGGGGGTAGAGAGGGATGAAAGAAAATGTGGGTTTGATTAGAGTGAATATTTCTCCCCTTAAAAGGCATTTATTTGCATGAATCTATTTTGGCACTTAGTTTGTCCAACAAGTTGTGAAGTAATTCTTTCTTTTTCTAAATTTTGACCAGTTCAAGACCTTGATACTTTCTAGGGATATCAACCTTTTTTGCATTAAGAATACCATTAAATCATCTTTTTGCTTAAAGCTTTGTAGGCTAAGAAAAAGCTTCAATTTATCAAAATTGATTTGAAGTCCCGAGAAAGAGAAGACATTTAGAAGAAATGAATTAAGAGACCTACATGCTTGAATAAAAGCATTAAAGAAAACGTAGCAACCATAAACAAAAAGTATGTGATTAATGGGTGGAGCATTTCTCTAGATTTTAATACCTCGTATGGAACCATTATGACCTACCACCAATTGTAATGGTAGAAATTGATTTGAAGTCTTGTGAGAGAGAAGACAGTTAGAAGAAATGATTTGAGAGACCTGCATACTTCAACAAAAGTATTAAAGAAAATGTATCAACTATAAATAAAAAGTAGGTGATTAATGGGTGGAGCATTTATTGAGATTTTAATGCCTTGTATGAAACCATTATGATCCGCCGCCAATTGTAGTGGTAGTTTAGGTACGTTTCAGCATTTAAAGAGCTTGTTTTCTAGTGATTTTATAATTTATATGCATTTTCAGTTTTCTTAGTTTAGATTTAATTATTTTCAAAATAAGTTTTTTTTACACTTCTTAGTATCTCGATGACCCGTAAGGCTAACATGGGCCTCGAGAGTCACTAATGGGTCATGTGAGTATTTAGGGTGTCAATTTAGGTCCAAGAATACAAGGGACGATGGCCATGTCATAACACATGAAGGTTCGTGTCTCAAACAATGAAGTTGTTAGGGCTAAAATCCACCTCTCTTCGTACAAATAGTTTCTCCATGTCATGACAACGCGACGTAGATGAGAAGAAAATCATTCTATGTCGTGACAATGACTTTCCCCAGGTCAGGACAACGCGACAAAGGCAGACCAAAATGTGGTTGAGTTTTTGGACGACCATATTGGGATATTTCCTTAATTGAACCCTAGTCATTTAATAGTAAATTACATTAATTAGTATTAAAGTGTATCTAGGGTTGTGTGGGCACCAAGTAATGTGTAGCCTATATAAGTCACCTTAGGGTCACCCGAAAAATATACTGAGTTAGACCTAGACAATTTTATTCAGTTTTTAGTTGTATTTTATTTTTATGTCTGCTTAGTCGAAACTTTTATATTCTGATGTAAAGACTATTACGAGCGGAGATTGTTTCAGAATTGTGCTTCAATTATTTATTAATGAGTAATTCCTTATCTCTTTCTTTTGTTCTTTTATTTATATTTCTTTAGTCTAATCAACTAATGTTTGTATGAATATTAGAATCAATTATGTGCTTTATTTATATCTAGCATGTTTTGGTTATAGAATTGATTAATTGATTAAGTAACTATTTATCTAAAATTGGGTGTTTATTCAACAGTGCTTAGTATACTAGGGAGTGATGCCTCTAGTAGAATATCGAGACAGGTGAGACCTAAAGGGTATCTTGTCGAGTATAACTTGTGTCAAGCGGTGAGACTGAGAGGGTATTTGTATACCTAAGAAGAGACCGAGAGGGTGACTTAGGTGGTAATTCTTAATGAAGATGAGACCAAGAGGGTATTCTTAGCTAAGGGCAGTAAACAACTTAGTTGAGGGTAATAAATGACTCAATTAGATGATTACGGATTTAATTGATCATAGGCCGAGAGCTCACATTGTCGACACCAGGAATAGGAAATTCCATTAGCTTAGTTTAGGTTAAATTAATTTAATTAGTTTAATAAATACTTTAATTTGGATTTTTACTACTAATTCGGAACTCAATTAGATTAATAATTATTTTTCGTAATTAATTTAATAATAAGATTCTCCAATCTGTAATCCCTTCGGTACGATCCTTGAAATACTTCCCTATGTTCCATTATAACACATCTATAATATAATTTGACCCGTATACTTGCAGACACTGTTGATTTAATTATATATATATCTTGGTGTTGTATTTATACTCTAAACGATAACATGTTTAGAGGTGGTCACATTACTTTCAGTATTTTGAAGCATAAGAGAAAGCACATTCATACATATGACAAAAAGGAAATGAGATAGAGGATCACCCTGTCACATACCTCTATTGGGGACAAAGCCTTTTAATGGTGAGCCATTAACCAACACTTGATAGGAGACAGTGGAGATACATTGACGAATAAGGTTGATCTAAATTTGGTCAAATCTCATAGAATTAAGAATAAAGAGAAGAAAATCTCAGTTGATCTTGTCAAAGTCTTGGCTCATATCAATTTTAAAAAGTAGCTACAGAGCCATTGCCATTGGTTTTTCGTTTGATGGAGTGAAAGACATCATTAGCTAAAATAATATTATAAAAAAATGAGGAGTTTAGGCACAAAAGCATTTTGAAAAAGGGTGATAATAGAGGCTAGAGCATTCTTAAGACAATTGACAATAGGCTTAGAAGTGATCTTGTAAACAACATCGCAAGGGCTAAAAGGTAGGGGTGAACGTTCGACCGAATCAAATGAAATTTTTTTAAGTTAATCGAGTTGAAAAATCTTATTTTATCATCCTAACTCAAAAAAAATACTCGATTTGAAATTTTTTCGAATCGAGTCGAGTGAGATGAAATTCGAATAGAATCAAATCGAATATATTTGTTCGAGTTAAATTAAAAAAAATAATTTTGGGTCCTTGTAGCCACTGCCACCCACCGTAATTAAAGTTGCCTACTGTAATCAAATTTGTTATTAACTTTCATTCGTTCATAATTTATTTATTAATATTTTATATATGGGTAAACTTCTTTGCTTGCTTAGTTGCTTCAATTATATTCTGATTCCTATCACCATGTATTTTGAAATTAAATAATATATTAAATATAAAAAAATGTGATTTTTTAATAAAAGTTATTTTAAAGATAAAATGTGAAATTGATACTAACAGAAAATTTTAACATGAATATTTTATGGCATCATTAATAATTCAATTTTAACAGAAATTGATAAATGTTTAGCATGCTCAAACAATTCAATAATATAAATAGTACAAAATGTGAAATTTAATTAATAATATAAATAGCATACATAAATTCGAAAAAAAAGTTTTTGAGGGTTTAAAAAAAAGTAAAAGTTTTGGGAAAAAGCAAAAGGAAAAAATTTTGAGGGTTTGGGGGAAAGTAAATTTTTTTAGGAGGAAGTAAGTTTTTGATTGAACACCTTTTGGCGATCCTTGTTATTGGATTCCTCGTTTACGATCCTTGGATACTTCTCCCCTCGTTTGTCTTTACTCCAGTCATTACTGGCACGTCACTTCCTCTATTTGAGTCTTGCTGGGTTAGCACACATATGCCGTTCCGTCTCTCATGACTACTATTTTAACAGTCTTTTCTCATTTCTATTACTTTTCCCATTCATTGGTGGATTCCTTCGACCCACTGGCTGATGATTGCATTCTATAATTTCAGTATTCTTTTAACCCATTTTCCCTTATTTGCATAATTCCCATGATTACCATTTTCGTTGACCACCTATGTTTATTGTCCTGACTAATTACCTCATGTGTAATGTCCCGACGGGCTCCATAAGTTGTCATAGCAGAGCTATGGTCTTACTCGTCAAGTTCCATGTTTAATGTCCTAGTGAACTTCGTTGGTTGCGAAAGCCAAGTTATAATCTTACACCTCATAATCATCATGTTTACTATCCTAGCGTACTATACCATGTTTACTATCCCTACAGACTATTCTAGTTGTCATAGCCTAGCTATGGTCTTACACCTTTAACCTCTTAGAGGTGTCACCCCGAAAAACCTTACCGTTGTCGCGGTGTCTCCCCATAGAGCCTAGTGACCGCCGTCATGGTGTTGCTCTAGGGAACCTAATAATTGTTAATATCGTCTTATCATATATCCACCTTGATGCTCGAACACCGAAGTGTCTCCCCCGCAAATCCCAGGGCTTCGTACATCATGGTAATCACTTATTTCTCTATCTTAGCTTATTCTAACCCGTCAATATTTCCCTCTCATACTATGCATACATTAATCATGCATACAATACAATTTACCTACTAACAATAATCAACACATAACTAGCATGATCACACAACAACGTTTATCAATCGGGATGCAGGGTGCAAAAACTCACTTGATGCTTCATTGCCTCCTCAACTTGGCTTTTTTGAACGACAGAGCTTCCATTCTCCAGATAGCTAAACATGACAACCAAAATTATGGGTTAAACCCAGTATGTTTAACTCAAACCTCAATTTTTTAGAAACATGCAAAACCCCTAAAATGATTTTGGGAAATTATTATCTTTATTTTTTTAACCTTATGTATATAGAATGATTAAAAACTTTACCAGCTTACTGGTTCTCTACTTGTTTTACTCAAACATCCTTATCTTTGCTCTATGTAAAGCTTCCCATAATCATCTTGTCTTTGGAGCAACGAAGAAGATGAATGTATGGAAGAAAATGAAATAGAATTGAGATGAATCTTTTCCTAGAAGTCACATCTCTGCTATTTATAGCCCTTTTCGCACGGTCTTCAACCATGTAAAATCCGCTTAGTGACAATCATTGTGTCTCCCACTAAAAGACTGGTTGGTTCTAATCCAATCGAGCCAGACTTTGTTCTCAACCTTGTTCCATTTCAGTGGTTATCTTTTCTTAATCTTTCAGTAGAGAGTGCCAAATTAGGTCTCTTTCAATTTAATCCTTAAATGTTTAGGGTTTAGGGTTTAAAGAAAACCGAGTGTGATAGACTTAAACAACTCTACTAACAATATGTCTAAGTTTCATGGCCACAAAAGATCTAAGATATTGAAATGGGAGGCCCTAAATTTGAATTCAAATAAGTAGGGTTAGAAAATGATCTTGATTGGGGTGATATTGTGGGACTATCTAGCAAGCATAAGGAAGGTCCCCTCAATAGCCCAAGGTTCCTCCCTAAAAATAAGGTGAAGATCCAAATGTAGTCAAATCTAAAGATGATAAATTCATCATTCCTAAAGTCAACAGTTACCAATCCTATTAGGTTCTAGATTCTATTGATAATGCGTTGAAGGAGATGAGGGTCGAAGTTTCTTTAGTCATGAATGCATTTGATGAGGCAATGGCTCAAGTAAGATCTACTTACTTCAAGTTCCTACTGGTTGAAAGAAATAATCAGTCCTCGTTTGATTGCAACATTGGCATGAGGATAGATTCCAACCTGAATAGTGTGTTGCATGCTGGAATCATCTTTAGAAGATGATCTAGACTCAAAGATATAAGAGTGGGTACAATCTTTGATAGGACTTTTATTGATGAGTGGCTTTCTAGGTAAAAATTAAGGTGGGTTGGAGGTGAAGAAGATGGGAAAACAGAAGGATGTCGCAAATGAAGAAGGTTAGAGACAAAGAACAAATAATGAGATGAAGAAAACAAACCATGTAGGGAGGCTTTTTGAAGTTTTATGAGCCTTTTAGTCATGATGGTCTTGAAAGCCTAACCGACATGAAGGTGGACGTTTACAGAGAGGAGATTAAGGGAAAGGCTACAAGGAAATCAAAGGACTTAGAGAATAGATAGAGTGATAACAAGGGAAGAAGGAAACGTGGATTGGAATGGGGAAAATGAAGAGACTTGTAAGCAGAAAAGAGTAAATGCAAGAGGGTTAAATGTAGAAGTAAGGTTGAAGGAAACGAAAAGGAGTTGTAGCAGTCCAGGAAACTTCGAGAAGCTAAACCGCCGCCAGTGACGGGCCTAGGATAAAGCCTTAGGAGATGAGGCTTTTCTAGAAGAAACCTCGAGAGAGAAATTCTTTATTATAGTAAGAATTCCAAAGAGACTTCTATTTATTTATGTAAATTTATAATATCTAAATATTTTATTCACTAAGATTGATTTTTATGGAGCAGTAGTTAAATTTCTTAATATTTATTTAATTCAAGTTCAAACTGTGTTATCTCATCCTTATGCTTGATATTATATAAAAATGATTTAGATAATATCAACATTTTTTTAAATAATTTTATAAAATTATCCTTCCTATCTTGATTTTCTAAATTTGTTTTGTTTTTTGGAGTAAGAGGCAAAACAGAGAACCTTGCAAAACCTACAAGCCCACAGACTTTGAAAATTCCAACTCCAATATTTGGCAATGCCGTACCTAGCAAATCTAGGAACACATAACAAACTAGAAGTGGAAAATTTGAAATGTAATTACCAATAATGACTTTTATATATAATGACACACGTGCTTCTAAAATCATTCACATTTTCATCTTACTTTAATGTTTTATATGTTTGTTTGAAGTTGACTTACAAAAAAAAAACATTTTCATTTTCATATACATAATAATCAAAGTCCAAACATTATTTTAATACAACAAAAGAATGCCTCTTCTTCTTCTTCTTTTTCTCTTTGAATTTCATACCTTTGATAACTTTATTTTTCAATGTCTACTTTATAATGTTTTATATAAATAGGTAATTATTGTGAAAGTTTTGGGTTGAAATTTTGTCATATAATTTTTTTTATTTGTTAAATATAAGAATACATGAAAGCATCTTAATAGTTATCCAAAAAAAAAAAATTTTGGTGCAAAATGAAGAATAAGTAAAATTAGAAACGCAAACGACCCCTACCACAAGCATCCGCTTGTAGCAACGGGAGCAAACTCGGAGGCGGTATGGTCACAATACTAATGCCAACGTCCACGTTCTGCGCTAAAGTAGCAAGGTGATCCGCACAATTACCCTAACCGTAGTGACCCAACCTTCCCGAAGAAGCTTCCAACAATCATTGAGCAGGTTCTGAAATTGATATGTGTGCAAGTAAGGACGTTGGATGAGGTGACACTACTAGCAAAGCATCCACCTCTACCATCATCTGTTGAATCTATAACTGTTTGGCCAATTGAAGACACTGATCCACCCTCACCAACTGCCCAAAGTTATACTTGTAAATAAGGGTTAACAAAACACAATTTGATTTGAAAAAATTTAAAAAGAATCTAATTTTGAGTTAATCGAATTGAATTGTTCAAGTTATTCGAGTTACCTTAATAAGTAATTTGAGTTTCGAGTTCGAGTCGAGTTGCATTTTACAATTCGAATAACAAATTAATGTAAATATCCCTTTGATCCTTCTCAATTTTAAAAATGAGTAAATTGTTCTTTCTCAATAAAAAATACAAAATAATTCAAAATAATTTTCAAAATTCAAAATATTTATAAAAATTCTAAAATATATATATATTTTTAAAAAAAATTAAAGAATATATAAATAAAATTTTAAAATTGTCTGAAACAATAATCTAAATAAGTTAATTAATGATTCAAGTTTATCATACTACAATAAATTATTATTTATTATTTTGTTTTGAAAAAGCTTTCAAATATATATGATTTCAAATTTATGTGATTTAACATGGAATCAGTTATATTGTAACCAGATTTTAATTCGACATGTTTGATTTCTTAATTTAACTCAAACAATTTCACTCAATTTGATTCGATTTGACTCGAATTTCATTTCACTCAATTCGATTCGAAAAAATTTCAAATCAAGTTAGAATGATAAAATAAGACTCATCAACTCAATTAACTTGAAACTTTTTCACTTAATTCAACCGAACGCTCACCCCTACTTGTAAACTGTTCATTACCTACTTTCACCGTGAACCCACTGATGCAACTAACAGACTTCTCTCATTGTAAAATCATATATATCTTCTTTAGAATTATTTGATTTAAATCTCGGTGGAAATTATCTTAATGTATTCCAATTTTTAGTCCAAATATATATTGTAATGATTCATTTTGATTACTTTCAAGGCTCGAACTTGAATTCTTCCTTTAATAATGGAATATATTTTGTTGTTAAAATTAAGTAATACTTTGAACATAAAAAATAACACTTCTTTTTTTTAAAAAAATTCATGACCCTCATTTTCTCTTCTTGCCTAGTTGCCTTTCTTCCTCACTTCATCCCTAAACCCCAAATAATTAAATAATAACAGGTATTTAAGGGCGAAACATCTACGTTACTTTCAATGTATATTCCTTTAATATATGTTATGGATTATCACATAAAATGTGGAGAATTAAAAGACCACGATTATATCTAAATTTTATATTTGACTACCAGACATCATCCCATTCTTTATTCTTATAAACATCAACTTCCCAATTTTAAAATTAGTTAAAATCACAATAAATAAATCCAAATTCTAGAATAATTGCTCTTGAAAATGGAGACCAAGCCACTTTGATTAAGATGCAATTTCACAATCCCATTATTATAAAACAACAACAATAATAGCAATTAATAAATATTGGATTTTCTATTATAATAATAATAAAGTACTCGAACCCCATGTGATGGTTTTATAATTAAAGGTATTCATCGTTCTAAGTGTGGCTTGAGTTTAAGTAACGCTAGTCGCGTTAATTGTTCAAATTTTATCCTATTATTATTATTTCGAAGACAACATTCCTCGTCGAGAGGTAAAGACAAAAAACAAGAGTAGTCTCTTTAAAATGAATTTACTATATAAACCCTTCAAATTTTTATGAAATTATAAATTGATATAATAACAAAGTATGTAATTATTATAAATAAAAAAGTGAGTAGTGCACAGGAGGCCACGTAAGAAGCGTTGAGTAGATGTTTTCAACTCACTCCATTGCGTCATCTCCTCCTTTTACTTTGAAATTCTATAATATATAATTATTCAATTTTTTAAAATCAGTAAAAAAAATCTCAATACATGTTTAAATCATCAAATGTAATTAAGCATTAATTGGTATTTTATATTTGATAATATAAATTATAATTAAATCATTTCATAATTTAAAATAGAAAATTGAATATCATAACCACTATTTACTTACGTAATAATAATTTGCTATAACAGTTAATTTCATTATATTTTTTTAAAATACTTAAACTTAGTTGCCTCAACCCAAACCCTTTGCGTATTCTAATTTGGGAGAACTTTTAAGGAATGCTATAAATTCAAATTATTTTCGATTTGACGTAATTAATTCAAAAAATTTGAATTTGATATTCGATTATTATCAAATTAAAATAAATTTAACTAAATTGTTTATCCAAATAGATTTTATTTCAAAACTAAAATTAAACTTTTTTTACTCGAATCCATTTATGACAAAATGTTAACATTAGTACATATTTACAAAAAAAAATCATTTTAAATTATTTTGAAAAATAAGTTGACCTCAAAATTTACAAAAAATAATATAACTAAAATAATTAAATTATAACCAAATTGCAAAACAAACTTTTATAAAATTCTACTTCAAAACCTCTATTATGATTTTCTTTATACAAGTAAACAATTATAAAAAGAATTGACGAAACTTTAACCCTTATACCAATCAACTTGAAATCTACGTAAATTTATCACTCAACCAATAACGTAATTTGTTTAATTATAATATTTGATGCCAACAGGCATTTTCCAAATATTTCACCTAAAATGTTTTCCTAAAACAAAGTTATATCCCAAGCCTTTACTTAAAATGTAACAACAAGGGCAAAGGGCGAAGCCAGAAAATTAAATTGTAATTTTTATGATAGTAAAAATATAATTTCACCATTTTAATAGTCTCTATCTCTATAATTTGTAAATGATTAAATCAAGTTTTTATCATTTTTAGGGAGACCAAAATACAATTTTACCTTTATTAATTTAAAATTTTAAAAATTCCAAAGGACCTAAATAAAAAAATTTTCATTTTAGGGAGCCACCGTCTAACCATCTATACTAATAAATAAATTCATAATAAATTAATTATACCTTTTTTAAACAATTTTATTATAGGTTCTAATCATTATTCTTTTTAAGATAATGCATTGAAGTATCCATAGTCCATTCCTAACTCATAAATAAGAGGATAATACACTTTAACATATTCAATCCTATATCCTCCCGTATTGACAATAATACTCATGCTAATAGAGTTAAAATTAAATAAATAAAATTCCGTAAAGATATAATTCTTAATATATATATATGATTATAAAAATATTTTATAAGTCTTTATAAAAAGGTGAAATCATTAATCAACAAGCTTAATAATTTGAAGGGTAAATGATTTCCTCCTCCATAGTAAATAAGTAAATAAGATCATGATTGACTCTAAATTATCTACAATTATAATATAAGTTTTGATTCTATCGAATTTTTAATTTAATGTTTATCTTCTGGGTGTCATTATTATTGATTTGAAAATTATTATTATATTATCATTTACATCCTTATTTGTCTTCTATATATAAAAGCAAACCCAGATTGCTTCCTTTGGTCTCTAAAGAAAAAATCTCTGTTTGTCTTTCATTAACATAAAGCCTTAAAATCTTATTCCTTTTCAACTCAACCTCAATCACTCACTCACTCCTTTATATACACTTTTTATATATATATAGGTTTCTTCAGGGAAGAGCTTCATCATATTCTCCATTGAGAAATAAAAAACAAAGCTTCTCTATTGATCAAAGTTCACATGAAAAGAGACTTATCAACTAACTGGTATGTTATCCCAAACTCTTCTACGTATAAATATCGGGTTTTTTGTTATCTTTTCTGGGTTTGATTTTGTTTTTGAAGTTTTGGATTGATAATCTTTATTTATCCCCCCATCAGTCTCTGTTTCAAAGGCTTCCTTTTTTTTTTAAACTTCCTATAATCTAGTTATGGACGATGTTTTTTTTTTCTTATTGAAGCTTGATGAATATCTTATAATGTTTTGAATCAAAATTTCAAAAGCTTTTCAAGGGTTTCAAATCTCAAAAGTTAATTTCAATGTTTCTTAAAAACAAAACAACTTCTTTTGTTTTTTTCTTGGAAAGCTGAGAAAGTTTTTGATTTTATGTTCCCTTGAAATCCTCACCCGCTTCCAAAAGCATCAAGAAAGCTATTGCTTTAACAATCTGTTAAAATTCGCTGTCATCTTCTACATGGAAATTTTTTTAAAGTCCTTATCAAGGCTTAATGGAGTTTGATTGTGATAATCTATACTTGGAAGAAGATTAAACGACCATAATACATCTTCTGCATTTAGATATCCATTCTGGGATGCCAATTTTATATGACATGGTTAGTTGTGTTTCTTTATTAAGGTGCCCCCACTATTGGATGATAAGTAATTCATGTAGTTAGAGAAGAGGGGGTGGTAGAGCTCATAAAGTGTTTGATAGTAGTTTGTGTGGATGAATTTATGCATAGCCCATTTCTTACCACCCAACAGCACTTTCTGGTTATTGAAGACAAAGTTTAACATGTTTTGTTGGCTTTAATTGACCTTGTTTCGTGTATATATGTGTGTGTGTGTGTGTGTGTACCTATGTATGTATAGGGTTTTATGTTTCATAGGTTCTAATCTGGTTTTTACATATATGCTGCAGATTTTGGTAGCACATGATCATTGAGCAGTACATGGAAAGTAAGATTTGCTTGCAGGAGTGGATGGATTCACCAGGTTCGGTCTCGGTTTTGGATGATAACCCGTCGAGAAGCTTCGACTGTAACATCTGCCTCGACTCAGTGCAGGATCCGGTGGTCACATTTTGTGGTCACCTGTTTTGTTGGCCTTGCATCTATAAATGGCTTTCCACTGGAAACCAAGACCAGAAACAACACCAATGTCCTGTATGCAAAGCTGAAGTTTCGGATACCACACTGATTCCACTTTACGGCAGGGGCAGCGTAACGAGCAAGGAGTCGAGACCAAAGGCTTCGCAATTCGGCATGGTCATACCGAAGAGACCTCCTGGTCCAACCAATGGCGTCGGCACGATACAAGGATCCCCAAATACTACCGATCATCATGGATATTCATATCAACCTCAAGCCTACTTCCCTCCACTGGATGGTTATCCAGATTCACCGATGTTTAGTCCCGGTGGGACACCTATAAACGTACCTGATCCAGTCATCCGAATGTTCGGTGAAATGGTATACACGAGAGTATTCGGGAACTCAGTTACCAACTTCTATACATACCCAAATTCGTACAATCTAACAAGGAGTACTAGTCCTAGGATTAGAAGGCAGGTAATGCAAGCCGATAAATCGCTCGGCAGAATAAGTTTTTTCCTCTTCTGTTGCATATTCCTTTGCCTTCTTTTGTTCTGATCATCATCCTCGGCTCCCACTTCCCATTTCGTAGAACCCTGTATAGCCAGATTGAATACATACAAATACGAAAACCGTATGTACCGATACATACTGATATGCCGTGACATCATGTGTAAACTATAAGTCATGTTCTACCTCCAAAACCATTTCTTGCAGGATGTAGAGAGGTTTAATGCATTGAAATAATGAAATTGTCCCATCTCTTTCATGTTTTCTATGGCATTAAAGTCTATGAAATGTACTTACAAAGATGAGATTAGATCATCATTTGGGATAACATTACTTCTTATATATAAATCCTGTTTTAAGTCCACCTCTAAAAAATTGAATTTGAAGTGAGATGCTTATCTGTTGAGGTATTCTTCTTGGTTTAAAAAGCTCTCTCCACCCCACTACCGGATAATATTTTTTTTTATATACATGGACTATATTGAAGCTATTAAAGGTGTCACCATTTAAAACAATTGTGAATGTAAAATTTGGCATATTATATTTGGATCCTTCTTATTGAAAGAGATTGCTTCCTTCGGGATTCATGTTGTAAGATTTTTTTTTTTAATTTTATTAAATTATTTTATAAATAAAATTTATATTCGTGATATGTCCTTCCCATTCCATCCTTATCTTTATAAGACTGTTTCCTATTTTTAACATCTTTTGGTATTTTGGAATTCCTTTTTCTTGGTTGTAAAGGAAAATTTTGTTTTGTGGTGATTTTGATTAAGAAATTGAAAGAAAAAGTCAGAAAATTATTATTGATGGTTAGTAAGCTGGTATAGATCAAGTTGGTTGAGTTGGTTCGAGGATTTTGATTCGATTTGCAAGGTTATAAGGGGCATGGAAGTTAACACTCACTCCGATGCTTTTATTTAGTAAAATATTGATGGTTATAGAGAGAGTAAAATGTATCTATTTAGTGAAAAAGATAAAATAAAATAAAAATGAAAAAGAAATAATACCTTATACTCCTATGTTTGGTCTCTGAGCTTGATTTTTATTAATTGTTGTTGTAAGAATTAAAAAAGTTAATAATGCTTAACAATTAACATATTTGTTGCTATTCATATCATTATCTAAAAGCTATTTAATTTTATCTAACCAAATTTATTAAGCGCGTTGTTAATGAATGGAAATGAAAGATTACGTGAGTCTTTTGAGGTTGAAATAGTTTTCATTAGAAGAAAAGATGAATTTAAATATTTAGCTGAATCCAATTAATTTCCACCCAATTGATGGATTTTCAATTTAATTAGAATGTAAACTATTTCAACCTCCTAATTTTGCACGGGATAATGACAATTGGAGTAGCATGTTTGGAGCCGTGTTTGTGGAAAAATCGCAATAATATCCTGTTCAATAATAATTATCAGAACGTTAATGGTATCCTTTGTCAAGCTCGTCGACTAGCTGGGAGATCACTAAAGACACCACAACACATGGGAGAGATTGGGGACCAGAGTGTTCGAATTAGAAGAAACTAGAGATGGACTGGTACAAGGTTAATGCAGATGGTGCAAGGGAGTTGGAGCTGGATTATGCGGCATCTAGTGGTGTTGTAAGGGATTATAATGGAGAGTGGAAGATAGGTTTCGCACGCAAGATTGGTGTATGTTTGGTCATGGAAGTGGGGAGCTTATGACGGGCTACAACAAGCTTCGCGACTGGGAACAAGAAAGGTGATTCTTGAAATGGATAGTTTGGAGGCCATTCAGCTAATATATAAACCTATATATGATATCTCTCGGTTTGCAGTGGCCTGTGATGTGAAAATGCCGATTCATAAACGATGGAAAATTAAGGTTCAACACGTTAACAGAGAAGGTAATAGAGTTGCAGATGCATTGGTTAAGCAAGTTCTTGGTTGGGAGGTAGGATTTTGTAGTTTCTTGCAATCATCTGATCATGTCTTGTCTCTTATTCATGATGACTTAGCCGAAAATGACCAGAATAACATGACTTTGATATGATAGATTAATTTGCTTTATTCACCAAAAGTAAATATGATAAAAACCAATGTTACTTGAAATAACTAAAACATAGAACAAATATTTTTAAAATACCACAACAAACTAGTATGCTGTGAATTGAAGTTGAAGAGGGGATAATATTTTTGAGCTCATAGGACACCTTATTTTGCCAAATTCACAATTGAAATAGTGATGAGCATTTACCCATTTCTTTCAACTCCCAACCTCAACTTTCTCTTCCATTAAACCCAATTTCTTTGAAGTCTTAAATCAATGTTAATAGCTTTTCAAATGGTACGAGTTAATCAAGAAAGGAGCGCATATACGATGGGAAGAATAAGTAAATGACCTCTTGGAGTAACTTAAATCCAAGTAGGTGGTTTTATAATTTCACTATTAGGTTTATGGTTTGAAATTACATATTATTGGGTTTTGGTGTGAATTTTTGAAATATTTTTGTATTATATGAAAATTTTGTAGGATTTTTTTTTAATAATATGATGATTAGAAGTATAATCTAACAAAGGAGTTACTACCAGAAGTATGTAATAAGGAAGGAAATTTAATAAATGAATTCTTACAAACGAATTATTGATCCATATAAAGGGAATAAATCTCCCACTAGGAGAGAAAATACAACTATTAACTTACACCACATTAATCGTATTAATTTATACTCCAAAACTGTTAAAAACAAAGTTTGAAATACTTTTAAATCACCATGCTAGAACTAATTGAAGATATTTGTAAGTTTTTTTCATCTGAATTCCAAATAATTCACAATTTTTTAATATTAAAAACTTAACGAATCAAAGCTAACGGCATAAAAGTCGAATTAAAAACATTTAACTCATACATTTCAAAAATCAAATTTTCAATCAACTTGAATTTAAGATAAAATCAAATGTAAATCATAACAATTATAGTTGGAGCTTAATTGAATCATATGTAGGGGTGAACAAAAATTTAATTCGATTCGGAAAACTCAATAAAATATTTAAGTTTTGAATTAAATAGTTCAAGTTAATCGAGTTATTCGAATAAACTTGAATTAAAAAAAATCAAAATTTTCGGTTTAACTCAAATATGAATTACACAATTCGAGTTATCCAATAAGAAAAAACAAAACTACGTTATTTTAATAAATGTTTATATTTTCTAAAGTTAAAAATTAAAAGTTAAAATCATTAAGTTAAAAGGCAAAACTAAATCGTTTTAATAAATATTTACCCATCAATAATCTTGTATTTTGTCTAAGTAAAAACACAACATTGAGAATAGATAATAGGATTCGTCAACTTGACTAATTCAAAATTTTTTGACTTGATTCGACTCAATTAAATTCTAAATGAAATTCTCGAGGATTGCACAGGCTTAATTCGAAAGCTTGATTTTCCCTCTTTTACTTACCAGGACAACATGAATACTCATCAATGAAAAGAATTTATTCCCAAAAGAAAAATGTTTTCTAAATTCATGAAATTTTTTAAAAAAATTCCTTAGAAATTTTAATGAGGATGTGGTATAGACATGATTTTTTGGTAACCTGTCATACTCCGATTATTGCCACATCATTTAACACTTGCAGATTTTAGCGATAATGCAATTACTCCAACCTCCAGCCAACTAACTCCTCAAGTATAAAAAAACAAATCAATTGCCTCTCATTTAGTCCAATTCTATGGATATTTTATATGAAAATAAAATGTAAGTTCAAATATCAAAATCAACACACAATTTTGCAATAACCACCTAATTGATGATTAGTTCTCAAAACCTAACAATCAGGAACTAAAAATTGCATTTCATTTAAATGACAGAAACTAGTACAGTAAAGGAAGACACAAGATGAGCTGAAACTATGCTTCGTAAAAAAGTCAAATATAGCATTCAGTCATTACAATGTACAAAAGGTACTTACATTCCTATTCCACCCAACATCGAACATAAGATCAATTGCAGAATTCACCCAAGGTAACTTGTCCCTGATTCAAGCTTGTCGGCACTGTAGAAATGCAGCAATTTTAGGGGCATTACTTTCTCCTGCAACCAAGACATGCCAAAGTTTCATAAATATAAGGTCTCCAAGTTTACTTTTTCCATAAAAAGCAAAAGGAAACGGTGAGCCAGTGCCAGAAAACCTGAACCATCTCTGCAGACTGAGAAGGGAAATGAAAGCCTGTTGAACAGTTCTCCAAAATTTCAGGGTTTTTCATCCATGCTCTACGAGCGTCACTTACTTTAATCTTATATCTAAACATCTGAAAGGGAAATAAAAACCATGTTAAATCAACTTAGGTTTATGCAACAAACATATGCATAACTCAGTTCTACTCATTTTAAAAGAATTGAACCCCAAAATGTTTCTTTGTACAACAGTTGTTCAATGTTTTACAATCACATAATGCGTACCTGAGAAAGAGAGACATCCGGCTTCTCCAGCTCGTCTCCCTCAACCTCAATACCAGTACCTTGGCACTCTGGGCAGAGTACAGAATTAATCAGGGTCCCTGTAGGTTTAGTCTCTCCATCCTTCCCCATCTTCTTGCATTTGGTTCGATTTTTCCTCCTAGATCTTCGTCTTGCTTTAGGGTTAACTGAATGGTTCTCAATCCTCTCAAGCTCACAAAGGAGAATCCAATGTATAAGGCATGAAGTATGAAATACATGGAAAGCCTACAAGTAAAAGAAAAAGATAAACTAAATAAGACTTGAACTTAATATACACAAGTTAACAAGTTAATCAATGCTTCAAGCTGAGATAAAAGAAAAAGGTCATATTGAGCATTAACAAGGCATAATTGTAAAAAACAACCCTCGACGTTTGGGGGCTTTTGGTTTTGTGCCCTTGACCTTTTTATTTTTTGATTGACACCCTCAAAGTTGCGATTTTTTCAGAAATCAGCCCACTTTTAACGGTCAACATGAGTTGACCGTTAATCAAATTGTAGGTCAACATAGTAGCCCATGTGGCATGCCACATAAGCGCACGACGTCATATATGATGTCATCTATTTAACATTTTGTTTCCATTTTCTTTCTGAAAAAATCGTAACTTTAAGGGTGTCAATCAAAAAATAAAAAGGTCAAGGGCACAAAACCAAAAGCCCCCAAACGTTGAGGGTTTTTGTGCAATTATGCCTATTAACAAATATGATGCAACTTTAAGGTGCTCTGAATAACTAAGAAGGAGATCCAGAGACAGGTTGGGTACAGAATCATACCCCATTAACATTTCTACTACTGCAAACAAGTTTTCCGGTATTCAAGTTCATGAGTGTCGCTACATCTTTATCAGGAAGCATTTTTTGCCGACAGATATCACACATTCTTTCAGCAGCTATACGCTGTTGCCGCCTCAACTCTCTCCTTATAGTCCTACTTGAAATGAATCTTGTGAGCAGAAGCTGGTCATCATATCGATCTAATGCCAGTCTTGAAGAATCACCATTTGAAGCTGAAGAGTCTTCCCCAGACGAATCATACTGATTACTTAAAGATCCACTTATATCCTCTGGGTCAGAAAATGACTTCTTCCTTTTCCTAATGGCAGCTTCACCATTATCCAATTCTGTTGTTGAACCAGATGTTAATAGTGATTTGACATCATCGAGCAATCCCTTTCTGCCTAGATCACAATTATAAGGAAAAGTAACAACAGCAAATTCATGCTTTGGAACCTTGAACCTATCATCATTTCTAGGAGCTTCTTTCCCTAGCCATTCACACCATATTCTGCTAATACCATTTGAGATTCCATCCTTCTCACAGAATCTCGCTGCAATTCTCCCAAAACCAGAAAAACTCACTTTCAAATCAGAAATTTTATCCTTGATTAGCACACCTGGTATCACCAGATCAGATTCCCCTGCTCTACCATTCACTTCCTTGTTACAGGAACTAGCTTGACTACCAACATATTCAACTATAGCAAGATTGTTATCACTGTTTTGAAACTCCAACAACCTATTTTGGTTATCATTTACAACTTCCAACTGTTTCTCTTCTCCATTCGTGGCACCAAAGAACAGGACACCATCATTGAAAGGCCATGGATTTGATCCTAACAATGTAACCTTAGCAGCAGCTAACCTTTCAGTGTGAAGGCTCCCCTTCAAATGGTCAAGCAACACTGAATCACTATAACATGGTGCAAGGCACAAAGTGCAGAAGAATATGAACCGCTTTCCATCCTCACGAAGTTCTACATAAGTATGCCCTTGTGATCTTACATTGTTAAGAGTGGTTTTTGCTAATTGTTCTTTTAAACTACAACCACCTGTCCTTTGAAATCCTAATTCCCTCCTTTCAGCCATTCAAAATTTTCTAACCCTAAACAATATGATTGAAACCCTAACCCAAGTAAACTCACAATTCCAGAGAAACTAAGTTCAACTTCAGTAATTTTCTTTTCTCCTTTTAAGATTTTACAGACATGTAAAAATCCTAAGAGAATCAAATTTCATAACGACAAGGCCACCAACTACAAATCTCTAAGTTTCTTCAACTTCTTCCACAGATGAAAGCTTAAACATATTCAGCAATTCCACATGAAACCCTAACCAAAGTATCGGTAATTCCAGAAATCTCTAGAAATTCAATTCACAGATCCTTTCAAAACTAAAATTCTAAATTCTCACAGAATTTACCAACAAACAAGAGATTTCTACTTCAATTCTCCAAATTTCCAGGTTTCAAGCAAAGAAATATTCCAAACAACAAATTTCTCAAAAAGAACACGAAAAATTGAAAGACAAAAAAAAAAAAACACTTCAACAAACTCCAACTAAAGATATTCGCGGAGAACTAGGTATAGGATTCTTAGCAAACCGTCGTGTTCTAACAGCGGAAGAGAAAGCCTCGAAAGCCATGGAGCAAATAGGATGCAAGGTGCTCGAACGCGAATCCTCCATAGCCATCTCCATTTCTCAGAGCGGCAAAGAGAGGGAATAACAGTTAAATGAGACTGTTTGGATAACGAGAAAATTAAAAATTAAAAAAGAAAAAGAAAAGGGAAGGAGATTACAAGAGAAAAATGAGCGAAAACTTAAACTTGAAAAATGATTTTTTGAATTTGGATTAGTTTATTGAGGGTTTCGACTTTCGAGCAGCCCAGATTCAGTTTCGTGTAATAAATTGACAAAATCAAAATTAGGGTACGCAAAGGAATATATGGGTAAAATGTTGCCAATACTTATTGACCGTTGGATGATTGCCGTACGAGTTGTTGATTGTGATAAACGGTCTACGGTTTAGGTTTTGAAATTATTGAACTTAAACGGATTAGTACTTAGATGCGAATTTTCGGATAATCGGATACCGCGAAAGGAGTAAAGATTAGGACAACTTTATTATTATTATTTTAAAATTTGGTTATAGAAAAAGACAGTTGGAATGGGTGGTCTGTGAAATAAATAAAGGAAATTACGTGTCCTCACATTAGTTAGTATATAAACAATTGCTTAAATTATGCTACTACTCCTTCTACTATGCATAAATTGTTCATTTAGTCTCTATACTTTAATTTGATCATTTTTAATCTTTGTATTTTTTAATATTATTGAGTGTTTTTCTCTATCTCCCTCAAGTAGTGGTATCTGTATATTTATATGAAATGAATACTATTCATTGACATGACATGCTAGGTATGTATCATTCTCTGGACTCAACACGTATTTATATGATCTTATGCGTGTGTAACCTCGCAGGAGAGCAAGCTTGGCCTGCGAGCTCATTAGGATCTAGCCCAAATCCATTTGGGTTCTGGGTCGGTGATGATAATTATCCTAACAAATACATTTGAAATTTTAATCTTGACAAATCATGTGTAATATCATGTCGACTTTGGCCAATTTACCAATAAAAGCTTAATTTTTTATAAATTTACCGAAATGGGCTCGATATTTTATTATTTACCGGAATGGGCCATTTTCTGGCAAATCCCGTCCACGTCAGTGCGATGTCAGAGGACGTACCAGGAAATCACGGCCACGTCAGCAAAGCGCATTGACGTAGCCGTGATTTTATAAAAAATTATAAAAAAAGTAAAGCTTTTGTTGGTAAATTGGCCAGTACAAATAACAAAAACAATAGCAAAAATAATAGCAAAAACAACAGAAAAATAACAGCAGGAACAACAAGATAATTTTTATTAAAAATAATTAATTTATTTGGGTCGGGCCCTAGTTAAAAACTTTTACCTGAGGCTCGATCCGTTTAGAAAACGGGCCTCATTTTTTATTCAAACACATTTTTCGAATTTATATTTTTATTCAAATCCTACTATTTTTTGGGCGGACCTTCGACCCAAGCTAGACAACCCAAGCCATGATCAGGTCAATAATCGGAAGTTCGTTCAATTTGTACTTTCTTGTTGATCTTTTTACCTATTGCTTGAATGCTTTTCTTTTTCTTTTTTCTTTTCCTTAAAAAGAATTCCTTTTTACTATTAACCATCACCAATAGAAAATTTTTATCATCTGTTTTTAATCATTAATGTCATTATAATTAAAATTTATTTCATTATTTTTATTAATTGATAATTTTATAATTCTTATTTTTAAATCACTATGAATAATTGTGAAAGAACTTTTTGACCATTTAAAATTTTGACTCTAATTTTTTTTAAAAATTTCTCTCAATTTATTTTTTTTAACTTTATCGTCAATATGCTTTAGTCTTCCTTTCCACATTCTTTTGAAATATTTTATTTAATTATTTGCAATGCTTCCTCTCAACACCAAAATTGAGAGGAAATTTAGAGGAAATTGAGAGGAAATTTGAGAGAGGATTAATTTGTGAAAAAAAAAGGGGTGGGGTATTTATAGTTTTTTTGGACCATTGGGGGGGGGGGAATCGTGGCCACGTCAGCGCGCTTTGTTGACGTGGCCGCAATTTCCTGGCACGTCCCCTGACATCGCGCTGACGTGGACGCGATTTGCCAGAAAATGCCCATTCCGGTAAATAATAAAATACCGGGCCCATTTCGGTAATTTAAAAAAAAATCTTTTTTTGGTAAATTGCCTGTCGACTTCCTATTCTACATATTATTAAAAAAATCCAACTAATGGATTTAACGACTATTGTTTGCGTCAAGCTTTAAATTTTGAATTTCAAAAAGTATAGGGGCTAAAAACGATCCAATTAACCCTTAAAGAAAAAGAATGGTCCAGTTAGAAAAAAATGAACTAAATCTTCAACTTAAAGCATAGTACATGACTAATAGCATAATTTAACTAGAATGATTTAATTGCTACTATTTAAGTTAATACTAAAATTTCAAAATTTTAAAAAATACATGAACTAAATTTGATCAATTTGAAAAATATAAAGACTTAACCCATGACTTGTACATAATAAAAGGATTAATAACATAATTTAACCTAAATAACTCTTTATGATTATGTTATCTAAAGTATGAACACTATAGTTATTTGTTTGACAGTATAGAATTGAGGTTAAATAAAAAAATTAATTTTCGGAATAAAATTTAACCCATTTAACAAATGAATAATTTAATTTTATAATTTTATAATTGCACATGGATGAAGCTAGGGGGAATGGTAGAATTATTTTCTATTTTTAAAAAATATTAATATTTTAATTCAATACATTTTAGTCCATTGGTCAAATGATTTTTTTAAATTAATAATTTAATTTTAGCTATTTAATATATAATATATATTAACTTTCACTCTCTAAAATTTCCCAACCTCTTCGAAACAAAATTCATGACTTTATTGTACGTGTAAGCCTTTATCTTCCAGGTTATATTTTGATATTAAATATTCTTCCCCTCACTAATCATACCAGACAATGACTTGGAAGACATGTTACCAGATTCTATTTTAACATGCATAACCAATATGTGAGTTATGTTATTTTATTAAAAAATTTATCAATTTATTCACCAATTTTTTTTATCAATTTTTGTTTTTAAAAACGAGTTTTTATATGTCAATATGAGGTATACTGGAGGTACATATGGCATACCAAACATCACTATTCGATTATTTTATCAGCCACACAAGTTTTTAATAGTTTAAAGGGATGGTTTTTAACAAAATGATTAATTTACTATTTGATCTAACGTATAATGATTAATTTACTCATTTTTTGAACAGAGGAGAAAAAATACAATCTAACTCTAATACAATGGCCTCAATGGTACTTTTATCGATTGCCTTTTACACGTGGTTTTTATGAAATGCGATAATTTCTTGCTAGTATTAAAGATGGGGTTTATATATTGGTAGTATTTGTGAATTGCAATTTTACTAAGTTGGAGATTTAAATTTGTCACACCCATTTCATAATTGATCCTCAGGCCTCATCTTGCAAATATATTCATTTTTATTTGATGGAGCTCACTTAATCTAAAAAAAAAAATCTTTAACTTATCTCTCTTCTCTTATTCTTAAATGATTGTGTTACATCATAACTTTTAGATCAATTCATTAAGAGAAATTTGTTACTTCTGGTCACTTCTTAATAGGGGCAGAGTCAGGGGTTAAATTGTGCATATATGCCCTTTTTTTGTTAATTTGCCAAATAGACCCTTTTTTTTCAATATTTAGGGAAATAGGTCGATTTTGGAGAGAGTATGTAAAAACATGTCTAGCTGGACGAGCTTTTGCTGACATGTCAAGAAATCGAGCCCAGTTGGATGCGTTTTCTGAAAATTTCAAAGAAAACGCATCTACCTGGGCGCACTTTCTCTAACATGCATGTCAGCAAAAGCTCGTCTAGCTGGATGTGCTTTCTTGCCAATTGTGCTGAAAGCTCACCTAACTGGACTAGCTTTCCTGAGAACTGTGTGGAAGCTTGCTCAACTGGACGAGCTTTCCTGCCAACTGTGCAGAAAGTGCACTTAGTTGGGTGCGCTTTTCACACACACTCTCTCTTTAAAATCAGTCTATTTCTCTAAATCTTCAAAAAAAAAATGACCTATTTGGCTAATTAAAAAAATGACGACATATATGACTAATTTAACCGAGTTAGAGGCTAGTATCGGTCCAACCCCCTTAAAATAGAAAAGTTCTTTTTAATCTTTTTATCATCTATAAAATTTTAAATTAGTAATGACAAATTTACACACTTTTAACTATTCAAAAATGATAAAAATTTGATTTAATCTTCTAAAAATTATAAAAATATAAACTTTTGAAATAAAAAATTACAATTTTATTATGATAAAAATATACAACTTAATTTCACTCAATAAAACAAATTCTACAGAGTGCATTATACATAAATATTTTCAAATAACACACATTAGTTAAGCAAATCATTGTGTTCCATGCATCATGCATTACATAGATAAGCATATCATTACTTCCACTATTTTTCAATGATTAACCATGTGTTGTTTATGTCACATATATAGAAGGACACATTACTTTATAAAAGGAAGAAACATTAAAACAATTAAATGGACATAATGCATGCATATTATATTGAACACTACGTTAAACATTAAAATATGAGGAGACATAATCTTTTATTAAAGGGTGAGATTTGAACCTCATACGATGGTTTGATAATTAAGGATGCTCATCACTTCAAGTGTGGTTTGAGTTTGAGTCATACTAGTTGTTCGAGTTTTACCCTATTATTGTAGTTCACTAAAAATAAAATTAAAAGGGTGACATTTTGGATAGAATTGTTGGATTTACTGGGTAATTATTCAAATAAGTTCAAAAGTTTAACGTACTTGTGCTAATCACACGCCTAGCCCTAGATTTGGAAATCTAGGGTTCTATCCAGATTTTCTCCTTACATATTGATTAAATAGAACGAAATTGGGTAAAATCTTTATTCAACTGATCATAAAAAAAATGATGAGATTGCTGCGGAACCCCACACAATCACTATTGAAGCTGTTGAATTTCATTTATTGGAATGGTTGATTTCGCAATGATTCTCAATTCAATTTAAGGTTTGTCAAATGGAGGATATGGATTTTCGTTCTAGACACAATATAATATACTTTATATTAATTAAATTTAGTTCAGCTCGAAATATGAGTCTAAAATTTTATCTAACTCTATCTATATTTTTAAATAGCTAACTGGTCTATTCATATTATTTTTAAAAAAAAATTCACGATACGTTTATCTTTTTTTAGAGTTAGTGGCAAAGCTTTGATCTAAAGGTTAAAAAGGTAAATTTGTTATCATAATTTTCCTTTTGAAATGTATGATTCTATGTTATTGTGACTGAATCACAAGTAAATTTGTCACTTAATTTATTTAATTAATTTTGGTATTCGAATTTGTTTTTTATTAAAATTTATAGGAGGGTAAGATTGGCGGTGCAACTCGAGCGAGTACTCAAACCAACTCTAAGCTTTTTTTGGAAACAAAAATTACATGATTAATCTAAATGAAGTATATCCAGCTATAAGATATTGATAAATTTGCCCTTTTGTCCTATTAATGATTTAATGAATGTTTCAGTGTTTCCTCTGTTTTTGAATTATTATTTGTTTCCCAACTTCTGTTGGTTTATGGGAAAATGAGGAAAAGAAAATAAAAATGTTATATCTTAATTCAATCTGGAATCCGAAAAAACCCCACTTCTGAAGAAATTTTTTTATCTCCCTCTTTCCAAGAAAACCACTTTTTTCTCCGTACTCTAACCATGAAGAAAATGAACTAACCAACTCAGTTACCATCTAAGGGTGGGTTTGGATGGGCGGTGTGTTTACCTACGGTTAGTGTAAAAACAACGGAGGCAGTGAGATTAGATACTGTAGCGTGAGACAAAAAGTAAGCTAAACGCACCGCACCGCGCCCAACCGCCCATCCAAACCCACCCTAAATCATGCACCAACATAAACATAAACTTGTAGAAATTCAGGTAGTTTTTCTTTGATTTTCTCTTTGTCAATGGGATTTCACTGCTAAAAGCAACCACATTTCTATGGATGAATTGCAGGTTTATCTACACTCTCCTTGGCCTTGGTGTTACCCTGTGTTTGATCACATATTCGGGGCACGTTGCTGGCTGTTGCCTATATCTTGTATCCTTTTATCCAATCTTACTGAAATTTTGTTCTAAAAATGACAGTATTACTTTGTGGATTATTATATCTATATATCAATAACTAGCCCTTTGCTAATATGATTTTATTCTTCACTACTATGATAGTGAATACGTTTGCAGCTTCATGAACTCAAATCACAAGTTAATGGAGATGGTAAATTTGTTATTGACCTTCATTGCATTTTAGTACATGACATTATTGTTTTTGCTTCTTATGCTGGAGGCTGGAGTGACCACTGATGTGTTTTTCAGTCATGACTGGGAGAAGGTCTATAACTTCTGCATGTCTTATGAATATACATGTATATCATGCTTACAAAAACACTACCAGGACTTTCCAGTGGAACCAACTGAAAGTTTTAACAAGTTCGAAGATTTTGTCCGGTCGAACTTCGAATTTTGCAAGTGGATAGGCTTGTCTGTTGTGTTCATACAGGTATGTGTCTCGTCTTGGAATATGAGTGATAGTACATTGTGCATTTTATTTCACTTCAAGTGTTCACATATGTAGATGTGGGTATGGTAATAGGACCCTCTTTGAAATACATGAAAAACTTCAAAAAGAATTTGAACACTCGTGTTGCTCGTGTCAGATGCTTGTATCCAACACTCACACTCAAGTTCGTATCACTGGTAGAAGCAATTTCTTAAGTGCTTCTTGATGAGTTGTATGCTTCTTGTAAGTTTGGTTATCATATGCTTGAAAATACCTCTTTCCATTTACAGGGGGATTATGTGTGGTATCGGCAGTGCTACTTAAAGCTGTTGGACCATATCAAAATTATGAAAGTGACGATGATATTGATCCTGAGAGCATGCCATTACTAAAAAATGATGTTCACCCAACTTATGTTGTTGGCAGGCCTGTTTCTGGATCCAAAAGTATTGCCTGAAACATCTTTAGGTGATTGCTTCTTGGCGGTTTGGTAATGCAATTGGCGAGCCCCTTTTTCTTCTTTATTATTATTTTTATTTCCTTAAAAATCATTTATATATACATTTCATATGCATATTTTGGTGATATTTGTAAGCAAAACATTTTTGAGATTAATACATTTTATTTATAAAAACTCTATACGAGTTCTCTTGACTTAATATATGTCGACTTAAGATCAGATGGTACTAAAACAAGTTGCCTTAGCATGCGCCTTTAAGGCTCATATCAAGTACTGCTATTTTTGTTGAGGAAAGTGAGGATGAGCTCATTCACCTGCTCTGGAAGTTGTTCTTGAACAAAGTGATTCCCTTCTGGCATGAAAGTGATGTCCAGATTAGGCATAAACTGCTTCACTATCCCTTTCCTCATGTAATCTTCCATTCCTGGAAATTTCATAACATAATCCTTCTCCCCCATTATCAGCAATGATGGAGCTATCACTTTTGGGTTGGTTATACCACAATCCAATTGAATGCACCTGCAAAGTCCATAAGTCCCAGATTAAGGGTTAGAGATGAAGAATTGTCTACCAAGTTGGAAGTTCAGGGTTCAAAAGGGTCATAGCTAGCCAATTCACCTGTAGGGAACTTGCAGTGCATTTCGGAAACCAGAATTTTGATATGAAGTTGCATAGACATCAAGATCTTCCTCTGTGAACCATGGAGGCAATGGAGTTGATGGATCAACCAAATCCATTATCTCCTCATTGTCGCCGGCTACTTGTAACTCACTTCTGCAGAAGAGAATATAAATGTTTCTAACGACCGTCTTAACATCAAATCGGCCGAAATCAGCTTCTGCTCTTCCTGGTTCTGCCCATCTTGTAACGTAGAAGCCTTTAGGGAGGAGATCAAGTTGGATACCAAGAGAACCAGGTATGAGGAAAGGAATGCCCAGTGTTATGACACCTAACACCCTTTCAGGGTGGGTAACAGCTACCATGAATGCAGAAAATGCTCCAAAGTCCTTCCCAACAAGAAAAGCCTACATGTTTTCCCATATGGTTAATGTTAATTTGCATAATTAATGTATGGCTTAACTCAAAAAAGTTTATATTTTTTTTCATATTGATATCTAAACCATTTTTTTTCCAAATTAGTAATTTCTTGCTAACTCTAATTTTCTAAAAAAGTTTAACTTATAAATTAGTACCTAAATTATGTCCTTTTTCTTATTTCGATATCTAAACATCTTTTTTATCACGAGTGATACTTAAACTTTTTTATTCTAAATTAGTATTTTTATTAGTTTAAGAAGTCTATTTTAAAAAGACTCAATTAAAAATTGTCATGTGACAAAAAAAATGACAAAAAAAATATTTTTTCTTCTTTATATATATATATTCTTTCTTCTTCTTTTTTTCTTCTTATCTTGTACTTCTTATACGAGTCCGAGCATTTTAAGTTTCATGATTTTGAAAGGTTTTTAGAATCGGATTGATGATTAAACCAATCATGTCACCAGTTATTAATTTGATCGGTTTGTCTGGTTTGATCAAATGAATTATTAAAAATTAATATTTTTTTAAAAATAAAGCTAATTGGTTAAACCAATTTGTACCGGTTTACAGACCAATCAATTCACTCCCTATCTCTAGAGCGGTACTCCTATCGGTTCTTAGTCTAATCGGTCTGATTGGATTTGATTTAATCAATGAAGGAATTTTTTCTATCCATTAAGTTGAGCAAGCAAACAGTAAAATTTAATTACTAATTTATAGGATAATTTTTTTTAAACAAATTTAATGATTTGACTAATGGTTGTCCTAACCAAAGTACCAAATTGAAAATTGAGAAAAAAAACAAAGTAGTTTAGCTTCTGACCATAAAAAAGTTAATATTAGGGAAAATATATAATTTAATTAATAATTTAATATCAACATGGGAAAAAATATATAATTTAATTAACAATTTGTGGGTTAAGATAGATACAACATGGTTTTGAAACTACAGCTTTATATGGACAAAACAAATGAGCCAAATGTCTTGAATTTGGTATCAAGAATGAGTATGAAAAGGCATATTCTGCAAGGTCTGAAGAAGAATAGAAGAAGACGAACTTGATGATGGCCAAATGAAATTATCATTGAAGAACAGACATAAGAATTGCAATTCGAACTGAAGCATTTTCAGCAACTTAACCAATTCACATTTGTAAGCAATTAATTTGTGGTTATAATGAAGTAATGGTTACCTTATCAATGGCCAAGGAATCGAGAAGCGCAACAACTTCATCGGTAAGGTCATTGAAGTTAGCTTTTTCGGGCTCCGGTGGGTGGTCGGAGAGTCCATAGCCCCTGCAATCAAAAGCAACTGCTCGGAAGCCAGCATTAGCGACGGCAATCATCTGGTGCCTCCATGAATACCAAATTTCCGGGAAGCCATGTAGGAAAAGCACCACCTTAGGACCTGCACAACACCATTAATTATCCCATTATTTCCTATCAACCTTTTATATATATGTAAATAATATAGTTGACTTCAAACCTGTTCCAATCTGAGCCACATGAAGCTTTAATCCTTGCACTTGTACATGGCTGTGCTGAATCTTTTCCATTGTTTAATCAGAGGAAACTAACCGAGAAAGGGAACAAAGAGATGATCGGATGGGATTTGGGATGAGATTACTGGACTTCACAAAGAGTGATAATGGTGTCCTTTTAACAACTCACTACAAGCTATATATAGCTAATACAAAGAGTGATGATGGTGTCCTTTTAACAACTCACTACAAGGTATAGCTAATACAAGGACGTATCTTGCACATGGGAAAGCTGGAAAATTTTTTGTATTAAAATTAAGTAATATATTTTTACGAGAGTTAAAATATAATTTTATAATTTTATTAGTTTATATGTTTACAAATTTAAAAAATTTAAATTAAAATTTTAGTATTTTAGGATTAAAGTATAATGTTATCATTTACTAAATTAAAATCGTATAAAATTTAGAGTGTCAAAAATTAAATTTTACATTTTACGGAGTCGTGGCCTTACAAGGTTCTCTTGGTGTTGTCCTTGGTAGTAAACATGGTTTTGAGGACTGGATTAGTGATTGAAACCAATCAAATCATCAATTCTTTTTTAAAATGGATCAACTAGTCTAATTGATTCAAAACCAATTCAATTATAAAATAATATTATTTATTTATTAAGATTAAAAGTATATTTAAAATAAAATTAAAAAAATAGTGAGAAAACTTTGAAAAGTCAATGCATGCATGAGAAATAAATATAAATTAAATATGTTTACTTTTTCTCTTCATATCTTTTCATATCTAATAAAATATTATTTATATTCTTTTCAAATCTTTCAATATCTCTTATTTCTCTCTCAATTAAATCTATCAATTTCCCGAAAATTTATTTGATAAGTCGTTTCAAACACATAAGTTATAGACTCAATTAGAGGTAAGTGTTCAATCAAATCGAATCGAATAAATTTTTTTTGAGTTAATTGGGTTGATGAATTATATTTATCATCATAACTCAATTGAAATTTTCTCGAATCGAGTCGAGTGAAATTGAATCCGAATTAAATATATTTGTTCGAGTTAAATTATTTGTTTAGAAAATAAAATAAGGGAAAAAATCTCAAAAGGGATGCTTTTTTGGGGGGTCATTATGATGATATTTTTCATGTTTGAATCTTGAAACCAGAAAGTTAAAATCTCCAAAAAGAATTCGAGTTGATTTGATTAACTCAATTCGAATAATTCAAAGTTCAATTCTTTTTTTCGATTTTTTCGAATCGAATCGAATTTTGCTTACTAGACTCAACCAATTAAATTTTTATCGTTTTAAATTTTTTTCCATGTCATCATTACATGTAGGCAAAATAATCAAATCCCATAGTATTTTTTAGGGTAAATTACACGAATAGTCACTCAACTTGGGGTAACTGACAAAACAGTCACTCAGGTTTCAATTCAGTCACTCAACTTTCGAAAAAAATAATAAAATAGTCACTATTATTATCGAAAAGTGACAAATCAGTCACTCATTAACATTTTTCGTTACAAACCTAATGGGACAGGTGATGTGGCCAATTAACTTGCCACGTTGGACAAGGCAAAGTTAGTGACTATTTTTTTCGTCCTTTTTTTCGTTTTTAATAAATGGCCCAATATTTTTTGTTTTACTTTTTACTTAAATGACCCAATATGTTTATACTTCTTCTTCTCCATCCCAAGAATCTTGTTGTCGATGCCTCCGCCACAACCATTTTTGGCGTCACCATTGTTGACCTCCAAATCACTACCACCTCATCTCTATCATCCATTCAACAATCAACAATCTAGATCAAAAGATGTTTGGAAAGCACCTAAGAAGAGCTCACCTTGTTCAAGCCTTGAAGAAAAAATGGTTCCTGCTAGAGAAAAAAAGAACTAAGGAATGGGAAGTGATGGAGAAATTCAACTGGGTTGAACTTGTTGAAAGGGAACTCAAGATTGAGCAGGTTGTTGGCATCAAGAGATTCGTGCAAAGCAACAAAGGCAGAGTTGTTGGCATCGTGGAATTGATCAAGAGAGAAAGAGTTAGGGGAAGAGTAAAGGAAGGTTGGGAGAAGGGATTGTTTGGAAGAATTTGAAAGCAAAGCCATTGCTGCAAAATTTGAGAAAACAAAAAACATGTTGAAACTTTACCCATCTATATGACCATTTACCCATCTATTTGAGAATAAAAAACATGTCAAAAATTTGAGAAATCAAAATACCCCCATCTACCATCTTCATTGTTAGATATAGATGAAATTTTGGCCACCACTTCTTCTCTGTGAGGCTTTCTTCTCCTCTATAGACGAAATCAAAATTTGAGAAACCCAAATGAGACTTTGAATTGATGGATTCTAGGGATTTGAAAGTGGGTTTAAGGAGCTTTGAAGGTAATGGTGATACGCCGTTGGTGATGAGTGGAGCTTTGAAGATAATGGTGATACACCGTTGGTGATGAGTGGAGCTTTGGAAATTTTCTTTTCTTTTTCTTCTTTGCTTTTTTTTCCTTTTACTATCCAACCCAACTAGGGTTTTAAATTGGGGTCTTTTACACAGTAGGTGTAACACCCCTAACCCGTATCCGTCGCCAGATTAGGGTTATGAGGCATTACCGAACAAAACATAGTTCATCACGATCATTTATTACAATTCATACACAATTTACCATTTATGTCCATACCTAGATAACCATCCAATAACTTATAAAACATATTCGTACTTTGCCATCACAAACCGTACCTAAACAACCACTATGCAAGCAATCACTTATACATAATTTAGTTTATGGGAATATATGCATTATAGTAAAAACACATCCATCAACTAAATCGTTACTCATCCAAAACATATAACCAATACACCATACATATATATCGCGAAACATACTTCCCAAAATGAGCTTATACTATGACCGAGTATACACAAACATTAACATCATTATCAAGCCATTTCCGCATGGCCACATATATACAGATCAAAAGAACCATATCGAAACTAGCCTATACATGAACTCGAAAGTACAAACTTTTAAAGTACCAAAATAGCGATCGATAGTGTAACGATGTTCCTAGATGATCCCTGAACTCGAGCTAGCTTTCAAAATCTATAAAACAATAATAAGACACACAAAGCAAGCTTTGAAAGCTTAATAAATCATAAGCAATTAATTCAACACGAGAACATATATAATTTAATTCAAAATAGGCTGAAATTTAGCTAATATCATATATTTATAAAATCATTTAATTCATATATTCCAAATTACCATATTAAATCACTTCACTTACCTTTTTTTTTCAATAAACATATAAACCTCATACGTACCCGAGCCATTCAGCTCAAATTCACATTCGGATTTGTTAACTACATAGAAATTATATAAAGATTGTACAATGCCATATCTCGGATATGGTCTTACATGTTAACGCATATTGATGCCACTGTCCCAAACAGGGTCTTATACGAATCATATACGATGCCAATGTCCCAGACATGGTCTTACACGAAATCACACCGCAAAAGTTCTAATATCATGTCATCAATATCAAATACATTTTCTAAGGTTCATTCAGAGCTATAGACTTCTTAATTAAATCATTTCATGCACGAAACCAGTCATCCAATGCTCAAATCAATTCAGCAATATATATTCATATACGAACAAAATTTGGCAATGTATATCTATATACAAATCAATTCGACAATGTACAACCATATACGAATCAAGTTCGGCAATGTATAATCATATACAAATTAAATTCAACAATATATAACCATATACAAATCAATTCGGCAACTTATATCCATATACAATTCAATTTCAACAATGTATAACCATGTACAAATTAATTTCAGCAATATATAATAATATAAAAATCACTTCGACTACTTATATCCATATACAATTCAATGTCAACAATGTATAACCATATACAAATTAATTTCAGCAATGTACAACCATATACGAATCAATTCGGCAACTTATATTCATATACAATTCAATTTCAACAATGTATAACCATATACAAATTAATTTCAGCTATGTACAATTATATACAAATCAATTCGGCAACTTATATCCATATATAATTCAATTTCAATAATGTATAACCATGTACAAATTAATTTCAGCAATGTATAATCATATACAAATCAATTCGACAACTTATATCATATACAATTCAATTTCAACAATGTATAACCATATACAAATTAATTTCAGCAATGTACAATCATATACAAATCAATTCGGCAACTTATATCCATATGCAAATCAATTTCGACAACGTATAACTATAAACAATTCGAATTCTGCAATATATAAAACAATCAAATTTGACAATGTATATCTATAATTAATCAAATTCAGCAATTTATAAAACGTATACATTTAAATTCAAAAATATTTATTTACTTATGAACTTACCTCATTCGGAAACGAACTGATCAAAACAACTATTCGATAACTTTCAACTTTCCCCGATCTAACTCCGATTTCTTTCTTTCTTGATCTAAATCAATTAAAATTTAACTTATTCAAAAACATATTCATTCAATTTTATCCAAAAACACATAAATGGGCATTTTGCACTTTAGCCCTTAACATTTCACATTTTCACAATTTAGTCCCTATTTCAAAACAACATAAAATACTCAAAATTTCATTTAATCCATGTTTTGCTGAATATTCCTTAGGTCCCTAGCAGCCCATTAATTCCATTTATTTCACATTTTAACCCCTCAATTTACAAATTTCACAATTTAATCCTTAATAAGCATTTTTATCAAAAATCATTTAGTAAAACATGATAATCTAACATCAAATATTTATTTTTCATCATAAAAAAAAACATCAAGCTATCATCAATGGAAACTCACAAATTCATCAACCAATCCAAAAATTAAGGCATGGGCTAGCTAGAATATGAAGCAACGATCTCAAAAACATAAAAATCATTAAAAACAAAACAAAAATCACTTACATGCAAGCTAGAGATTGAACCGCATGCTTCAAAGCCCTATATGTGTTCTTTATTCTTCAATTTCGGTGGAGAAAAAAGATGAATGAAATAAAATGGCTTTTGTTTTATTAATTTTAACCTTAATTACCTATTTACCTTTATACCCTTTTAAAACTTTAATAATTTCCATAAAACCAAACTCATAAATGTCCACTAACACAAAAAAGGTATAATTACCACCTAATTTCTCTTATATTAAGGTTTTATAGCCATTTAGTGCATTTAACTTATAGAACTCAAGTTTTGCACTTTACGCGATTTAGTCCTCTTTATCGAATTAAGCATGCAAACGATAAAATTATTTCACGAAAATTTCACACATATTAACTCACATGCTGTAAACACATAAAATAATATTAAAAAAATTTTATAACTTCGGATTTGTGGTTACAAAACTACTATTCCGATTTAGCTAAAATCAGACTGTTACAGTAGGATGCCATGTCACTTTTCCCTTACGTCTGTAATGGAAAATGGTTAAAATGATTGTTTTGTTATTTTTTGAAATTTGAATGACTGAATTGAAACTTGAGTGACTATTTTGTTAGCTACCCCGAAGTTGAGTAACTATTGGTGTAATTTACCCTTTTTTTAACCCTAGCATTTTTTAATCAATTTCTTGAAAGGTGTTTTAGAACTTCATTTTATTTCAATTTTTTTTCTCAATTATCTATGATCATATTTTATACTAATTTCATAAGTGAAATGCTTTGATGAAGTGTTCACTAATATTTCTATCTATGATCAAGTGTTTTTGCAATCAATATTGAAGATCTTAATTCTTAAGGCCATGATAAGTGGGTTCTGATGATATATGTAGAACTCATCTAAAGCCTATATTTAGGAAAGGAAACATTTCTTCAAGTGCATATGATTGTGTAGAGAATTATGTTCGGAGATTGAATTATTGAAAAAGAGAAAGGATATGGAAAACAAGAAACGAGATTAAATATGGAGATTTTTCATATTTCATATTTCAAAATTCAAGTTTAATTTTTAACATTGCTAAATTCATTTTGTTGAATTTTTTAATGTGACATTTTTGAAATAAAAAAAAACTTACTTAATAACCATATAATTAAAAAATGACTTTGTAATTAACTTGAATTTAACAAAAAGGATTTAACAATGTTAACCGTTGGACCTAAATTTTGAAATCTAATAGTAAAGGGACTAAATTTCATGAAATAAAAGTAGAGGAACTAAACTCCTAATTTTTAAAAAATATAGTGCTGTATGGCACATTTTAACATTTCTTTAATTATTTTTTCATTTTCTTTTTGTGTTGGATTCAAAATAATTTTGAGCTTCTTGAAAATTGGGCCTATTAGGCTTCTTTTCCAGCTTGGCTCAACATGGAGAAGCCCATTTAAAAAAAAAAACTTATTCAACCAATTTTTTACAAGTCTTCCCCGTTTAAAGTTCAACTGCAATTTTTCTCATTTACCAATCTAAATAATTTTTTACTAGTGTTTGAACTGGCTACTCGACTGGTTTTCGGTCTAGTCAATCATCCCGTTCAAACAAGTTTTGTGGTAAGTCATATTGTACTATCTGTAATGACCTGAAAGTCAATGGTATCGAAAAGTGTGGTTTCGGGACTTTGTTTCTGTGAACTAGATCATAAATATTTACGAAGCTTGTTAAGAGTGAATTGAATTTTGAATAGGTAATTTTATCGAAATAGTGTTTAACCAGTGGACAAGGACTAAATCGCGTAAGTGATTAAAGTAAGAATTATTAATAAATTACAATTAGAATTTAATATATAAGACTTATAAAATAAATAAACCATTATATAAGAATATATATGTGGCCGGTTAAAATTTAGTATTATATATATTTTATATTATTAATTTTAGTTAAATTTAAAAAATAGTAATAAAATAAAAACAAATGAAATTAAAAGAAATTTAAAAGATGATATTAGTTGATTGAAAGAGAAACATTATTATCTTTTCATCCAAAATATTTCAAAGCAAAATAAAAAAGGAGAGGACGCACGACTAGGTTTTTAAAGTTTCAAACTTTAAATTGGTTAGTTCAATTTAGTCATTTTCTTGTAAATTTTTTGTTTATAGAATCCCGGTACTTCGAACTAGTTGACCCATGTCAAAATTTTTAGAACTGTTAAAGATTTAGGATGTTACCATTGTTGAACATTTGGAGTTTGAGGTGTTATTTTGATAAATTTTAAGTTTAGAATTGATAAAAAGGACTAGATTGTAAAGTCAATTGTTAAATTTGTGCAATAGGGGCTAAAATGCACAAATTTTGAATTTGGTGGTAGATATGTGAAATAGGAAGTTAAATTAGGCCTAGAGTGAAAATGGTATAAAAATTTGAGGTTAAATATGAAAGTTATGTTAGTCTCGGTTTTAGGGACTAAATCAAATAAAATTTCAAATTTGCATAAATTAGAAATTGAATGTGAAATTGGATTTGTATTGATAATTTATTATGTTTATTTTAATCTGTAACTAACATCAACCCGGATTCCTTGAAAAAGAAAGAAAAAGACAAAGTTGATGACGAATAACTTGGAGTTTATGGTTTGTGTTTCTATAATCTGAACTAACTTGTAATTGTTGCATTTTGATTTGGTTATGCATGGTAAGAATATCAGGTGAGGTTCCTTGTTCAATTGGTTTGAATTGATTGATGATTATAGGGACTAAATTGATTATATGTAAAAAAATGCGTATATTTATATAAATATGGAAATTGAATACAAAATGAGATATTTGATGCTGCCATATGTTTGAATGAATGAGTTCATGATTAAAGTGATGTGAATTGAGTTATTAAATGATATTGAAAAATGAATTGAACACCCTATTAACTATTTGGGCAGAGTCAGATATAGTTGGCATGCCATAGAATAGAAAGAGTTCAGGGTTACTTCGACTACGAGTCAATGAGGCACTAGGTGCCAATTTGCTTCAGTTTAACCGATGAGACATTAGGTGTCAAACTTATTTATAGCATTGGGCGCAACTACTTGCCTCGGATTTATCACGTAAGGCACTGGGTGCCAAACTAGTTTGTTGGTTGAATTCGTGTATCTGTCCAAGTCCAAGTTGTGTTAATAGGGAAATAAATAGTGAAATCGAAATAATGATTTTGAAATGGCAATGCTATTGAAATATGGAATGAAATGAAATGTGAAATGGAATATGAAATAGTGGATTGGACTATGAATATTGATTGTATTTGTTAAATGAACACTTGAAATGAGAATTTGAGATGAAATGTGCCATTACATTAGTTGAATTTGCAAATGACTTTTGAAATGTGATTGTTTTGTCTTAATATTGGTAAAATGAGCATATTGAGATTAATGACTATGTGAATTAGCCTATTGAGTTTACATATTGCATATTATATTTATTAAATTTATGCATCATTATGAATTATATTATGTTTTAAATGTTCGGATTATAGAAATACCATTGAGTTATACTCAGTGCATGGTTTTGTTTTCCGTGCGCAGGTTAGGTACTTAAAGAATCAATGATCGACTCAGCATCCAGCAGTAATCCCAAACTCAAGTGTTGGTAAATTATTCTTTTGGTCTTGGCATGTACCTAGGAATATTTTTATACTTATAATGGTCATTATATGTTTGGTTGGCATTTTGAAGGCTATGTATATATATATGTATGCATGTGATGTTAATGGTATTATTGTTGATGACTTGTTAGGTTCTTTTGTTTTATGTCTAATGTTTAAATGGATGAGATAATATCATGGTATGCATTGTGTTTTGATTAATGCTTGGATGTGAATGATAAATGATATACTTTTAGGTTATGTTTAGGGATGTTTTGGTAAGTTAATGCTTAATGTTTGAGATTGATTAAATGGTTAATTGGTGCTTAAGAAGTTGAAGATGAGTATATCATTTAGTAACTATTGAGGTTTTATTTGTATGCTCTTTTGGTTGTGTTAGAATGATGAAAATTGTTGAGGTGCCTTGAAAGCATATTGGTGCATTTGTATATATCCATTTGGTTAGCTTTGAATTGTTGATTGATGTGCCACTGGTGGCGTATTGGTTAGGCACTTAGGATGGTGATTATAAATGATGAAATTAGCTTTTTTTGATTGCTTTTGGAATGGTTGATTGTGTTTTAAAATGGATGACTTGTAGCTTAAGTGAAGCATGTTAATTACAAGCACACACGGCCTGACACATGGTTTGGAGACACGGTCGTGTGGCCTGTAAATTTTGGTAATTTTTGTTGCATACGGTCTTAGAGAGTTACACAGTTTGGCCACACAGCCATGTTCTAAAGTCACATGGGTCGTGCTTTGTCATACGGTCTACCCACACGGTTGTGTGACCCCAATTTCACACGGCATTAGGTTGTTACACGGTTTGCTCACACGACCATGTGACTTTAGAACATGGCTGTGTGGCCAAACTCTTCCACACGGCTGTGTGTCCCTTGTTTCTAATTTTTTCCCAACTTTCTGTTTTTAATTTAAATCGATCCTTATTCATTTTCAAATTGTTTTTTAGGCTTTTGTATACTCAATATTTACTTGAAATAGACTGAATAACGTATTATACATGCTTGTATGTGTTTATTTAATATTTATTTGATTTTTTTCATTAATATATTGTATGAAATTATTTGGTAATTGTTTGTAACATCTCATTACTTGAGTTTGGCAATCGGACCGAGTAAGGGGTGTTATATTGTTAAAAAGAGAGTTTAGGGTTAAACCTTAAAGATCATTGTTGAGAGAGTAGCTTTAAAATGAACACTGAAAATATTAGTCTTTTTAAATTGTAAAATGGACATGGAGAAGATACATTTGTTATACAACTGATTATAGAAAAGATATAATGAATAAAGAAAAAGTTATGCACCATTATGCAACTTGTTATAAAAAGTTATAATGACAAATCTAACTTTTAATCTTTAAAGTTTTTATCAATTTGACCCTTATTTTTGCTTCTCTCAACCTTTCAATTTTGTCAAATTAGGCAAATTCTTTTACAATTTAAAGGCCCATTTTGAAATTGCACCAAACGTTGATGTAACAGCCACGTGACAGGCAAACTGTGTTTCATTGTTGGTGTAGCACTAATATGTCTTATATGTCTCATTACTAAATAATATAAAATATAAAATATAAAATATAAAATATAAAAAATATAAAAGATTAATGGAATTCTTTAAAATTTTAAATTTAATCAAATTATAGACATTATTTTTTTAAAATACATTAAAATATGTTATAAAAATTTAAATTACAAAAAATAATTTTTTATTTTTTTTAAATTTAAAATTTTAAAAGATGTTTCATATTTTTAAGAATGAGTTAATTGCACCAAAAGCCCCCAAACTATGACTATCATTCTAAACTTGCCCCCGAACTTCGAAACGTTTTAATTTCATCTCCAAACTATTGATGTTATATTGACCAAGTCCTTCCATCAATGAAACAATTAATTTAACCATTAAATGTCACATAAAATCTTATGTGATATAATTTAAAACGAAAATTTTAAGGGAAAGTAAATTGTTGCAACATAACTTTTAAAATTAAAAACTAAAAATAAAGTAAAATTGAAAAAAGAGAGAGTGAACAATAGTTTCTGTAAAAGCTTCGAAAATTTCAAACCAATACTTTTATAATGTCCATTTTTATTTAAAATTTTAATTTTAAATTATGTCACATAAGATTTAACGTCTCATTTAATGGTTAAATTAACGATTTTAGTAATAGAAGGGCCTTATTAATATAACATTGATAGTTTGAGGTTGTAATTAGAATGTTTTAAAGTTTGAGGATCAATTTAAAATAAAGATCATAGTTTAAGGATGTTGGTGCAATTAACTCTTTACAAATTTTAAAAATAATATGAGGTAAAAGATTTTATTCTTCATAATTTTGAATGTTTTAAATTTTTTTTTTTAAAATTGTAAGGATTTTATTTTATTTTTATAAATTGTCTGACAAATGAATCAAAGAGAAGATAGAAGTGAGAATTGGGATGAGATTATAAGACTTCACAAAAGAATGGTGATGATGGTGTCCTTTTAACCACACACAACCAAAAAATATGTTTCCTTTTAAGGGTGGGTTTACATGGGTGGTGTGTTTAACCGCGGTTTGTGTAAAAATAACGGTGGCGATGAGATTAGATAGTAACGATACTGTAGTGTGAAACAAAAAGGAAGCTAAATGCATCGCATTGCATCTTACCCCATCACCCATCCAAACCCACCCTAAGTCACATTATTATTGAGAGGGTAATCTCGAAACCAACACTAAAAATGTTAGTCTTTATTTATTGTAAAATGGACACGAAGAAGATATTAGTCCCCAACAAAGAAAAAAAAGGGTCTCGTCCTGCTATAAGACTGATTATAGAAAAGATAATGATAAATTAAACCTTTAAAATAAAAGTTTTGCATCATTATATAATTTGTTATAAAAAATAATAATAACAAATTTAACCCTTAATCTTTAAGTTCTTTTATCAATTTAACTCTTACTCTCTTTTATTTTTTGCTTTAATTGGCTCTTTATCTTTTCATTTTGTTAAATTAAACAAATTCCTTTACAATTTAAAGGCCTAGTTAGAAATTGCACTAAATGTTGATGTGGCATTTAGCGTGATAGTTAATGTGTATTTCGTTGACACTGAATTAATTAAATAAATATTTTTTAAGTTGTAAAAACATTTATATTAATATAATTATAAGAATTAAATAAATTAAAAACAATAAACTTGAAAGAAAAAAAAAAGCCCTGGAGCCATTAAAAGTCTATATATAGACAGGTGTCCATCAATGAACCCATTTTGGGGATTTTTCTTTTCCATATATAGGTATAGATTATATATATAAAATACTTATATTTATATAACTTTTTATAACTTAATAATTGTATTATATCAAATTTAACATTTTCATCCATTTGTATTCACATCATGTTCAATATTATTAGCTATGATAAAAGGGAAAAAAAATGGTAACCTATATTCAATAAAAAAATAGTATTTTATGAAATATATGTAAAAAAAATAATTAAAACGTTTTTAATTATTAAATTGTATAGTACGAAATAAAAAGCTTGATTTTTTTATGAGATAATGATTTATTTGACCCTTCAATTTCATAAAAAATTTCGTTTTAGCTCTCTATTTAATTTTTCATCTTTTTTAGCCCTTAAACTTACATTTTTTTTATCAAACCACCTCAAAATGGATAGAAAAGTTAACATTTTTAACTTTGCTAACGTAGCATACACATGGAAGATACGTTAACATTTAATTAATTTTTAAAATTTTTAAAATTTCAAAAAATAAATTTATTAAAAAGTATAAAATTATAAAAAAATTTGAAATTTAAAAAATTAATTAAATATTGAATCATGACAATCTACATGGCAATCCATGTGTATGCCACATCAGCAAAATTAACAAATGTTAAAATTTCCATTCATTTTAGAGTGATTTGACAAAAAAAATAAATATTGAAGGAATAAAAAACATACTTGTATTTTTTCTATACATAAATTAATGGTTTATTTGAAATGTTTGCTGGATATATTTTTAGGACATTAAAATGGTTATATTACGATTTCTTAAAAAAAAACTAAAATAATTTATTCATAATATAGAGCATTTTATTCCTAAAATTAATATAGCAAATAAGATCCAAATACATATAAAGTTTAGAGAATAACAAGGCAAGTTGCCTTGGCATGGCATGGCTCATATCAAATACTGCTAGTTTTTGGTGAGGAAAGAGAGGATGAGCTCATTAACCTGCTCTGGCAGTTGTTCTTGAACAAAGTGATTCCCTTCTGACATAAAAATGATGTCCAGATTAGGCATAAACTGCTTCACTATCCCTTTCCTAATGTAATCTTCCATTCCTGGGGATTTCATAACATAATCCTTCTCCCCCATTATCAGCAATGATGGAGCTATCACTTTCGGGTTGTTTATACCACAATCCAATTGCATGCACCTGCAAAGTCCATAAGTCCCAGATTAAGGGTTAGAAATGAAGAATTGTCTACCAAGTTGAAAGTTAAGGGTTCAAAAGGTTCATAGCTAGCCATTTTACCTGTAGGGAACTTGCAGTGCAGTTCGGAAACCAGAATTTTGATATAAAGTTGCATAGACATCAAGATCTTCCTCTGTGAACCATGGAGGCAATGGAGTTGATGGATCAACCAAGTCCATTATCTCCTCATTGTCGCCGGCTACTTGTAAGTCACTTCTGCAGAAGAGAATGTAAATGTTTCTAACGACCGTCTTAACATCAAATCGGCCGAAATCAGCTTCAGCTCTTCCTGGTTCTGCCCATCTTATAACGTAGTAGCCTTTAGGGAGGAGATCAAATTGGACACCAAGAGGACCAGGTATGAGGAAAGGAACGCCTAGTGTTATGACACCTAACACCCTTTCAGGGTGGGTAACAGCTACCGTGAATGCAGGAAATGCTCCAAAGTCCTTCCCAACAAGAAAAGCCTACATGTTTCCTTATATGATTAAAGTTAATGTATAAATTACAACAAATAAGCCAAATGTCTTGTATTTGGTATGAAGAATTGAGTATGAAAAGGCATATTCTGCAAGGCAAGAAGAACAATAGAAGAAGACAAACAAACAAGAAAAAAGAAGGGTTATTGAAGAAATGGTTACCTTATCAATGGCCAAGGAGTCGAGAAGGGCCACAATATCATCGGCAAGGTCATTGAAGTTAGCTCTTTCGGGCTCCGGTGGATGATCGGAGAGTCCATAGCCCCTGAAATCAAAAGCAACTGCTCGATAGCCAGCATTAGCCATAGCAATCATCTGGTGCCTCCATGAGTACCAAATTTCCGGGAAGCCATGCAGGAAAAGCACCACCTTAGGACCTGCACAACACCATTAGTTATCCCATTATTTCCTATCAATACATATATATATATTGGGTTCAAACCTGTTCCAGTCTGTACCACATGAAGCTTTAATCCTCGCACTTGGACATGGCTGTGCTGAATCTTTTCCATTGTTTAATCAAAGGAAACTAACTGAAAGGAAACAGAGAGAAGATGGGGTGGGAATTGGATTGAGATTATTGGACTTCACAAAGAGTGATGATGATGTATATATCTCCTTTTTTAAGTCACATTGTACTGTTGAATCTTGGACATTATTGTTGAGAGGTAACTATTAGGGTGATTTTAGATGGGTGGTGTATATCGTGCAATGTGTTTAGCTTATTTTTTATCTTATGCTATAATATCGTTACAATATTTAATTTTACTGTCATCACTATTTTTACACTAATCACAAGTTAATATTTTACTCATCAAAATCTACCCTTAATCTTTGTAAAATTTACACGAAAAAGATAAATCGGTTCCCCAACACACAATAAAAGTTCTGCTCACTATTAGACCGGTTATAGAAAAGATGGTGACAAATTTAATCCCTTTAAGTAAAAGTTTTAATAATTCTTTGACGTCGTTTTCACATCATGTTCAATATTATTAGCTATGATAAAAAGGGGAAAAAAAATGAAAATTGGTAAACTATATTCCGTAAAAAGGAATATTTTATTAATTAAATGTAAAAAATAAAAATAATAATTAAAACGTTCTAACGGAATAAATTGTATCGTAAGAAATCAAACGTTGATTTTTTATGGGATAATGATTTATTTGTCCCTCTAATTTTATAAAAGAATTATTTTAGTTTTTTATTTAATTTTTTATTTTTTTAGAATTTAATATTGTATTTTTATTTCAAATCACTCCAAAATGATTGAGAAAAATTAATGTTTTTAACTTTGCTAATATAGCATACACGCGGATTACTACTTGGAAGACACATTAACATTTAATTTTTTAAATTTTAGTATTTCAAAAAATAATTATAAAATTTATTTTTTAAAAATTAAAAATTATTAAATTTATTAAATTTTTTATTATAAAAAATATGTTTTTTAAATATAAAAATTAGATAAATACTGACATGTCATCTACGTGGCAATCCACGTGTATGCCACATTAGCAAAGTTAACAAACGTTAATTTTTTTCATCCATTTTGGAGTGATTTGATAAAAAAATAAGTATTCAAGGGATAAAAGAGACGAAAAATTAAAGGGAGAGTTAATGTGACTTTTTTTATTTATATATATAAAGTTGGAGGGCAAAAAACATCACTATACCATTTTTTATTATATTTTTGGGTAAGTGACTAGCATGAAGATGTTAACATTGAATATGTTTATGGCGACAAGTTTATTAATTGAAAGGTTCTTATTCATCACATTCCGAGATCACATAATGCAGTTGTTGATCATATGGTTAAATTTATGACGACAAGTTTCACAGGGATTCAAAGGTTTTGAGAACCCCCACAGTCAGTTTGAGATTTAGTTGAGTTGGACTATGTTAAAGATTTGAAAGATTATTGTAATTTTTAGTTCGCCTGTCTTTATCTACCAAAAAAAAATTCGACTTTGATGGGTGGATTTATTTTAGTTATATTACTAGTTTTATTCACGTGAGATGTGCAAATTTATTGTATTTATTAATTTTATAATATTAATTTATAGTTAAAATCATTAATAAATTTTCTTTAAAAAACGTTAATGAATTGAAGAAAATAATGTATTAGAAAATATTTTAAAAATATTTAATCAATTTATTATCGGTTATATTAATATATTTAACTTTAAAAATATTTAATATTAAAATAATACAATTTTTTTCAATATTAATATTAATTTATTATAACTTAAATAATAATATATAGTCTATTTATTATATATTATTAAATTAATTTATTTTAATGTTAAATTTGTTAATAATCAATTTTTTATCCAAGATTTAAATTAACCATATTTATGACGTTAGTAAAAGAGATATGAATATATATGATTAATAAAAAGACATTAAATACATTATTAGTTAGTAATCATATTTATAATTTAAATATAATATAGTTTTTATTTTATTTATTTCTTACCGTATTTTATAGTCAAATATGGAGTAATTATTGCATATTTTAGACAACCATATTTTAACATTGAAATATTTATATAATCATAACTACTGAAATACATGATAAAGTGTTAGTGATTATAGAAAAAAGAGGTTTATTTGAAATGTTTGCTGGATATTTTTTGGGACATTAAAATGGTTACATTACGATTTCTTAAAAAGAGGATCTAGTGGAGGAGATTATTGATATTCTTGGTTTTCAACATGTCCACGATCTTGGCCAATATTTGGAAGTTCCTCTTTTGCACCAAAGAATTATTAAAGGTAAGCTCAGCTTTGTGGTGGATAGAGTTCGAAGGAAGTTGTCTAGTTGGGAAGCTAAAAAACTATCTTTCGCTGGAAGGGTTACTCTTGTGCAATCAATACTTCTCTCGATCCCAAGGTACCTAATGCAGACCTTAATGGTTCCGACAGGAATATGCAATGACATTGAAAGAATGGTGCAACAGTTTATTTGGGGATGTTCTGGTGATAATAGGAAAATGACATTAGTGGGTTGGGAAGCCATCTGCCAACCTAGATCGCGTGGTGGATTTGGAATACGATACCTTAGTGATTAGAACATTGCATTTATAATGAAGCTTGGATTTCATTTGGTCACAAAAATTGAAGCTCTATGGTTTCGCGTACTTAGAGCAAAGTATGGTATTACTGATAGATTACCTGAGTGTATTTCAAGAAGCAGAAGCTCTTTCTTGTGGAAGTCTATCTCTAAGGTATGACCTCTGCTTTTTGACAATTTGCTTTTCAGTTGGGAGGACGCTTGGGTTCCAAATTTGAGACCATTAAAAAGACTTGTTCTCGCTCATGCGAATGTAAACCAAGAACACAAGCTTAGTGAGATGGTCACGGAGGCTGGCACATGGAACCTTATTTTTTCAGATTATGGTTGACAGAAGACATTATTCAACACATTGTTAGTGTCCCTCCACCAATGCCTTCTGCAAGACCGGATTCAATCTATTGGTCTCGTTCTGAAACAAGCACTTTCTCTATCAAAATTGCGTACTGGTTGTTGAAACTAGACTCGTGGAATCCCAATAATGAAATTTGGAAGCTTACGTAGAAGTATCTTGGGCCTCAGCGAGTTAGGCACTTCATTTGGATAGTTCTTAAATAACCAACGCTGAGAGAGTCTGAAGGAGGATTAGCCATGATAAATTATGTTCCCTTTGTGAACATAGACAGGAGGACGCCTTGCATGCACTAAGAGACTGTCAAGTTGTGAAAGATGTTTGGCTACAAGTTATTTCTTCAAATTTACAGACGACCTTCTTCTCTAGCAGTCTTATAGATTGGTTGAGTTCGAACTTGGAGGATCATGTAGGTGGTAATGATAGAGATCTAAGCTGGGCTTGCCTATTCAGTTTACTTGTATGGCACATTTGAAAAAAATAAAAATCTCTATATTTTTCAAGGTATCTCAATGAGGCTGAATGAGATCATTAATGTTTCATACAGCTGGGCTAATCAATTCTCTTCAGTACATAGGGGTGTGTCGAGGGGGACTCTAGTTCCCTTTGTGCGCCATCTTTCCCATGTATGTGTTTCTATCTCAACACGGATGGTGTTGTTCAAACAAATATAGGGTTATCGGCTGCAGGAGGTGTGATTCAGGATAACATGGGGAAGTGGATACTTGGATACAACAGGTTCTTGGAAAAGTGTTCTGTTTTTACTGCTGAATTGTATGGATTATTGGATAGTCTAACACAGCTCCAAAAGCAAGGATATGACAGGGTACTCATCCAATTAGACAACTTAGAAATGGTCAAAACTATCTGCGATCGGAAGCTAGACAGATCAAATATTTCACTTGTAAGGTGAATCCAACAAATCTTAAAACATGTGGATAAGTGGCTCGTGCGATACACTCTTGGAGAGAATAATCAGGTAGCAGATTTTTTTGGCCAAATTGGCTTTCGTGACCAAGGAAGAGCTATGCCTTTTTGACAACCCTTCTTCAAAAATTCAAGAAATTATAAAGAATTATAGATCAAGGGGCATGTTAACCTCGAATATCCATATGTAAGCCTTTATTGTTTTCTACATAAAGAAAAGCTAAAATATTTGTTTTGAAAGTTATTATTGTATAAATAAAATTACTTCCAAAGCTACATCAAATTATTTTTTTAATATAATATTTGGATCTTTATTCATAAAACAAGCCCAAAAAACAAGCAAAAAGTTAAACAAAAGTAAAAAACACTACAACCTAAAAAACAAGCCCAAAAACAAGTAGAAAATGAAACAAAAGTCAAGAACAAAAACAACCTAAAAAAACAAGGATCCTGTTAAGTATGACTCCTATTTTCAGTCAAATTTGAGAAATAATCTTTTAGTTAAACTCTTTTTATTTGTTTCAATTAAACACTGATTAGTTTAGATTACTTTATTATTATTTGACATATGAATTTAGCCTATAAATAGGCTCTTTTACAACCTTAGTAAATACACTCATTAGATTAGAACTCATAACACATTCAGAGAATTTTATGTTTACGTTTTGAGGGTTCTTTATTTTTCAGGTTTTCAGGGTTTAGTTTTATCTCCATCTTTTGTCCTCTTCATTCTTTTGCTATTATAGTAAAATTATCTTTGCCCGTGGTTTTTTATCCTCTTTGGAGGGGTTTTTCCACGTTAAATTTGTGTGTTCATCTTCTCAATTTCTTTCACTATTTTTACTTGTTTGTTACTTAATCGGGACGATTCCTAACAAGTGGTATCAGAGCTAGTTCAATTTTCATAGATCAGCCCATTCAGATATGGCAACAACAAGGTTTGAAATTGAGAAGTTCGATGGTGAGACAAATTTCAATTTGTGGCATGTTCGGATGATGGCAATTCTAGTTCAATCCAGTCTGAAAAAGGTTGTTACCGGGAAAAAGCCTGAGAATCTAAATAAAACAGAATGGGAAGAGCTTGATGAAAAAGCCTTATCTGCAATCCAGTTGTGCCTCACGAATACGGTATTGCAGGAGGTATTGATGGAGAAGACCTCATCCACCTTGTGGAAAAGGTTAGAAACTCTTTATACGACTAAGTCTCTGGCTAACCGTTTAGTGTTGGAACAACGTCTATTTACGTTTCGCATGAACGAATGTGAGCTTCTTAGAGATCACATCAGTCAATTCATTACTCTTTTAAATGATTTAAAGAACGTTGAGGTTCATATTGATGATGAAGATCAAGCTATGCTATTATTGTGCTCTTTACCCCCTTCATACAAGTCTTTCAAGGAGACCCTGATTTATGGCAGTGACAAACTCTCGTTCGAAGATGTAAAGAGTCATTTGTTGAGTAGGGACAAACTCAACAATGAGCTTCATTTGGATAGCAAGGCAGATAGGCAAGCTTCCATTTTGATAGCATCAAAGAAAAGAGACAAAAGGTGTCGCTATTGTAAAAAGTTAGGTCACATCAAAGCAGATTGTTATAAACTGCGAAATAAAAGAGCTGCTGAGAGTAACGAAGAAGATGTAGCTGGTGCTAATTTGATTGATGAAAGCGGTGATGATTTCTTGTTAGTGTCAACGAGCGATAACTCTAAGCTCACGTCCGAGTGGATCCTAGATTCGGGATGTTCTTTCCACATGTGTCCCAATAGAGAATGGTTCTCTACATACAGTTCGGTTGAAGGTGGAGTTGTGCGCATGGGAAACGATTCATCTAGTAAGGTAATTGGTATTGGTACTGTTAAAATTAGGATACACGATGGGACGATTATGACACTCTCAGATGTCAGGTATGTACCTGATTTACGAAAGAATCTCATCTCCTTGAGTATTTTAGACTTGAAAGGATGCAGAATCAACATCGAGTCAAGCGGCCTTAAAGTATCTCGTGGAGCTCTCGTTTTGTTAAAAGGTAAAAGAACCGACAGTCTTTATATTCTGGAAGGTTCTACAGTGACCAATAAAATCGGATGTCCCTCGTCCGTTACAAAGTCGAAGTCAACTTGTTTGGAGCGGAGGCAACTTGGTCATAGGAGGGAAAAATGTATGACCGTTTCTTTGAAAAGAGGTTCTCTTTTGAATGCAAGTTTTAAAAAGTTAGGGCACTATGTTTGTGAAAATCAGACCCGGGTTAGTTTTGATTTGGCAGTGTACAAGTCGAAAGCTAGAAGTCTTCCAGTTTCTAAGCACAGATTCGACTCAGTTAATTCCCTGCATACTTCAAGATAGGCTCGTGGCGGGCTTTGGCAAAGATGGCGTTGTGGAAATATGAGTCAAGGTGGAGATTTGTTAAGTATGACTCTTATTTTCAGTCAAATTTGAGAAATAATCTTTTAGTTAAACTCTGTTTATTTGTTTCAGTCAAACACTGATTAGTTTAGATTATTTTATTATTTGACATATGAATTTAGCCTATAAATAGGCTCTTTTACAACCTTAGTAAATACACCCATTAGATTAGAACTCATAACACATTCAGAGAATTTTGTGTTTACGTTTTGAGGGTTCTTTGTTTTTCGGGTTTTCGGGGTTTAGTTTTATCTCCATCTTATGTACTCTTCATTCTTTTGCCATTATAGTAAAATTATCTTTGCCCGTGGTTTTTTATCCTCTTTGGAGGGGTTTTTCCACGTTAAATTTGTGTGTTCATCTTCTCAATTTCTTCCGCTATTTTTACTTGTTTGTTGCTTAATCGGGACGATTCTTAACAGATCCAAATTGCAGAACGGGGAAGCTCTAGAGACATCTACATCCCAGCTATTATCCAATTAATTAACTCCTCTCCTGAAAAGCAACAAAACGCATGGGAAACCGCAGAAACTTCATCATTATTCTCTAGTAACTTTCATTAGAAACAGTCACTTACCTCAAGGCATCTTTAAGTACATCGAACCCACTAACCATTCAAGTTCATTTCTAATCTCTCCTTCAATGCTCAAGTCGCTTCACTCCCTCATGGATTCCGTCCATCTTCAGTCGGCATCTACTGCTCCCTCGGCGCCAGAAGGAACCATATGCATCAGATAAGTTGTCTCACTCTTTTTGATTCCCTCTGTAGCTATGATATGAGCAACCTTGTTAGATTCTCTATGGATAAATCGAAATACACACGACCCAAAACCTAAACTTAGTTGCTTAGAGTCTTTAATATAAGCTTCAATCTCAGATCTGTCTTCTTCGTCCGCTTCCAGTTTACGGATCACTGAATGAGAATCCCCTTCAATTTTAATCTCCTTCAGTCCAAGATGTAACCCAAGATTGAGTGCCTGAAGACACACCATCGCTTCTGCTGCAAAAGTAGACGTATATTCACGTGCATGATTGTTCTTGAGCAAATAACTTCTGCTCTTTCATTTCGAACCACTAACCCAGAGCAAGACTCATTCCTTTGCCTATTAAATGCAGCATCAAAGTTGAGTTTTACCCTTAACCCATTCGGAGCGACCCATCTCTCCATATGTATCCTTCTCACTGGTAAGTGTATACTCAACCCATCAAGTTCCTTAAGGTAGTTGATCACGAAGCCTGCTATTTTAGAACCCGATTTCATCTCTCTTTCATGAATGAATCTGTTTCTTAATGTCCATATCGCCCACATTACACATGCTATCATCTTGCATTTAGCCATAGAATTGAATAAAAAAATGTTTTTAATCCATTCTTTGAAATCTGTGTTTGCATCTGCAATAGACCAGGTAATATTTAACTTCTCCCGTATCTCCTTTGTTGTAGAACACTACTTAAACAAGTGTTCCCTCATTTTCGCTCTAGTCTAACATCTTCGGTAAGTGGGGGAACCCATCATCCTTCTAAAGTGTAGATTACTATAAGTAGGCAAATAGTTACAGGAAATCTTCCAGTTTGTAATTTTAATTTTTGGGGGTAGATCTAAGTTCCACAATTTCTTGTAAAATTGTCTGTAATTAAACTGTTCTTGGTTCCGTTCATCGTGTAAAAGATACTTATGCCCTCTACGGACCGGATACTTCCTCGTTGGCTCATCGCGTCAGATGATATGGTTCTCATACAGATTCATGGATAAAGGAATGCATAAGATCCTCTTCGCATCCTTTTCCGTAAAGGTATTACAAATCAACTCAGCATTCCATTTTCTTGTATTGGCATCAATCAAGTCTGCAACTTTAATTAGGCTCGAATTAACATTCATATTCTAAAATCTAAAATCATCATTTTTAGGAACCCAAGCATCTCTCCAGATAGAAACTTTCCTCCCATCGCCAATCCTCCAGCTCAAACCCTTCAAGAGAGGCCATTTTGCAGTCATAAGCTCTGCCAGGTAAAAAAAGGCAAATTTCCTAAACTGAAATTTAAAAAATCAGAGTCTTTAAAATATTTGGCCAACCCTGTTTGGTTAATAATGCAATGTTAAAAAAAGACAAATTACGAAAACCCATACCACCCTCTTTCTTAAGTGCATATAAAGACCTCCACTCACACCAGTGCATGCCTCTCTTCTCTTGACTTTTTTTCCACCAGAAAAACCTTATTTATGTTTTCCATTTCCATGCAAAAAGATTTTGGCAAAAGAAAGTAAGACATTGTGTATGTAGGAATTGCTTACAAAACAGCTTTGATAAATGCCTCTCTTCCATCTTGTGAGATATGTCTTATACTCCAGCTGTTTATCTTCTGTTTCAATCAGTCTTTCAAACCTTGGAATGCTATTTTCCTTCTTCAACCCACCATATTCAGTAATCTTAAGTATTTCTCCGGATCTGTCGAACAACGAACATTAAGTACCTTTGCTCCTAAGAATTTCCTTTCCAAACTTGCTAATCTCATCAGTGCAGATAACCTCTCTCCACAGAATAGAAATAAGTAAGGGCTTAAGGGATCCCCTTGACATAGTCCTCTCGATGGATTAAAACTTGAACCTTCTTCTCCATTTAGTAAAATTGAATATTGAACTAAACTAATACAGTGGAGAATAAAATCAATAAACGGACCTGTAAAACCCAATTTTGACATCATACCTTTTAGGAAAGACCATTCCATGTGATCATAAGCCTTGCTCATATCTAGCTTTAGAGCCATAAATCCTTTTCACCCTGATCTTTTATTCTTGAAAGAATGAAGTACCTCATACGCTAGCAACACATTGTCAGTTATAAGTCTGCCTAGCACAAAGGCACTCTGAGAATCATCAATACAAACATCCAGAACCTTTTGTAGTCAATTGGCAACTATCTTGGCAATAATCTTATAGATAACCGTACAAAGGCTAATTGGACGAAATTTTTTTAGATTGAGAGGATTTGCAGTTTTTGGAATTAAAACTAAGTGAGTTCTATTGATTTCATCCAAAGATTTACCATTATTCAGAATATCCAAATAGAAAACGCTAGTATCTTTACCAATAATATGCCAATACTTTTGATAAAATACTGTCGGAAAACCATCCGAACTTAAAGCTTTTGTAGGCCCCATTCCTTTCAACGCCTCAACTATTTCCTCTTCTGTGTATGTAGCCATCAAGCTTTGATTCATTCTATCAGAAATACAACAATGTACCCCTGAAAGAATATGATCCAAATTGCTAATTCCTCTAGAAGAAAATAAGTCCGTAAAATAGTCACGAGCGATATTTTTAGTCTCAATACGATTCGTAGCTAGAGAACCATCATTCCCTTGTAATCCTCGAATACGATTAGTATGTCATCACTGAGAAGCATAATTATGGAAAAACGAAGTGTTCTTATCTCTCATTTTCAGCCAATTCACTCTCGCTCGTTGTTCCCAATATCTTTCCTCTTTATCCATCTCCATATCCAGATGTAATTTGACATCAACGAGCTCAGCCAAAGATTTTCTGATCACTCATAACTATTCAACTCTTCAAGTCTCTTTGTTAATCTTTTCACATCTCGTCCTCTTTTGTGCTTAATCTTACCTGCCCAATTTTTCAACCCATTAACAAGAGTTGAAATGCGATTTTGAAAAGAACCCGAACTTCCTTCCCACAATTTCCTTATATCTTCCTCACATGACTCCTCTAAAACCCACCAAGCTTCAAAGCGAAACCTTCTAGGTCTTTTACCCATTCTTTCAGCCTTCATCTCAATACGCAATGGACAATGGTCCGAGAAAGAATGAGGTAGATGCCTCAATGAGTAAGTTGGGAAACGTTGTAAGCATGCATCAGTAGCAACCCCTCTGCCAATTCTTTCTCTTATATTTCTTTCCATTGCACAACCCCTCTCCCAAGTAAACCACGTCCCAGAAAAACCAATGTCTCCCAATTGAAATTCCTCCAACATTCTACGAAATACCTCTATTCTAGCTTCCTCCATTAACAATCCTCACTGTTTTTCATGCGCAAAGAGAATATCATTGAAGTCACCACCAACCAGCCATAAAAACTCGTAACTAATTTATCCTTTACATCCGGTGCCCCATAAAAACTCGTAAATCTCCATCATGAATTTCTTTCCGCTTCTTGAATTTCAACATCAATATGATTTTTTAAGAGGCTTTTCAAAGTAACTAAATGTCCCCCATTCCACCCTATACTTAAACCCCCACGTGTACCATTAGCAGGAACGTCAACACCATTAAAAAACCCACACCATCTCCTAACATTCTCCATTCTATTAGTATTCAATTTTGTCTCCATAAAGAAGATAATTTGGGGATGATAAATTTTCAGCATATGCTGAAGTTTTCTTACTGCTCGCAGACTCCCCAATCTACAAACATTCTAGCAAAATATTTTCATTTCTTCCGGTTAGCATACCCACTAGCAGCCGTCGATATTTGTTGAAGATAAGTTGAATGCCCACCTATAATGTCCAACAATCCTAAACAGTAGAAACGTTAGAGATCAAAGAATCAAACCTTTGTCTCTTTTTACCTTCCTTATTGACAATTTGATCATCTTCTAATTCACATTCCATAATTGTCAAATCCAATCCGTTAGCAAGGCCCACCCCAGTTGGAACTTTTCTTAATTCATCACCATTCAAACTAGTCCCCAACTGTTGACTTTTACTAGTCACCTAATCCTTCCTAGCATTATGGCATGATTTCTGCCTCTGATGTAGACCATTCAAAACATCTGTAAATTTGGTACCTTCCAAATTAATTCTAAGAATTGGATTAATATTAGCCCATGATCCTTTCTCTTGATTTTGCCTTGAATTTTGGCCAGATTGCTGCCCAAATCGTGTCTTTCCAAAAAAAAATTCTCCCTCCTCCCTTAGCCAGATACTATTTGCAATAGTAGCCTTCCGCGGCTGAGCCCTCAATGTCAAATCCTAGCCCATCTCTATTTCCTGCATCCCATATTGTAACCTCATTGGGCAGAAACTATCACTATGGCCTAGGAAGCCACATAAGAAACAAAACAAAGTTAATTTTTCATACTTGAACTTTGCATAAGTAAAATTTGAATCGGAGATAATAAATTTTTTTCTTTTTTCCAGAGGCTTTCGAACATCAATCTGGACTCGGATGCATAAATAATTTTTGTAGTCGTTAGATAACTGCTTCATATCATATTCTAGATATTTTCCAATAAAATTTCCAAATTGCACCGCCATTGAATCTTTGAAAAACCCCGGTGGCAAATCATGAATCTGAACCTACCAATCTGAGTACACTAATGGAATAAACATCGGATCTTCATTCTCCTGAATCCTATGGAAAATTATTAGATGATTATTGAAAGTCCAAGGAGCGCCTGTAATTACCCGATTAATATCCAATTTATTAAAGAATTTGAATAGAAAACGTTTTTCACCCAAATCTAATATTTGCTCTCGCTCCAAAGGGTACCAGATATTCTCCATCCTACCAAACAGAAAGCATCCTACCAAATAGAAGCTATACGTTGAACTTTGTGATTCAACCTTATTCGGAATAGAAAAAGCTTCTTCTTCACCATCCTCCAAACTCAGATCCGTTAGACTCCGTTCCATCACTTTCCTGCAACAAAGACAAAAACTTTCCACGACACAGAATAACAAATACCAAGAACAAAGAAGCATAAAGAAAGACACAACTGAAAAGAGAAATCAAAAAGAAAAATAAAAAAAATGTGCCAGTCAGCAGACAAAGACGTGCCAGAAGGCAGAAATCAACAACCCACCATAGTGGCGGACATATTTTCTTTTCTAAAGAAACATGACGGACTGTAGCATATCTACAATTTTCAATTAGAACTCATTTTGATACATGAATTTTGATTTTACATCATCAAATCATTTCAATGTATTGTTTTTAATAATTGCCCCACATTTAACAATTATTTAAGATGAGTTTGTTGTATTTATTAATAAAAATATATTAAATTATTTTGTATTAAAATTTATTTATTTTTATGATAATAAAATTAACACATAATAATTGACAAATAAAACATTCGAAAACTACTACACAAATAATTTGTTATATATCAATGCTTTGATGGTTCAATTAGGTAGTATAACTAGGTCTATACCAACGGATTACTTATACGTTAGTATATAATGAACCTATACCATCACATCTTATTATTGTTGGTATAGGAATATCTATAACGCCAAATTAAATTTATTTGTTAGTATAAGTCTTATGTATACCAACTGTTTCATTAGTATAGGATGTGTTCTAAAAAGATTAAAATATGTCCTAGGTTTCTTTACTTTTTGTAAATTTAATATTTAATATTTATACTTTTATTTTTAGAAATTTAGTCCCTCTACTTTTTAAAAATTTTAAGTCTAGTTGTTAACACTATTAAAATTATCTTGCTAAGTCTAGGTTAATTATAAAACTTAGCAGTGTTAATTATTGAAATGTCACAACAACAAATTTATCAACAAGATCAAGACAATTTAATCCCTATCAATTTTGAAAGTGAGCAACTAAGGACAAAAAAGATTATTTTAATTTTTTAAATAGGGGCCAATTTGCTCAATTCAGAAATTGAGAGAGACTAGAGATGGTTTTTTATTTTATTTAATTGTGAGGCATGGTTAGGTAGTGTTCATTATTGTGGGCAATTTACCAATAAAAGCCTTTTTTTTCAAAAATTATCGAAATGGGCCCATTATTTAATTATTTACTGGAATGGTCCTTTTTTTGCGAAATCGCATCCACGTCAGGGCGATGACAGGGAACGCGCCAGGAAATCGCGTCCACGTCAGCGCGAGTTGCTGACGTGGACGCGATTTCGACCCGCGCGTGAACAGTACCCAACGGTCAAAAATTTGACCGTTGCCCCCCCAATTGTCAAAAAAAAACTATAAATACCCCCACCCTTTTTATTTTTCTATAAACAAATCCTCTCTCATATTTCCTTTCAATTCCTCTCAATTTCCTTCCAAAATTCTCTCAATTTCCTTCCAAAATTCTCTTAAATCCATATTTAATTTCAATTTCCTCTCAATTTCCTTCCAAAATTCTCTCAAATCCATATTTAATTTCAATTTCCTCTCAATTTCCTTTTATAAAATAATTTTAAAATTTTTTATATTTTTATAAATCGTAAAAATTTGTACGATTTCATCAATGGCCGGATCATTGACTCGTCTTGATAGGCATCACATATCGATGGAACAAATGAAAATGGTAAGTGTTAAATTTAATTTTTAAATATTATTTAAGAATTTTTTATTTATGCATTTTTCGATAATTATTAATTTATTATTTGTTATAAAAGTCTGTAGATCGGGTATTGGAATGCAATATCCGAAATATGCATGCTCCTCCATCACCGTTGGTAGAGAACTACCTGCGGGAAGCGGATTTCTGGCACGTGGCGGCGGTACACCGGGATGCAAGTTGGACCCGAAACTGATCAGTGCGTTGATCGAGAGGTGGAGATCCGAGACGCACACATTCCATCTTCCATGTGGAGAGTGCACTATCACTCTAAAAGATGTTAGTCTGCAGTTAGGATTGCCGGTGGACGGACACCCAGTCACCGGGTCTGCCCAATCTAGCAATTGGGAGGCGGTGTGCTACGAGCTTTTGGGCACTATTTCGAAGAAAATGGAGGGAGGTAAGGTCGAGATGGGCTGGTTACGTGACACATTCCTTGATCCGGATGAAGATTCAACAGAAATTGAAAGAATCCGATATGCTCGGGCATACATTCTTCAATTAATTGGAGGTTATCTGATGCCCGACACATCACGGAGCCGTATACATCTAATATGACTGCTAAAACTCGTTAATTTTAGAGCAGTCGGGGAATTGAGTTGGGGGTCTACCGTCTTGGAAACATTATATCGGGAGATGTATGGGGTGACGCGACCGAGGAGAGCAAACATCGGAGGTTGCCTATCACTACTGCAGTCATGGGTACAGTTTCGCTTTCCATTTCTACGTCCTCGAGTGAACCACCCATATACATTCCCACTCATAACGAGGTAAATTTTATTATATTACATTTTACAATTGTTATGTAAATTTTTAAAAATAAAAGTATGCTAAAAATTTATTTAATTTTTACTCATATACATTTTACTCATAACGAGGCAAGTTATGCTCGATTACCGTCTTCTCTTGAAGATATACGGTTTTTATTGGACCAACGGTCGGAAGCAAAAGTAAGTATTATTGCAAATAGATATTTCCATACATTCGTTATTCGATTGATATTTAGTATTTAGTATTTAGTATTTAGTATTATGTATATAACTAATATTTCTATCATGTTTATATAGTTTCAATGGACACCATACGAGGATCCGGCAATTCGGGCAGTAATCCCGGAAGAGTTTTTACAAAATCCACAAGCTTGGCACGTGAAAGTCGTGTTGGTCAACTATGCAACCGTGGAGCCGCACCAGACAGACAGAGTGCTACGATAGTTTGGATGTAGACAACCTATTCCGGTGGATCCTGAGGTGTTTGATGATCAACATAAAGTCGACCTTCGACAATTGAATACGGATTGGACGAGATACTGGTCTGAGTACATGGAAATGTGGGGAGATCAGTATGAATATCTACCTACTCAGGAACCAATCATCGTTCCAAAGTTATCGTGCGTTCCAGAATACATGCCATGGTTTAGGATCCATGGCAAGTCGTATTTACTGATGCCAGAGGAGAGGCATCAGCAAATACGTGTCAAAAGGGAAAGACGCGGGCCTCTAAATTCAAGACGACAAGACGAAGGCAACCCCTCAATGAGTCCCAAACATTCACCCAACTCATCATCAGCGGCCATGCAATCACCAGGCCCAACGAGAGCACCGACGCAGCAGTTCAACCGATGATACCCACACAACCTCCTTTTCAGATGATGCCAGGTGCGTTTTCTAGCCCTTATATGTTCCTTAACCCTTATATATATCCTTTTCCGAGTCCTATGGCAGGTTGGAGCCAAATGCCCGGTTCAACTCCATTTCCTGTTATCCTGAGCGGACCGCCGATGTATAGGCCAGCGGCGCACGAGGGATCGCAAGGGGGGCCGTCGGGGAGCTCTCCTTTTTACCAATCCCCACCAACGTATGGGTTTCAAACACCGTCGTTGTTCTTGATGCAAACACCTCCACATACACTATTCTTTGAAGGTGGATCATCGTCCCAAGTCCGACAACCAGATACCGAACCGGAAAAACCAGAATCCCCACTGGAGGAACAACAACCGCCGCCGGAAGCTAGAGAAAGGAGGAATCCAGCGCGTAACTGTCAACGACTGCCATGTGGCACTGAATCCCCCGGGCATAGACATTGATTGCCGTATTTAAATTTATTTGTACAAATATTTTGAATATTTTGATATTATTTTAAAATAGAAATGAATTAAAAACCCTAACCCTAACTTAATTTAATTAAAAACCTTAACCCTAACCTAATTTAATTAAAAACCCTAACCCTAACCTAATTTAATTAACCCTACCCTAACCTAATTTAATTAAAAACCTTAACCCTAACCTAAATTAATTAAAAACCCTACCCCTAACCTAATTTAATTAAAAACCCTAACCCTAACCTAACTTAATTAAAAACCCTAACCCTAACCTAATTTAATTAAAAACCCTAAACTAAGTTAACAATGTTACATTCACGTAATGTTAGATTTGGAAAAATGTTTTGACTGGTACCAACAAATAATAATTTTACATAATTTGATACTTTTACTAACCATTAATACAATTTTTTGACTTAATAATTTTACATTCACATAATGTTAGATTTGGAAAAATGTTTTGACTGGTACTAACAATTAATAATTTTATATAATTTGATAATTTTCCTAACCATTAATACAATTTTTTGACTTAATACAATTTATCAATTAATAATTTCACAAACTTAATTTTTTTACAATTACATTCAACTATTGTGATTAGGGCATGATCGACTTGTATGGTCTGGATTCCTACACCATCTGCACAACTTCGTTTGACTGGTTGTTTCTCGGATATCCATATTGTTACGTATTCTAGTCGAATAAGGTCGACCCTTTGGTTTGCGACGTAATTCTCTATCCGGTAACAGCTTAAAAGGAGCAAGAGATACGGGCGGCCACTTACGTTCATCTGGAACCGGTGGGAAAACGTGTCTCCATACGTTGTACATGTTTTCTAATTTGTACACTTCGTCCACATAACTCATCGGATCCAGACGGAGTTTCTGACAAGTTGCAATAACATGAGCGCATGGATAACGAAGTGCATCAAGCATCTCACAGTCACAAGTCCTATTTCGTAAGTGTACACGATATTGCTCGCCAACAACATCTTGGTGCGGTCTGTCAAACTCTGTCACGCGAAACCATAAATTGTCTCGATCGTGAGACACTGTGTGCATGGTGTTTGCCATCGCCTTGGCCTTGTTAATTTCTTGAACTACCTTACTGCACCATACATGGCCTCCCTGTATCTGGTCTGCATAACTTGCTGCTCGCTTTGGAAATAGCGCCGCCAAACAAAAATATGCCTCTCGCACAACCGATGTTATCGGTAGATGGAGCGTTCCTTTAAGAACAAAATTTATGCATTCTGCCAGGTTCGACGTCATATAGCCATATCGTAGGCCGCTGTTGTATGCTTGTGCCCACTGTTCGAAACGTATGTTACAAAGGTAGTCCGCCCCTTCTCCGTTTTGGGATCGTAAAATTGCCAACATCTCGTGAAAATGATCTTTATTTATTTCATACCCTGCCAATATAAGATCATAGCGAATAATTTATACCACTTCTACCAATAAAACTAATTTAAATTGACAAACGAAATAACACGGATATAGATTAAATACCCATGTTGGTCACTTGTCGTCGTTCGCTCTTAGATGGATATTGCCTGTAATAGTTCGAAGTAACGTGTCTTAGGTAATATCTATGGTGTGTACGCTGCCATAAGCTTCCCTCTCTATCAAATGCAGCTAGTATACCGGTGCCCCAATCTGAAATAACACAGATATCAGGTTGGGGGCACACATGCCTCCTTAACCTAGAGAGAAAGAAATCTCAGTCATCAGACGACTCCCCCGGTGTTATTGCAAATACAATTGGAAGAATTCTCCCACCGCCATCCTGTGCCACTGCAAGTAATAGCCGATGAGTATACCTACCGAACATGAAGGTACGGTCAATTTGTACCAACGGCTTGCAGTATAGAAATGCGTCTCGACATTGCTTAAAGGTCCAAAACAGGTGTTTGAACACTCGGCATCCACGTAGCAATCGGCCGTTGTAGTACGCATGTTCCGTTTCAAGGTCTGTAATGGCACTAGGGACTTATCTCTCTAGCACCTGACACCACTGTCATATTTCATTATATGAGGCGTCCCACCCACTATGCATCTTCTCCAACGCCTTTTGCTTAGCTATCCAAACCTTGCGGTAAGAGGGCGTGTACCCCATTTGGCTACGGATATTAGCAATTAACACCGGCACTGAAGTCCTAGGATCTGTTTTTATCGTGGGCAGTATCAAGCTAGCTAACATAGCTGAATCCATTTTGGGATGATCTTATGAAACACCTACAAAGGGAGTACATTAAATAATGCAACATTGCATAATAAAAGTATTATTCAGATATAGTAAATACTGTACCTGTAACACATGTATGTGGACCTTTGTACTTTTTTATCTCCTACAACCCTGTCCTTTTCCTTAACGAGGCGTAGATTTTCCATGAACATGTGCCGTCTTACACTGTACAGTTCACCTCAAACTTATCAGATTTTGATTTAACGACGTGGTAGTTAACGCCATTTTTGATGCTATGTTGTTTCAAAGCACCAATAAAACTATCATTGTTGGTAAATTGATTACCAACTTCAAGTTCACCGAAATCTACCCCCGAACTTGTACGATCACGCAACCGGTGTGGTAGATCTGGAAACTCTAACGCATCATCTGCAGACAGATCGACATTATGCATGTGGGCTGGAGGTGAGTATGCTCTGAATCGTGGATTTTCTTCCTCATATGAACTCCTTTCAGCATCTTCAGCTTCTGTTGGAATAGGCACCGGTTCAGAAAATAAGCCAACTTCTGCACCATTCGGCCCGGGCTCTCGAGGTGGATCCACATCGGAGTCATCTTCTAACCCACAATCATCTGCAGTGTACGAGGTCCCCTCACCAGTTGACGTCGTAGGGAGTACATCATCACTTCTTTTGGGCATTTGATAACGTCCCCAATTGGATGTAGATTGCCACCCGCTAGAACTTGATGCCGCTCCCCAGTACGTATTTCTAGCATCAAACATCGAGCCACTGACGTACATGTCCTATCCACCGACAGAGTGTCTTGCAGGGGATGTGCATTCGACACCGCTACCGAACATGGGTTGTCCCGTATTTTGTAACCCGCTGACCGAGTGTCGGCCAGGGGTGGTGTATACATCTTGAACACCGGTCGCTGGTACATCAGTTGGCGATGTAAATTGTACATATAACTCAATATAATGTGCTCCACTAGCAAGATGAGTCTGCACCATTGCCTCAAAGCTACGAGCACCTTTTATGTCGAATGAGTCATATGTCACCGGATCAACAGAAGAACAAAATCGATACGTGATAGACAGAACTTTCATTGGCGTCGTTCCGAAAATTTTACGCCTAATCCTTTTACGAAGTTCTGTCAAATCTATGTTCTGGTTAAAAACCAGTCCCACCGTATTCTCCGATAAAAAAACAACACCATTCTCGGTGTGGCAAACCTCACCATCGTAGTAAATAACAGCACTAATACGTTCACTCATATTTGAAACTCTAACCTTCTTAGCCTCTCTAAATTGTTTCTGCTATGACTTATGCATTCTGAGAACATTTTCTGCCTAATTTATAGCCTCAGCCCAAACATGCTACTGTAGCAAAAGTGCATCCACGAGGGCGCAATTTCACAAATTCTTCTCAAATAGCATCCTGCTAGAAGCGATTTTATACTATTTTCTCAGAAACGTCAAAAAAATAATTATTTTTTCCGTGACCTACTGTAGCAAAAGCGCGTCCACAAGGGCGCGATTTCACAAATTCTTCTCAAATAGAATCCTGCTAGAAGCGATTTTATACTATTTTATCAGAAACGTCAACTCGAAATTATTTCTTCCAAGACCTAAAACCCTTAAAAGCTTGAACCCTAAACCCTAAAAGCCAAAAAAACCTAGCGTGGGAAAAACCGCGAAACCGCGAAATCGCGTCCACATGGACGCGATTTCGCAGAAAAGGACCATTCTGATAAATAATTAAATAATGGACCCATTTTGGTAATTTTTAGAAAAAAGGGTTTTTATTGGTAAATTGTCCCATTACTGTAGCCATAATGGGATTTGTACAAATTAATGCAAAAAATATATAAGGAAAAAATTAATTTCGTAAAAAAATGAAATTACAATTAAATACATAAATAATTATATAAATAAATAGGTATATATTAAATATAATAATAAATAGGTAGAAGGATACAATTAAAATACATAAATAACGATAAAAATAATAAGATGAAACAAAATATTGAAATAAAATTAAACTTCAAATCAAATATAAAAATTAAGCATTAAAATTAAAATTACATATAAGATATATAATTAAAATAAAATTATAAACTACATTTAATATATAAAAGTAAAAGTAAAATTAAAACTATATTTAAAATTAAAAAGAATTACATTAAACTAAAAAAGGACCTGAATATAAATTATGTAAACAAAGAAATACTAAATAAGGAATTTAACCCTCTCCATTTTCTTCACGAAGGGTCTTTTTGTTTCATTGAAAATGACTTTAGGAAAATGATTTTTAGAAAATGACTTACTTTCCTGAAAAAGTTAATATTTTCTGGTTATTTGGATAAATCTTTGTAAAATATATTCTGTTGTTTAACATATTTTTTAAAAATATTTCATAAAAGTTGTTTTCAATTAAACAGACATACATTTGAAATTTTTTTTATCTTTTTATTGTTTAATTGAGTTTATTTTATATCTATAAATTTATATATTTATATTGTTTTTGCATATATTAAAAATAATTTATTAAATTCAGGTTCATTACAACGTCAGTTTTTAGTTACATGACTACCAAGTGAGTATTTTTTATTTAAAAATGTGGTATCAATAAAATTGACAAAAAAAATTAAGAATGTCAACAGTTGGACTTGATTTTCAAATCTAAAAAGTACATGGACTAAATTCTTAAAAATAAAAGTATAGAGACTAAATTATAAATTTGTGAAGAATACATAGACTTATGACATATTTTAACCTTTATACTAAAAAATATTTATTATTAATATATTTATAATTGTAATAAATATTTATTATTCAAATATTAATATTGAATATTTTAAATAGTATGTGAAGAATATTATTTAAAATTATTATTTTTAAAAATTTATTATCAAAATAAAATTAAAATATTAAATAATTTATTATATGACTAAAGATAAAGAATTAAATATGTATGTTTAATAATATTGAAAAATATAATAATATATATTAATATTTTATTTCCCGAAAAATGATTTTCTGAAAATGGTGGTTTAATCGTGTAGGTGGTGACGGTTTCATCAGGGTGATAGAAGATTTTTGAGTTAGCACATGCAAACTCGAAATCAAAGCTAAAAGAAGAAAAAGGTAAATTCTTTTGTTTCTAAGAACTTGATCAGAGAAACAGAAGCTTTTGTAATTAATCTTTTTTTTATTCAAGTTGCTTACATTTTCACAATATGTTTAAGCTAATATTTATAGTTACCAAAATGTCGAAGGAGTGATTTTGTAATTAATCTTTCTTTCCTTTTTCATGTCAATATATCGTGTTTGGTTGGCTGTCATTACCATTGTTTGGTTCAGTGGAATGAGCTATTACGAGCGAATGCAGCCATTGTTGAATAGGGGGCATTTCTATTCCGTTTCTTCTCCACAAAATAGCTGATTCGGTGCCCAATAATTCCATTTTACCCTCCCCAATAATTCCTTTCGTTTTCCTCTGTCTCTTTGCCTCTGTTTTTTGTGATTTTGAAATCCCTTGCTTCATCGAAGACTCATTTGAGGTATCAATCTTTACTTCAACTTTGTGTTTGCCTTTTCATCTCTGTTTTAGTTTCAGATATATGTTTTTTTACTTGTATTTCAGTGGGTTGTTCTTGTTAGCTTAAAAACAATGTTTTATACCTCCCATACAATGGCAAAATCTTGAGTGGAACCTGGTTTTGGGTCTGTGATTTTTCTTTTTAGCCCCAACAAACATTTTAGAGGTCAACTAGAATTCTGATACACACTATTGAGAATATTGGAAAACCAGAGTGAAAATGGAGAAGCAAAGGAAAGATGGAGAGGTAGAGGCAGTCCCGGTAGTGATAGGTGGCATGGTTTTGGACATTCAAGCCACTTCTTCAATTCCTCCACATCCAAGAACCACTTGTCCTGGCCAGGTCTCTTTCTCATCTCTCTCTCCCTTCCTTTTTGTCCTTTGATTTATTGAAGTAAGGAATAATTTGTTCAGATATATTATGTACAAGGCGGCGTGGCCAGGAACATAGCCGAATGCATGACAAAACTTGGAGCTCAGCCTTTTATGATTAGTGCTTTGGGATTTGACATGCCAGGTCATTTCCTTTAAACCTTTCTCTAATGCAGCCTTATGATAATCTATACATTTTTCATAATATGGTTTACCAGGAATCAATTTGTAATATCTCTGGTAATCCTGAATATCATGTAATTATCTGATATCCATGGAACCTTGGTGCAGGAAAAAAATCTGAATAATCTAGTTTGATCACTGAGATACATATGCGCTTACCTATGCCCAATTTTATTTACATCAAAATATGTCTTAACCACCAGATTTGGGCTATTCCCTTCACCATTTCCTTGATACTAATATTTTCTCTTTCTTTCTTATCAGGAAATTTGTTGTTGGAGCATTGGAAATCTGCAGGACTACGGACAGAAGGTCAACCTTCGTATTGAAATTCATTTGTTCGTCATTTATTATGGTTGTTTTTTTATCTGCGGCAGCTACATGGTCATCTTAGTCCTGTTAATGTGATATATACTGCAGTCAGCTTGATCGAACTTCTTGTATTTCTAAAGAAACAGTGCTGATGTGACGAGCCACTTTAGTTGGGTTTCTGTGACATCTTACAGCTTTAAGTTTTTTGTTTGAGATGTACCAAAAAACCAGCTACATATACTCCACTTGTTTTTGGTTTTCAAGCAGGCATTAGGAAGCACAAGGATATTAAGACTCCCACAGTCTGTCATATACTTGATGTTACTGGAGAGGTGGCGGCTGGTGTTGCCAGTGTGGAAGCAGTTGTAAGTAGTGTTTGAACAAATTGTTTGTTTTATATATAACTAAAAGTAGTAACTTGTATAAGTTTTAAGAACTATACTTAAAATTTGAACTTCTTTGTACTCATGTGCGTGTGTTTTGACTTAATGCAGGAAATGTTTCTTACACCCGAGTGGATTCAACGATTCAAGCACACAATACATTCTGCTCCTCTATTGATGATTGATGCAAATTTGAGTCCTCCTGCTTTAGAAGTTTCTTGTCGACGTACTTTTAGAACATCACTTTAGATTTGTCTCTCCCCTGGGTTGGTCTTCAGCTTTCTGCTAACTATTACAACTTCTATTCATCACATGTTTGTTTGTTTTTCTGCAGTAGCAGCTGAGTCAAACGTCCCAGTGTGGTTTGAGCCTGTATCAATTGCAAAATCTAAAAGAATTGCTCCGATTGTAAAGTATGTGAGTATGCTTGTTTTGTGCAGTTTTATACTAATCCGTGATACTGTTTGTAAGTTACAGTTGAGTGCTTTCCTTGCAGTTATCTCTCTCTTGCTATCTTTTGGTTACTAATCAAGAGGTTTTCTGCAGATTACTTTTGCTTCACCTAATGAAGATGAACTAATTGCTATGGCAAATGCTTTATCTTCTCAAAATTTATTTCGTCCAATTGAAAGGAATAATTGTTCTACGGATACTTTGTTCCAGATGCTGAAACCAGCAATCTGGCTTTTGCTGGAGAAGGGTGTCAAAATTCTTGTTTTGACTATTGGTTCAGATGGTGTACTTTTATGCACTAAAGGGGAATCAATCTCCTGGAGAATTTGTCTGGAAAAGACGCAGCAACATGGATTTAGTCGACAGTTATTTGAAAATATGACATCAAGCTGTCCTTCAAATTTGTATTCTGATTCTAAGGTTCTTGAGAGAAGCCCAAATTTCTTAGCTGTGCATTTTCCTGCACTCCCTGCATCTGTTGTAAGGCTTACAGGAGCTGGTGATTGTCTAGTCGGTGGAATGATTGCATCCCTTTCTACAGGTTTAGATGTGATGCAGAGTGTAGCAATTGGTATAGCTGCAGCCAAAGCTTCGGTTGAGGTGGACAGCAATGTACCTTCTCAATTTAGTTTGCCAACAATTACAGGTACCTTTGATTTTAGATCATCACTGCTTTGGGTATTGGTTAAGCATTAATCTGCAACTTAAATATTTATCTGAATAATGTGGAAGTAAATGCCATTCCACTATGCAGGTGATGCCAGGATTGTATATTCAACTGCCAAACTTTTGCAACATCAATCTAAGCTGTAATGTCCAAAGAAGGGGCATGGAGTTTTGGTAAACACCCAAAGTTAGAGCTATATGTGCTTTGCCTCTTTTATTGTTATACAAAAAAAACCCTGGAAATTGCGACTTGAGCTTTTATACACCATATTTGCAGAATAAATAGCAATGCAGCCTTATATTTTGTTGGCATGACTATATCTTGTTTTCTCAGTCTATTATTAAACTGAATGGAACATATACTGATCTTTGTTGTTGTAAGGAATTGGATTGCCTTTGTTACTAAGGTATTGTTTGTTTTGGGGATATGAAGTTTGTTTCTCATGGTTTTACTTTTTTGAAATGCATCCGGATAAGGGTGAGCTTTGTTTTCCGAAACCATGATCCAATCCTTGACTAGATAACATGTGATCATTTTTTAACTCAATAATCATGGATTCATGTGTTTTCAGTTTTTTTTTCCCAAAATTTTTGCTTTTACCGATGCATACTATTAAAATGCTTTGCTTGTGAGTTGTCAGCTTTCATTTTCCAGCTTCGAGTTTGTCCTTAAAGATATTCTTCAACACATCATAGCAATCGAAGATAACGAACTTCCAACTCATAATCAAGAATTACAGCATGATATAGGATTGGACAAATCTTCCACATTTCGTAAAAACAATATTTTAATATAATTTAATATAAAAAATATTAAATTAATTTATATAAAATATGCTAAATATTCTAATATAATTTATTATAAAATATTAAATTAATTTATGTAAACTATGTTAAATCTTTTAATATAAAATATTATTTCCAAATTTCAAAAAATATAAAATAAAACATTTTATGTTTGAATATTATAGTTTGATAGAAAATATTATTCTTTAATATTAAATTGATATGGAAAATAAATTAAAATGTTAAAGGGCATATTCGTCATTTGAGGATTTTTTTTTTGCTATTACATATCTATTCCTGTAAACCAAACGTATAAATATTATTACAATACTCATTCCATTTTATTCAACCAAACCACTAATACGCATATTCAATTCTATTACAGTCCAATTCTATTATAGTGAACCAAACATGTCATTAAAGCATGTTTAGTTGGCTGTCATTACCATTCAATTAAAGCCTAATTTTGCGGGTCTACCACCAAACCATTTTTTGGTTCAATGGAATGAACTATTACGAGCTAATCAACCCATGGTGAATAGGGGCTAATGCAGGGAATAATGGGCATTTCTATCCCGTTCCTTCACAAAATAGTTGATTCGGTGCCCAATAATTCCATTTTACCCTCCCCAATAATTCCTTTAGTTTTCCTGTCTCTTTTCCTCTATTTTTTGTGATTTTAAAATCCCTTGCTTCATCGGAGACTCATTTTAAGTATCAATCTTTACTTCATATTTGTCCTGTTAACCTAAAAACAATGTTTTATACCTCCTATACAATGGTACAATCTTGAGTGAAGCTAGATTTTGGGTCTGTGATTTTTCTTTTTAGCCCCAACAAGCATTTTAAAGGTCAACTGGAGTTCTGATACATACTATTGAGAATATTGGAAAATCAGGGTGAAAATGGAGAAGCAAAGGAAAGATGGAGAGGTAGAGGCAGTCCCGGTAGTGATAGGTGGCATGGTTTTGGACATTCAAGCCACTTCTTCAATTCCTCCACATCTAAGAACCACTTCTCTTAACCGAGTCTCTTTCTCATTTCCCTCTCTCCTTTCCTTTTTGTCCTTTGATTTATTGAAGTAAAGAATAATTTCTTCAGGTACATTATGTACAAGGCGGCGTGGCCAGAAATATAGCTGAACGCGTGACAAAACTTGGAGCTCAGCCTTTTATGATTAGTGCTTTGGGATTTGACATGCCATGTCATTTCCTTTAAACCTTTCTCTAATGCAACCTTATGTTAATCTTTACCTTTTTCATAATATGGTTTACTAGGTTTCAGTTTGTAATATCTTTGATAATTCTGATTATCATGTAATTATCTAATATCCATGGAGCTTGGTGCATGATTTTTTTTGAATAATCTAGTTTGATCAATGAGATACATATGCTCTTACTTATGCCAAATTTTATTTACATCAAAATATGCATCTTAACCACCAAATTTGGGCTATTCCCTTCACCATTTCCTTGATACTAATATTTTCTCTCTCTTTCTTATCTGGAAATTTGTTGTTGGAGCATTAGAAATCTACAGGACTATAGACATGTCAACCTTCCTATTGAAATTCATTTGTTCTTCATTTATGATTTTTATTGTTTACCTGTAGCAGTTAGACGTGTTAGAATTGTAAAATAAATCTAAAATAAAATTAGAACTGTAAATCAGGATCTATCATGTCAAATCATCAAGAATAAAACTAGATGCGGAAGCGTACCTGAATCCATGAATTCTTTCAAGTTTTTCCGGATCTTGGGGATTTGATCTTTCAAATTAGCACACAAGAAATTCAGAGAATATTTGTTCTTTCCTAAGGATGGGATATTAGAAAAGATATCTTGTGTGTAATTTGGAGACCATAACCCTAATACTTATAACCTTGTCATATTAGTTTTAATTCCTAGATTTGATTAGAACTCAATTACTAGAGTATTTACACATATTTGACCCATACTTATTTAATAATTAAAGCCCAATAAAGATTAACTAAATTAGATCACTTTTAATTTGAACTAACCTATCATGATAGTAAATAATAACATGTAATTACTCTTATTATATATGTGATGTCTATATTTTCCAACAATCTCCCACTTAGACCGCATATTTATACTAATTACTCTATAATTATATGTCATTATATAACCTTATGAGCTCAAAATTTTACTATTATACCCAAAAGGTATTCCGAACAATCTCGTCCATTAATTATGTTAACATAGAACCAATGCGACTTTCGTTACATATATCGTAACTAAATCCATCCATGATCATGTATATTAACACAACCAAATAACATAGATCAAGTATGGATGTGTAGCATGGAAATTACATGCAATATGATCTAAACATGTCTATTTCCAACTGGTCCTCCTTAGTGAGATCAAATCTTACCAAAATCAAAGTGTGAATAAACCAAATAAACTTTATTTCTGCAAAAAATAAACTTAATATCTTTAAACTGAAATAATTGAAAATGTGTCTATAACATAAGCATTTAAAAGTACAAACTCCCACTAAAATCAAATATCCTTAAATGACATTACACCCATATGAGCAGTGTGCTCTTATAAAACCTTAGGTGTAGTCCCTTAGTAAGCGGATCCGCAATCATGGAGTTTGTCCTAATATGTTTTATAGGCACCTAACCACTCTGAACTTTTACTTTAACAACCAGGAACTTAAAGTCTATTGGAATAAAAGGCTGCAATTTGTTTTCACAATTTACACCTTAGTGACAAAATCTTGTATCTATATTCCATCAAAACTAGAGTCTGTATACCTGATGATCTCTAACTGATTAGATCTCTGATATGTGAGCATGTAATCTTTTGTTCTCTGAAAATACCTTATAACCCTCTTGGATGCTATCCAATGGTCCAAACCAGGGTTGTTTAAAATATCTGCCTAACATCCCAACAGTGTACATAATATTCTAATGTATACAAACCTGAACATACATTAGACTTCCTATTGCTAAAATGTAAAAAATCTTATGCATTTTTGTAATCTCAAAATCATTCTTAGGGCATTGATTGAGACTATACTTATTATTGACAAGCAGTATGTCATTAACATATAAAATCAAATATAGAACCTTACTCCCACTAAAATTATGGTATATACAATTATCGATAAAATTCATCTCTAAACCGAATGAGATAATCCTTTGGTAAAATTTGTAATACTATTGACGAAAAGTATGCTTAAACCCATAGATGAAGTTCTTTAATTTGAAAATAATTAACTTTGCATCATCAGGCACAAAGTTTTCTAGTTGTACCATATAAATGTATGATTAATGTTACCATTGAGAAACCATTAACTTAATATTCATCTTGTGATACCCAATTCTTGCCCGGGGCCCAAAACTGTTTACAGCCCACATTTGGCTGAATACAAACCAAATACATGAGGCCCAATAAAGCCCAAACCAATAACACTATACAGCCCGAATTTTTCAAGGTCACAGAAACCCTAAGAGGCTGATGGTTTCGGCGCCGCAACTACCCACGTTCAGCAAACCGTTCATCGAGCCAGGTCTTTGCTCACACGTTCGACAGTTTCCACAAGGCCCGTTTCCACGTTCGTTCCACCTGCAAATAAACCACGAATCACATCACAACAGGCAAGGGATAGGAGTTAATTAATGGTTATTAGTTTTGGGTATAAGAGGCCGATTGTAAATCGATTTTGGGGACCAAAATTTTGTATTGAAAATTAAAAAAGAAAATACAAGAGAAAAAAATCAGAAAAGCAATTTTGGGAAAGGTGATCGATTTTGCTCAAATTTTTCTGTTCTTTTTACTGCTTTGTTCTTTCTTTTTTTTTTTCTGGTTTCTTAAAACGAATAAATAAAAAAAAGAGTAAGGAAAGGAGGCTCTTACCAGTGGTGGTGCGCCGTCAATACCCTTGCTGCGCATCGTCTGAATCGGAGTTGAGTAGGGAAGGAGATTTCAGTGAGGAGCAAAGAGGGGAAGAAAGCAGTCCTTGTGGCTGCTGTTGTTGAAAAGGGAAATTATTTTAGGGTTTTAAAATGGGGTTTTATAAGGTTCAAAATGGCTTATTTCCATGATTGGTCCTCCTGTTTTACAATGCCTTTAAATTACTTTTTTTTATTTCTCTTAAATTTTGCTATATCTTTTATTACTGTTTCAATTTAATCCATGTGTTCCACAGCGTTTTGGGTAGTTTGCGAAAATTTCTCTTTTGATCCTCCTCGTGTTGGGCACATTTTAATTCGGTCTTTTTTTTTGTGTGTGTGTTTTCTATTTTTTAACTTGGCTTTAAAATTTCGTTTATTTTCATTTAATAATTAATTTGTTGTTTTTGTTTTTATATTATTATTATACCTATATATATACCCGCATATGTATCTTATTATATATATATACATATATATTTTAAATGGTTTTAACTACATATACATAATTTTATTTTATTCTTAGTTTTGTATACATATATATACGCACCTATATTTATATTTTATAATATTTTTATAGTTTTTATATATTTTATAATCCAAATATATTTTTTTATATAATGTATATACGCTATTCGGCACTTTTATAAATATATTTTTTAATCTTTTTATATGTACATATATGTTCCTATTTTTATAATTACTAGTATATTATGCTTACATTTTTATTTTTATGTAAACTTTATATATATATATATTTTATATTATTTTATTATTTTTGTATACATATATGTACATGCATCAACATCTTATCATACTTTTAAAGAAAAATATATTTTGATTTTGGTCGAAATGCTTAAATCATCATTTTAAAAAAAAAAATTTAAATATTTGGTAATCATGATTCTCGAGAAAGATCGTATCCTAATTTACTGGATCGTGATCATTTTTCGATGAATTTAGAAAGCTAAGTATTTATTTTACAATAAATTCGCAATTTTCAAATAAAACCTTATTCTCGGGAATTCAAAATGTCGGGTCCTAACTTACTGATCGTGACATTTCGTTATCTCGAACTTGTTTTCTCAAATTTTGCAGACCAGAATTATTTTTTTTTGGTGAGCCGATCACACCTTAATAAAGGATCGGTGGCGACTCTAATTTTTGTTTTTAAAGTCGATAACATATTTTTGTTTTCAAAAAAATGGTTTCGACAGCTTGGCGACTCCACTGGGGAACTCGTGAGTCGAGCCATAAATTGATTACTTGGTATGTTTGTGTCGAAAATTAAAGAATTTTTTTAAACCATGATTTCCCTTTTGCATTCATTGGTTTTTCATTGTATATATTTGCTTGATTAGCTTAAGGCTGTTAGTTTATTTGCATTTTGCATTTCATGGTCAATTTTACCCCTCTAAGTGGGAGTGAGAAGCTAGTCCTTCGTGAGGTTTTCACCTCCGTGCAGGGTAGTGGATCGCTTTCAGGATACATCTGTACCTATGTCTTCATGAGATTTTCATCTCCGTGTAGCCATAGGGAAATGTGTCCCCCTGAACTAAACTCGGTCTATATGAGCCTATAATGGGTGAGGATCGAGGAATCTGCTGGTTCGGGTACCCTTACTCTAGAAGTTAAAACCTCATATAGTGAACCTTAGGAACCTACCCTAGGTACAATTACTTTGAACCTTAGTAGACACCTAATTAGGAGTTTTTACTATTTCTTGGTTGTATTGTATTTAATTGTTACTGACTTTTTGTGTTTTACTCTGATTGCATGGCATTACAATTACATGGCATTCCATTATAAAGGTGTTGGTTCATATTCGGTTGCTAAACAGAAAGCTTACCATGGGAAATGGGTTTCTTGATAGAGTGGAGGACAATGCGGCTGTCCGAACTTGGGCTGAGATGACACAGCGCGAAAAAGGTGATAGTTTGGCCGAAGGGTACGTATCAGAATTATGGGACTTCACCCGTGTCAGCGTAGCTCAAAATAACTTGCAGGAGTTGAAGGAGATTTGGGATCAGTGGAATAATGAGGTTAGGCAGTTATTCTATTCAAATTATGGGGATTTACCTTATTTACTTGATATGAAGGTAGACAAGCGTTTTTTTCGAGCTCTTGCCCAGTTTTGGAACCCGGCCTACAGTTGCTTCACGTTTGGAAAGGTTGATTTGGTGCCTACAATAGAGGAGTACGTGGCATTATTTCGGTGTTCGAGGATTCAAGTGACAGAATCTATTCGAAAGCGATAAATGTGCTAACCTTCTTGAGGAAGCTGATGAATATAACGGGGATGAGCGAGCAATGGGTTACAGCTCGGATTAAGCAAAAGGGGGATAGCAGATGCATTCCTTGGAAAATTTTGAAGGACCTCATTTTAGCACACCCAGATACTAGGAAGAAGGTAGATATCTTTGCTTTAAGTATATATGGTTTGGTTGTCTTCCCTAAAACTTTGGGGCATGTTGACGAAGCGGTCACTGACTTATTCGATCGGCTTGATAAGAGAGTTTCACCGGTCCCAGTAATTTTGGCAGAAACTTTCAGGTCACTGAATGCATGCCGAAGAGCGGGAGAGGGTAGATTTATTGGATGTGCACAGCTTCTACTTGCTTGGTTCCATAGTTACTTCTGGAAGGATGATAAGGTTTATATCGGGTCTTCTCTGAAAGCTATTCACCATTGAAAGAGGTAGTGGCTACTCCTAGGAGAGATGACATCTCGGAAGAGAAATGGATGGCAATTTTTCAGAATTTGCAAGAGGAGGATATTGAGTGGAGAGCTCCATGGTTGCTTCCAGATGAGGTCCTATATCTGTGTGGGGATTTCGACTGGGTTCCTTTGCTTGGAAATTGGGGAGCTGTTGGTTATGCCCCATTGTTAGTGTTAAGGCAATACAGGTCAAGACAGTTTGTACCTGCAACTCATGGACTGGCCGAGTGTGAATTCTCGTATAAAGATGATGGTTACAAAAAGAAAGCTCGTGATATGGCCAATGCGTGGAATCAAACTCGCCGAATGAAGAGGTTAGCTGTGGGTCCAATGACAACTCTCGAGTACAACAAATGGTGGGTTAAGAGGATCAATGATAACATTCCTGGACCGAGTCTGAAAAATAGTCAGTCGATAGATGAGCATTTGCGTGTCGTCCCCACTGAGCTAGAGATCATAAAACAAGACTTTGAAAAGAAGAATGCCAAATTAGAGAAGAAAATCGAGCAAATGGAGGAAGAGAAAGTGAATTTGAGACTGGATGTAGATGTTCAGAAGCTCGAGGTTGATAAACTGAGAAACGGGAAGAACAAGGCTGAGGAGGAGCTAGATAGCTTGAAGACAGATTACAAGAAGTTGCATCTGTCAATAAGAACTGCAGGGCTTGGAAAGACTTCAGAGCAGTGGCGTGAAGAAATTCGAGAGGAAAGAAACAAGTCAGATTGGTGGGAAAAGAAATTTCGAGAGGTACAAGCACGAAATGAAGTATTAGAAAGAAGCTTGTCGGAGAGCCAAAAGGAAAAGGGAGAACTAAAAGACAGAGTAGCTAAGTTAGAAGGGTCTCTTTGTCAACATAGAAGTCGAAATTTTGTATTAGAGCTAAAGGCAAGTCTGAGCAAGATCAAAGAGATGAAGGGTAAAATAGAAGAGTTAGAAGCAACATTGCGGAGTTGTGAGGTTCGAATTGAGCAGCTAGAGGTAAAGGAAGGTCGTCAGAATGAGCAACTTCATTATTTCCAAGATCAAGTCAGAAATAGGGATCGCATTATAGGAGAAGCTGTGGTGCAGATTCGTGAAGTGGCAGATCACTTGCAAACTTTAGCTGTACAAGCAGACACATTGAGCGTAAAGTTCGAGCTAGAGTCAGATCGAGGACAAGAGTTAGCATCGTTGCTTAAAAAGATCAAGGTCTTAAGTATTAGGGCAAAGCCATATTTGTAGCCCATTCTATGTAAAGAGATTTATTTTCTAATAAAGTTTTCTGAAAGTAATTGAAATTAGAATTAACGCCTTTTCTGCATTGCATTTTCATACATCGCATTGCATGCATTAGCAAATTATCAAAGGGTTCTAATTAATCAAAATCATTCCTCAGTTAACCTGGAATCTAGCCAGCCAACTCAACACCGTTATGGTACACGAGCGAAATCAAGAAATATGGACCAAAGATTGGAAAAGCTCGAAGGGTTCCAAAAAGAAATGCAAGATCAGCTTCAGCAGCAAATGAAGGAACAACTCGAGAAGATTCAACAAAGTCTGATGGATAAAATGGAGGAATCACAAGGAAGTATGATGACAAAGTTAACGCGATTATTGACCGAAGGGAAAGATAAGGGAAAGAACCCTGTAACAAATATTGAAGAGGAAGACGAGGATGGACTCCAGTATCCTCCAGGCTTCACTCCTTTACATGTACAGCACCAAGCGAAAGTGTACCCGCGTAAATCTTCTGTTACGATTAGGCCTCAGCAAGTTCAAGCCGATGCTTTAAGGTTGATGAATTTTCAGGTCGGATCAGGCTCCAGTCCTGAGAATAATATTGCCAATCCTATTGTTCCTGATTTTGATGAGGCAGTTGAAAAAGGGAAAACAAAAGAGGAATTACCAAAGCAATTTGAAGAAAGATGGAGGAGGATTGAGGAGAAATTCAAAGCGATAGAGACTACTGAAGGATGTCATGGGATGGATGCTAAGGATTTAAGTTTGGTATCAGATTTAGTGCTTCCGTACAAGTTTAAAATGCCGAATTTCGAGAAGTATAATGGGACCACCTGCCCTGAAGCCCACATTACTATGTTTTGTAGGCGAATGACTGGGTATGTCAATAATGACCAGTTATTGATACACTGTTTTCAGGATAGCCTCACGGGGGCTGCGTCAAAATGGTATAATCAATTAAGCTGTGCTAAGATTAGCTCTTGAAGGGATTTAGCAGAGGCTTTTACGAAGCAGTATGGGCATGTGGCAGAAATGGTTCCTGATAGGATCACTTTACAGAACATGGAGAAAAAGTCGAATGAAGGTTTTAGACAATATGCTCAGAGGTGGAGAGAGGTGGCAGAACAGGTCCAGCCACCGCTTCTTGAGAGAGAAATGACGATGCTTTTTGTAAATACGCTAAAGGCCCCTTTCATCACACACATGCTAGGCAGTGCCTTGAAAAATTTTACTGATATAGTCATGAGTGGTGAGATGATTGAAAGTGCTGTAAAGAGCGGGAAGATTGATGTTGGAGATAACAACAGAAGACAAAATTCAAAGAAGAAAGAAGGTGAAATAAACAATGTGAATATGTCACGGGGCTAGACCTTTGGTCTCGCAAACCGTGCGGCCTTAGTCTATCCGTTCGTCCAAACTCGCCCAAGTCAGCCTTAACTCAAGTGAGGATTCCTTAGAATTCCTCCAATGCACCAATTTATATAGCGGAAGCGATTGTGCCAAAAGAAGCTAAGCCAAAGAACAACAGAAAGCCACAGAAAAGAATGCACACAAGGTGTTTGAGTAAATGCTCTCAGAACTCTTATTACTCTTAAGAATTCAGAATACAATGGAATGAGTACAAATGAGGGGGAGGCTCTCTATTTATAGTTGAGCTCCCCCAAAACCGACGGTCAAGATACAATTACATCGACGGACGAGATTAACTATATCCCTTTATTTTAGGGATTTACAAGATAAGCCTTATCAAATCTAATCTAATCTTTACAAGATAAGATTCCCTCTATCTTCTAAGATTAGTTACCATATCAGCCTGAATCTCTTCGTTATCGGGCCAATCGGGCTTCAATTTGACAGGCTCTTCCAATTGCTCACTGAATCGGGCCAGTTCTCGTGGGCCAAATGATCCCCATCTTAGTAATAGACCTCCATTGGATGCATTTGGTGCGATGGTCACGGGCTTTGAACTGCAGCCCGCGACATTCTCCCCCACCCATTCTCGCAACGTCCTCGTTGCGACTTCCGAATGGCACTGACTTGCTTCACCTCGGTCTCGTTTTGATGCCTTAGCCTTTCCCTTCCTTTGGGACTTTTGCCTCGGCTTCCGCCGCTTCTTAACTCGAATCGTCCTACTCGTTTGTACATCTCGACGACAAAAAGCTATGTCGCTCTCTTGCCCACATTCTAACTTGACTCGAACAGAATCCTCTTGATTCAACACCCTTGGCCTCACTTTGCCCACCGTCTCTCGGCCTCTTTGCTCAAGAACTTCGAAAGGGCTCTTACGTTCTTGCCAAGTACACAAGTTAGAATGCAAAACACTATCACAGTGTTCGGAATGTACCTTACTCGCAGCATTTACTCGTCCCGACTGTCTTTGCATCGCTCCATTTTCCTTGAAGCCCGATGCACAACCCACCTTCCCCAAAGGTGTCAGCTCCACAGTCGAATCTGCAGGCTTCATATCGAACTCTTGCGCCACTAACACTTCCGAAGGAGCTTTCGTATCCACTCGTTCTATCGAGTCGATGTTCCTCCCATATGAAACATCCTCGACAAGTTGGATTGACGACAACACCTTTGCCCCTACTTTCATATTTAGAAGCACCGGAACAACAATCTTTGTTAACGGACCGGTGATAATATGGATTTGATCGGCCCATGGATACAGAACTGTTTGAATCTTGTCAAGGAAGTTTAAGCCAAGTACATAATCGTAATCATCTAATTCGATTACCTCAAAGTCTTTCTTGCCCTTCCATTCGCCGATGTGTAGCTCCACATTCTGAACTACAGCCATAGTTGGGGCCTCCTTGGAATTTACTGTCTTGATCTTCTTCTTCGATTTCTTAATCGGCAGACCAAGCTTCCTTGCAGCCTTTTCCGATATGAACAAGTCAGATGCTCCCGTATCAATAAGAGCATTCTACTTCTGACCCGCAATGTTGATGTCTACAAACATCAACCCTTCTTTACCATTCCTCTTTTCAGGAATGAGCACCATCGAATTGACCCTCGATGGCTTTTCCTCAATAGGCTTCGCCTCTTCCGGCTCATCGCTTCTCTTGATAGCCGAAACTGAAGATACCTTTGGGCAGTCCCTCTTCATGTGCAGTCCTTTACAAAAGTAGCACCGTAACTTTCCCCTCTTTTCTTTCGGGCTATTAGGTCTCCACTTCCCATTTCGTGGTTTCCTATCACCATCACTTCTACTACCATTGCCATCATAGCTTTGTCCATCTTCACCCTCCTCATGGTACCCACCATTGCCCCTCCTATTGGGCTTGGAAGTTTCAAACCTGTCCCTTCTCGGAGCAAGTTCCACTATGGACTCCGCTACCATCATGGCTTTGGTAAGTTCCCGAACTCCTCGATGTTGCAATTCTTGCTTCGCCCATGGTTTCAGCCCATCTGTAAAGGAGAAAAATGCTTCTTTCTCGCTCAAATCAGAGATCTGGAGCATGAGTTCACTGAACTCCCGCACATACTCCCTAACCGTGCCTCGTTGCGTTAGCCGACGCAACTTCGCTCGAGCTTCATCCTCGGCATACTCGGGGTAAAACTGTGCTTTAAATTCATCTTGGAACTCCTTCCAAGTCCCAATCTCAGTACCACCACGTCTCACATCAGTGGACCTACGTCTCCACCATAACAAAGCAACGTCATTGAAATACATAGCAACAGTGTTTACCTTTGTAACATCATCCTCGATGTTTATCGCACGAAAGTATTGCTCCATGGCCCAAAGGAAGTTGTCCTCCTCACTTGCAGACCTTGCCCCTTTAAACGGCTTCGGCTTGGGCACATCCATCGCTTGTGGCTTCGGCTTTGAAGCCAACATTCCATTCCCTATGGCAGCCTTGAAAATCTTGAGCTCCCCCTTAAGCTCATTGATCTCCTCCTTCAAAGCTGTCACCATAGCCTCGAGAGCATCGTTCTTTTCAACCAACTTACTCTCCGAGGAACCGATAGTATCACACACAAATTCCCTGAGCTGTCCTTGCAATGTTCGCAACCCATCATTGTGTCTATCATCGACATCGTCGATCCTCTCCTTGATGTCCCCCACGGACTCCTCGAGAGTGACGACTCGATCCTCCAAAGTTGAAATTAAGTCCCTTGATCGACTCGCTTTTCTGGCCCTTCCTCGAGTCTTCATTGGCTCATTCTGACCAACAACTTCTTTTGACATCCCAACAGTGCCTTCGAACCAAAAGCTCCGATACCAACTGTCACGGGGCTAGACCTTTGGTCTCGCAAACCGTGCGGCCTTAGGCGATCCGTTCGTCCAAACTCGTCCAAGTCAGCCTTAACTCAAGTGAGGATTCCTTAGAATTCCTCCAATGCACCAATTTATATAGCGGAAGCGATTGTGCCAAAAGAAGCTAAGCCAAAGAACAACAGAAAGCCACAGAAAAGAATGCACACAAGGTGTTTGAGTAAATGCTCTCAGAACTCTTATTACTCTTAAGAATTCAGAATACAATGGAATGAGTACAAATGAGGGGGAGGCTCTCTATTTATAGTTGAGCTCCCCCAAAACCGACGGTCAAGATACAATTACATCGACGAACGAAATTAACTATATCCCTTTATTTTAGGGATTTACAAGATAAGCCTTATCAAATCTAATCTAATCTTTACAAGATAAGATTCCCTCTATCTTCTAAGATTAGTTACCATATCAGCCTGAATCTCTTCGTTATCGGGCCAATCGAGCTTCAATTTGACAGGCTCTTCCAATTGCTCACTGAATCGGGCCAGTTCTCGTGGGCCAAATGATCCCCATCTTAGTAATAGACCTCCATTGGATGCATTTGGTGCGATGGTCACGGGCTTTGAACTGCGGCCTGTGACAAATACACATAGCAAATCGATTACGGTGAATCAGCCCAGAAAGGTAGTGTCTGGTCAACAGGGTTCATCAAAGCAGGAATCTGGTACAAGGCCAAGTAATGAGAGGCCTCAGTTTACGCCCATTCTTATGTCGTACAAAGAGTTGTATCAGAATTTATTTAACGCGCACGTTGTTGCCCCATTTTATTTGACCCCCTTACAGCCTCCATATCCTAAATGGTATGATGCAAATGCACAATGCGATTACCATGCAAGAGTTACGGGGCACTCCATAGAGCATTGTACTATTTTTAAAAAGCTTGTTGAGAGGTTGATTCAGATGGGCATTGTCAAGATAGATGATTCATCAGGTACAGAAAATCCATTACCCAAACATACTGATACAGGGGTAAACATGGTAGGTGAAGGTATGGGGAAGAAGGTCAAGGAGAATATTGCTGAGGTAAGGATCCCTTTGAGAAGGGTTTGGAAGGAAATGGTAAGAAGAGGGTTGATTGTTTCGGATGTGGTGGAGAGTGACGAAACCCAAAATTATTGTGAATTCCATCATGAGGTGGGACATGAAATTCAGGTATGTGAGAAGTTCAGAGCTCTGGTCCAGAGCATGATGGATGTTGGAGAAATGGAGTTTTTTGAAGAGGAAGAAAGAAAAGGAAGTATATGCGTATCGGAGTCAGAAGCGAGGATTCCGAAGATTATCATCTCGCGCCCTAGGGTTACTGAAGTTAAGGCACAGGTGACACCGAAGATTGTTATTCAAAAGCCGACGAAGTTTTTGTATAAGGATAGGAAGAAGGTCCCTTGGAATTATGAATGCGATATAACAATTTCGGGGAAGGAAGCTTCAATTAGTGTTGCGAAAGAAAACCAAAAGACAGGTATTCGTGTGAATACTGAGAAGCATGGTAGTGGGATAAATTCTCAGGCAGAATCAGTAAAGGGAAAAGTCTTTTCAGTAGAGCAAAAGGAAGAGAAGAAGGCTGAATTAAGGCCATTGATTAATGAGCCAATAAAAGAAGAAGAAGCCACTGAATTCTTGAAATTTTTAAAATACAGTGAGTATAGTGTTGTAGAGCAGCTGCATAAACAGCCAGCTCGTATATCGGTGTTGGCCTTGCTCAGGAATTCAGAGGTGCATCAAAATGCACTGATGAAGGCGTTAAATGAAGCCTACGTGGCAAGTGATATTTCTGACAACCAATTGGATCGGTTGATCAACAACATAAGCGCTGATAATTTTATCTTCTTCAATGATGATGAAATACCATCTGGAGGTATGGGGTCCACTAAAGCTCTGCACATTACTGCTCGGTGTAAAGGAAACCTAGTGTCGGGAGTTTTAATTAATAATGGGTCTGCATTGAATGTACTGCCCTTATCTACTCTCAATAGGCTACCTGTGGATAGCTCACATATGAAAACATGTCAAAACGTGGTAAGAGCGTTCGATGGGATGGAAAGGAAGGTTTTGGGGAGGATTGAGATACCGTTGCTGATAGGCTCGAATACTTATGAAGTAGATTTCATTGTAATGGATATTAAGCCTTCATATAACTATTTATTAGGCAGACCTTGGATACATTCAGCGGGGGCCGTGCCTTCAACGCTGCATCAGAAGTTAAAATTGGTGACAGAAGGACGGTTAGTGACAATAAAAGCCGAGGAAAGTATTATTACGTCAGTGAAAAGCAATGCACCATATGTGGAGACAGACGAAGATGCGGTGGAATGTTCTTTTCGGACTTTAGAGTTTATTAATAAAACATTTATTGCTGAGGGGAATAGAATTCCAGTACCGAAGATATCCAAGACTACAAAAATGGGCCTTCAATTAATGGTGGGAAGAGGAGCTGTACCCGGAAAAGGATTGGGAAGAGATTTGCAAGGAAGAGTTGAAGCACCAGTAATGAAAGAAAAGTTTGATTGCTTTGGTCTGGGCTATAGACCAGGTATAAAACAAATAAGAAAAGAAATGGAGAGAAGGCAGGAGAGAAGAAGGGCATGCCTGAGTGGAAATGAAGTTAGGTGGGAGCCTTTGGTTTTTCCTCACATATCCAAGACCTTCATATCAGGAGGGTTTATTCATCCGGAACAAAGAGTGCTTGAGCTGGAAGGTGTTGAAGAGATATTGGGAGATGTTCACATCAATGCCCTAGACATAGTTGAAAGAGAGACTTGGCTAGAGATTCGCCCTTACGAGCTTGGAAGTGATCTGGACAATTGGACTGCAGAAGAGATTCCTGTAGATTTTAGAGCTTGTTCAGAGTAAATATGCAGAACATCCATGTCGATTTGACTTAAAATATAATTTCTTTATGGATTAGGCACATCTTGGATATTATAATTTCAATAAATATACTTTTTCGTATGGATTTTTGAGCCAGTATTCTTTTATTTTTCTTTCGAGTAATTATTCTTTTTTTCTTCTTCTTTTTTTACATCATTCTTTTATTCATTTCATAATCATATTTTCTTCATAAATTCATATATTCTTTGTATATTCTTTGGAACCTATCATAGGTTCCCAGATATCAATGATTTGAATGACGCTGCTTCAGACTCAGAATCACCTTTCGAACGAGACCGGTGTTTAGAAGGATCACAGAATTTTGAAGATGACGTAGACTGTGATGTATCTCCGGACTTATTGAGAGTGGTAGAAGAGGAGGAGAAGCAAATCTTACCTCATAAAGAATCATTGGAGATTGTGAGTCTAGAGGAGGGAAAAGAAGTAAAGATCGGAACTGACATTTCTGCTAAGACAAGGCAGGACCTCATTGAGTTACTCCGGGAATTCGAAGATGTCTTTGCATGGTCATTTCAAGATATGCCCGGGTTGAGCACTGATATTATGGTGCATTGTCTTCCCATAAAAGAGGATTGCAAGCCGGTTCAGCAGAAGCTCAGAAGAATGAGGCCTGGCATTGTGCTAAAGATAAGAGAAGAAGTCAAGAAGCAGTTTGATGCTGGGTTCTTGCAAGAAGTTAAGTATTCAGAATGGGTAGCTAATGTTGTCCCTGTCCCTAAGAAAGATGGGAAAGTGCGAATGTGTGTGGATTATAGGGATTTGAACAGAGCCAGTCCAAAAGATAATTTTCCGTTGCCTCACATTGATACTTTGGTAGATAATACTGCAGGCTATTCATTGTTTTCTTTCATGGACGGTTTTTCTGGATACAATCAAATAAAAATGCATCCAGAAGATATGAGAAAGACCACATTTATCACTTTGTGGGGAACGTTCTGTTATAAAGTGATGCCCTTTGGATTAAAGAATGCAGGGGCAACTTATCAAAGAGCTATGGTAACTTTGTTTCATGACATGATGCACAGGGAGATTGAGGTTTATGTTGACGATATGATTGCAAAATCTAGAACGGAAGAGGAGCATGTTCAAGTGCTGCGAAAATTATTTTTGAGATTAAGAAATTTCCAGCTCAAGCTTAATCCAACAAAGTGCACTTTTGGAGCTAGATCGGGAAAGTTTTTGGGCTTCATAGTCAGTGGGAAAAGAATTGAGGTTGATCCAGACAAAGTCAGGGCAATACGTGATTTGCCTCCACCACACACACAGAAGGAAGTACGGGGTTTTTTGGGAAGATTGAACTACATTTCTTGGTTTATTTCAGAACTAACTGAGAAATGTGATCCCCTATTTCGTCTCCTAAAAAAACATAATCCGGGCGTATGGGATGAAGAATGCCAGAAGGCTTTTGACAAAATAAAACAATATTTGTCTAACCCTCCAGTGTTATCACCACCTAATCTGGATAGGCCATTAATACTGTATCTAACAGTATTTGACAATTCCATGGGGTGCGTGTTAGGCCAACATGATGAGACAGGGAGAAAAGAAAGGGCAATATACTATCTCAGTAAGAAATTCACTAATTGTGAAGTGAGATATTCAGTTATTGAGAAGTTGTGTTGTGCTTTGGTTTGGACAACTCGAAGATTACGACAATATATGTTGTATCACACGACATTGCTAATTTCAAAGTCAGACCCCTTAAAGTATATGATGGAGTCGACTGCTTTGAATGAAAGGATGGCCAGATGGCAGATCTTGCTTTCTGAATTTGACATAGTGTATGTGAGTCAGAAGGCTGTGAAAGGGAGCGCAATAGTTGACTTTTTAGCTAGTAGAGCCTTGGTGGATTATGAGCCTTTGAATTTTGATTTCCCAAATGAGGATTTGATATATGTGACAACCGCGGAAGAAAATCCCCAAATGGATCAGGTGTGGAAGTTAAATTTTGATGGAGCCTCAAATACTGTGGGTAATGGAATTGGAGTAGTCCTAGTATCTCCAAGCGAAGATCATTATCTTTTTGCTAGCAAGCTGGATTTTGATTGCACAAATAATATGGCAGAGTATGAAGCGTGCATTATGGGTATTCGTGCAGCCATCGAACGTAAAATCAAAGTGTTAGAAGTGTATGGGGATTCTGCACTAGTGATATATCAACTCAAGGGAGAATGGGAAACAAGGGACTCTAAACTGATCAGTTATCGAAAGATGGTTCTCGAATTGATGGACGAGTTTGAGGACATTACTTTTTGTTATCTTCCACGAGATGAGAATCAGATGGCTAATACGTTGGCTACCTTAGCCTCCATGATCCGAGTGAATAGGTTAGAGGACATGAAGTCTATCTAGATGAGTATTTTTGAAACCCTGGCTCATTGCTATAATGTTGAGGAAGAGAGAAAGGATGATCATCCCTGTTATTTGAATATATTGTGATATGTAAAGAATCGTGAGTATCCAGATCAGGCAACGGAGAATGATAAAAGAGCACTGAGAAGATTGGCTATTGACTATGTTCTAGATGGAGAAATCCTGTACAGAAAAGGGAAGGATCAAGTATTGTTAAGATGTGTGGATGCAGTAGAAGCTAGAAAAATTCTAGAAGAAGTCCATGAAGGTATCTGTGGCACACATGCAAATGGTTTCACAATGGCCAGGCAGATAATGAGATTTGGGTATTATTGGTCTACTTTGGAAAGGGATTGCATCAGTTATGCTAAGAAGTGCCATAAATGCCAAATTTATAGTGATAAAATGCATGCACCTCCTTCACCTCTTCATGTTATGACTTCTCCATGGCCTTTCTCTATGTGGGGTATGGACGTCATTGGGCCAATATCGCCCAAAGCTTCTAACGGGTATCGCTTTATCTTTGTGGTTATTGACTACTTTACCAAATGGGTGGAGGCGGCTTCATATGCAAATGTCACGAAGTCAGCAGTTAGCAAATTCTTGAAAAAGGAAATCATATGTCGATATGGAATGCCTGAGAGGATCATATCTGATAATGCACTGAATTTGAACAATAGTGCAATAGCGGAGGTCTGCAGTCAATTCAGGATCAGACATCATAACTCGTCGCCATACCGCCCAAAGATGAATGGTGCAGTGGAAGCAGCTAATAAGAATATCAAGAAAATTGTGGGAAAGATGACCGAGACTTACAGAGATTGGCATGAGAAATTACCATTTGCTCTCTTTGCTTATAGAACGTCTGTCAGGACGTCGACTGGGGCAACACCTTTCTCTTTGGTTTATGGCATGGAAGCAGTTTTACCTATTGAGATAGAAATTCTTTCTCTCCGAGTATTATCTGAGTTGAAATTGGATGAGGCAGAATGGGTTCAATCTCGTTATGATCAATTGAACTTAATTGAAGGGAAAAGGCTAAAAGCTGTTCGGCATGGTCAAATGTATCAAAAACGGATGATGCGGGCCTACAACAAAAAAGTTCGTCCTAGAGAATTTAATGAGGGGGAGCTGGGGTTGAAAAGAGTCCTTCCTATACAAAAGGATTTCAGAGGGAAATGGATGCCAAATTGGGAAGGTCCATATGTTGTAAAGAAAGCTTTTTCAGGGGGAGCTTTGATTTTGAGTGAGGTGGATGGCAAATACTTGGCAAATCCTGTAAACTCGAATTCAGTTAAGAAATACTTTTCTTAAAAAAAAGGGAAAAGGAGAGGCCAATGTGAAAACCCGTAAAGGGCACTTTGAGACCAAAGGGGATTTGAGTTGAAAACCCGAAAAAGGGCGGCTCAAATGCTGATCAGGTGATGCATTCGGTGATCTTGCAATGATTGAACCAGTAGGAAAGGGGACGCAACATCTTGGGGCATCGACAGAGTACTGTAGATCTTCTAAGCATATGTCGGATTCAGAGTGGTCTTCAGGAAGTCTGTGCAGAGAACTTCAAACTGCGATATCTGGGACACCTAGTCTTCATATTATTTATATTGAATTGCTTATTCTTGGAATACTTTATTCTTTTCCAAGATACGAGTCAATTTCTCTTTTATTCTCAATATTATTAATAATTTATTTATTTCGAGCTATGCTCTCAATTCAATTCTATCTATTCATTTTTTTTCTTTTGGCAAAGCATGTTGCATTAGAATAACGATTAATAGACTAATAAAAATTTTACAAAGGATTTTGCGTATTACTTTGGAGGTTTCTAAATAATATGGGAACCTGAAACATGACTATTGTTCAGAACACACCTGGTTTAAATGTGGGAAAACTGATAGGGAAGAGTCTAAATTAAGACTATCTCTTTGAATTTTGTTGTTAAAAGTATTGATTGAATAAAATGACAGGATGTCGTGTTGGTGACAAAGCGTCAATGAACAATCAAGCAATGATCACCTTGCAATAAGAGGATGTTTTCTCGGAGAAGAAAATCTTTCATTTGTGCATAGGCATTCGGTATGACACCTTGAGAATGGTATAGAGGTCTAAAGTGCTTCACATTGCGATAAGAGAAGATCGAGAAGTCATGTTTTTCTACCCTTGGGTTATAGTGAAAAGATGATACAAATTTTGTATCCTAGTGGATTAAACTTTAAAGTTTACAGTAGGGGGCAATCTGATTAAGTTTTTCTTTGGAGATGCCAGCCAAGCAAGAAGGCGTTGTAGCACATCGATGATAAAGTCTTAGTAAACTTTGAGTAATGACAACCTAAGCGGGGTCATTCTCTAAAAATAATATTTTACATTCATTCATACACGTCTAGTTAGGAGCATTTGATTTATTCTAATCATGACATCCTAATCATTAGGCATAATTAGGTTTATAAATTGAATTATATAGGTCATGTTCCCTAGAGAACAAACCGGTGAAACTTCAGTCCTATCTCCTTGAAGTTGCAGTGGAGCAGACAGAAGAAATTAATCCTATCTCCCTGAAGTTGCAGTGGAGCGGATTAACATCAAGATCTTATCTTTCTGAGGTTGCAGAGAGCAGATCGTATCCAGTCTTATCTCCCTGAAGTTGCAGTGGAGCAGACAGAAGAAATCAATCCTATCTCCCTGAAGTTGCAGTGGAGCGGATTAACATCCAGATCTTATCTTTCTGAGGTTGCAAAGAGCAGATCGCATCCAGTCTTATCTCCCTGAAGTTGCAGTGGAGTAGACAGAAGAAATCAATCCTATCTCTCTGAAGTTGTGGTGGAGCGGATTAACATTCAGATCTTATCTTTCTGAGGTTCCAGAGAGCAGATCGCATCCAGTCTTATCTCCCTGAAGTTGCAGTGGAGCTGACAGAAGAAATCAATCCTATCTCCCTGAAGTTGCAATGGAGTGGATTAACATCCAGATCTTATCTTTCTGAGGTTGTAGAGAGCAAATCGCATCCAGTCTTATCTCCCTGAAGTTGCAGTGGAGCAGACTAAAAATAGCAAATTTTGTTCTTTTGAGAAGCTACAAGGTACAAGTCTTACCTCCTTGATGTTGCAGTGGAGTGGATTGAAGCACCGATTCCTACACCTCTGAAGACGCAGTAGGTTGGAATGAGGCTACTTGAAGAGCGCCAAGGTCCAGCATGACCGGGCAAAATTGGGCTTTTTAGTCTTTCCTCTGTTCCCGTTACACGACAACGAGCAAAGAGGGGCAGCTGTGATACCCAATTCTTGCCGGGGGCCCAAAACTGTTTACAGCCCACATTTGGCTGAATACAAACCAAATACATGAGGCCCAATAAAGCCCAAACCAATAACACTATACAGCCTGAATTTTTCAAGGTCACAGAAACCCTAAGAGGCTGATGGTTTCGGTGCCGCAACTACCCACGTTCAGCAAACCGTTCATCGAGCCACGTCTTTGCTCACACATTTGGCAGTTTCCACAAGGCCCGTTTCCACGTTCGTTCCACCTGCAAATAAACCACGAATCACATCACAACAGGCAAGGGATAGGAGTTAATTAATGGTTTTTAGTTTTGGGTATAAGAGGCCGATTGTAAACTGATTTTGGGGACCAAAATTTTGTATTGAAAATTAAAAAAGAAAATACAAGAGAAAAAAATCAGAAAAGCAATTTTGGGAAAGGTGATCGATTTTGCTCAAAATTTTCTGTTCTTTTTGCTGCTTTGTTCTTTCTTTTTTTTTTCTGGTTTCTTAAAACGAATAAATAAAAAAAAGAGTAAGGAAAGGAGGCTCTTACCAGCGGTGGTGCGCCGTCAATACCCTTGCTGCGCGTCGTCTGAATCGGAGTTGAGTAGGGAAGGAGATTTCGGTGAGGAGCGAAGAGGGGAAGAAAGCAGTCCTTGTGGCTGCTGTTGTTGAAAAGGGAAATGATTTTAGGGTTTTAAAATGGGGTTTTATAGGGTTCAAAATGGCTTATTTCCATGATTGGTCCTCCTGTTTTACAATGCCTTTAAATTACTTTTTTTTATTTCTCTTAAATTTTGCTATATCTTTTATTACTGTTTCAATTTAATCCATGTGTTCCACAGTGTTTTGGGTAGTTTGCGAAAATTTCTCTTTTGATCCCCCTCCTGTTGGGCACATTTTAATTCGGTCTTTTTTTTTTTGTGTGTGTGTTTTCTATTTTTTAACTTGGCTTTAAAATTTCGTTTATTTTCATTTAATCATTAATTTGTTGTTTTTGTTTTTATATTATTAATTTTATTTTATTAATTAATATTATATTATATATTATTATACCTATATATATACCCGCATATGTATCTTATTATATTTATACATATATATTTTAAATGGTTTTAACTACATATACATATATTTTATTTTATTCTTAGTTTTGTATACATATATATACGCACCTATATTTATATTTTATAATATTTTTATAGTTTTTATATATTTTATATATTTTATAATCCAAATATATTATTTTTTATATAATGTATATACGCTATTCGGCACTTTTATAAATATTTTTTTTAATCTTTTTATATGTACATATATGTTCCTATTTTTATAATTACTAGTATATTATGCTTACATTTTTATTTTTATGTAAACTTTATATATATATTATTTTATTATTTTTGTATACATATATGTACATGCATCACCATCTTATCATACTTTTAAAGAAAAATATATTTTGATTTTGGTCGAAATGCTTAAATCATCATTTTTAAAAAAAATTTAAATATTTGGTAATCATGATTCTCGAGAAAGATCGTATCCTAAATTTACTGGATCGTGATCATTTTTCGATGAATTTAGAAAGCTAAGTATTTATTTTACAATAAATTCGCAATTTTCAAATAAAACCTTATTCTCGGGAATTCAAAATGTCGGGTCCTAACTTACTGGTCGTGACATTTCGTTATCTCGAAATAAGAATTTCTAAAGCAAAAAGCAATATTCGGTATTTTGAAGATATAAAATATTGTGCCCTAACTTACTGGGTGTGGTGTTTTATTTCTTTGAAATGAGAATGTTTTATCATTTTAGATTCATTCACGGGTTAAAATTTTCTATTTAAAATCTTTTCAAATTTTCGACATCAAGACATAAAATAATCAAATTTGGTACCGATTTTTGGGCGTCACGAGGGTGGTAACCCTTCCTCGTGCGTAACTGACTCCCGAACCTGTTTTCTCAAATTTTGCAGACCAGAATTGTTTTTTTTTGGTGAGCCGATCACACCTTAATAAAGGATCGGTGGCGACTCCAATTTTTTTTTAAAGTCGATAACATATTTTTGTTTTCAAAAAAATGGTTTCGACACATCTGATGCAGCTTAAGGTCAAAATATTCTACTAAATTCATTATAACCCATCCTTTAGTGGACCTTTTTAATGACATTCATTCTTGAGGTTGTTGAATTTGTTCTTCTGGAACAATTACCTCATCTTGAATAGGTAGTTGTTCAACATTATCTTATTGAGGTTCTAGATTCACTTCTTAATCAATGATAGGTATGAGAACCTAAACATCATCAAAAGTGATAGTAGGAACTGAGTTACAATTCAATTCCTTCTTAAAAGCAATGTCTCTAACCTTATTTCTCCCTCCAAACTCAACATCCTAAAAGAATGTTGCAATTCTCGTATCAAAAATATTCCTAATTGTGGGATCATAAAACTCATAGCCCTTAGATCGCTCAGAATTTCCTTGACCCTTATACTTTATAGACATCAAAGAAGTCAGAAATGATGTCATTTCAACCTTATCTTTTTTAGCAAAACGTTTCTCAATTTCGGCAAGAAAATCTTGGCCTGAGTAATCTTTTCAGATTCTATGCCCGTAAAGGCTTCTGAAATGTTGTGCTTCATGATCATTAGACTCATGCAATTTGAACGATCCCACCTCTCAAAATCCCTTTTAACATAAGGGGTGTTTTTCGCAGTGAGAGGTGCAAGTTGTTCTTCGTTTAGTGCAAGGTCTATGTTCATACAGCCAAGCACTATAAGTAAGTGACTTTTCCATTCATTGAAATTAGTCCCATTAAGCATGGATATAAAATTTATATTAGCAGATATTGTGGCAGTAGAAGATGAATTAGCTGAATATAGAACAAAAAATAAATAAAAATAAGCTCACATCAATATTCATACTTAAACAATAAATTCAGGATAATGGCTAATCCCATCTCAAGATACCAAATACAACATTAATATCAAGTCTTTGGATAGTAATATTAACAGTAAGAGATACTCTTGTTGTAGCAATTAAACATTGACAATAAGTTACGTCAAACAATTAATTAATCTTTGGACTAACTTATTGCTCACATAAAATACATTATAATTGTCACACATTTATCACCACATATGTCATTGAAATTCTGCCAAATATTAACTTACCTTTGGGTCAATTTATAAACGCATGAATCACAAAAAACATATAATCATCTTTATATTTTAAATAAACTGATGTACACAAAAGAGGTCACTTTGGCGGAATTTTGTTTCAACTAATCTATTAAAAATATTAGACATCCTTAATTAAAACCTAAAGCCAAAATCTGAATTTTATTTGTTTCAAAATATTTCTTTTAATTTCATCTTTCAATCAAATTAAAAGATAATAGTATATATATGTATATATATTTATCCCAAAACAACACACAATGATGTTGGCAAATTTAATAATAGTTGAATAAATCATAAACAATCTCACATAAGACTTCAAATTTAAAGCAAAATAATTTGAATAAAGGTAGACCTCATCTCAAGATATCAGACACTCTATTAATATTTTATAATATTAACTTGTAAGTGTTATATTGGTGTAATAATCAAACATTGACAATAAGAACATGTCGAACCATAAATCTTCCTTTGGGCCAATTTATTGCTCACATGTAAAACCGAATAATTGTCACAAGTTTATTACCATATTTGCACATGTAATATTATTAACCTTTGTTGACACTATGTTTTTGATTGAAAACGGGGTCGACTTGGATTTTGACGAAAACGAAAAAAATGGGAGTCGCCACCAATCCTTTTTGATAAGGTGTGATCGGGTCACCTTGAAAAGTGGTTGTTTTTAATAAACGATTTGATTTTATTAAACAATGGTTTTGGTCCACGAAATTCAGAAAAACAGGTTCGGGAGTCGGTTACACACGAGGAAGGATTAGCACCCTCGTAACGCCCAGAAATTGGTACCTAGTTGATTAACTAATGTCTTGATGTCAAAAATCGAAAACTTGGAAAAATTAAAAATACAATCCTTGTATTAAAATAATAATAAAAATTTGGAAAAGAAGCATATTTCACGTTATTCGAGAAAGAGAATAATATCCAGTAAGTTAGGACACAATGTCTCGAATTCCCGATACGTGAATGAAAAATGCTTATTTTAAAAAATATTTTAGCCATCTCGGATTTAAAAACGAGATCACGACCAGTAAGTTAGGACGCAATTTTTTAATCCCGAGATCAATTAAAATTTGAGTTGAAAAAGATTCGTGCATTTAGATTTATCGTGAAAATCGAAACCCAGTAAGTTAGGGTACGATCCTCTCGAATCTAAACACGAAATATTATTTATTCAAAATAAATTTTGTTAAATCGAGTATAATAAAACACGAAAATCGTAACAAAAAATGCGACATCAAATTACATTGTTGTTATGCATGGTAAAATCATAATGCACGCAAAAGTATTATAGCAACAATATAAAATAAAATCGAACCTACAACATCCAAACAAGTAAAATATAAAAACGAATAAAATTAAATCATTCATTCAAAATAATAATAAGAGTGTAAATGAATAAATAAATAAAGAAAATGAATAGAATTATAAAAATGTAAAAAAGATATATGTATGTACATATATAAAAATATGTAAGTATGTGTATATATATATTTATAAAAACTAAAAAAATATGTACGTATAAATATATTATGTAAATGTATTCATGTGAATATATATATACTTTGAAATTATAAAATAAAACATATGCACTTGTTTTAAAAATATTATATAAAAAAATATATGGAAGTAAGTATATACATATTCGTGAGAAAAAAAATATAAATATACATATATATAAATATATATATATAAAATGAGTATTTATGTATGCATAGATAATATACATATATAAGTATATATATACATATGTAAGCAATTATATGAAAATAATATATCACATATATCTAAGATTCATAAAAATAAATATAAGTGTAAATATAATGATAGTCATAATAGTATTAATAATAATAATAATAATAATAATAATAATAATAATAATAATAATAATAATAATAATAATAATAATTGATTGAACAATAAAATTGCTAGAAAAAGGGATTAAATAGAAATAAAAACATAAATGCTGGACGGTTTCGAAATAAATAAAAACTAAAAGGATTAAATTGCAACACGTGCCAAACATAGAAGGACCGAAATAGTAAATAAACCAAAGCCCCAAGACGCAGCGTTGAAGTGGACTAGATTGAAGCAAAAATAAAATTATGAGGCTAAATTAAAAATAACAGAAAATAGCGAAGAGGGTTGAATTGCAACGTGCTTCAAAGTTGAAGGGATTGCGCGCGCAAATAGACCCTTAAACGAAAACACGCGGATCCTTGGGTGCGGGTTGGGTCGACGCGCAGATCCCTTCACCCAAAACGGCGCCGTTTTACTAATGATATTTAAGCCAAAAAAAAACATTCAAATCCTCATTTCTTTTAAAAAACAAAACCCTTCACCCTTTTTTTCTCTCAAAACCTTTCCCCTCCTCCGGCAGAAACCCAGAATCTGGCAAAGGAGACCGCCGTGCCTCCGTCGCGCTGGCGCCGCGCGGTGGCTGGAAAATTCAAAAGAGGTAAAAAAAATTATTTTTTTTATTTTGCGCAAATATCAACTATTCTTTATATTAATATATGTATATATATGTATAAAAGTAAAAAGAACAGATCTAAAAGAGAAAAGATGCGAAAAAAGAATCACCTTAAGATTTTTTTGTTTAATCTGTTTTTTTTGTTACAAATATCGCTCAAAAAAAGAAGGCCCCCAAAAATACATTCTCGTTGGCTTTTATAGCCAATCTTTGCTACTGTTTCTTGTTGTTTCTTCCTTGCAGGTGCAAGTGGGGTGATTGGAGCAGGTGGTGGTAGGTGCGGCGCAGCAGTGGCGGTGGTAGAGGAGGCCGGGAGTAAAAGAGGGCGGCGCCTAGGGTTTCAGTCTCTGAAACTCTAGGCAGATATTTTTTAAGGGTATTGGGCCTTAGTTTAGGTAGTGGGCCGGTCGGGTAAGTAATGGGCCCGGGCAAATGAAAATTGGGCTGTACAGCTGCCCCTCTTTGCTCATTATCGTGTAACGATAATAGAGCAAAGACTAAGAAAGACCAATTTTTATCTGGTCTCGCCAAGTCTTGACGCTTCTCTTCAAGTAGCTTTATTTCAATTTACTGTGTCTTGTTGCGTCAATCCACTCTATTGTACTTCAGAAAGATGCGTCCTATAGCTTTAATCTTCTTCGCAAAAACTTTAGGGGGACGAGATTTGGTTTTATTCTGCTTCACTATAACATCAAGGAGATAAGACTTGTTGTGGTAGATTTAATCCGACCTACTGTAACTTCAGAGGTATAGGATTGGTTTCTTCTGTCTGCTCCACTACAACTTCAGGGAGATAAGACTGGATGCGATCTGCTCTACTGCAACTTCAGAGAGATAAGATCTGTGATTTTAAATCTGTTTAACTGCGATGTCAAAGAAATTAGATTCGTCGTCGTAGCTTTAATCTGTTCTACTGCATCGCCTGAGAAGTAAGATTCGCCGTCGTGACTTCAATCTATTTTAATTGCCATGTCAGGGAAGTGAGATTCGCCGTCGTAGCTTCAATCTGTTCCTCTGTATCACTGGGAAATAAGATTCGCCGTTGTGACTTCGATCTTTTAAATTGCAATGTCGGGGAAGTGAGATTCGCTGTTGTAGCTTCAATTTGTTCCGCTGCATCGCTTGGAAATAAGATTCGCCGTTGTGACTTCAATCTTTTAACTTGCAATGTCGGGGAAGTGAGATTTGCCGTTGTAGCTTCAATCTGTTCCTTTGCATCGCCTAGGAAGTAAGATTTGCCGTTGTGACTTCAATCTTTTAAATTGCAATGTCGGAGAAGTGAGATTCGCCGTTGTAGCTTCAATCTGTTCTGCTGCATCGCTTGGAAATAAGATTCGCCGTTGTGACTTCAATCTTTTAACTTGCAATGTCGGGGAAGTGAGATTTGCCGTCGTAACTTCAATCTGTTCCTCTGCATCGCCTAGGAAGTAAGATTTGCCGTTGTGACTTCAATATTTTAAATTGCAATGTCGAGGAAGTGAGATTCACCGTTGTAGCTTCAATTTGTTCCGCTGCATCTCTTGGAAATAAGATTCACCGTTGTGACTTCAATCTTTTAACTTGCAATGTCGGGGAAGTGAGATTTGCCGTCGTAACTTCAATCTGTTCCTCTGCATCGCCTAGGAAGTAAGATTTGCCGTTGTGACTTCAATCTTTTAAATTGCAATGTCTGGGAAGTGAGATTCGCTGTTATAGCTTCAATCTGTTCCGCTGCATCGCTTGGAAGTAAAATCCGCCGTTGTGACTTCAATCTTTTAAATTGCAATGTCGGGGAAGTAAGATTCACCGTTGTAGCTTCAATCTGTTCTGCTGCATCGCTTGGAAATAAGATTCATCGTTGTGACTTCAATCTTTTAACTTGCAATGTCGGGGAAGTGAGATTCGCCGTCGTAGCTTCAATCTGTTCCTCTGCATCGCCTAGGAAGTAAGATTTGCCATTGTGACTTCAATCTTTTAAATTGCAAACTATGGTGTCTTCGATCTGCTTCGCTGTCAATACAGGAAGACAAGATCTGCTATCTTCATTGATCTGTTCTCTGGGGAACATGACCTGTATAATCCATTTGATGGACCTATTTATGCCTAGTGTTTAGGATGTCATGATTAAAATGAATCAAAATTTCCTAACTAGATGTGTATGAATGATATTTGCATGAATGCAGAATGTCATGAGAATGATCCATTTTTAATGTTTGAGTTGTTATTGCTCATATCACTAACGTGTTACAATGCCTTCTTACTCGGTTGGCATATCCAAAGAAACACTTAATCAGGTTGTCCCCACTGTAAACCTCCAAGTTCAATCCACTGGATGCAAAATTTGAACCATCTTTCTCCTGCTGTAACCCAAGGGTAGAAAGATCTGGCCTTTCTCAATCCTCTCCTATCGTAATTCAATGATACAGAATGTGAAGCTCTTTGGTCCTTTACCTCATTCCTAGGTGTCATACCAAATGCTCATGCACAATTGCAAAATTTTTCTCCGAGAAAACCTTTCCTTATCACTTGGTGATCATTGCCTATTTATTCATTGAAGCTTGGCCACCAATACGGCGTCTTGTCATTTTGTTCAATCAAAGTTTTTTTTTTTGACAACAAAATCTGAAAGGATAGTCTTTATTTAGACTCTTCCTTCTTAGATATTTCACCCTTTAAACTTGGTGTTTTCTAAACAATAGTCCTGTTTCAGGTTCCTATGTTATTTAGAAACTTCTAAAGTAATATTCAAAACTTCCATTGTGAAAGTATTATTAGTCCATTGATCATTATTCCAATGCAACATGCTTGCAAAAAAGAATATAACGATGGATGAAATAGAATTGATTTGAGAGCAAGCTCGAAATGAATGAATTATCAAGGGTAGCCAGAATAAAAGAGGAATTGATTGGAACACGTATCTTGAAAAAGAATGAAGTATTCCAAGAACAAAAAATTCAATATATAAATAGTATAAAGATTAGGTGCCCCAGATATCGCAGCTTGAACTTCTCTGCACAAACTTTTTGAAAGACCATTCTGAGTTCGACATGTGTTTAGGAGATCTTCAGAACTTTGTCGATGCCCCAAGATGTTGCCTACCCTTTTCTGTTGATTCAGGTATAGCAAGATCATCACATGCCCCGATCTGATCACTTCATGCCCCATTCTGATCAATATTTGAGCCGCCCTTTTCGGGTTTTCAACTCAAATCCCCCTTGGTCTCAATGCACCCTTTGCGGGTTTTCACCTTGGCCTCTCCCTTTTCTTTTTCTTCTTTTCTTTTCTTCTTCTTCTTTTTTTTGACTCTGAACTCATAGGATTAGGCATGTCCTTGTTATCCTTTCCGATTAAGATCGACGTTTTTTCAAATAGGGCCTTCCTCATAAGGTCCTTTCTAGCTTGGCATGAAGTTCATTTTGTATGGGAATGATCTTCTTCAATACCAAGTCTTTCTCATAGAATTCTCTAGGGCAAACTTTTTTTTGTGAGCTCGCATCGTTTGCTTTTGATGCATTTGACCATGATGGATAACTTTGAACATTCCTCTTCGATTGGGATTGGTTCCAAAAACTTAGAGAGAAAGAATCTCGTCTTCAATAGGCAAAACCGCGATAGTCCCAAGAGAACGACATTACCCCGGCAGAGTTTTTTTTTTAGGACCCAAGACACCCTTTATGGGTTTTCACCTTGGTTTCTTCCTTTTCAGGTAAAAATACTCATTGACTGAATTTGAATTCACTAGATTGGGCAAGTCTTTGGCATCAATCTCGGTTAATATCAGTGCTCTTCCAGAACAGGCCTTTTTTACAACATAAGGTCCTTCCCAATTTGGCATCCACTTTCTCTAGGATGAATCTCTTTGTCGTAAGCTCACATCATTTGACCATGACGAGAAGCTTTTAACATTCCATAAACCAATGGGCCAGGTGTTGCCCCGGTAATAGTCCTAGCCGACGTTTGATGAGCATAGAGGGTGAATAGTAACTTCCTTATACCAATCTTTACAAGTCTCGGTCATCTTTCTCATGATCTTTTTTTTGTTTTTTGTTTTTGTTTTTTTTTGTTGCCTTCGACATCTGATATTTGAACATGCTAAAAACTTTTGACATTGTCCCCCTCCCTTTTTTTTGAAAGGAATTTAATGACTTCGACATTGTGACATTGGTATATGAAGCTATTTCCACCCTCTTAGTGAAGTAATCGAAGATCACAAAGATAAATTGATATTGGCTAAAAAGCTTTTGACGAGATGGGCCCCATCACCTCCATGCCCCACATAGAAAGAAGTTGTGGATTCCAATGATTCTTTATAGGGTAAGATCTATTTTCCATCTTTTACCATCCTCCATAAGTCCGGAGATAGGTTATAATCTATGTCATCTTCGAAGTCATGAGATCCCTCTAAACACATGTCCCGCTCAAAAGGAGATTGTAGCAGCGTCATTCATGTCGTTGATATACAGGGACCTATTGTAGGCACAAATAAATATACAATGAATGTATGAAATTAAATACAAAATGAAATAATGATTTAGAAGGAAATCTAATGAAAGAATCAACAATAATTACTCATAAAGAATGAAAGAATATTGGCTCAAAAATAATCGCAAAGATGCATTTCATAATAATAACGGCGTTCAGACATAAGCCTATTTCACAAAAGAGTTCTTGTTGCTTTTAGGCTAAAAGCAACAAGTTTGTTTTGAATATTACTCTGAACAAGCCCTAAATACTACAGGGATTACTTAGAACACTTCCAAATTTATAAGGGCGGATATCTAACAAGGTCCCTTTCAGTTGTGTCCATTGTTATGAACATTTTTTTTGACCCCTTCATAGAACTCTATCTTGTTGGACTTTAGCTAACTGCTCTTGTATTTGCAATTGTAGTTGGTCCTGCCACCCCTTTGGAGTCGTTCAAGTTTTTTCAATCTTTGGTCCAAGTTCTTTTTTTGTTTGGGTACTGTAACAATGCTAAGTTGATAGACTTTTTCGGTTCCCAGGTTAACTGAAATAATTTTACTCGATTAGGGTCTTTTAATGGTTCTTTATGCACATGATGTTATGTAATGCATATGCATGAAATGAATGCAAAAAGGCGTTAATTCTAATTCAATTTCATTAAAAAACTTTACTAGAAAACAAGCTTCTTTACATAAGGTGGATTACAGATATGACTTAGCCCTAATACTCAAAACTCTAATCTTCTTAAGTAACGAGGCTAACTCCTGTCCTCGACTTGACTCTAATTCGTACTTCATGCTCAGCACATCAGCTTGTACTGCTAACATCTACAAATGATCAGCCACCTCCCGGATTTGAAGCACGGCTTCTCCCATAATGTGATCTTTGTCTCTTACTTGGTTCTGAAAGTAGTGCAACTGCTCGGTTTGACGATCCTCATTAGCTTTCAAATACTCAATCCGAGTCTTGCAACTTCGCAATGCTGCTTCTAACTCTTCAATTCTTTCTTTCATTTCTTCAATTCTATTTAGGCTTGCCTTCAATTCCATCACAGAATTCTGATTTCGGTGCCGATGGAGAGATCCTTCTAATTCAATCACTCTGTTTTCTAGTCCCCCTTTTCCTTCTGATTCTCTGATAAACTCCTCTTTAGAGCCTCGTTCTGTGCTTGGACTTCTTGGAACCTCCTTTCCCATCAATCAGCCTTGTTTTTCTTTTCTTGAATCTCCTCGCGCCACTGCTCTGAAGTCTTTCCCAACGCGGCAGTCCTCATTGATAATCGTAACTTCTTGTAGTCTATTTTCAGACTGTCTAGATCTTCTTCAGCCCTAGCTTTTCCTTTTTTTAATCGCTCCATCTCGAACTTCCGAACATCTGCATCTAACCTTAAGTTCATTTTTTCTTCCTCCATTTGCTCTATCTGTTTTTCTAACTCTGCATTTCTCCTTTCAAAATCTTGCTTCAAAATTTCTAGTTCAGAAGGGACGACCCGTAAATGCTCCTTTAATGACGGATTGCCTTCGTGACTTGATTTGGGAATATTGTCATTGATTCTTTTGACCCTCCATTCATTGTACTCAGGAGTCGTCATTGGTCCTACAGCCAATCTCTTCATTCGTCGAGTTTGGTTCCACGCATTGGATATCTCTCAAATCCTCTTTTTGTAACCATCACCCCCGTATACGAATTCATACCCGGCTAGTCCCTGGGTTGCGGGTATAAACTGTCTTGACCTATATTGTCTGAGCACTAATAATGGGGCATATCCAATAGCTTCCCAGATTCCAAGTAGAGGGACCCAATCAAAATCACCACACTGATACAAAATTTTTTCTAGAAGTAACCACGGAGCTCTCGACTCAATGTCCTCTTCTTGCAGGCTCTGAAGAATTGCCATCCATTTTTCTATCGAAATGTCATCTCTTTTCGGTGTACCTACTATCTCCTTTAGTGGCGAACAATTTTCAGAGAAGACCCGATATGACATCTTATCCACTTTCCAGAAATGACTGTGGAACCACGCAACTAATAACTGTGCACATCCAATGAATCTGCCTTCACCCGCTCGTCGATAGGCATTCAATAATCTGAATGTTTCAGCTAAAATTGCTGGAACCGGAGTAACTCCCTTATCGAGACGGTCGAATAAATCAGTGACTGCTTCATCAATATACCCCAAAGCTTTGGGAAAGATAACTAAGCCGTATATGCTTAAAGCGAAGACATCTACCCTCTTTTTTTACATCTGGATGCACTAGGACCACATCTTTCAAATTCCTCTAAGAAATGCATTTGTTATCCCCTTTTTTGTTTGATTCGGGCTGTGACCCACTGCTCACTCATACCTGTTATGTTCATCAACCTTCTCAAAAAGGGTGCATTTGCAGCTCTTAAGTAGATTCTGTCGACTTGACTCTTCGAACACCGAAGTAAAGCCATATATTCTTCTATCGTAGGCACTAAGTTGACTTTCCCAAACGTAAAACAACTGTAGGAAGGGTTCCAAAATTGCACGAGAGCCCGGAACAAGTGCTTCTCTACCTTCATATCTAGCAGGTACAAAAAATCCCCATAATCGGAATAGAACAATTGTCTGTCCTCCTCATTCAACTGGCCCCAAATTTCTTTCAACTGTTGCAAATCGTTCTGGGTTACGCTAATACGGGTGAAGTCCCATAACTCAGATTCATATCCTTCAGCCAAACTATCCCCTTTCTTTCGCTACGTCGTTTCTGACCAAATTCGGATCGCCGCATTATCTTCCACCTTATCAAGAAATCCCTTTTCCATGATAAGCTTTCTTTCTAGAAACCGAATATGAACCAACGCCTTTTATAATGAAATGCCATGCAGTTGAAATGTCATGCATCCAAAGTAAAACAGCAAACGTTAGTATCAGGTATAAACATACAATCCAAGACAATTCAAAAAGAATAAAAACATATATCAGGGTATCTACTAGGGTTTGGTGTAGTTCTACCTAAGGTGAGTCTTTAAGGTTCACTATATGAGGTTTGGCTCTAAAGTAACGGTACCCGAACCAGCAGATTCCTCGATCTTCACCTACTGTAGGCTCATATAGACCGAGTTCGGTTCAGGGGAATACATTTCCCTATGGCTGCAAGGAGATGAAAATCTCACGAAGACATAGGTACAGATGTATCCCGGAAGTGATCCACTATCCTGCACGGAGGTGAAAACCTCACGAAGGAGTAGCTTCTCACTCTCACTTAAAAGGGTGTGACCAAAAGTCATGCAATGCAATATGCAGCAAGATACCGAAATTTAAATCAGCACAACAATTACAACGATGAAAAATTGTGATAAAACGAATGAAAGTAATGAAAGGATCGTATATTTAAATCAAGTTTTCAATTTTCAACAAAAAGACAAAAAGTAATCAACTCGCGGCTTGACTCTCTTATTTAAAATCCCCAGCGGAGTAGCCAAGCTGTTGACACCATTTTTTTGATTGAAAACGGGGTCGACTTGGGTTTTGACGAAAACGAAAAAAAACGGGAGTCACCACCAATCCTTTTTGATAAGGTGTGATCGGGTCACCTTGAAAAGTGGTTGTTTTTAATAAACGATTTGATTTTATTAAAACAACGGTTTTGGTCCACGAAATTCAAAAAAACAGGTTCGGGAGTCGGTTACGCAAGAGGAAGGATTAGCACCCTCGTAACGCCCAAAAATTGGTACCTAGTTGATTAACTAATGTCTTGATGTCGAAAATCGAAAACTTGGAAAAATTAAAAATACAATCCTTGTGTTAAAATAATAAAAAAATTTTGGAAAAGAAGCATATTTCACGTTATTCGAGAAAGAGAATCATATCCAGTAAGTTAAGACACAATGTCTCGAATTCCCGATACGCGAATGAAAAATGTTTATTTTAAAAAATATTTTAGCATCTCGGATTTAAAAATGAGATCACGGCCAGTAAGTTAGGACGCGGTTTTTTAATCCCGAGATCATTTAAAATTTGAGTTTAAAAAAATTCGTGCATTTAGATTTATCATGAAAATTAAAACCCAGTAAGTTAGGGTACGATCCTCTCGAATCTAAACACGAAATATTATTTATTCAAAACAAATTTTGTTAAATCGAGTATAATAAAACACGAAAATCGTAACAAAAAATGTGACAGCAAATTACATTGTTGTTATACATGGTAAAATCATAATGCACGCAAAAGTATTATAGCAACAATATAAAATAAAATCGAACCTACAACATCCAAACAAGTAAAATATAAAAACGAATAAAATTAAATCATTCATTCAAAATAATAATAAGAGTGTAAATGAATAAATAAATAAAGAAAATGAATAGAATTATAAAAATGTAAAAAAGATATATGTATGTACATATATAAAAATATGTAAGTATGTGTATATATATATTTATAAAAACTAAAAAATATGTACGTATAAATATATTATGTAAATGTATTCATGTGAATATATATATACTTTGAAATTATAAAATAAAACATATGCACTTGTTTTACAAATATTATATAAAAAAATATATGGAAGTAAGTATATACATATTCGTGAGAAAAAAAAATATAAATATACATATATATAAATATAAATATATATAAAATGAGTATTTATGTATGCATAGATAATATATATAAGTATATATATACATATGTAAGCAATTATATGAAAATAATATATCACATATATCTAAGATTCATAAAAATAAATATAAGTGTAAATATAATGATAGTCATAATAGTATTAATAATAATAGTAAGGATAATAATAATAATAATAATAATAATAATAATAATAATAATAATAATTGATTGATTGAACAATAAAATTGCTAGAAAAAGGGATTAAATCGAAATAAAAACATAAATGCTGGGCGGTTTCGAAATAAATAAAAACTAAAAGGATTAAATTACAACACGTGCCAAACATAGAGGGACCAAAACAGTAAATAAACCAAAGCCCCAAGACGCAGCGTTGAAGTGGACCAGATTGAAGCAAAAATAAATTTATGGAGCTAAATTAAAAATAACAGAAAATAGCGAAGAGGGCTGAATTGCAACGCGCTTCAAAGCTGGAGGGATTGCGCGCACAAATAGACCCTTAAACGAAAACGCACGGATCCTTGGGTGCGGGTCGAGTTGACGCGCGGATCCCCTCACCCAAAACGGCGCCGTTTTACTAATGATATTTAAGCCAAAAAAACTAAAAAAAACATTCAAATCCTCATTTCTTTAAAAAAACAAAACCCTTCACCCCTTTTTTCTCTCAAAACCTTTCCCCTCCTCCGGCAGAAACCCAGAATCCGGCAAAGGAGACCGCCGTGCCTCCGTCGCGCCGGCGCCGCGCGGTTGCCGAAAAATTCAAAAGAGGTAAAAAGTAATTATTTTTTTATTTTGCGCAAATATCAACTATTCTTTATATTAATATATGTATATATATGTATAAAAGTAAAAAGAACAGATCTGAAAGAGAAAAGATGCGAAAAAAGAATCACTTTAAGATTTTTTTGTTTAATCTGTTTTTTTTTGTTACAAAAATCGCTCAAAAGAAATAAGGCCCCCAAAAATACATTCTCGTTGGCTTTTATATCCAATCTTTGCCACTGTTTCTTGTCATTTCTTGTTGTTTCTTCCTTGCAGGTGCAAGTGGGGTGATTGGAGCAGGTGGTGGTAGGTGCGGCGCAGCAGTGGCGGTGGCAGAAGCCGAGAGTCAAAGAGGGCGGCGCCTAGGGTTTCAGTCTAAAACCCTAGGCAGATATTTTTTAAGGGTATTGGGCCAGTCGGGTAAGTAATGGGCCCGGGCAAATGAAAATTGGGCTGTACAACCTTCATTTGGGTCGATCAATATTAACATAACTTAACTTACATGTACATAACCTTTTATATTTTAAAACAAAATAATTTATACCAAAAAAAATCACTTTAGTGACTTATTGCTTCAATTAAGTTATTTTAATATATATAAACATACCAATATTCAAATTTAAAATTTACCCAATAGTCAAATGTCAAAACTATTTTTTTTATTGCTTTATAGATTCCGAATAACCCAAAATAAGGCTATCTTAATCATGCAATAAAAAATCGAAAACCTTAATCTTTGACCTTTTTTTTTTGTTCCAAAATCATATATATCAAAACCAAATAGAAATAATGTAGTGTTTCAAAGCCAAATAATTAATAAGCACAAGTATTCATAATTTTGGCATGGACAAAAATACCAAAGCAATTCATGCATACACATGTGTTCATAATCAAATAGAAATACTTACATTGAATTTACCATGTAAATCCAAAGTTGCATTTATGATTAAACAGATATTCACATGAAAACTTGAAAAATATTTTTAAGCCAATAAATCTCAAAAATAAAATCATAATAGTTGTCATATCTCACAATTCATACAATAAACCATATCATCATAATTTAACTAAATATTTGGAATCATAAGATGCCAAAACCTAAGATTATAGAACCAAACTTATAACCAAAATATTTAAATATGTATATAGTTTATACGAATTTGCACCAAAGCACCCATAAAATTGAATAAAAAAAAAAGAGATTAACAACTTCAACGATATCCATCAAAACTTAATTTCACCAATTGAACTATAAAGATATCTTATTGAATAATGATTGTCGAAACCGTTTTTTGAAAACAAAAATTTAGTTGTCGACTTTAAAAATAAAACTGGAGTCGCCACCGATCCTTTATTAAGGTGTCATCGGCTCACCTTAAAAATTATTTTGGTCTACGAATTTTAAGAAAACGAGTTCGGGAGTCAGTTACGCACGAGGAAGGGTTAGCACCCTCGTAACGCCCAAAATCGGTACCAAATTGATTATTTGATGTCTTAGTGCCAAAGATTTTAAAAGATTTTAAAATCAACTCAAACGATGGAATTTGAAAATGGATAATCAATTGCTCAAGTCATGTAAAGAAATCGAATCCCAATACGTTAGGGTACAATTCTTCATAATCCCCGAACTTTGAATATCACTTTATTTTATGTGAAAATCTTCATTTTGAGAAAATAACATGCCACACCCAATACGTTAGGACACAATAAGTTAAGTTCCCAAAAATGATTTTTATTCTCATGCATTTTGAATAAAGAATATTCTCGGTTATTTAGGATTAACAAAGAAAATCAAAACCCAATACGTTAGGGCTCAATTTCCCTTGAAAATCCCAAACTTCGAATATTGCTTTTATTCAAAAAACCTTTGAATCAAGAAAATAACTTTGATGTATGGTTAGAACCAAACCATATTTTCAAAAAGGGTATGTTAAAGAATTAATGTACAATATGATACAAATACTTTAATTTAAAATGTATATGGAAATCGTAAAAATAAAATAAAAGTATAAAGATATGCGTATGTGTATATATTTACAGAATAGGAAAAAAATGTATAAGTATATATACATAGGTAAATCATGAAAATTCGCATAGGTAAATCATGATATATATGTACAATATGTATATAAAATAATGAGATATATAAAATAAAAAAATATTTATAATAATTTTAAAAGATATAAAAAATGTATGTATATTATAGAAAATGTATAAATATTATGAAATGTATATATACTATAAAATACATATTAATATATATATATATAAAAATGTATACGCATACATTTTAAAAAAAAATGCACAAATGTAATGATTATAACAAAATAATAATACTATAGTAATGATATCATATAATAACAAGGACAATAATAAAATAATTAGTTTAAAAATAACTGATAACAAATTGGGGACTAAATCGAAACTACGCAAAGTTTTAGGGCCAAAATCAAAATTTAAAAAAAAGGACAGATTCACAACTCTCGTGAAAGGAGGAGGACCAGAAGGGAAATATTCCCATCCCGGTCAAACAGCGTCATACCAGTGAGGCCCATGCGCATGCTCAATGGACCAAATTAAAACGGAAGAGAAAAAACGTGGCTAAAATTGCAAATATTTGAAATAACAATTTTGAAAACGAATCAAAATCAGGGGGATTGATTGAAAAAATATCCCATTCCGAGTGGAAATGCGCGGATCCGCAGGCGGGTCGGGTCACGCACTTGGGTATGGCCCTATACGGTGCCGTTTTGGTCTTGTTATAAAAACAAAAATTTCCTTTCAAAATTCATTTTTTCTTTTCCATTCTAAATAGCAGAGAAACCCTCTGCTAGGGTTTCTCCCTTTTTATGTCGCCGTCGCCACTCAAGCCATCCCATGGCCTCCGACGACGCCCCGGGCTCCGATTGCGACGGAGAGGGGACACCGCGACGGCACCAGGTAAGATCCTCTCCCCTTTTTTATATTTTAACCGAAAAAAATAAAAAAATAAAAAGAAAAAAGAAAATCCTTCCTAGGAATAATGAACACCCAAGAATAAAACGAAAACAAAAAATTCACCTTTAGTATTCAAAAGATTTCTCTCTGTTTTCGTATATCTTTTACACTGAAAAAAATCCCCCCTTTTGAGTACATGGAATAGGGCTTTTATAGCCTAAAAATAATAGAAAGAAGAAGAAAAAAAAACTATTCTCTATTTGAAATATGTTATTTTTCCTTCTTTTCGTTGCTATTTGTTTCTGTTTGTTGCTTTTTTTGGGTTGTTTGCAGGTGCGTGCTTGGAGGCGTGTGCGAGATTCGCGGCAGGCGGCGCGATCTGCAGAGTGCAAGGGGGACTGCTGGGCGTGGGAGCCGTGCGCACATAGGGGGTGGTTGCGGCTTGTCGCGACGGCAGAAAGGCTCTTAGGGTTTCTGCTATTTTTTGTGGGCTAGGTTTAGTTTGTTAGGCTGTTTGGGTGTTGGGCTTGTAAAAAAATTGGGCCTTTATTTTTTTGCATGCGGGCCCGGGTAGATTAGGCTTATTACAGTTGCCCCTCTTTGCTTGTTGTCGTGTAACGGGAACAGAGTAAAGACTGAAAAGACCAATTGTGCCCGGTCTTACTAAGCTTCAAGTTCTTCAATGCTTCATTTCTTCAGGTAGCATCATTCCTTCCTACTGCATCTTTAGAGGTATAGGAACTAGTGCTCCAATCTTCCCCACTCTAATGTCGGGGAGATAGGATTCATACGTCGTAGCTTCTCAAAAGAACAAAAATTTTTATCTTTAATCTACTCCACTGCAACTTCAGGGAGATAAGACTTATAGTTTCAACTTGTCCTGCTACAACCAAAAGCTAAATCTTGGCGCGATCTGCTCTACTGCAACTACAGAAAGGTGAGATCTGCAGTTTTGATCCACTCCATTGCAACTTCAATGAGATAGGATTGGTTACTTCTGTCTGCTCCACTGTAACTTCAGGGAGATAAGACTGGACATGATCAGTACTCTGCAACTTCAGAGAAATAAGACCTGCTATATTTGATCTACTTCACGCCAATACATGAAGACAAGATCCGCTTGCTTTGATCTACTTCACGCCAGTATATGAAGACAAGATCTGCTTCCTTCGATCTACTTCGCCACCAGTATAGAAAGATAAGATCTGCTATCTTCGATCTACTTCATGCCAATACATGAAGACAAGATCTGCTTTCTTTGATCTACTTCACTCCAATACATGAAGACAAGATCTGCTTTCTTTGATCTACTTCACTCTAATACATGAAGACAAGATTTGTTTTCTTTGATCTACTTCACGCTAATACATAAAGACAAGATCCTCTTGCTTTGATCTACTTCACGCCAATACATGAAGACAAGATCTGCTTGCTTCGATCTACTTCGCCACCAGTATGGGAAGACAAGATCTGCTATCTTCGATCTACTTCACGCCAATACATGAAGACAAGATCTACTTTCTTTGATCTACTTCACGCCAATACATGAAGACACGATTTGTTTTCTTTGATCTACTTCACGCCAATACATGAAGACAATATCTGCTTGCTTTGATCTACTTCACGCCAATACATGAAGACAAGATCTGCTATCTTTGATCTATTTCACTGCCAGTACAGAAAGATAAGATCTACTGGCTTCAATGTACTCCACTGTAACCACAGGGAGGTAAAATTCACCATCTTTGATCTGCTCCACTACTGCTTGGGAAGACAAGATCTGAAATTTTCAATCTATTCCACTGCTGCCTAGAGAAGTAGAATTGTTGGCTTCAATGTACTCCACTGTAACCATAGGGAGGTAAAATTCACCATCTTTGATCTGCTTCACTACTGCTTGGGGAGACAAGATCTGAAATCTTCAATCTATCCCACTGCTGCCCAGGGCTCCACTGTAACCTCAGGGAGGTAAAATCCACCATCTTTGATCTGCTCAACTACTGTTTAGGGAGATAAGATCTGTAATCTTCAATTTATTCCACTGTTGCCCAGGAAGATAGAATTACTGGCTCCAATGTACTCCACTGTAACCTCATGGAGGTAAAATCTGCCATCTTTGATCTACTCCACTACTGCTTAAGGAGATAAGATCTGTATGATTTCTCGGATTTGTTCTCTAAGGAATATGACCTGTATAATTCACTTTATGAACCTAATTATGCCTAGTGATTAGGATGTCATGATCAGAATGAATCAAATGCTCCTAACTAGACATGTATGAATGACATTTGAATAAATGCAAAATGTCATGAAAATGATATTTTAACGCTTGAGTTATCATTACTCAAAGTTTATTAAAGTTTCATCACTAATATGCTATAGCGCTTTCTTGCTCGGCTGGCGTCTTCAAAGAAACACTTGACCAGATTGCCCCCATTATAAACCTCCAAGTTTGATCCACTGGGATGCAAAATTTGTACCATCTTTCTCCCGTTGTAACCCAATAGTAAAAAGATTTGGCCTTTTCTCAATCATCTGCTATCACAACACAGGGTGTAAAACTCTTTGGTCTCTTACACCATTCCCAGGGTGTCATACCAAATACTCATGCATAAATGAAGAATTTTCTTATCCAAGAACAACTTCTTTTCATTATTCGGTGATTATTGCTTGCTTGTTCATTGAAGCTTTGTCACCAACACGACATCTTGCCGTATTGTTCAATCGATGTTTTAGACAGCAAAAACTCAAAGGGATAGTCTGAATTTAGACTTTTCCTTATCAAATTTCCAACCTGGTGCGTTCTAAACAATAGTCCTGTTTCAAGTTCCTGTATTATCTAGAAACTTCTAGAGTAATATGCAAAACTTCCCTTGTGAAAGTTTTATTAGTCGATTAACCATTATTCTAATGTAACATGCTTGCAAAAAGATCATGGATAAGAATAGAGTTGGTTCTGAGCATAACTCGAAATGAATAAATTGTCAACGATAATAAAGATGGATAACAAAGAAATTGATTTAGGAATGCCTATCTTGGAAATGAAGTGTTCCAAGAATAATAAAAATAGTATAAGAATTAGGTGCCCTAGATATTGCAGCTTGAACTTCTCTGTACAAACTTTTTAAAGACCATTCTGAGTTTAACATGTGTTTAGGAGTACTTTGTCGATGCTCCAAGATGTCGCCTACCCTTTCCTATTGATTCAAGTATAGCAAGACCACTACATGCTCCCATTCTGATCAGTATTTGAGCTGCTCTGAAAATTTCAAACTCTATTCTGAGCCTACCCTTTGTGGGTTTTCACCTTAGCCTCTCCACTTTACTTTTCCGTTCTTCATTTTCATTTTCAATTTTCATTTTCATTTCATCATTTTTTACGACTCAAAGTGCCCTTTTCGGGTTTTTACCTTGGTCATCTCCTTCTTTAAGCGGAGTATTTCCTGACTGAACCTGAGTTTACAGGACGTTGCAGGCTTATCATCTCACTCAAAATCAAAGCTCCTTTGGAAAAGTCCTTCTCTATAACGTAAGGTTCTTCCCAATTTGGCATCCGTTGTATTTTTTGTTGAGTGAGGATCTTCTTCAGTAATAGGTCACCTATCGTGGAATTCTCTGGGACAAACCTTTTGCTATTGGCTCGCATCATTCATTTCTTGGTACATCCGACCATGATGAATAGTTTCTAGCCTTTTTCTTCAAATAGGTTCAACTAATCGTATCGGGATCGGATCTTCATCCTACTTCAGCTCAGTCAAAACCCGAAGAGAAAGAACTTCAAATTCAATGAAAAAAATCGTGATAAACTGAAAAGAGTGGCATTGCCCCAGTAGAGTTTTCACTGCACCATTCATGATATTCACCTTGAACATACTATAAATTTTTGATATCGTGCTGTTGTTCAGATTGCAATAACAATGCTTAAACCGGGCACATCCTGGTATGACCGTGTGAAGGCTTCTTTGAATGCTTGAAGTAACTTAACAATTTCTTCCTTTATTTTTTCAGTCACGCATGTTCCCTCAAGGTCACAGTCTCTATTGTCTCCTCATAAGGTAAAATTTCCTTCCTACTCTACCATCCTTAATAAGTCCAGAAATAGGCTACAATCCATGTCATTTTCAAAGTCATAGAATCTCTCTAAACACATGTCTCACTTAAAAGGTGATTCAGAGTCTGTAACAGTGTCAATCATGTCATTGATATCCGAGGACCTATTGTAGGTGCTAAAGGATATTCAAAGAATAATATGAATGACTGAATGAATGGTTTGGCAGAAAAATCCAAAAGAATGAAAGAATCGTAAAGAATGAAAGAATATTTGTTCAAATATGATTGTAATGATGTATTTTATTAAAATAATAATGTTTAGACATGAGCCTATTTCACAAAGAAGTTCTTATTGCTTCTAGGCTAAAAGCAACAAGTGTGTTCTGAACATTACTTTATCAAACTCTAAATAATATAGGGGTTTTCTCTGCAGTCCCATTGTTTATAACACCTCCCAGGTGAATATATAATAAGGACCCCTTTAATTGTTCACCACTTCTTCATTCATTGCATTCCCTCCATCATCAATCATGATTGGGTAATGGATTTTCTGCCCTAGACGAGTCACCAAACTTGATAATACCCATGTTGATAAGTCTTTCAACTTGCTTCTTGAAAGCAGTGCAATTCTCAATTGAGTGTCCCGTAATTCCCGCATGGTATTCATATTGTGCGTTCGCATCATACCATTCGGGATACGGAGGTTGTAGAGGCTTCACATGAAAAGGGGAAACAACATGTGCATCAAACAAATTTTGATACAATTCCTTATACGGTACTGGGATTGGTGTAAACTGGAACTTCTCAGTCTTCATGCCGAAATCTTGCCTCGATGAATTCTGTTGATTACCAACCACCTTTCTTGTCTGACTCACAGTAATTGATTTAGAGTAACCCGTATTGTTCACCTTATTTTCTTTTCTCCTTGAGGCTAACCGCTTGTTACTCTCTTCTTCATAGATTTTCCCGCTTCTTATAGCATTTTCGATCATTTCGCCATTCATGACTATGTCAGGAAAGCTTTTTGTGGCACTCCCTAACATATGTGTAATGAACGGTGCTTTAAGCGTGTTAATGAATAGCATGGTCATCTCTTTCTCCAAGAGTGGTGGTTGAACTTGGACGTCGACTTCCCTCCATCTTTGTGCGTACTGCCTAAAGCTTTCGCTCGGCTTCTTCTCCATGTTTTGAAGGGTAATTCTATCAGGAGTCATGTCTGTCACATGACTATACTGTTTCATGAATGCTTGTTCCAAGTCCCTCCATGAACCAATCGTGGTACGGCTCAGCTGATTGTACCACTTAGATGCTGCCCCTGCTAGGCTATCTTGGAAACAGTGTATTAATAGCTGGTCATTGTTAACGTATCCAGCCATTCGCCTACAGAACATGGTGATATGAGCCTCTGGGCAAGTCGTCTCATTGTACTTCTCGAATTCCGGCATCTTAAACTTATGAGGGGGTACCAAATTAAGAACTAAGCTCAACTCTTTAGCGTCAATCCCACGACAGCTTTCAGTGACTTCCATCGCCCTGAATTTCTCCTCGAGCCATTTGCACCTCTCCTCGAGCCATTTGCACCTTTCCTCTAGCTGCTTTGGTAACTCCTCCTTTATTCTTCCCTTTTCAGCCACTTCATCGAAGTCAGGAATGGCAGAGTTAATAGGGTAGTTTTCGGGGTTAGAGTCCAATCTAGCTTGAAAGTTCGAAACACTGGCCTGGGACTGCTGAGGCCTGATTGTGACAGTGGGTTTGTGCGGATATTCAGCTTGAGTTCGAACATGTGGAGGAGTAAAGCCTGGAGGATAGAGTGGTTCATCGACATCAGCCATGTGACCCTTTCCCTTATCACCTCCTCCAGTCAACAGTTTGGTTAGCTTCGCCAACATATCATCTTGGGATTCTCGCATCTTCTCAGACATATCCTGTTGCATCTTATCTAACTGCTCCTGCACCTGTAGCTGAAGTCGGTCTTGCATCTCCTTCTGACACTGTCCGAATTTTTCCAATCTCTGATCCATGTCCTTAATCCTTGCTCGAGTATCGTAACAGTGTTTGGTTGGTTGGTTGGTTTCCAGGTTAACTGAGAAATGATTTTAGTTAATTAGGATCCTTTAACCGCTTTTTATACATATGATGTAATGTAATGCAAATGCATGAAATGAATGCAAAAAGAGACTTTGATTCTGGTTCAATTCTTCACTAGAAAACTTCACTAGAAAACAAATCTCTTTACACAAAGCGGATATATATACACGGCTTCATCCTCGAACTCCAAGCGAAGACAACGACCATTAAGATGCATCTCGCGAATCTTCCAATAAACATCTACTAGCTCCTTTTTACTTCATCCAGGTTGCAACTCCTTGATCACCTATGCTTGTGAGCTTCTTTAAAAAGGGTGGGATGTTTGACGACTCTTGAATAATCTTTGCTAATCTTGAATCAACGCAGCAAAGTCGTATACTCCTCTTGTTACACTTCTCGCATGCTTTCTTGGACTATATTCGGAGAACCGTATTATCTTCCACTTTATCAAGAAATCCGTTTTCCATGACAAGCTCTCTATTTAGCAACCGAACGTGAATCAACACCTCTTTTCTATGATGAAATGCAATGCAGTCAAAATGCCGTGCAACCAAAACAAAACATAACAAGTTAGTATCAGGTATAATAAAAGAATCCAATATAATTGGAAATAATAAAACACCTATTCGGGACTCCTCTAGGGTTTGGTTTAGCTCTACCTAGGGTGAGTTCCTAAAGTTCACTATATGTGGTTTGGCTTCTAAGGTAAGGGTATCCGAACCATCAGATTCCTCGATCCTTACCCATTATAGGCTCATGTGGATCGAGTTCAGTTCAGGGGGATACATTTCCCTATGGCTGCACGGAGATGAAAATCTCACGAAGACAAAGGTATGGATGTATCCCGGAAGCGATCCACTACCCTGCACGGAGGTGAAAACCTCACGAAGGACTAGTTTCTCGCTCCCACTTAAGAGGGTAAAACGGACCATGTAATGCAAAATGCAAATACAAAGTAACCGACTTGATCCAATCATGCAAACCCCATGATAAAAATCAATGAATGCGAAGAGAAATCATGTTTTTTTTAAAAACTTTTGATTTTCGACAAAAAGACAAAACATAACCAATTCATGGCTCGACTCTCTAAAGGTCCCCAGCGAAGTCGCCAAGCTGTCGAAACCGTTTTTTGAAAACAAAAATTTAGTTGTCGACTTTAAAAATAAAACTGGAGTTGCCACCGATCCTTTATTAAGGTATGATCGGCTCACCTTAAAAATTATTTTGGTCTACGAATTTTAAGAAAACGAGTTCGGGAGTCAGTTACGCATGAGAAAGGGTTAGCACCCTCGTAACGCCTAAAATCGGTACCAAATTGATTATTTGATGTCTTAGTGTCGAAGGTTTAAAAAGATTTTAAAATCAACTCAAACGATGGAATTTGAAAATGGATAATCAATTGCTCAAGTCATGTAAAGAAATCGAGTCCCAATATGTTAGGGTACAATTCTTCATAATCCCCGAACTTTGAATATCACTTTATTTTATGTGAAAATCTTCATTTTGAGAAAATAGCATGCCACACCCAATACGTTAGGACACAACAAGTTAAGTTCCCAAAAATGATTTTTATTCTCATGCATTTTGAATAAAGAATATTCTCGGTTATTTAGGATTAACAAAGAAAATCAAAACCCAATACGTTAGGGCCCAATTTCCCTCGAAAATCCCAAACTTCGAATATTGCTTTTATTCAAAAAACCTTTGAATCAAGAAAATAACTTTGATTTATGTTTAGAACCAAACCATATTTTCAAAAAGGGTATGTTAAAGAATTAATGTACAATATGATACAAATACTTTAATTTAAAATGTATATGAAAATCGTAAAAATAAAATAAAAGTATAAAGATATGCGTATGTGTATATATTTACAGAATAGGAAAAAAATGTATAAGTATATATACATAGGTAAATCATGAAAATTCGCATACATATATATTCAAATACATATATATATGTACAATATGTATATAAAGTAATGAGATATATAAAATAAAAAAATATTTATAATAATTTTAAAAGATATAAAAAATGTATGTATATTATAGAAAATGTATAAATATTATGAAATGTATATATACTATAAAATACATATGAATATATATATAAATGTATACGCATACATTGTAAAAAAATGCACAAATGTAATGATTATAACAAAATAATAATACTACAGTAATGATATTATATAATAACAAGGACAATAATAAAATAATTAGTTTAAAAATAACTGATAACAAATTGGGGACTAAATCAAAACTACGCAAAGTTTTAGGGCCAAAATCAAAATTTAAAAAAAAAAGAAAAAGGACAGATTCACAACTCGCGTGAAAGGAAGAGGACCAGAAGGGAAATATTCCCATTCCAGTCGAACGGCGTCGTACCAGTGAGGCCCATGCGCATGGTCAATGGACCAAATTAAAACGGAAGAGAAACAACATGGCTAAATTTGCAAATATTTGAAATAACAATTTTGAAAACGAATCAAAATCAGGGGGACTGATTGAAAAAATATCCCATTCCGAGTGGAAATGCGCGGATCCGCAGGCGAGTCGGGTCACGCACTTGGGTATGGCCCTATACGGCGCCGTTTTGGTCTTGTTATAAAATAAAAAATTTCCTTTCAGAATTCATTTTTTCTTTTCCATTCTAAATAGCAGAGAAACCCTCTGCTAGGGTTTCTCCCTTTTTATGCCGCCGCCGCCACTCAAGCCATCCCACGGCCTCCGACGACGCCCCGGCCTCCAATTGCGACGGAGAGGGGACACCGCGATGGCACCAGGTAAGATCCTCTCCCCTTTTTTTATATTTTAACTGAAAAAAATAAAAAATAAAAAGAAAAAAGAAAATCCTTCCTAGGAATAATGAACACCCAATAATAAAACGAAAACAAAAAATTAACCTTTAGTATTCAAAAGATTTCTCTCTGTTTTCGTATATCTTTTACACTGAAAAAAATCCCCCTTTTGAGTACATGGAATAGGGCTTTTATAGCCTAAAAATAATAGAAAGAAGAAGAAGAAGAAAAAACTATTCTCTATTCAAAATCTGTTATTTTTCCTTCTTTTCGTTGCTATTTGTTTCTGTTTGTTGCTTTTTTTTGGGTTGTTTGCAGGTGCGTGCTTGGAGGCGTGTATGAGATTCGCGGCGGGCGGCGCGATCTGCGGAGTGCAAGGGGGACTGCTGGGTGTGGGAGCGACGCGCACGTAGGGAGTGGTTGCGGCTTGTCTCGACGGCAGAGAGGCTTTTAGGGCTTCTGGTATTTTTTTTGGGCTAGGTTTAGTTTGTTGGGCTGTTTGGGTATTGGGTTTGTAAAAAAATTGGGCCTTTATTTTTTTTGCATGCGGGCCCGGGTAGATTGGGCTTATTACAATGATTATAAACACCTATTCACACAAACTATAATCATGCATTAATCCTCAAAATCATTGATATGCATGTAGTATGTATACACAAACAATGTATACACACAATTATAATAATAGAAAAATAATACTGGCTTGCCTTACATATTTCATGTAAACTCAAATTTATATTTATGACTAAAGACATTATTATAAAACTTCTTTATACGCACAAATACTTAAAAAAAAACCATAACTACTAAATATAAAAAGAATCTCAAATTGTATAAAAGTCTGTATATGTGCAACTACTTATGAAAATTCATAGCCACCATATTTTAAAAAAATCTCAAATATTTTAATTTTAGTCGGGTTCCATAAGGACTAAAACTTATATAAAATAATTATAGCAGAAACTAAAAGTAATCTTTCGTATATATGAATTGAATTCAATGATGAATATAATTCATTATGAATAAAGACAAAATGTGATAATTCCATATACATTCAACCACAAATAGAAAATTTAAAACAAATAGTGCGAAAAAAAAGACATCTTAACAACATTCATTTATTCGATTATCAAGTGAATTAACTTTCAAAATCAATTATACAACCCAATTGGAATTCTTCAATTGCAAAAAGTTGTGTAAGTCTGTAACTTTAATTTAATAATGACTTTAACCAAAATTTATAAAATAATTGTGTGAAAAGAAGAGAAAGAAATCTCACAAATCAATTTTTATCAATTGATTATAAATAAATAAATAAACCTTCACCTTTCGAATAGAATATGAAAATATTAAACTAGATTATATTTATAAAACCCTAAAACTTTATTTAAAGAATCAAAACCCAAAAATTTATCAAAAATCTTAAAGATTCAACATAATATATAATTAAAATACCAAATCCACAAAATTAAAAAAATAAAAACGAATCAATCCAAAATTAACAAAGAATCAATTCATTCTCAATAATTCAACATGACAAAGCTCGGATGCCACTTGTTAGAATTGTAAAATAAATCTAAAATAAAATTAGAACTGTAAACCAGGATCTATCATGTCAAATCATCAAGAATAAAATTAGATGCGGAAGCGTACCTAAATCCATGGATTCCTTGAAGTTTTTCCGAATCTTGGGGATTTGATCTTCCAAATTAGCACATAAGTAATTCAGAGAATATTTGCTCTTTCCTAAGGATGAGATATTACAAAAGATATCTTGTGTGTAATTTGGGGATTATAACCCTAATATTTATAACCTTGTCATATTAGTTCTAGTTCCTAATTAGCCGATCATTAATTAGAATTTGATTAGAATTCAATTACTAGAGTATCTGCACATATTTGACCCATATTTATTTAATAATTAAAGACCAATAAACCTTAATTAAATTAGATTACTTTTAATTTGGGCTAAACTATCATGATAGTAAATAATATGTAATTACCATTATTATATATGTAATGTCCATATTTTCCAACAACATGATCATCTTAATTATTATTATATATGTAATGTCCATATTTTCCAACAACATGATCATCTTAATTAGTCCTGTTAATGTGATATATACTACAGTCAACTTGATCGGTCAGCTTGATCAAACTTCTTGTATTTCTAAAGAAACAGTGTTAATGTGATAAGCCACTTTAGTTGGGTTTCTATGACATCTTACAGTTTTAAGTTTTTTGTTTGAGATGTACCAAAAAACCAGCTACATATACTTCACTTGTTTTTTGTTTTCAAACAGGCATTAGGAAGCACCAGGATATTAAGACTGCCTGTAACACTCCTATACCCGGTCCGACTGTAGGGATCTAGTATAAGACTATTATATTTGGTGCCAAAGCGATTTTGGCTGGACTATGTTATTTTAACAATTACCCATAGTATTTTAACTTATTTAACCCAAAAATTATTATTATAAACATCTAGGGTCATTAATGGATGTTTGATTACGTTTAGAAATTATTTTAAAATTATTTTTATTCAAAATAGGGGTCAAATATCAATATTTAAACACAAAGTATTGATACATTATAAAAGGTATCTATACCCCTAAACTATGTAAATGGATTGTGTGTATTGTGTGGTTGAGTATGGAGGATGAAGTGCATGTATACGCCCGATATTAGGAAAGTATTTGTCAGAAATAAAAGGAAAATCCATGACTTTCAAGATGAGAAAATTAGCTACAAGCATTTCAAGGTAAATTGAGTTTGAACTCACTAAATTCGTCTGGACTTACTAGCATTTGTTTATGTTGTAGGTTTCTCCTCACAAATGGTTACGTTAGGAGGGACCAAGTCAGGAGCTCACCAAAGTAGTGGTTTGAGTTGTAATATTATGCATACAGGGGACGCCCTAGGGGTATGGCGCATAATCCACTATGCCACTTAGAGTTTTTTTTTTTAATCAAGTCATATGTTGCTTTTGAGTTTCGATGTAATATGTATATATATACTTGTATTGTTAGAACTATTCAACAAAAAATAAGAAGTATGTTTTTGTATATTATACGTTGTATGAAAATGTTTCTTTTAAGTATTATTGTGGTGTAACACCTGAGATTTGATTTCGGCAATTCGGGTTGGGTTCAGGGCGTTACATACATGTAAAACTAAATAATTGTCATATGTTTATTACCATAGTTGCACATGTAATTTTGTTAAATATTAATCTTCTTTTGGGCCGATCAATATTAATGTAGCTTAAGTTACATGCACACAACTTTTTATATTTTAAAACAAAATAATTACAATAACAGTGGTAACTTTGGCAACTTACTATTTTAATTAAGTTATTTTAATATATATACCAATATTCAAATTTAAAATTTCCATAACAATTAAATGTCAAAACTAAATTCTTTTATTGCTCTATAATTTTTGAAATAACCAAAAATAAGGTTGTCTTAATGTCACCATCATAACCAATAACCTTAATTTTTGTCTGATTTAATTAAATAATCATAATGATAAATTAGTCATAGAACAAAAACAATTCCTTTTACCGACTAGACAATTCCATCATTACGATGCTATGACCAATGCTTAAAAAACACAATTCGTTTAGATTTACACTAAATCATCCAAAAAATTTTGAATATACATCCATATCAGATAGATAACAACTTTAATGAATGTCCATGTCAAAACAATTTGACAAAAATCATAATTGAATCCATAAAAAAAATATCAATAATCTTATCATCAATACACACCAAGCTTAAAACCATAAATATTTATAGATTCAATAAAAACCAATTCAAAATCTAAAATTGTTGAAAACAAAAAATCAAATAACCAAACTAACAACCATCTTAATATTATTTAAAACCAAAATCTTGTTCTTCTTTCTTTTTAATAAAGAATACATGATTCAAGCGAAAATCTGAGTTCATAAAAAATCAAAAGACTAATAAACATATTGAAATTACAATATAGGTAATTATCATTCATTAAAGAAGTAATTTTAATATAGTAACTTCATAATTACTTTATTTAAAAACAACATCTATGATTTCACAAACTCAAGTCCCTTTTCTTTTAATTTGATGAATTAATTAATAATCTTTTAACACCTGAGTAAACTGTATAATTTAAGTTTTCTAACTGAAAAATCAATATTAATAAAAGAAAATTTCAACCATGAATTTTTAATGAAGTGGATCCAAAATTTGCCATGCCCTTTTTTCTTATCGCACAAAATAATAAATTTACTTATATGTACACAGCTACATGCATTAATTAGACTTTTAGTAAAACTAAAATTTTAATATATTTACAATTACCAAATAAAATTAAAACATTCAAATCTTGAATTCTCAATTGCCGATTAATCAATGGAGTAACATAATTCAATCCGCATCACTATTATTTGACTGCCCAATGGAAATTAAAGTAAAAACATTCATCATCCATCAAAATTAAAAATTAAAGATCAAAACCCTAAAATTTCAAAACAATGAAGATCTAAAAAAACTTGTTGGAAAAATTGTAATTTATGGGAACTTTGAGGCATATTCTCAATAGGTAAAGGTGAAGAGTTGAATAATAAAATTATGGTTTCATATTCTACTCCATGAGACCTTTACAATGGTATATCATATGCTCAAAATGGTTGAGTGATGAATGAGAAATTGATGTTCAAAGTAAGCTACTTGGAAATATTTGTTGAGGAAAAGAAAAGCTTTGAGCTCACATTAGTTAAATACCAAGTGTGAGATGTGTATATATATATGAGAACCCACTTCAAAGAAAATTGAATGACTAAGTTTACAACCTTACCTTGCGTGTACAGAGAGGGGTGTAGGTCCAAACCCCATTAACCCATACGACGCGGGCGATGCGAAATGTTTGATAATTTAAAATATAAATTATTCAATTTATGTTATTTTATTTATATTTATATATTTTTGTTTGCTAACGTGTTTTATCCAACAAAACTTTAATATAAATCTTCAAAGATCAACATATATATAACCGAAATATTAAACCCATGGAATTTCATGAATCAATCATTCCAAAAAGAAAGAAACATAATCAATTCCCAATGATTCAACATGACGAGACTTGAATGCCACTTGTTAGAACCATAAAATTCTTATACAAATCTTAATAAATCAAGATTTGTCATGTAAAATTATCAGGAACAAAACTAAATGAGGAAGCGTACTTGAATCCATTGATTTCTTTGGAATCTTCGATCTTGTGGTTTTTATATTCCAAATTAGCACACAAGTAATTCAGAGAAAAGTAACTCTCTCTTTTCTAAAAATAGGATATTAGAAAAATTACTTTTGTATAATTTGGGGACCATAACACTAGCTTATAACTTTTACACATTAACCCTAATTTCTAATCAGCCCATCATCAATTAGAAATTAGTTATTGGAGTATCTACACATATTTAGCCCATACTTTATTTAATAACTAAAGCCCAATAAACTTTAACCAAATTAAATCACTTTTAATTTAGGCTAATTTTTTATGATAGTAAATAATAACATGTAATTACTATCATTATATATGTGATGTTCATATTTTCCAACATTTTATAGCAAAAGAAAAATACAATAAAAAATAAATTACATGTTATGAAAGTTTTATAATTTATTTATTTATAAAATTTTATGGTCAAATATTCAGTTAACTTATTTATATGCCCATGTTATATATTACAAAAATAATATATTTATTTATAAAAAAATGTTATAGTTTTTTTTTATCGTAACTTACAAAAAGAACTTTTAAAAGTAATGAAAAAATATATTATGTATAAGAAGAATTATGAAAGTTTTGAACAATTTATAAACTTTTTTTTATAAAGGTTAAATGTTATAAAATTTATTTTATTTGACTTAATTTGCGTATTATAATAAGTAATATAACTTAGCATAAGTTTTTCTTTAAATTAAGTTTGCATAAGTTTTTATAATTAAAGCTACAGGTTATTTGAACTATGGACCTGAATATTATAATGCCGATGGTAATTACACAAAATAAAAAGATTTTCTTATACCATATCGTGAGGTATAATATCATTTGAGAGAACGGTACTAGACATAAGCACCATAGACCACTTGTGAACTCTTTAATTTGTCACATTCAAGATTTCAAAATGTGGTTGAAAAGACATTTGTTGTTCTAACAAAATATTTCTCATATTAACAACATCACCTTGATATATAGCATAGAAAAATGTGGATTGTACTAGCATATTGCATATTTTGTAACTTTAATCATAAGTGTAATTAAGATGATCCATATACTTCGAAGAGTACATGAAATGAGATCTTGATAATCTTAATGACGCAGATTGAAATTTAGATGATAATGAATTCGGTCAAATACTAATAGATCATGATAAGAATGAAGAAGCATATGTTAAATATTAAAGATGGAATAACCAACAAATATGTACTAGAATAGTTAGATAAATTTGCATATGATATTTATTTTTCATAGTCTTTTTATTAGTAATCGTATTATCATCTACTACTTTTTTAGATTAACATAATATATAAAATGATTTGATTTTTATTTTTGTTACTTATTTAGAAATTATTTTTATTTTTAATTTTACAACAAATAAATATAATGATCAATGATAGTCAATTTAACTTATCCAGCAAATTGAAGTTTTTTTTCCCTTAAATAAAAACCCTATTATAGAATATGAGAATGAATTGTATAAAACTGTTATTCTAGGTCATCCCTATCCCTTTCTAATAGGAGAATGACAAATTAGATTTTTACTCTTGATTTTTGGCTTTTTACTCCTGAAAAAAAATTCAAATCTAATTAAAAATGCTAAAACTCAAGAGGAAAAATCTAATTTGTCATTTTCCTATTAGAAAGGGATAAAAATAACGTAGAATCACAGTTTCATACAATCTTTTTCTCTATAGAAAATATACCAGTTCAATGCATAGATTGATTTATATATATTAAATTTTTGTTACAAAATTCGTAAGCTTTCAAAAATGTTATCATTAAGAAATTAAAATAGTAGTATAAATGTTATCATTATTAGGATAATTTGCTTCAATGATTTTCCAAGTGTTTGTATAATTGCATGAAAATCTACTACAAGAGATTGTTGAAGGGTGTTGTAATTAATATATTTTTAAGATAATATTTATTATTAATATTTAAACTTTATTAATTAGATATATAGATGATGAGCTCACATCAGATACTGCTATATCTTTTTGTTGAGGAAAGTGATGATGAGCTCATTCACCTGCTCTGGGAATTGCTCTTGAACAAAATGACTCCCTTCTTTCATAAAAGTGGTGTCCAGATTAGGCATAAACTGCTTCACTATCCCTTTTCTCATGTAGTCCTCCATTTCTGGGAATTTCATAAAATAGTCCTTCTCCCCCATTATCAACAATGATGGAGCCATCACTTTTGGATTGGTTACACCATAATCCCATTGCCAACACCTGTAGGAAACTTGCAATGCAGTACGGAAACCAGAATTCTGATATAAAGTAGCATAGACATCAAGATCCTCCTCTGTGAACCATGGTGGCAATGGAGTAGATGAATCAACCAAGTCCATTATCTCTTCATCGTCACCGGCTATTGGTAACTCAATTCCGGAGAAGAGAATGTAAATGTTTCTAATGATGGTCTTAGCATCAAATCGGCCGAAATCTGCTTCAGCTCTTCCTGGTTCTGCCCATCTTAATACGTAGAAGCCTTTGGGGAGGAGATTAAATTGGAGACCATGAGGACCAGGTAAGCGGAAAGGCATGCCTAGTGTTATAATACCTAACACTCTTTCAGGGTGGATAATAGCTACCATGAATGCAGGTATTGCTCCAAAGTTCTTTCCAAGAAGAAAAGCCTATAATATATGTTTAATAATAAGTAATTGATTTGTGAAAATCAAGCTTAATGAAGTAATGGTTTACCTTATCGATGGCCAAGGAGTCGAGAAGGGCAACAATATCATCGACAGGGTCATTGAAGTTAGCTTTTTCCGGCTCCGGTGGATGGTGGAGAGTCCATAGCCCCTGAAATCAAAAGCAATAGCACGGAAGCCAGCATTAGCCACGGCAATCATTTGGTGTTTCCGTGAGTACCAAATTTCCGGGAAGCCATGAAGGAAAAGCACCACCTTAGGACCTGCACAACACCATTAATTATCCTATTATTTCCAATGGAACATCATATATATATCAATTGGCCTTATGTTATTATAGTTTAGTTCAACCTGTTCCAATCTGGGCTACGTGAAGCTTTAATCCTCCTACTTGCACATGGCTCTTCTGAATCTTTTCCATTGTTTGATTGAAAACAAAACTGAGAGAAAGAATGTTAGTGATGGTGGAGGTGGAGACAGGGATGGTTTAGCTTTTAAGCACTCGCTATTGAAATCAATATATAGTGTTTTTAAGGTACAGTTAGAGGTGTTCATGGGTCAGGCAGGACACAGAAAAAAATTTCGGCTCGCGTCTTAGGCCCGGCCCGAAATATGAGCCTGAAATTTTGTCTAGGCCTGGCTCGAAAAAAAATTCCTAAGTTCGAGTCCGACCTGGCTCGGCCCATTTTTTAATTGTTTATTATTTGTTTTATAATATTTTAAATGTATATTTTAAATGTTTTATAATATTTGTTTATTCAGAAGTTCTTTTTGAAAATATTTGGTGGAGCCATTTAGAATCCTCCAAGGTCTCATCTTTCATAACCCACCGGTGCTACAGGTAACTTTTTCTCAATCTCATTTATTTCTTGCAAATACTGTGAAATCTTATGCACTATCTGTTTTGGCGAGGCGAAAGATCTGTCATGGACCCATTTATTCCTCTCTCCCCAAATGAACCAGATCGCACATGCAATCTGACGACAGGTAACTTTCGATGACATAATGAAAAGCCCTTGTAGCCAATCTTGCAACAGCTTTTCACCCATCACAATATCCCACTTAATGTTCAACAGATTCCAGACTTCATCAACAAAAGGACAATCGCGAAAACCATGCTCCATAATCTCTTATATAATAACTAGTAGTTACGTTGTCATTCGTCTCATTAATGCTTTGTAATAATATGTACCCGCTCCGAACAGTATACTCGCCTGAGGAATCGGCCTGCAAGCTACCAGATTTGGATGCGAATGCAAGGCTAAAGGGATACATTGAATTTTAGTCGCCACATCGGGAGCAAAAACACTGGTAATCTTTTCCACATCCCATTTCCTGTCATGAGGCATAATTAATTCAGCAACAACTTTATAAATCATATTAACACTAAGGACCTGAATTTTCCTTGTTGACAGACCGGGGACCCATGCATCGTCCCAGATATCAATATTTGTACCCGTTCCCAGTTGCCAACCTAACCCTTCCAAAAGCAGCCCCTTTGCAGACCATATGCTCTTCCAAGTATAAGATGGGTAGGTTCCTAAGTTTGCTTTCAAAAAATTTGAATTGGGATAATATTTAGCTTTCAATGAACACGCTAATAACGAGCTTTGATCCTTAAGTAATCGCCAGCCCTGCTTAGCCAAGAGGGCAATATTAAACTGACTAAGGTTACGAAATCTCATCCCACCAAAATCTTTCGATGCACACAACTGGGACCAAACACACCAATGTATTCCTCGTTTACCCCCAGATTTTTGCCACCAAAACCAAGAAATAATATGATATAATTCAATACATAATGAACCTAGTAGAAAGAAATAGGACATCGTAAAAGTGGGAATAGCTTGCAAGACACTTTTAATAAAAACTTTTTTTCCTCCCTGGGACAAAGGTCTCACAAACCACCTATCAATACGACTCTTCATCGGTCTTTTAGCCCTTGAAACGCCCTTTTTTTACTCATGCCAACCATATTTGGCAAACCTAAATAATGCCGAGGATTTATAGAAATGCGAACCCCCAAACACCTTGAAATTCCATGCCAGACTTCCCTCTCACATTCGCACTGAAGTAGATGGCAGATTTATCGAAATTCATACATTGCCCCGACGACTTTTCATACTCCTTAAGAATCTGTTTCAGAACTATAGCCTTCCCCACCGTAGCTCCCCCGAATAAGATGCAATTATCAGCAAATAAGAGATGAGAAATTTCAGGCCCTCTCCTACTAATTCTTGCTCTATTGATTAACCTATTTTGACTTCCCATACGCATCAGTGAGGATAGCCCTTCACTACAAATCAAGAACAAATACAGGCTAAGCGAATCCCCTTGGCGAAACCTCCTCCCAAGTGAGAACTTGTGGCCCACCTCACCATTGAGAATTATAGAATACGTGACAGTACTCGCACAATGATAAATAAAGTTAACCCATCTTTCCACAAAACCCATTTTCAAAAGCATGTTTCTCAAAAACTCCTATTCTACCATTTTCAAAAGCATGTTTCACAAAGCCATGGCCTGTCTGCAGAATGGTGTGTCTGATGTTATCTTCACTCGCATTATGGCCTGTGACTCTCCTAAGCAGGCATGGGACAAGCTGAAAGAGGAGTTTACCGGATCAGACAAGACCAGGCAGCAACAAGTCATCAACCTGAGAAGGGAGTTTGAAAATTTAAAGATGAAGGAGTCAAAAACTATTAAACAGTATTCTGATAGAATAATGGCTACTGTCAATAACATAAGACTCCTAGGAGAGGATTTTAGTGACAGTAGAGTGGTTGAGAAGGTGATTATCACTCTTCCAGAGAGATTTGAATAAAAAATCTCCTCACTGGAGGATTCGAGAGACCTCACAACCATTTCATTGTCTGAATTGGTTAATTCTCTCTATGCACTTAAGCAGAGGAGGGCTAGCAGACAGGAGGAGAACCTTAAAGGAGCCTTTCAAGCAAAAGCTAGAGAAGGTTCTAGCTCAAGTCAGAAAGCTAAGAAACCTTGGTTTGAGAGAAGGGACAAATCAAAGAAAGAAGCAAACAGAGAAGCAGGCAGAAGAAGGTTTCCACCATGCATTCACTGCAAAAAGACCAATCACTTGGAGAAATTTTGCTGGACCAGACCTGACATACAGTGTAAGAGTTGCAAGCAGTATGGCCATCATGAGAAGATTTGTAGAAATCATGAGAAGCCTCAAGCTCAGCCAGTACAAGCCAAGACTGCTGAGGACATACAAGCTCAGGAGGAACATGTATTCACTGCCTCATGTTTTGCAGTCAACAATAAGTGTAGTTGGCTTGTGGACAGTGGTTGCTCACACCACATGGCTGCTAATGAGAGTTTGTTTAAGAATCTTGACAGGAGCTATGTCTCGAAGGTCAGGATAGGAAACAGGAACTTGATTGAAGCAAATGGCAGAGGTGATGTTGTGATCAACACTGGATCAGGTAATAAAGTTATCTCAGATGTGCTTTATGTGCCTGAATTTGATCAGAACCTACTAAGTGTAGGCCAGTTACTCAAGAAAGCCTATTCTTTAGTTTTCAAGAATGAATTCTGTGTTATAAGTGATGCTCTTGGTAGGGAGATAGTCTCAGCACCTATGGCAGACAAGTGTTTCATGCTGGATGTAAGTCAGCTTGAGAAAAGTGCCTATACAAGCTCAGTTGATAATACTGATCTTTGGCACAAGAGGTTTGGCCATGTTAATCTCAGGTCACTCGATTTGCTGCACAAAATGAGCATGACAGAGGACATGGTTAAGGTTAATGCAAGTGAATCAGTTTGTGAGGTGTGTCAGCTTGGTAAACAGGCTAGACTGCCTTTTCCAGCAAACCAAGCATGGAGGGCTCGAGACAGACTTGAGCTGGTGCACTCAGATGTCTGTGGACCAATGAAGACACCTTCATTGAATGGCAGCAAATATTTTATACTGTTTATTGATGATCTGACCAGATTTTGCTGGGTCTATTTTATGAAACAGAAGTCAGAGGTGTTTGAAATGTTTGCAAAGTTTAAGGCTTGGGCAGAAAACCAAATAGGCTGCAAGATTAAGGCCTTAAGGACAGACAATGGTTTAGAATACTTGTCTGAAAGATTCCAGAAGCTATGTGAGCAGGTTGGAATCCATCATCAGCTAACCACAGTGTACACTCCTCAGCAAAATAGAGTGAGTGAGAGGAAGAACAGGACAGTGATGAACATGACCAGGTGTTTGTTGTTCCAGAGCAGACTTTCAGGCATCTTTTGGGCTAAAGGTGCCAATACCTCAGTATACTTGCTCAATAGGCTTCCAACACATGCTGTGAATGACAAGACCCCTTTTAAAGCATGGTATGGTCTCAAACTTATTGTCTCACACTTAAAATTGTTTGGCTGCATATGTTATGTACTTGTACCAGCAGAAAGAATGACCAAACTTGAAAAGAGATCAATTACTGGCATATTTGTCGGCTACAATAGCTGTAAAAAGGGCTACAGAATATTTGATCCCTCAACCAAGAACATTTTGGTGAGTAGGGATGTTAAGTTTGATGAAACAAGGTTTTGGAGTTTTGATGGTTTAGATACAAGTCAGTTTGAAGAAGAGAAAGATACTAGCAATCTGGAATTGGAAGAAAGTGAAGTCAGTAATGCCAATGTTGATGATGCTCCTGTGAGAGGGACCAGGTCCATTGTTGATATCTACCAGAGATGCAATGTGGCCATAGTTGAACCCTCAAGCTATGAAAAAGCTGCTAGAAGCAAGAGTTGGGTGAAAGCCATTGAGGCTAAAATTGATATGATCCACAAGAATGACACTTGGGATCTAGTAGACAGACCTAAACAGAAGAAAGTCATTGGTATCAAGTGGGTTTACAAGGCCAAGTTCAATGCAGATGGCTTTCTGAACAAGCACAAGGCAAGGCTTGTGGTGAAAGGGTATAGCTAATAGTTTGGCATTGACTTTGAGGAAACATTTGCTCTAGTAGCAAGGCTGGACACTATAAAGTTGCTGTTTGCCTTAGCTGCACAGAAACAGTGGAAGGTCCACCAGCTTGATGTCAAATCAGCCTTCTTAAATGGCTTCCTTAAAGAGGAAATTTTTGTTGAACAGCCTGATGGATTTAAAGTTCAAGGAAAGGAAGACAAGTTTATAGGCTAAAGAAGGCACTTTATGGTTTGAAGTAGGCTCCTCGAGCCTGGTATGACAGAATTGATGAATATCTGTCTAAACTCAACTTTGAGAAAAGCTTGAGTGAACCAACCTTGTTTGTGAAGAAGTCCAAAGATGAGACACTGTTGATTGTGTCAATATATGTGGATGATTTGTTGGTGACTGGAAGCAAAATTGAGTTGATTCAAGAGTTCAAGGAGAAAATGCAAGTCATGTTCGATATGACAGACTTGGGAACTATGAGCTATTTCCTTGGTATGAAAGTGAGTCAGGTTGATCAAGGCATTTTCATCAGTCAACATGCATTTGCCTTGAAGATACTCACTAAATTCCACATGGAAAATTGCAAACCAGTGAGTACACCTTTGGTCACAGGATAAAAATTAAGCAGCTATGGAAATGAAGAAAAGTGGATAAAATGGAGTATAGGAGTCTAATTGGATGTTTGCTTTACTAAACAGCAACAAGGCCTGGTCTTATGCATTCTGTGAGTCTGCTATCTCGTTTCATGCATAGCTGCAATACATCACATTTAAGAGCAGCAAAGAGAATCCTCAGGTATGTGAAAGGAACCTTGAAGTTTGGAGTAATGTTCAAGTCAGAGAGTAAGCTAAAATTGACTGGCTACTTAAACAGTGACTGAGGAGGTTCAATTGATGATATGAGGAGTACCTCGGGCTACCTTTTTACACTTGGTTCTGAAGCTTTCTGTTGGAGCTTTAAAAAGCAACAAAAAATTGCTCAATCAACTGCTGAGGCAGAGTACATAGCAGCAGCTGGAGCAGTAAGCCAAGCAATCTGGCTTACAAAATTGTTATTAGATTTAAATGAGGAACAATTTGAACCTACTGAGATTATGGTTGATAATCAGTCAACAATAGTTATCTCCAAGAATGTTGTTTTTCATGGCAAAACAAAACATTTTAAACTCAAATTCTATTTTGTTCGAGAGATAGTGCAATCAAAGGATGTTAGTCTTGTACATTGTAGCTCACAATACCAATTGGCTGACATTTTGACAAAGCATCTTGGTACTATGAGATTTGAATTCCTTAGAGATTCGGTTGGTGTTTGTTGCCTACAGTCCAAGGAGGAGTGTTGAGCATGGACTACAATGCAACAAAAGGCTAGGAAGCAGACTAGTAGCTGCAGCAGACCAACATTTTAGCAGGACCAGAAGCAGCTTGGTTCTTTTGTTTACTTTTGTTTATTTTGTAATGCTATCCAAGCTAAATGTAACTAGACTTTAGAGTTGTTAAGATTTGAATTTGATAGATGTAATGGTTGAATTATTCAGCTTTTTAATTTGTATTATTTTGTAGTGCAACTTGCTAAAACTGATGGGAGCAATGACAAATGTTAGGTAACTGTCATACTAATTTTGTAACATCATATATTTCAAAGTTTCAATGAGAAAATTGATTTTGCTTCATCGGTTACTTGTTGTTCTTAGTCTTTCATCTTGTTTCATTGTTCTTCTTTGCTGTTTTGTGAGCTTATGCTCTGTGAAGTTTCATTATTGTTTGTCTGCTGCTGCCATTGTTCTAACAAGACTTCTCCCTATTTAAAACCTCAAGGCAATAAGATTCCACGTCCTGTCCTACTATATGCAAATAAGACTGAAAGAAGAACACGGGAAAGCCATCAGGACTAGACGCCTTTGTGGGTGCCATCGCTTTTAGAGCTACAAGAATCTCCTCTCTTTCATATCGGGCCAAAAGACGTTGTCCATATCTTCCGAAATACACCCCTTCACCCCCTCCAAAATATAACCAGAACCACACGATCTCTGCGAAGTAAATAACATCATAAAATACTCCATAGCAATTTGGTTTATCTCACCTTCATCATTACGTATTTTTCCATCTCCCTTGTCAAGACCTCTTACCCTATTTCTCCGCTTTCTTTGAGATGCTACCCAATGAAAATAACTAGTATTTCGATCTCTCTGCTTTAATCAGTTCACACGAGCCCTTTGCTCTCAATACATCTCCTCCTTTTCCAATTCTAAATTCAGATCGACTTTATTTTCTAACGGGCGTAAAATATTCTCATCATCTCGTTCTTCTAGATTCAACTCCTCGATCTTTTTAAATAAGTGCCTCATCTGCCCCTTATCCCGTCTAATTTTATCCGCCCATGTCTTTAAACCCCTCACCAAGAAGTCAAGTCGTTGAGGAATATCACCCATGCTATGATCCCAAAGTCAAGAAACTTCAACCTCACATGAATCTTCTAACGTCCATGTTGATTCAAAATGAAACCCGAAACTCTTGGGACGCCTTTCCCCTTTATTCGTTATCAACAGTAAGGGACAATGACCAAAAAGGAATAAGGCAAATGACGAACAACAAAATTAGGAAAATTCTCTTACCATGCAGAGTTCGCAACACCCCTATCCAACCTTTCCTTAATATTGTTATGTGCAAAATTACGTTGCTCTCAAGTAAACCAAGGTCCTTCAAAACCCAAATCCTCTAAATAGTAATCCCACAACGCTCTTTGAAATTCCTCCATTCTTTTGCCATCTCATAATGTTCCCTCTTTCTTTTCGTAAGAATAAAGAATCTCATTGAAATCCCCACATACCAACCACGACAAAATCTGATCTCTACCTAAGTATTGAAGGAGACGCCAAGGTTCGCTTCGGTTTCTCAGATCAAGAGATCTATAGAACTCTATCAGTCTCCACTTTATATCATCCTCCGACCCCCATATATCAACATCTACATGATTATTCAAAAAATTCCTCAAATTTACCTCAATATCTGCTTTCTATCCCAAACTAAGTCCTCCCCTCGTACCTTCTGCAGAAACATCAATACCATGCACAAAACTCTCTCTTTGATGCACTTTCTTCATGTTACTAGAATTCAACTTTATCTCCATAAAGAAGACAACATAAGGGTTATGAAGTTTCAACATTTGTTGAAGCCTCCTGATTACTCGTGGACTCTCCAATCTACAAACATTCCAGTATAATATCTTTATTATTGTCGGCCGACCTACCTTTTGGTGATCACTAATAAATTTATTTGGTATGCTAGGATACACTCACCTCTTCTTTCCTTGGAATCCGAGACCTCAGAAACTATATCAGAGAAAACATTCATTCTTTGCCTTTTTTTTCCATCCATTTCTCCAATCGGCTCTTCCTCCAAATCATGTATCATTGGATCTTGATCCAATCCCAAAGAAAAAAATCCCTCCCGTCCAAATCTACACGTCGATTTCCCATCTAGATTAACACCCAACACTCGATTTATATCATTTAAAACATCAGATCCCAAGCCCCCATGTGATTATGATGAAGTTGGTTCAGCATGCAGCAAACTCGACAGCATGCAGACCAAGAAGACCAAGTCATGCAGGAGCTGCTGATGCAAGCTTATTTTGTTTATTTTGTAATTCCTAGTCAATGAAATGTAATCTTAGTTCATTTCTAACTAAGTTAGGTTGTTGACTGATGTAATTAGCTTATGTATGAGCTGTAAACACAACTTTGTATAAGTTTACAAGCCAAAATTTCAAGTTTCCATGTCATTAGTGGAGGTAGGTGATGTTTAGGTAATTATTTGCTGTTTTTGACAAGCTTAGTGCTTGGTTTATGTATTGGCATTGTGCCATTATGCAATTTATGAATGAAGTTCAGTTTGTTCATCAATTTTCTCTTCATTTTTCTTAGCTTTTCTTTCTTTCTCTTACTCGAATTCTCTTGTTTGCTCAGCAAGTCTCGAGACTTGCTTGACAAGTTTGCACTGAATCTGTTAGTTTCAGTTACAGCACCAACAATTGGTATCTAGAGCCTATTTCTTAAGGGATCTGTTACACAAATCTATGGCTTCATCAAGCTTTTCACCAGCTGCACCTCAAGTCTTCAATGGAGAAGGCTATCACATATGGGTGGTCAAAATGAAGACCTACCTGCAGGCTTTCGATCTGTGGGAGGTGCCTCAACTCTGATGTTGAACCAGAGCCACTTAGAGCTAATCCAACAGTGGCTCAGATCAGGCAGCATGCTGATGAAAGGACCAAGAGGCACAAGGCTATGTCTTGCATCCAAAACTCAGTGTCTGATGTGATTTTCACAAGGATTATGGCCTGTGAATCACTAAAACAGGCCTGGGACAAGTTGCAGGAAGAGTTTCAAGGGACGGAGAGGACAAGATAGCAACAGTTGTTAAACTTGAGGAGAGATTTCGAGAATTTGAAGATGAAGGAAGAAGAAACTGTCAAGCAATATTCTGACAGGATTATGGCTGTGGTTAATAGCATCAGGCTCCTTGGAGAGCAGTTCAATGAAGCTAGGATAGTGGAGAAGGTTATAGCAACTCTGCCTGAGAGGTATGAGGCAAAAATCTCATCTCTCGAGGACTCAAGGGATCTGTCCACCATCTCCCTGACAGAGTTGATCAATGCTCTATATGCTCAAGAGCAGAGGAGAGCCAGCAGACTGGAGGAGCACCAAGAAGGTGCCTTTCAGGCAAGAACAAATACTGCCTACAAAGGCAAGAAGGCCTGGAGAGACAAGCCAAAGAATGATGCTGCAATGAGAGAAGGTCAGACTTGCAAGCACTACAGAAAGGCTGGTCATTCAGAAGAAAAATGCTAGTTTAATCCAGATGCTGTGTGTCAGCATTGTAAGAAGAAGGGTCATGTTGAGAGAGTCTGCAAGAGTAAGACCAAATCAAGGCAGAATCAGTTTCAACAAGTGAAAGCTGAGGCTCGAGTAGCTAAGGAGGACAATGATCAAGAGGAGCAAGTCTTTGCTGTGTCATGCTCAGCTGCTCAGGAAAGGTCCTCATCTGGTTGGCTCCTAGACAGTGGATGCACCAACCACATGACACCTGATGCTGCAATCTTCAAGTCTTTAGACAGAAGCTGCAGAACTAAAGTCAAGATAGGAAATGGTCATTTTATTCAAGCTGAAGGCAAGGGTGATGTGCTGATATGCACCCTTACAGGTACCAAAGTGATTTCAAATGTGCTGTTGGTGCCTGAAATTGACAGAAACCTGCTCAGCATAGCTCAGTTGCTGGAAAAAAGTTATTCAGTTGTGTTTAAAGACCACCAGTGCCAAATCAGTGATCCAAGTGGATCCAAACTGATGGCAGTCCCTATGGCTGATAAGAGCTTTGTGGTTGACTGGACAAAAAAGTCAGACATTGCCTACACAGCCACTTCAGATGAATCCAAGCTGTGGCATCAAAGACTGGGACATGCCAACTTCAGATCGATGGCTCGAATGGTCAGAGAGGACCTGGCTGTAAATTTCATCAACTCAGTGGACCATGATGATGTATGTGAAGTATGTCAGCTAGGAAAGCAGGCCAGACTCCCATTTCCCTCGAATCAAGCCTGGAGAGCCTCTGAAAAACTCCAACTGGTGCATATTGATGTGTGTGGCCCTATGAAAACTGAGTCATTAAGTGGAAACAGGTATTTCATACTGTTCATTGATGATTTCTCGAGATATTGCTGGATTTACTTCTTAAAACAGAAATTAGAGGTGGCCACTGTGTTTTGGAAGTTCAAGACTGCTTCTGAGACTGAAACAGGCTGCAAGTTGAAGACCATAAGGTCTGATAATGGGACTGAGTACACCTCAGCTCAGTTCCAAGCCTTTTGTGATAAGGCAGGCATCAAACATCAACTTACTAACACATATACACCTCAGCAGAATGGGGTAAGTGAAAGGAAGAATAGGAGTTTGATGGATATGGCCAGGTGCTTGATGATTCAGAAGAATCTGCCTAAAGCACTATGGACAGAAGCAGTTAACACTGCAACATACATTCAAAATAGACTTCCAACCAAGGCTTTGGATCAAATGACCCCATTCGAGGCCTGGTTTAGCTTCAAGCCATCACTGGCTCATCTGAAGGTCTTTGGATGCATCTGTTATGCATATGTACCTGCTGTTAAAAGGGACAAATTGTCTGAAAGGGCTCGACCTGGTGTTTTGGTGGGGTATAGCACTGTTAAGAAGGGCTATAGGATTTTAGATCCTTCAACAAACAAAGTGTCAGTAAGCAGGGATGTGGTATTTGATGAGAGGTCATGTTGGAACTGGGAAAGACATGAACCTGAAGAAGTTTCTGAAGAACTTGCAGCAGACCAAGCTGAGCCAGACCAAAATGTCCCTGAAATGGATATTGATGATGAACCAGTCAGAGGAACAAGGTCATTGGCTGAGATTTATGAAAGGGCTCATGTAGCCATAGCTGAACCAAGCAACTTTGAAGAGGCTGAGGCTCAGCAAGGGTGGAAGCAGGCAATGGCTGAGGAAATCAGCATGATTGAGAAGAACCAGACCTGGGAATTGGTTGAAATGCCGGTCAAAAGGAAGGTGATTGGGGTGAAATGGGTGTACAAAGCCAAGCAGAATGCTGATGGTACCTTGAACAAGCTGAAAGCAAGGCTAGTTGTTAAGGGGTTCAATCAGAGGTATGGCTTGGACTACCTGGAGACCTTTGCACCAGTGGCCAGGCTCGACACCATGAGACTGCTAATTGCCTTAGCAGCACAGCTCGAATGGAAGATCCATCAACTTGATGTGAAATCAGCCTTTCTAAATGGTTTCTTAGATGAAGACATCTATGTTGAACAACCACAAGGGTTTGAAATAGCTGGCAGAGAGTATATGGTCTACAAACTGAAGAAGGCCCTATATGGATTAAAACAGGCTCCAAGGGCTTGGTATAGCAGAATCGATGGCTACTTGACTGATCTGGGATTCGATTGAAGCAAGAGTGAGCCAACACTGTATGTCAAGAAACAAGGGACACAAATACAACTCATTGTGTCCCTGTATGTTGATGATCTTCTAGTGACAGGAGGAGATCGAGTAGTGCTGGCTGACTTCAAGACCAAGATGCAGGAAGTGTTTGAAATGTCTGATCTTGGGGAGATATCATATTTTCTTGGAATTGAGGTGTCTCAAGTACAGAATGAGATATTTTTAAGCCAGAGAAGCTTTGCCACAAAGATTCTGACCAGGTTCTTCATGCAAAACAGCAAGGCAACTAAAACACCTGTTGCTGTTGGAGAACAACTATCGAGCCAAGGTGATTTTAAGAAAGTTTGTGAAACAACCTACAGGAGTCTAGTTGGTTGCTTGCTATACTTGACTGCCACTAGACCAGACATCATGTATGCTGTAGGATTGCTCTCAAGGTTCTTGCATTGCTGCAATGAGAAACATTTCCAAGCTGCAAAAAGAGTGCTGAGATATGTCAAAGGCACTTTAAACTATGGTTTGAAGTACAGCAAAGAAGGAAATCTGAAGCTGGTTGGCTACACTGATAGTGACTGGGCTGGCTCGATAGATGACATGAAAAGCACCTCAGGGTATGCTTTTAACATTGGTTCAGCCATGTTTTGTTAGAGCTCAAAGAAGCAAAGTCTAGTAGCTCAATCTACTGTTGAAGCAGAGTATGTGGCAACAGCAAGTGCTGTCAACCAAGCCATAAGGCTAAGGAAAATATTGGCTGACTTGAATGTGCATCAAGAGGAAGCTACTGAGATCTTCTGTGACAACCAATCTGCAGTAGCAATTGCTAAAAATCCAGTGTTCCATGGAAGAACAAAACATTTCAGCATCAAGTTGCATGTTGTTCGAGAAATGGAGCAAGCTCAGGAAGTAAAGCTGATCCACTGTAATTCAGAGGATCAACTTGCAGACATTTTAACCAAAGCCCTTAGTGTCACAAGGTTCGAATGTCTAAGAAAGAAGCTAGGTGTTTGCTCCATGCAAACCAAGGAGGAGTGATGAAGTTGGTTCAGCATGCAGCAAACTCGACAGCATGCAGGCCAAGAAGACCAAGTCATGCAGGAGCTGCTGATGCAAGCTTATTTTGTTTATTTTGTAATTCCTAGTCAATGAAATGTAATCTTAGTTCATTTCTAACTAAGTTAGGTTGTTGACTGATGTAATTAGCTTATGTATGAGCTGTAAACACAACTTTGTATAAGTTTACAAGCCAAAATTTCAAGTTTCCATGTCATTAGTGGAGGTAGATGATGTTTAGGTAATTATTTGCTGTTTTTGACAAGCTTAGTGCTTGGTTTATGTATTGGCATTGTGCCATTATGCAATTTATGAATGAAGTTCAGTTTGTTCATCAATTTTCTCTTCATTTTTCTTAGCTTTTCTTTCTTTCTCTTGCTCGAATTCTCTTGTTTGCTCAGCAAGTCTCGAGACTTGCTTGACAAGTTTGCACTGAATCTGTTAGTTTCAGTTATAGCACCAACAGATTATTCCTGAGCCATACATTTTCTGCCACCACAGTATGCCTTGCTGGAAGGGCTCACAACGAGATATCCCATCCCAACTCTACCAACTCTTCATCCATTCGTAATTGACTTGGGCAAAACCTATCACTATTTTCCAAACAACCACACAAAAAACAAAAGACAGTAAGCTTCTCATATCTAAAGCGAGCATAAGTATGACAATCGGGAGACACCTAAATCTTTTTCCTTCTCCGTAGAGGAGATCTGACGTCAAGCAATAGCCTAATATGCATGAAATATTAAATCCCTCGATTTGATTGTTGACAATCATATTCCTCAAAAACCCCCAATAAAGTTCCCCCAATTATTTTGCAACTACCTCCGAATAAAATCCAAGGGGAAAATCATAAACTTGAACCCAGAATTGAGCGTAGAAAAGAAGAACCAACATCGAATCCTCCATCTCCTTAAGCTTGTGGAAGATCAACAAATGGTTATTGAAAGTCCAAGGTGCCCCTTCATTACCCATTCAAGATCCACTCAATGAAAAAATCGAAATAAAAATCTCTTTTCCCCCAAATACGAAATTTCCACGCCACCTAAAGGGTGCTAGAGATTCGTCAAAGTGTTTCTCATAGCTTGAAATTGTACCGCGCTTGCAGTAAGGAAACATCCCAGTAAACACAAATCATACAGCCTATTCACCCCCTCAGAAATTCCGCCAAATTGAAGCACTTCCTCCTTCTTCCCATACGAAATACGTAACCTGGCCAACTCATTCGCCATTCTTTTAAGCAAACAGGACAATCAAAACTAAAAAGACAAAGAACACTCCAGATTAAACCAATCGAAAAGTAAAAAAACCCTAAAAGAAATCAAAACCCTAGTTTAGAGAGATGCCACAAAAGAGCAGACAGAAACGTGCAAAAGAGCAAACTTTTAAATGTATATTTTAAATGTTTTATAAATTTTGTTTATTATTTATTTGTTTTATAATATTTCAAATGTGAAATACAAAGCACGTGTTTGATATAATATATCAAATATGTTTAATCATCTTGCCATTCTCATGTTCGAGTATGTATTAAACGCAGGAGATGCTTTAAAGAAGATAAAAGAGTCTGAGTAATGTATAGATTATATAATGGTTGATTTATTCAAATATGACATGTTATTACCTATAAAGTTTTAGCTGGTTTCGCTTGTACAAGATGGCAATGAACTATCACATGATATATTGAAGGGTGATGGTATGATGATTTAACTTTTCATGTGTATTGCAGTAGACTTATTGAATTGTATGCTTTGAAATGTTTATTTATTTTTTATTTTAAAAAATGCAACTTTTCACGTGTATTGCAGTAGACTTATTGAATTATATGCTTTGAAATGTTTATTTATTTATGATTTTAAAAAATGCTGGTATACTACAGTGGACTTTGAGACTGTCAAACCTCCTAAAATGGAGGGTTTGGATGAATTAATACAGAAGAAGAAAGATCCTTCTAATTCAAGTAAACTTGATAGCAATGGTAATTCTCCAAAACAAGCATCAATTACAACTCAATGGTTTTCATCAAAGCCATCAAAGGTTAATTTGTCATTGTTTATTGAAATTGTTTTGCTTCTAGTACATTTTTCTTTCACCTGCGCTTTTATGTCGTCTTAGCATAGTGGCTATAAGTAATTTCTTTATTCATATCAAATGCTTATTTGATTCTTTATTTGATCACCACTTTCTGCTAGTTTTCTTTTGTTGATTAGAACGCAGAGGATAATTCTCAAGGCCTGTCTTCCTGTGATCCTGATTGAATATTATATTCGCTAGCTCTTATTATGTATTTTGGAAATGGATGATAGGTTTTAATGCTCTTAGCGAACAATTAGCTTATCACATTCTTAGTTTCCTCAGCATGGATGATCTCGGCCGGCTAATGCTTGTGTCCAGAAGATGCAAGTCTTTTTGTGTTGGTGTCCCCTCTTTGACTGTTGATAATATTCTAGACAGCGTTTCAATCAATTTGTTGACAAGTTTTTGGATTCACGTGCTCTCTCTAGAATTAAGACATGACGCCTTTTGACATATGGTTCTATTAGTATGGTGCCTCAAGAGGTGATTCCTAGTTTCTTTCCAGATTATGTCCTCTATAAATCTGTGAAAGACCTTGCATTCTATTCTAACAATGGTGCTCTGGAATTGCCTCCATCCCTCTCTTGAAAGCTTGACTCTGCAATCTGCTCAAATCCCTGATAAGTTCTTCAGTGATTTAATTTAGAGCTATTTTCCCTCAAATCTTTATATCTTTGTGGTTGTAGTGGTCTGAAAGGTATTTATATCAAAAGTTCATCACACAAGCAGTTGAGAATCACAAATGAAAATCCTGTTGATCTCTGCCACCTTCATGACGTCACAATGAAGCTTGAAAAAATCCTTTTGACTTGGTATCCAGCTGATTTTTGTATAACTTTGTTTTAGAATGGTTGTTCTGAGTCTACCCATCAAGGTTTTGTGTGACATGGAGGCTGGAGTCATCTACAATGTGCTGCATTATTGCATTATATCAAACACTTCCACCTAGAACAAAGGTTGGATTTTTTCCACATATGATTTGCCCAGTTTGGAAAGATCTGCTAAGGTCTTACGAATACATGCCAAAACAATCGAGGTAATCAAATGGACCAACTTTTCTTATTACTCCTATAGTATGACCATATTTGCATTTTTGTGTTCAGAATTGATGGGTTTTTGGTTTTTGCTCGTAGAATTTTATCAATGTTTGGCTTACTAGGATATTACTCTAATATTTACCAATAACATGTTTTTCGCTAAAGATATATATATGTCTTAACTACTAATAGGGAAAACAAAAAACTTTTAAAGACATTCAGCTCTATGTCGAGTGTTGTAATATATGTTTTGGAGCCCATTTCATCCCAATATTTACTCATTGCTGCATGTTTTATTATAGCATCATTTTTATGAGCAAAAAACGGATGACAAAGTTGTTGTATACTTCTTATTTATGAATGGTACCGCAGATTTAAATTCATCAAAAGGTATATTAGGCATATTTTGCAACAAATTGCTTGCTGTAATACTGCCTCTGCAGATCCTTCCCATTCAGTGAAATGAAAATTTTCAGGACAAAGCCTGTACTACTCTAACGTTATATTCAAATTATTTACCTGATATGTTTTTGAAGTTAGTTGTTCCATCCCTTAAACTTGCATTAAAGTTGTACCTGCAATGTGTTGAAAAGCTGTCAACAGGGTATTAATTTCTCGATTTATTATTCTACGGTTCGCTCGATTTTAGATCGTGATATTATAAAGGCTCGTATGTTCAATACCGCAGCCTCCAAAACAGTTAGCGCGAGTGTACGCTCCCAACTAGAATCTTCAGGCTCGTAGGTTCCATACCACAGCCTCCAAAACAGCTAGCGCGAGCGTACACTCCCAACTGGAATCTCAAGGCTCGTAGGTTCAATACCGCATCCTCCAAAATAGTTAGTACGAGCTTACGCTCCCAACTGGAATCTTAAGGCTCGCAGGTTCAATACCACAACCTTCAAAATAGTTAGCTCGAGCCTAAGCTCCCAGCCGGAATCTTAAGGCTCACGGGTTCAATATCGCAGCCTCCAAAACAGTTAGCGCGAGCTTACACTCCCAGTTGGAATCTTAAGGCTCACTGGTTTAATATCGCGACCTCAAAAATAGCTGGCGAACCTACATTTCTGATTCATATTATAGAGGTTAGTTGATTTATGATCGCAACCTCCAATTATTTGAGTTAGCTGATTTAAAATCGTAACTTCACACAGCTCGTTGATTTAAGATCATAGTTGATATTACTAAGGCTTGCAGGTTAAATATTGCAGTCTCCAAACAGCTTATTGATTAAAGATCAAAATGTAAACAAATATAAATTTCATAAAAGAAATTTATAAAAATTATCGTACCAAAAGAAGCATTTTATAATTTTTCTATAACTTTTATTGATTTTTAATTTTTTATCATCTTTCGCCACATATCACGCTGTGTTGCAACACGTGATAACTTTAATTAAAAAAACTAGGGGTCATAAAATTTTTTTATGATTTTTATAAAATTTTAGAATTTTTTTTATTTTTTTACGATTTTTATAAAAAAAATTCTAATTTGTAATAAAAATTTTAAAACTTAAATTTTGAAAACTTAAAAATTTGGAGAAATTTTGAAACTTTGGAGAAACGAGTTTTGATTTCTGAAATGGGTATTCCAAGTCCTGTTTTTCATTCTGAATCTGATAGCCTTTTATAGAGGGCTATTATCTCTTTACATTATTTGAACCGGGAAATTTTCTCTTTCATCATTACATTTGAGACTTTGATTAAAACTTTTCAGAGAATATATTCTCTGACTACAAAAATACAAATTACAGAGAATATTTACTATTCATGCATCTTTTCTTGCAGGGAATATTTACTGTTTTCATCAGAGAATATTTCCTATTCACTCGTCTTTTCTTTCAGGGAATATTTCGTCAGAGAATATTCCCTGTTCACTTGTCTTTTCTTGCATCATTTTTTCTTGGTCCTGGTGATGGTCACTGAAGTGGTATCATCTGCAAGATCCACCGTCTTGATTGAGGATGCTGAAAATTTCTCATCTTCGGATTTGGAATCCAATGAGCTGAGCATTTCAGCCATGAGTTTCTTGTATTCCTTTTTGGTCTTGGCTTGAGCTAACATCGCACTAGCTATCGACTTTGCTTGAAGGAATTTTGCTGTAGTTTGATCCAGGGCTGCGAACTTACATAATCTTGGATTCTTGTTGAAAAAATTATCCAAATATTTTAAATCATATTTTTCATCATTAAATTTGTCCCACCATTTAGTCCTGTAGTTCCGAACTAGTAATGAAATTCCAGTATATTGATCTTGCTCATAAGAATAATTTCATGAAACAATCCAAGAAATGCACAGTTTTGAGAAAAAATAGATTGTCTTGTAAATGTGTTTTTGGTCTAGTTCAGGCTGAAATTTGTCAAAGAATTTGTGCCATAAGTTTTGAATTTTTTCTAGTAGTATCTCAAAGGATAATGGTCTATACCAATTCCACCATTCTTGGAACCAGTTTGAAAATTTGAATTGGGTGCCATATTTGAAATATATGAGCCAAGAATGTCTCATGTGTTGGTTGTTCATTAAGAAGGCATTGTACCATGTCATTTGGTAATCCCAATATGTAAAATATGGGTAGTGGTCTATTTTTGTGGTAAATTTGGTCGGGAATTTCTTTGGAGAATTTGGGTTTTCATTCAAATCTCTTGGTCGAAGAATTTTTAGTATTTGGGCTGTTGAATGGGTAATAAAATTTGGATCTTTTGAGTCTGTGTAATGTTTGAACAATACTGATCCAGTTTGAACCGGTGTGTTTTCATAATACTGTTGGGGATTTTGAGAATCCAATGGTTTGAAATGCCATCCATTGAAAAGTTCTTTTGCAAGTATATGTGGAGGTTTTTCTGAAATTCTTCCTCCATAACAAGAATTTTTTCAAAATATTTGTTTGGAAAATCTTGTGAAGATTTTTGTGTAGCAATTTATGAAGACACTGCTATCTCTTTTGGAAAAACATTTTGGAGAGAAGTCTCTTTTAAAACATTTTTGAGAGATTTTGGTTTGTGTAAAACAATCTCTTTATTTTTTTGAAATCTTTGCTGCTTCAGCAACAATTTGTTTGAGAGAATTTTCCTCTTTCATTTGTGAGAAGGCTAATGCTACTTCTAGGGATTGAGAAAGGGACTCAATCCATTTTTTGATTTGAGAACCAATTTCATTTGGATCTTGTGCATCTTGAATTATTGTATTTTCTTCTTCATGGAAAATTTCATTCCATAACTTAATTGGTTTTGAGGAAATTTGGGTTTTGGATAACTCTCCTATTTTCCCTTTTCCTTTGTCTTGGAGTTTGGGTGGCATTTTTGAAGAAACTCTCTGGTGAGAAAATCAGGCAAAGAATTAGTTTCTCCTTTGATGTATTCAATATCAAAATCAGATATGCTCAAAATTGTCTGCCATCTTGCAAAAATCTATTTTGAGGCAATATTTTGAATATCTTTTTGTAAAACTTCTTTTGTTAATTTGCAATCGATTCGTGAAAGAAATTTTTGATTTAATAAATCACTGAAGAATTTTGTAATGCACAAAATAATTGATAAAATTTCCTTTTTAATAGTACTATAATTTTGCTAAGTAGGATTCCAGTGTCTGGAAGTAAATTGGATTATTTGCTCTTTTCCTCCTTTAACTTGTTTCAAGATCCCACCGTATCTTATTTCAGAAGCATCTGTTTCTACAATCTTGGGGGCATTTGGATCGGCTAAATATAAACAAGGAAGCTTAGTGATTTGTTTTTTGATTTGGGTGATAATATTGGTGTGGTTATTTGTCCAAGGTTGTGAATTCTTTTTGAGCCTATCATATAACAGTTTACATAATCTGCTAAGACCTGGATAAAAGTGTATGATATAATCCGCTAAGAATCTTTGTAATTGGACTTTATCAAGGATTTGGTCTGAGAATTTGCTAGCAAACTCTATGGTCTGTTCTATTAGGGTAATGGTTCCTTGGGTAATGTAATGACCTAAAAACCTTACTTTGGTTTGGAACAAACTTATCTTGGATTTAGAAACTACTAAACATTTATTTTTTATGACTTTTATAAAGATCGATAAATGTTTGAAGTGTTTTTCTAAATTTTCTGAAAACACTAATACATCATCGATGTATACTATTGTGAATTGAGAATATTGGTAAAAAATATCATTCATTATTCTTTGAAACTCAGATGGAGCTTTTTTTTAACCCAAAAGGCATTACATTCCATTCATATTGTCCAAATGCTACAGTAAATGCCGTTTTATATCTTTCTTCTTCTTTTATTTGGATTTGCCAAAATCCATATTTCATGTCAAATTTTGAGAAAATATTTGCATTACAAAGTTTCTGTAGCAAATCTTTTTTATTTGGTTTGGGTATCTAATCCATTTTAAGGCTTGATTGAGAGGTTTGTAATTAATTACTAATATTGGCATTCCTCTTTCGAGTTCTGCATTTTTTATTACATAGAATGATGAACAACTCTAAGGAGAACTACTTTTCCTAATTAAATTTTTATTAAGAAGGTTTTGTATTTCTCTTTTACAAAATTCTTCCATTTCTTTGTTCATTTGTATGGGTCTTGCTTTTGTGGGTATTTGTCTTTCATCAAAATTGTTTTTATATGGTAATGTTACTTCGTGCTTTTTCCTATTCCAAAAGGCATTAGGAATGTCAGAACAAATTGTTGATTCTATTTCTTCTTTGATTTGATTTATCTTTTTTTATACTTCTCTTTTTTCTAATTGTTCAGTTAATTTTTTAAAACATATTTCTTCTTTTAGAAAAGAGATTTGCTTCTGTTTATGATTAATTAAATTATTAATTTCCCCATTATGGATGGATAAGGATTTTAATAAGTTGAGATTTCATATTTTTGGTTTTTCTACAAAAGGAAATTCTACTTTAGTGTTTAAAACTGTGGTGGAGATAGAATTATTTGTTACTTTATAAGGTTTGAGTAAGGATATGAATGGGGTTCCTAATAAGACATCTTGGGTAATATCTTTTACCATTAAAAAACATGTTTGATATTTTATACATTTGTTAGATATTTTTGCATTGGGAATTTTGTAAGTAATTTTTAGTTTTTTACCATTTGCAGCTTTAAGAGATTCTGATGTTTTGTTATAATATTTTGTTGGAATTATCCCTTCTCTAATGCAGTTTTGGTCCGCTCCTATATCAAAAAGGGCTATTGTTTCTAATTGAAATTCATTGTTTATGACAATATTTATTTTTATTAAATATCTTTGAATAGATACTTCAATTAGAACCATCATATATTCTTGTGTATTTTTTTCAGGTTCAGGTTCAATTTTTGACGAACTTTTTTCTGAGGTTTCGTGTTTTAAGGTCTGCATTTGTTCTTTCATTTCTTGTTGTTCTATTTTAAGCTGAGAAAGTTCTACTTTAATTTGTTTTATTTTCAACTATAATTCAGATTTTGTAATTTGTCTTGGTTTTATTTTTTCATATTTATTAAATGTTATATCTTGTATATTATACATTTGTGATTGACTAGAAATGATTTCTTTTTCTTTTTCTGGTTTATCTTTTAATGAGGATTTTAATTTCAAAAGGCATTCTCTTTTAGGCTCTAGGTCTTGAATTTTATCAATAACTTCTATCATAAATTCTTGAACTTTACTTAGCATATTAATTGAAGGTTCATTTTCATCTCCAGAAGACTGGGATGTTGTATGTAATTCGTCTATTTGTAATTCATCTGTTTCAGTAGACGTATCATTTTCAGAAAAAGTTGTTTCTAATAGAATTTCATTTAATTTTTATTCTATCTCTCCTTCTAAATTTAAGTTATTGATTTTTCTTTTGATTTTACAATATTTTGAGATATGTCCTGGTTTTTCACATCTATAACATTTTATTGTTTTATCAATTTTGTTTTATGTTTTTGTTGTTTCTTTCCTTTTCTGTATTTTTTATATTTAGGTTTTTTATAATATTCTGAAATATTCTTTTTCCTATTTTTTGTTTTTACAGGGCAACATGTTTTTGAAGAAGAAGGTTCATTCGTAATGTCAAATTGGTGGCAGAATGATCATAATTCCTTTTTACATTGATATCTTTCTTTCTTAAGTTGTTTTTGTAATTTTAAATCTTGACAAATTTTTAATCCTTCTTTTTTGGTGAAACTAATTAGTTCACCATATGTAAGCTTTTCATATGGAATAATACCTCTGTAATTTTCTCTTATTTGATTTCTAACTTTTTCTCCTAATAAAGAGGGAAGTCCTGCCAGGAACTTTTCTTTCCAAAACGGTTGTTGGTTATCAGATCTTTGCATAACTCTAGTCATAAAGATTTCTTTATACCATTTAAAATCGGTTAATTTTTTGCATTTTAAATTTGATAATAGTTTTGAATTTCTATCTTTAATATGAGAAGAATCTCCTATAAAGTGCTTAGAGATTGAGAAAATTAAAGTTGCTACTGCATCTTGGATTTCTCTTCCTTGTTCATCTAAAATAATTTTTCCTTGGTCATCCTTTTTTATTGCTTTTAAAATTTCTTCCTGTTGGGTTTTAGTGAGTGCATGATTCCACCATCCCTTTAATTGACCAATAAATCCAGCAACTAAAAGATTAGCTATAGCATGATCACTGATTAATCCATTTTTATTTTGGGTTTTATAAATATTTGAAACCATTGTCATTTGTTGTAATAAACTAAGAATATTGTATTCAGACATTCCATCTATATTCCATTCATAAATTGTATTAGCATTGTATTTATTCTGGAAAACAGGTTTTTCTTCTATATTAAGATCAGGTGCAATGGTTTTTTGGATAACATAATCTTTTTGGTTCTTTCGATATTCAACTTCTCCTTTATTAGTCTGCCATCTAGTATTATGTTTTATTGTATTAACAGACTCTGAATAATATTCTTCAAACCATTCAAAGAATTTTATATGGATTTTATGGGTATTCATAAATTCATAATATTCTTGAAGAATGATTTCTTTTTTATCATTATAATTTTTAAAGTAATCTTCACTTTTTTGCTTATTTTTGTTGGAATAGAAGTGCTTTCTACACCATTCTTTGTTTATCTCAAAAGTTTTTTCTAAAACAAATATTTCTGAATTTTCTCCTTGTCTTACATTATTAGTCATTGATGAATATGTTGGTGACATATTAGGTGAATTTTGGAGACTCTCTTCCTATCTGGCATAGATGGGTTAAGCTATATTTGAAGAATTATCTATTCCTTATAAATTGGTTCTAAATGTTGTTGAGATAGAAGAGACAGAGGCCCTGGCTATCTTAAAATCTACTATTTGTGTTTCTGGATTTTACTCTTCTTCTAAATTTAACCATACTAAAAGATGTGCTAGTACTTCCTATTTCGAAAGAATGTCTTGGAGGCATTCTTTGTGGCTAGTTGAATTTTAATTCAACTGTGCCATCTTGGTGTTGAGAGATTTCACTTAATGAAGTATTTCTTATGGGAGTTGGTGCCACAGGGTCTGCAGCACTCTCAAGTTTCCACTTATCAAGAAGGTTTATTTCATGCCATTGTATTGTTCTTGGGATTGTGGTATGAGATCTTGTGGTATCAGAGCCAAGGAATAACAGGTATTTCTAAGTTTTGAAAATATTTAATTTATTTTCAATATTTCCGAGTTCTGGTTTAACTGCCTACATTATTGTATTATTATTTTACTGAGTATTGATACATTGTCCAGTTAGCCATGGGTTAGGCGTGTCAAGGATAAAGTATTCCTGTAGGCAACTTTAATAATCCGAAAATCCAGATAATAGAACCCCCTTGTAGGAAATAAGAAAATAAAGAATGTTTTCTTTCCTTAGAAGAACCAATTCTTCTGTAAGCTTTGTTTCCAATCAATCCCAAGAATCCCAATAAATCAAAACTCATTTCTCCAAAGTTTCAAAGTTTCTCCAAATTTTTAAGTTTCCAAAATTTAAGTTTTAAAATTTTATTACAAATTTCAAATTACGATTATCTCATTCCAAACCCGGTCCTCAGATCCTCAAGATAGTCTGGCTTAATAAATTTTAAATTTTTAAATTTTTATTAAAATTTAATAATTTTTCTAAAATTTATTATTTTTTATATTTTTTCTAATTTTTAATAAAAGCAGGGGCTTAATTGCTTTTTTAAAAAATTTTGAGTCTTTTTAATGCATTTTGAAAGTTCAAGTACTCAATTGAATGAAAAAAAAATCAAGGGCTTAATTGCTTTTTTTGAAGAAATTTGAGGGTCTTTTTAATGTATTTTGAAAGTTCAAGTGCTCAATTGAGTGTAAGAAAAAAGAGAGACTTAATTGCTTATCTTAAAAAAGTTTGAGGGCTTTTTACACCCTAAGCCAATATTATATATGTATATTGTATAACAAAATGTTATATATTTTCTTTTAATATTAATCTTTCCTTAATATATCTCATTATTCTCCTCATCTCAATGATGTTTCCTCCCCTTCCCTTCATTCTCTACTTTCTAATTTTTCACATTTTTCTATTTTTTAATTCCAATTTTCTTTCACAAAAAAGTGGAAACTCAAGAGAAGAAAAGAAGAGCAAGGCAAACGACAGTTTTAATATAAATATATTTATATTATAATTAAGATAAATAAATAAAAATTCTTAAAGATATTGATAAATCAAAAATAAGATATTAGAAAATACTGATACTTGTACATATCAATATTAGAAGAAAAATAATACATCAACTCATATATACCGACAAGCTTAAAAATATCATTAATTTCTCTTTCCATATTTATTTTTGTATATATTTAAGTTTCACATTATATATTTTATTTAATTAAAAAAGTTTAGATAATCTATTTGTGTAGGAACCTCATTCATTTTTCATATTTAAAATTTGAAAAGATTTAATATTCAAATTGTCAAAACTTTACCTATCAGACTAGAATGACACAATTTTCAACTATTTTAAAGCTCTGATACCAGTAAGTCTCGAGGATCTGAGGACAGGATTAGTAATGATATATTTGTAATTTGAAAGCTTAAGTTTTGAAAACTTAATTTGAAAATTTGAAAACTTAAAATTAAATTTTTGTAAATACGAAAGTTTTGAGAAACTTTGAGAAACTTTTTGGAGAAACAACTCAAATGGGTAAAATCGAGTTCTCCCTTTCATTCACAAACTGACAGCCTTTTATAGAGGGTTATTCTCTCTTTACATCATCTGAATCGGGAAATCATTGCATTTGAAACTTTTGAATAAAAATTTTCAGAGAATATATTATCTGATTACAAAAATACAAATTACAGAACTATTCACTTGCCTTTTCTTGCAAGGAATATTTCCTGTTCACGCATTATTTTGTTGCAGGGAATCTCTCATGTTCACACATCTTTTCTTGCAAGGAATCTCTCATGTTCACGCATTATTTTGTTGCAGGGAATCTCTCCTGTTCACACATCATTTCTTGCAGGGAATCTCTCATGTTCACGCATTATGTTGTTGCAGGGAATCTCTCATGTTCATGTATCATTTCTTTTTGGACCTGGTGATGGTTACCGAAGTGGTATCATCTGCAAGATCCATCGTTTTGATTGAGGATACTGGAGATTCATCTCCAGATTCGGAGTCCAATGAGCTGAGCATTTCAGCCATGAGTTTTTTGTATTCTTTTTTGGTCTTGGCTTGAGCTAACGTTGCACTAGCTGTTGACTTTGCTTGAAGAAATTTTGCTGTGGCTTGATCCGGGGCTGCGGACTTACATAATCTTGGATTCTTGTTGAAAAAATTATCCAAATATTTTGAATTATATTTTTCATCATTAAATTTGTCCCACCATTTAGTCCTGTAATTACGAACTAATAATGGAATTCTAGTATGTTGGTCTTGCCCATAAGAATAATTCCATGAGACAATCCAGGAAATACATAGTTTTGAGAAAAAATGGATTGTCTTGTAAATGTGTTTTTGATCTGGTTCAGGATGAAATTTGTTAAATAATTTGGGCCATAAGTTTTGAATTTTTTCTGGTAGTATCTCAAAGGATGATGGTCCATACCAATTCCACCACTCTTGGAACCAGTTTGGGAATTTGAATTGGGTGCCATATTTGAAATATATGAGCCACGAATGTCTCATGTGTTGGCTGTTCATTAAAAAGGCATTATACCATGCCATTTGGTAATCCCAATATATAAAATATGGGTAATGGTCTATTTTGGAGGTAAATTTGGCTGGGAATTTTTTTGGACAATTTGGGTTTTCACTCCAATCTCTTGGTCGAAGAATTTTTAATATTTGGGCTGTTGAATAGGTAATAAAATTTGGATCTTTTGGATCTGTGTAATGTTTGAACAATACAGATCCAGTTTGGACCAATATATTTTCATAATACTGGTGGGGTTTTTGAGAATCCAATGGTTTGAAATGTCATCCATTGAAAAGTTCTTTTGCCAGTATATGTGGAGGTTTTTCTGAAAATTCTTCCTCCATAACAAGAATTTTTTCAAAATATTTGTTTGGAAAATATTGTGAAGATTTTTGTGTAGCAATTTGTGAAGACACCGCTATCTCTTTTGGAAAAACATCTTGGAGAGAAGTCTCTTTTAAAACATTTTTAAGAGATTTTGGTTTGTGTAAAACAATCTCTTTATTTTTTGAAACCTTTGCTGCTTCAGCAGCAAGTTGTTTGAGAGGAGTTTCCTCTTTCGTTTGCGAAAAGGCCAATGCTACTTCTGGAGATTGAGATAGGGGTTCAATCCATTTTTTATTTGAGAACCAATCTCATTTGGATCTTGTGCATCTTGAATTATTGTATTTTTGGAGGATTTTGACGATGATGATGATTTCTCATCTTCTTCATGGAAAATTTCATACCATGTCTTAATTGGTTTTGAGGTGATTTGGGTTTTGGATGATTCTTCTATTTTCCCTTTTTCTTTGTCTCGGAGTTTGGGGGCATTTTTGAAGAAACTCTCTGGTGAGAAAATCAGGCAAAGAATTAGTTTCTCCTTTGATGTATTCAATATCAAAATCAAATATGCTCAAAATTGCCTGCCATCTTGCAAAAATCTATTTTGAGGCAATGTTTTGAACATCTTTTTGTAAAACTTCTTTTGCTGATTTGCAATCGATTCGCAAAAGGAATTTTTGATTTAATAAATCACTTTGGAATTTTGTAATGCATAAAACAATTGATAAAATTTGTTTTTTAATAGTACTATAATTTTGCTGAGTAGGATTCCAGTGTCTGGAAGTAAACTAGACTACTTGCTCTTTTCCTCCTTTAACTTGTTTTAGGATCCCACCATACCCTATTTCAGAAGCATCTGTTTCAACTATCTTGGGGGCATTTGGATCAGCTAAATATAAACAATGAAGCTTAGTGATTTGTTTTTTGATTTGGGTGATAATATTGGTATGGTTTTTTGTCCAAGGTTGTGGATTCTTTTTGAGTCTATAATATAATGGTTTACATAATTTGCTAAGACCTGGATAAAAGTCTATAACATAATTGAGGCTTTCTAACAACCTTTGTAATTGGACTTTATCAAGAATTTGGTCTGGGAATTTGCTAGCAAATTCTATAAATCGTTCTATTGGGGTAATGGTTCCTTGGGTAATATAATGACCTAAAAACCTTACTTTGGTTTTTGGTTTGGAATAAACTTATTTTGGATTTAGAAACTACTAAACCATTATTTATTATGACTTTTATAAAGATCGATATATGTTTAAAGTGTTTTTCTAAATTTTCTGAAAATACTAATACATCATCGATGTATACTATTGTGAATTGAGAATATTGGTAAAAAATATCATTCATTATTCTTTGGAACTTAGATGGAGCTTTTTTTAACCCAAAAGGCATTACATTCTATTCGTATTGTCCAAATGGTACAGTAAATGTTGTTTAATATCTTTCTTCTTCTTTTATTTGGATTTGCCAAAATCCAGATTTCATATCAAATTTTGAGAAAATATTTGCATTACAAAGTTTTTGTAGCAAATCTTTCTTATTTGGTTTGGGTATCTAATCTATTTTAAGGCTTGATTGAGATGTTTGTAATTAATTACTAATCTTGGTGTTCCTCTTTCAAGTTCTGCATTTTTTATTACATAGAATGCTGAACAACTCTAAGGGGAACTGCTCTTTCTAATTAATTTTTTATTAAGAAGGTCTTGCATTTCTTTTCTACAAAATTCTTCCATTTCTTTGTTCATTTGTATAGGTCTTGCTTTTGTGGGTATTTGTCTTTCATCAAAATCGTTTTCGTATGGTAATGTTACTTCATGTTTCTTTCTATTCCAAAAGGTATTAGGAATGTCAGAACAAATTGTTGATTCTATTTATTTCTTGATTTGATCTATTCTTTTTTGTATTTCTCTTTTTCTTAATTGTTCAGTTAATTTTTTAAAACATATTTCTTCTTTTAGGAAAGAGATTTGCTTCTGTTTGTAATTAATTAAATTATTAATTTGTCCGTTATGAATGGAAAAAGATTTTAACAGGTTGAGATTTCTTATTTTCGGTTTTTCTACAAAAGGAAATTCTACCTTAGTGTTTAAAACTTTAGTGGAGATAGAATTATTTGTTACTTTATAAGGTTTGAGTAAGGATATGAATGGGGTTCCTAATATGACATCTTGGGTAATATCTTTTACCATTAAAAAACATGTTTGATATTTTATACCTTTGTTGGATATTTCTGCATTGGGAATTTTGTAAGTAATTTTTAGTTTTTTACCATTTGCAGCCTTAAGAGATTCTGATGTTTTATTATAATATTTTGTTGGAATTATTCCTTCTCTAATGCAATTTTAGTCCGCTCCTGTATCAAAAAGGGCTATTGTTTCTAATTGAAATTCATTATTTATGACAATATTTATTTTTATTAAATATCTTTGAATAGATACTTCAGTTAGAACCATCATATATTCTTATGTATTTTTTTCAGGTTCAGGTTCAATTTTTGACGAACTTTTTTCTGAGGTTTCGTGTTTTAAGGACCTCATTTGTTCTTTCATTTCTTGTTGTTCTATTTTAAGCTGAGAAAGTTTTTGATTTAATTTGTTTTATTTCCAACTGTAATTCAGAGTTTGTAATTTGTCTTGGTTTTATTTTTTCATATTTATTAAATATTATGTCTTGTATATTATACATTTGTGATTGACTAGAAATGATTTCTTTTTCTTTTTCTGGTTTATCTTTTAATGAGGATTTTAATTTCAAAAGGCATTCTCTTTTAGGCTCTAGGTCTTGAATTTTATCAATAACTTCTATCATAAATTCTTGAACTTTACTTAGCATATTAATTGAAGGTTCATTTTCATCTCCAGAAGACTGGGATGTTGTATGTAATTCGTCTATTTGTAATTCATCTGTTTCAGTAGACGTATCATTTTCAGAAAAAGTTGTTTCTAATAGGATTTCATTTAATTTTTATTCTATCTCTCCTTCTAAATTTAAGTTATTGATTTTTCTTTTGATTTTACAATATTTTGAGTTATGTCCTGGTTTTCCACATCTATAACATTTTATTGTTTTATCAATTTTGTTTTCTATTTTTTTGTTGTTTCTTTCCTTTTCTGTATTTTTTATATTTAGGTTTTTTATAATATTCTGAAATATTCTTTTTCCTATTTTTTGGCTTTTTAGGGCAACATGTTTTTGAAGAAGAATGTTCATTCCTGATGTCAAATTGGTGGCAGAATGATCCTAATTCCTTTCTACATTGATATCTTTCTTTCTTGAATTGTTTTTGTAATTTTAAATCTTGACAAATTTTTAATCTTTCTTTTTGGGTGAAACTAATTAGTTCACCATATGTAAGCTTTTCATATGGAATAATACCTTTGTAATTTTCTCTTATTTGATTCCTAACTTTTTCTCCTAATAAAGCGGGAAGTCCTGCTAGAAATTTTTCTTTCCAAAATGTTTGTTGGTTATCAGATCTTTGCATGACTCTAATCATAAAGACATCTTTATACCATTTAAAATCGGTTAATTTTTTTCATTTTAAATTTGGTAATAATTCTGAATTTCTATCTTTAAGATGAGAAGGATCTCCAATAAAGTGTTTAGAGATTGAGAAAATTAAAGTTGCTACTGCATCTTGGATTTCTCTTCCTTGTTCGTCTAAAATAATTCTATCTTGGTCATCTTTTTTTATTGCTTTTAAAATTTCTTCTTGTTGGGTTTTAGTGAGTGCATGATCCCACCATCCTTTTAATTGACCAGTAAATCCAACAACTAAAAGATTAGCTATAGCATGATCATTGATTGATCCATTTTGATTTTGGGTTTTATAAACATTTGAAACCATTGTCATTTGTTGTAATAAACTAAGAATATTGTATTCAGACATTCCATCTATATTTCATTCATAGATTGTATTAGCATTGTTATTATTTTGGAAAACAGGTTTTTCTTCTATGTTAAGATCAGGTGCAGTGATTTTTGGATAATATAATCTTTTTGGTTCTTTCCAAGCCATCTTGTTAATTTGTTGTTCATCTGATTGATCTGAGTCAGATTGGGAGGATTGGTGTAATGTATTTACTGAATATTGGGTTTGTATTGTGGTATCAGAGCCAAGAAGGAGGAGCAGGTATTTCTATGTTTAAGAAAATATTCAATTTGTTTTCAATATTTCTGAGTTCTGGTTTAACTGCCTTCATTAACATATTATTATTTTGCTGAGAATTGATACAGTGTCCAGTTAGCCATGGGTTAGGCATGTCAAGGACTAAGTATCCCTGTAAGCAATTTAATTAATTCAGAGATCCAGATAGTAGAACCTCCTATAGGAAATAAGAAAACAAAGAATGTTTCCTTTCCTTAGAAGAACCAATTCTTCTACTAGCTTTGTTTCTAATCAATCCCAAGAATCTGACCAAACCTCAAACAACACTATTAATGAACAAGAAGAACATTATGAAAATATTCCCCAAAGATTTGATAATTGGACTCTTCCAAGAGTTCCAACAAACCAAGTTTACAAAAAAATCAACTTTTGAAAATTTAAATGCTTTTTGCAGTTATGTTATAAAAACAAAAGAAAGGAGTTTACCTATTCAAAAAGAATATGAAACAATCCAATTATTAGATAAAGTCGTCATTAATAAACTCAAAGAACAAAGATACAAATACATCCATTTTGGATTAGTCCAGGTTTGAGTCAAACCTCTTAGTGTTGAAGCCACTAAAAATACCTCAATATTAGTAGTCTTAAGAGACCAAAGACACATCATGTTTAATGACTCATTATTAGGAACTATAGAAACAAGTCTATGTACAGGCCCAATACATTTTAATTGTTATTCGAATTTTATGGTTTCTTTTACGGATAAAAATATTTTACAATCTTTGACACTCCAAATACATACCCATAACTACAAAATGCTTCCTGGTACAGAAGTATTAACTTTGGTTTATAGACTTCATTTCAAAGCTATGTATTCTGTAGTTAATACCAAAGCTTTACTCCAAAGCCCAAAAGGAGAAACCCTCTTAATAGAGACAGACACCACAAGATCTCATACCACAATCCCCCAGAACAATACAATGGCATGAGATAAACCTTCCTGATAAGTGGAAACTTGAAGGTGCTACAGACCCTGTGGCACCAACCCCCATAAGAAACACTTCATTAAGTGAAATTTCTCAACACCAAGATGGCACAATTGAATTAAAATTCAATAGGCCACAAAGAATGCCTCCAAGACACTCCTTCGAAATAGGAAGTACCAGCACAACTTTTAGGAGGTTAAATATAGAAGAAGAGTCAAATCCAGAAACACAAACAGTAGATTTTAGGACAGCTAGAGCCTTTGTCTCTTCTATCCCAACAACATTTAGGACCAATTTACAATGAATAGATAATTCCTCAAATATAGATCAACCTATCTATGCCAAACAGGAAGAGAGTCCCCAAAATTCACCTAACATGTCACCAACTTATTCATCAATGACTAATAATGCAAGACAAAGAGAAAATTCAGAAATATTTGTTTTAGAAAAATTGTTTGAAATAAATAAAGAATGGTGTAGAAAACACTTCTATTCCAACAAAAATAAGCAAAAAAGAGAAGATTACTTTAAAAATTATAATGATAAAAAAGAAAGCATTCTTCAAAAATATTATGGATTTATGAATACTCATAAAGCCATATAAAATTCTTTGAATGGTTTGAAGAATATTATTTAGGATCTGTTAATACAATAAGATATAATACTAGATGGCAGACTAATAAAGGAGAAGTTGAATCTCGACATCCCCCTTTAATGGAGGTTCAATATCAGACTAGAAAATTACAAGTCTAAAATTTATATATGTATAAAACTTAAGCTATCAAACTAGAATGACACAATATTCCTTCTAAAAAGGCTTTATGTTTTTATTTTCATTTTAAAAAATAAACTTGAAAGTAGCATTAATTTTTCTCTTCTCATGTTTATTTTTATACATATATAAATTACATAGTACAAATTTTATTTAATTAAAAAAGAATTACATTTGGAGCAAATCCTAATTAGGGGTGAACATTCGATCGAATCGAGTAAAAAATTTTTGAGTTAGTAGAGTTGACGAATCCTATTATTTATACTCAATGTTGCATTTACATGGATCGATTATTTAATTAGTAGACGAAGTATAATATTATTTAATTACATAAACAATATAATGGTTTTACCTTTTAACTTAATAGGTAAATATTTATCAAAATGACGTAGTTTTACTTTTTTTTATTTAGATTTTTGGATAACTCGAATTGTGTAGTTCATATTCAAGTTAAATAAAAATTTTTTATTTTTTTTTGTTTGAGTTGACCCGATAACGTAACATTTCAAACATAAGTGACTAAAATGTAATATAAGATAAACAAAAATAACTATTTTTATAGTTTACCCATTTAAACCTCATGTATTATATCATATAATTCTCAATTCAATGTTAGGTGGAGGGTCTCATTAGTGGGATTGTATAGAGCAAAGAAAATAATAATAATAATAATAATAATAGTTCAGATCAACTCTACGCTAAAACCTTGTCCACAATTGAGTATATAAGGAGAAATGTCAATTCATGTTAAGCTCATGTCCAAGCTTAATTAACTTACCATCTCATTAAAAATATATTTGACTAATTAACCTATCTCTGAGCATTAAAGTATATTTATTAGAGGTAATAAATGTGCGGTTGGGGTTGGTTTGGATTAGATTTTCTTTATATTCGAATCAATTCAAGTTTGGATATTTTTCAGACTTGGAATTTTTTTAGATTCGGATCCTTTCAAGGTCAAATTTTCTCAAATTCCGATCAGAATGGACTAAGCGGACTTTAACAAATTCAAATAATTTTGATATTTTATAAAATAAACTCTAAATATAATAATTAATTTTACTTTTACATGATGATAATACAATACAAATTTACTTCGTATAAAACAAAAAATTTATATATATAAAAAATGTATACAACAAAACTAAAAGAATATTTATTAAATGTAATGTTTATAATTATATAATATATAAATTTATAAAAAAATTATAATAATTATGTAATGTTTTATTTTATTGTTACTGTCTTGGTTTTTTGAAGTTTTATTAGAACATGATATGAAAATATGACTTTTTAATTACATAAAATAACTTAAAAAATGTGGTAAAGGTATATTATTAATATGAGATTATAGAGACAAAGAACTTTCTACAAGAACTCCTAAAAATATATTCTATTTAAACTTTGTCTGTTTAGAAGGCCTATTATTAATCCAAAAGTGAAAATTATTTGGACAATAAATCATTGTTCTGCAATCTTTTCAAGAAATTTCCATTAATTTTAAATCATTTGGTTGCAAAACTTGATGTTGAATCTTGTAAGAAGAGAGTATATTCCACTATGATATATTCTCCTCTTTACCTTACATGAATTTTTTTTAATAATATCCTGAAAGTGAAGAGTGTATCCATGTATGAATTGAAACTTAACTAAGTCATTAATATAGGCAAATTCACGGGCTTGAGCTCAAATGTTAGCAAAAAAAATGATGCAACAATTTTATCAATCACCTATTTATTATAAGCAAAACATTAATAGGGCATGGTAATTGGAACAGAAATAGCCCTAAACCCTAAGTAGTCAAGGCTTAGGAATGCTATAACAGAGACCATAAACCGTATGTTGATTGGCTACATGAACATGTTCATGTATGCCTTGAGGACTTTCAAGATTAACAAACCCAACAAACATAAACAATAAAACAATAAAAATAACATTTGGCGTAATGGACTTTGAGGTTCAAAACTGCTGGTGATTAGGGTCATATCTAATAGGAAAGGAAAAAAGGACATCCTCATCCACTGGAGCATACATTGAGGAAATATCTAAGAGGAAAGGAAGAAAGGACATCCTTATCCATTGGAGCATCCATTAAGGAAATAGTTGCAATCTTCTTGTCCCTTGTGACATAGAGCAAGTTGATAAGCTCTGCAAAACGCTCATCTCGCTCGTAGAGCTCCCTCGGGTTAAGCTGATCAATGAGAGTTTCCCACAAATGATGAGTTTTTCTTCCATGTGATTGTTGAGCCAAAGCAAGTGCCTTTTGTTTTTCTTTTGATGCTTCTAGTTGGCCGTGAACCTCATTATAATCTTGGACTAAATTGATAACACTCTAGAATAACGTATTTTTATGTATTAATTATGTATTTATTCTGAGTATGATCCTGCTAATTTGAGCTATTTATGATCTTTTATCTCATAAGGACTAAATTTGAGGCAAAAGTAAAATTAAGGGCCAAAAGCGTGAATTTAGAGATACAATGAGCCAATGTGTGACACAAGGAAAAGTTGGTGCCAAAAGTGCAAGCATGGAGGACACAAGGGTTGAAATGCAAAAAGAAGAGATTGGTGGCCACAAGTTGGTGCCAAAAGTGCAAGCATGGAGGACACAACGTATGCAAAGGCGACCACTTTGTATGTTTTGGGAAGGTTGCACAGTCAGTTCATTAGCTTACTACGTCAGAGGTTGGCGAGCCCAAGAGACAAAATGGCGTGGGATTCACCATTGAAAAGCGTTGATCTAGCATAAGACGATCCCACAGACGCGATTGTTGGCTAGAGTCAGGTTCCACTAAATTGTAAGTCTAAATCCTTGGAGTTGGTGGTCGTAGGCGTCCTCTTCCACTATAACTGGCTTATTCGGTTTGGGAAGGATCATCTAAAATCCGAGGATTGAACTTAAGGCGGAACGAGACAACTGGAGGCTGGAATCTCCCATAAGAATTTCCTTTCTCTCAAGTCTATTTTTAATTTCTCGAATTTTCGATACAATATTCTTAATTCTGTTTTTATTTTATTTTTCATTTCCAGATCCAAACCTTTAATTCTGTTATTTTTATTTTTTTCAGGCATGCAAGTTTTCTTGGGCAAGATTCTGTCAGGATTTCACGGAACAAGATATTGTGCAAATCCAGTCCCTAAGGATTTAACCCTACTTCCTTTTTAATATTCTTTTCTATTATTTATTAGGGATAGGATATTTTTGATGCTTTCAACGACCGCATCAACTTTTGGCGCCGTTGCCGGGGACTGGCAATGTACTAATCTTGTTTTTTGTTTCTTATGACCAGATCTGCTCCAAGTCCTCTTGCGTTCGATTCAAAAATTGAGAAGACTGCTAGAGCCAATCGCAAGGAGACAAAGTTACGAAAAAAGCAGTCAGCGGTGGTTAGAACTCAAAGTAACCCACTGCCAGAAATCGAAGTTGACGACGAAGCTGAGTCCAGGGTTAACAAAAACCCTACTCGAACACTTGAAAGTGAAAAAGTAGAAGTCGACTCACCAGAAGAAGTGCTAAACGCTAGGGTTAAGGACAACTCGAATCTTGCACACCAACCAATGGCTCAAATGATTCGACAACTGGCCGAAGCTCCGACAGAACAACCGCCATTGTGCATCGCGTATCCTACTGTGGATACTGATTTTAAGTTGAAGTCAGGTTTAATCCAGTTACTGGCAACTTTTCATGGGTTGCAAAATGAAAATCCTCACAAGCATCTGAAAGAGTTTCATATGGTTTGTCTTCGCATGAAACCTCAGGGGGTAACTGAGGATCAGATTAAATTGCGTGCTTTCCCTTTCCCCTAGCAGATTCCACTAAGGAATGATTATTTTATTTACCCCCTGGATCTATTACAACTTGGGCTGATCTATCTCATTTGTTTCTGAACAGGTTTTTTCCAGTGTCTCGAGCAGCTGAGCTAAGAAGAGAGATCATTGGAATAAGGCAAAAAGAAGCTGAGTCCCTTTACGATTATTGGGAGCGGTTTAAGAAGTTGTGTGCAAGCTGCCCATAACATGGTATAACGGAGCAATCTCTCCTCCAATATTTTTACGAAGGTTTGAAGCCCATGGAGATGAATATGGTAGACGCTGCTAGTGGAGGAGCATTGGTCAACATGACTCCCCAACAAGCGAGAGACTTGATCTCCACGATGGCTGCAAATTCTCAGCAGTTTCGAGCCAATACTAAACCCCCTAGAAGGGTTCACCAGCTAAGTAATTCAACCTTAGAGGATAAAGTTGATAGATTTACTAATATGATGAACTCTTTTATTACAGAAAAAGCGAAGACAGCCCGGTTATGTGGAATATGTGCTACACCTGATCATGCAACTGATGCATGTCCTAGTTTGTATCATGATACCATGGCCCATCTGGATGCTGTAGGAAATTTCCCTGGGCCACCACAAATTCAATGCGAGCCCTACGCTAATACGTACAACCCAGGGTAGAGGGACCATTCTAACTTAAGTTATGAGGCCAATCCACGAAATAACCAGTCATACCAAAATTGGTTTCGCAACAGCCGTAAGGTTCAAGTAATTTTCTAGAAACCATGGTCAATAAGTTAGCAACTAATGTTCTTGATTTTCAATAGCAAACTTTCAATTTCCAAAAAGAGATGAAGGATTTCCAATAGAAAACCGATGCGTCCATCAGAGAGTTGACCACATTGATCGAGAAATTTACCTCTCAAGGGAAGCTGCCGTCACAAACAGAACAAAACCTTAGACAAAATGAAAATGCAGTAACGTTGCAAAGAGAAAAGGTACTGGAACCAACTCTTGACAGGAATCTTGGCCAAGAAATCACCCACGAAAAACCCAAGAAAGACGAACAGGTCCGACCGAAGCCTCCATTACCTAAAATTCAACCTCTATTTCCAGAATGATTCAATCAGTGTCAAAGAGGTAGAGAGGAAAAGAAAATTCTTGAAACATTTAGGAATGTCGAGATCAACATTCCGCTGTTGGACGCCATCAAACAAATACCGCGGTATGCTAAAATTCTTAAAGAGCTTTGCACCAACAAGCGAAACTTAACAAGTAATGAAAGGGTGAATGTTGGTGAGAATGTATCCGCAATGTTACAGCGGAAAATGCCGACAAAATGCAAGGATAGGGGCATGTTTGCAATACCATGCAAAATAGGTCATCTAGGAATTAAGAAGGCTATATGTGATCTAGGATCTTCTATAAATGTAATGCCATATTCTATTTATGAATCACTTAACGTAGGTTTTTTAACAAAAACATGTGTTATCATTCAATTGGCAGACAGGTCTGTTGTGCATCCAGAAGGAGTCCTTGAAGATGTTCTAGTAAAAGTTAACGAGCTTATTTTCCCTGCAAATTTTTATGTGATCAAAATGGAGGAGGATAACACTCCTGGATTTTCAGATCTCCTGCTGGGTCGACCGTTCCTTAGTACAGCTAGTACTAAAATTGACGTTCGAAGTGGAACTCTCACGATGGAGTTTGATGGGGAGATTGTAAACTTTAATGTCTACAACGCCATTAGCCATCCAAGCGAAATCTTGAGCGTAAATCATATCGACATAATTGACTCTTTGGAGTCAACTTATGGAGATAATTATGAACTTGATAAATTTGAATTTGTTAATGAGTTATTATCTCCAAATACTAAACTGTTACCTTCCGTTATACAGGACCAAAGTTGGAGTTAAAACCCGCGGGAAAGGCAAGGAAATTAGACATCCAAGAGTTAGAAGAAATTCGCAATGATGCCTACGAGAATGCTCACATTTATAAAGACAAGACAAAGTTGTTTCACGATAAGAGAATAGCTCAGAAGCATTTTTTGATAGGACAAAAATTTTTACTTTATAACTTCGTGTTAAATTTATTCCCAAGTAAGCTTCGATCAAGATGGCAAGGCCCTTTTATTGTTACTGAAATGTTCACACATGAAACGATTGAAATAGAGAGTGAAGAATCTGGAAAGCGGTTCGTAATCAATGGCCAGCGGTTGAAGCCTTTTTATGAGAATTTTCAAGCCCAGACGGTTGAGAAAATCCATTTGGAACCACCATAGAACTAATAACGGCGTCGAGCTAACGGCGTTAAACAAGCGCTTGTTGGGAGGCAACCCAATTTTTATTTTTATTTAATTATTATTTTATTTATTATTTTATTTTATTTACTTTATTTATTACTTTATTTTATTTTATTATTTATTACTTATTTGGATATTAATAAATTTTTCTTCTTTTGCTTACATAAAATAGAGTGAAAATAAGAAGAAAATCGTTGAGCAACGCTTAGAGCACATTGAGGCTCGACTTGAAACCTTTAGCCAGCAATTGACCGAGCTCATTGCCATCATATGCGATCGACAATAACAACACGGGGAGTTTTTCTAAACTTTTCTACCTATTTATTTTCTGCTGTGATTTTGGTTGTTATTGTTGTTGCTGTGATTATTTTTGGCTGGTGTTACTACTTAAGGCTCCATTTTGTCCATATTTATTTAGAATCTCCTACCTCTTTTCATGCCCAAGATTTTTACCAAGAATTGCCTACTGTTTGACCTATAAGCATGATTCTTGTTTTCTGAGGAAATTACAGATTTTCCATAATTGATGCCATCTCCACTGTTTTATTCTTATTAGGCTAAAAATAATTGTGATTCATAGAGTTAACTTTATCTTGCTTTTCGTAAAATTGAACAAGTTTAATACAAAGTGGACACTTAATATGTTTGCATGCTAAAATATGTTCATGACTATTAAGGTAATTACTGAAACTTATTTTTGACACTTGATTGTTTTTCTCTAAATTCCTCATAAAAAAAGCTATTAATAAAATGTCGTTTAATATTTTCGTGGTTATGAGTGCAGCTTAAAAACTTGACTGACTGAGTAACCGGGGTAGGGTGCTTGGGTTGTCATCCTATTTCGTGTCAAAAGGTTATGTGACGTGTTAGGTAAAACTCCGCTAACCGGAATTAATTTTTAAGAACATGTTGGGCTGAGTAACCGGGGTGAGGTGCTTGGCTGTTATCTCTCTTCGCGCCAAAAGGTTCGATGTGTTCTTAAGAAAAAAATATAATTAGGAGTCTGCTGGGCTGAGTAACCGGGGTGGGATGCTTGGTTGGCATCTCTCTTCGCGTCAAAAGGTTTAGTATATTCCTAAAGCATAAAAATATAAATAAAAAATAAATAGAAATCAAAATAAATAAATAGAAAAGAAAAAATATAATTTGGGGACTAGAGGAGGAAACAAATAGGGTGCCTTGGTAGGTTTGGTAATTTACCTAATTTTCATTAAATAATTCAAGTCGATTCTAATTTTTGTGTGTATTAATTGGAAAACTTTTTTTGTTTTACTTAAAGCAAGCTTAGGGTTCTCTTTATTTTTCATATGCATTTTTGACTGATTTTTATAAAACTTTGGAGTGATATTTATTTTATGGCAGAATCTAACTTTCACTGTAGACAGGAACCATACTTGAGGGAAATCATGGGCTAAGTAGGGGGAATTTGATAACACTCTAGAATAACGTATTTTTTATGTATTAATTATGTATTTATTCTGAGTATGATCCTGCTAATTTAAGCTATTTGTGATCTTTTATCTCATAAGGACTAAATTTGAGGCAAAAGCAAAATTAAGGGCCAAAAGCGTGAATTTAGAGATAAAATGAGCCAATGTGCGACATAAGGAAAAGTTGGTGCCAAAAGTGCAAGTATGGAGGACACAAGGGTTGAAATGCAAAAAGAAGAGATTTTCTTCTATCAGACTCTATTTTAATTATATTAGGATAATTAATATTAAGATAATTATTAAGGATTATTTAATTTTAGGATTTTATTTTATTTATCTTTATTTATCTTCAATTAAATGTATTTATCTTTTAGGAATTTAAGTAGGATTAGACTATCTCCCCTAGCACTATAAATAGGGGGTGAAGTGACTCAAAAGAGATCCATCTTTTTCTGTAAACACTCTCTCCCCAAAAGTCTAGGCTTGTGTTCTTCTCATATTTCCTTTCAATAAAATCTTTCTTTTTACTATATTTATTTTCTTTTCCATCACAATCATGAGCCACTAAACCCAACCAGCTGAAGGTTGTTGATATTCTCCAAAAAGGGTTCTTGAGGCTTAGATTCCATACTTAGCCTCCTCACTGAGTATTCATCGTTTCTCCGCACTACGGGGCTGACGCTTCTGTCCATTCCCCTTAAGAAGTAAGCTTTTCAATGTATGCAAAGGCGGCCGCTTTGTATGTTTTGGGAAGGTTGCACAGTCGGTTCATTAGCTTACTGCGTCAGAGGTTGGCGAGCCCAAGAGACAAAATGGCGTGAGATTCGCCATTGAAAAGCGTTGATCTAGCATAAGACGATCCCACAGACGCGATTGTTGGCTAGAGTCAGGTTCCACTAAATCGTAAGTCTAAATCCTTGGAGTTGGTAGTCGTAGGTGTCCTCTTCCACTACAATTGGCTTATTCGACTTGGGAAAGATCATCTAAAAGCCGAGGATTGAATCCAAGGCGGAACGAGACAACTGGAGGCTGGAATCTCCCATAAGAATTTCCTTTCTCTCAACTCTATTTTTAATTTCTCAAATTTTCGATTCAATATTCTTAATTCTATTTTTATTTTATTTTTCATTTCCAGATCCAAACCTTTAATTCTGTTATTTTTATTTTTTTCGAGGCACGTAGGTTTTCTTGGGCAAGATTCTGTCAGGATTTCACGGAACAAGATATTGTGCAAATTCAGTCCCTGAGGATTTGACCCTACTTCCCTTTTACTATTCTTTTTCATTATTTATTAGGGATATGATATTTTTGGTGCTTTCAATCACCGCATCAAACTAGTGAGTTGATTGATTCTTACCTTACGGTGAGCCTCAACAGAAGTGTGAATGGTTTCATAAAAAGTTTGGTTTGGGTTCAAAAAGTATTTAGCAATATATTCAACAAAAGGATGACCAAACACATAAGTCTTACTTGTCAGTGAGAAAACAATAAAAAGAATCTCACTACCACAAAAATGGAGAGCTTAGAGATTTTCTTGTAAATTCTTAAACATCATTTTGAAAATGAGATAAGCTTGTCATCCTCATTTTCAATGATCTTAATCTCAATTTTTTGTCTTCCCCTAGTTTTCTTGCTTGAGCTTGCCATTGCGCAAAAAGATCTAAGGATAAAAGAAACAAGCAAGAAGATTAAAAAAAATGTTTTACTAGCTTTTTGGATGCTTTGAAATGAAGTTGTTCTTGGATGAAATGTGTATATATAAGCCAAAAAAAAACTAAAGAAATTAAATGTTGAAACTAATTAAATTAGGAGATCAAATTTGATGTTCAACGAGCGATCATCGTGTTAGTAATTAAAGCTAGTCTTGAATTAGGTAGGTAAATATGTTTCTTGAATGTAGTATAAAACTTGTTTTGTTGATCATATATACATTACATCAAATATGCCATAAAATGAAAAAATTCATGATATCATGGTGCATTTTAAGTTAGTTATATGTTGAAAAGTACTGAAAATTGATATCGTTATTCAGTAAAATTAAAAGCTCACCCTAGAATAACTGATAAAATGTTAAAAAAAAGAAAGACTTCTAAAGAAATCAATAAAAAAAGGCTCCAAAAGCATATAAGGAAATAATTGATATCAAATTTATTGCATTGCAAATTATGTTAAATTTTAGAATAGGTTAGGTTATACTAGCAATGAAAGTATGATGATGTTGTCAATAACATGTGAAGTGAACCTGATTTTGATTTTCAAATTGGCTTTATTTTACAATGCATGAAATATCGCAATATTTGCATCAGGGCTATATAGAGAAGAATACATCATGAAGAAAATTAGTTTGGTGTAAGTTTTAAGAATTCAACTCTTAGCATTACACAGTAATAACAAGTAAATTGTATCCACGTGAGTAATATAATACATGATCATTGCTTTTTCATAAAATTTTAATATAATAAATACAAAGCTAAGTAAATTCTATTACATTTACAAACTTAATCTAAGTACAAAATAGTACTAATAAATTTATACTTTATTCTTATAAGTAAATTATGGACACAAAAGAACGTATACAACAATGAAATGATGTTTTAATTATATGTGACGAATAATGAAATTGGTTCACTCACTTGGGATGCCAAAGTGTTGGCCGGAAACTTCCTTTCCTGTCGTTTTAACTTCCCTGGTCGAAATGGAAACCAAACGGCGCATGCAATGACGGGCAAATTACATATAAAAGCCATTTTTAAAAAAATTTACCAAAATGGGCCCGATAAATAATTATTTACTGAAATGACCCTATTTCCCCGAAAATGCGTCCACGTCAGCACGTTGTCAAGTGACAAAGCAGGAAAACGCGTCCTTGGAGAAGCGTTTTGCCTACTTGGACATAAAGCGCGCCCTTAAATCGCTCCCTTAAGGGCGCGCTTTATGTCCAAGTAGGCAAAACGCTTCCTCAAGGACGCGTTTTGCCCGTGTATCCTGAGGTTAGGGTTTTGGGTTATTGGTTTAGGGTTAGAGTTAGGATTTTAGTGTTTTAAAGCTTAGGGTTTTAGAGAAAAAATTAAATAAATAAGGGATTAGGGTTTAGGGTTTGTTAATTAAATTAATTATAAATTTTTCAAAATTGGATTAGGTTTCGTGTTTATTATTTTTTAAGAAAAATCAATTAAATTAGGGTTTAGGGGTACTTGAGTAATTTAATTAAAAAATTTTAAAAATTAGATTAAGGTTTAGAGTTAAGGGTTTTTATGGAAAAATCAAATAAATTAGGGTTAAGTGTTACTTGATTAAATTAATTATAATTTTTTTAAAAAATAGATTAGGGCTTAGTGTTTAAGGTTTTTAAGTAAAAACTTAAATAAATTAAGGTTTGGGGTTTAGGGTTACTTAATTAAATTATTTGTTAATTTAAAGAAGCTCTCACGTGGACGCGCTTTTACTACAGTAGCTCCTAAAAAAATAATTTTGAGTAGACGTTTCTGAGCAAATAGTGTTAAAAACGCTTTAAGCAGGATGCTTTGTCAGCAATAGTACTGAAAGAAGCTCCCACGTGGACGCGCTATTGCTACAGTAGCTCCTGAACAAATAATTTCGAGTAGACGTTTCTGAGTAAATAGTGTCAAAAACGCTTTAAGCAAGATGCTTTGTCAACAAAAGTACTGAAAGAAGCTCCCACATGGACGCGCTTTTGCTACAGTAGCGCATGTTTGGCCTAAGGCTATATATGAGGCAAAATTTTTTCTGAGATTGCATAAGTTACAGCAAAAAAAAATTAGAGAGGCTAAGAAGAATAGAAATTGAAGATGAGTGAACGTATTAATGCTGTTATTTACTATGATGGTGAGGTTTGCCACACCGAGAACGGTGTTGTTTTTTTTATCAGAGAAACAGTGCAACTGGTTTTTAACCAGAACATAGATTTGACAGAATTTCTTAAAAGAATTAGGCGTAAAATATTCGGAATGACGCCAATGAAAGTTCTGTCTATTACGTATCGATTTTGTTCTTCTGTTGATCCGGTGACATATGACTCGTTCGACATATTAGCTTTGAGGCGAAGTGTGCAGTGCAAGACGGTACATGTTCATGGAAAATCTACGTCTCGTTGAGGAAAATGACAGGGTTGTGGGAGATAAAAAAATACAAAGGTCCACATACATGTGCTGCAGGTACAATATTTAGGGTTTCTAAATAATACTGTTATTATGTAATGTTGCATTATTTAATGTACTCCGTTTATAGGTATTTCACAAGATCATCCCAAGATGGATTCAGTTATGTTAGCTAGCTTAATACTACCCACGGCGAACGTAGATCCTAGGACTTCAGTACCGATCTTAATTGCCAATATTCATAGCCAAATGGGGTACACGCCCTCTTACCGCAAGGCTTGGATAACTAAGCAGAAGGTGTTGGAGAATATGCATAGTGGGTGTGACGCTTCATATAATGAAATATGGCAGTGGTGTCAAGTGCTAGATAGATATGTCCCAGGTTGCATAACAGACCTTGAAACGGAACATGTGTACTACAACGAGTGATTGCTACGTGGATGCCAAGTGTTCAAACACCTGTTTTGGACCTTTAAGCAATGTCGAGACGCATTTCTATACTGCAAGCCATTGTTACAAATTGACGGTACCTTTATGTTTGATAGATATACCTATCGGCTATTGGTAGTAGTGGCATAGGATGGCAGTGGAAGAATTCTACCAATTGCGTTTGCAATAATACCGGGGGAGTCAGCTGATGACTGGGATTTCTTTCTATCTAGGTTAAGGAGGCATGTGTGCCCCGAACCTGATATCTGTGTTATTTCGGATCGAGGCACTGACATACTAGCTGCAATTTATCAACAGGGAAGCTTATGGTAGTGCACACACCATCGGTATTGCCTAAGACATGTTGCTTCCAACTACTACAGGCAATATCCATCTAAGAGTGAACGACGACAAGTGACCAACATGGGTATTTAGTCTCTATTAATATAATTTCGTTTGTCATTTTAAATTTATTCTAATTGAAAGAGTGGTATGTAATATTCGCTATAAACTTATATTGGCAAGGTATGAAATAAATAAAGATCGTTTTCATGAGATATTGGCAATTTTGCGTTCAATTAAAGGCGGAGGCCGGACTACCTTTGTAACATACCTTTCAAACAGTGGTCACAAGCATACGACAACGACTTACGATATGGTCATATGAGCTCAAATCTGGCTGAATGCATAAATTTTGTTCTAAAAGAAATGCGCCATCTACCGATAACATCGGTTGTGCGAGAGACATATTTCCGTTTAGCGGTGCAATTTCCAAAGCGAGCAGGGAGTTATGCAGGCCAGTTGCAAGGAGGTCATGTATGGTACAGCAAGGTAGTGCAAGAAATTAACAAGGCCAAGGCGGGGGCGAACACCATGTACACAGTCTGTCACGATCGAGACAACTTATGGTTTCGTGTGACAGAGTTTGACAGACCGCACCAAGGTGTTCTTGGCGAGCAATATCGTGTACACTTGCGAAATAGGACTTGCGACTGTGGGATGTTTGACGCACTTCGTTATCCATGCACTCACGTAGTTACAGCTTGTCAGAATCTTCGTCCCGATCCGATGAGCTATGTCGACGAAGTGTACAAATTAGAAAACATGTACAACGTCTGGAGACACGTATTCCCACGGGTCCCAGATGAACGTAAGTGACCGTCTGTATCACTTGCTCCCTTTAAGCTGTTACCAGATAGAGAATTACGTCGCAAACCAAAGGGTCGACCTTACTCGACTAGAATACGTAACAATATGGATATCCGAGAAATAACCAGCCAAAAGAAGTTGTGCGGATGGTGTAGGAACCCAGGCCATACAAGCCGATCATGCCCAAATCGTAATAGTTGAACGTTGTTGTAAAAAACTTTATATTACTTATATTTTTTAAATCAAAAATTGGTACAAATATTTAGAATATTGACTTATTTAAAAGAAAATCTATTTCATTAAAAATATTAAATTAAATTACAATTACTTTATTCAAAATAACGTTTTATTTTATTAAATGAAATAATATAGAATTATTCAACATATTGCCTTATTTAAAATAATTTCTATTATATTAAAAATGTAAAAGGAAATTTCTATTTTATTACATGAAATAATATAAAAGAATTTCTATTTTATTACATCAAATAATATCAAAATATTCAACATATTTGTACAAATATATTAAAATAAAAATCAATCTTCGTGCCCGCTGGATTCAGTGCCACATGGCGGCCGTCGACGGTTACGCACTGGATTCCTCCTTTGTCCAACTTTCAGCAGGGATTGTGGTTGCTCTAGCGGGGATTCTGGTTCCTCAGGTAGGGGATCTGGTTGTCGGTGTTGGGACGATGAGCCACCTTGATATAATAGTGACTGTGGAGGTGTTTGCATCACCAACGGTAAAGCTGTTTGAAACCCATACGGTGATGAGGATTGGTACAAAGAATAGCTCCCAAACGGCCCCTCTTGTGATCCCTCATGCGATGCTGGCCTATACATCTGCGATCCACTCGGCGTAATCGAAAATGAAGATGAATCGGGCCATAGACTCCAACCTGCCATAGGACTAGAAAAAGAAAACATATAAGGGTTAGGATACATAAAAGGGCTAGGATACACACCTAGCATCATCTGAAAAGGCTGTACCATGGGTATCATCGGTTGAACTACTGGTCGGGTGACTGTGTCGGTGCTGTTGCTGGGCTTGGTGATTGTGTGGGTGCTGATGATGGGCCAGGTGATTGTCTGGGCCTCATTGATAAACCTGCATCGTCATCCCTTCTTCTTGGATTTAAAGGGTCACGTCGTTCCCTTTGGACACGCAATTGCCATTGCCTCTCCTCTGCCGACAGTAAATACGGCTTGCCATTAATTCTAAACCATGACATGTATTCCGGCACGCACGCTAGCTTTGGAACGATGATTGATTCCTGAGTAGGTATATAATCATACCGATCTTCCCACATTTGGATGTAGTATGACCAGAATCTCGGCCAATCCATATGTAATTGTCGTAAGTCGATTTTTTGATGATCATCCAACACCTCAGGTGCCACGGGGATCAGTTGTCGGAATCTAAATTTCCATAATACTCTGTCCGACTGGTGCATCTCCACGGTCGCATAGTTGACCAATGCGACTTTCAAATGCCAAGCGTTTGGATTTTGGAAGTCCTCATCCGGAATTACTACCCGAATTGTCAGCTCCACGTATGGTATCCATTGAAACTATATGAACATGATAGAAATATTAGTTATATACATAATACATAATACTAAATACTAAATACCAATTGACTAGCTCGTGATGGAAATATCTATTTTATATAATACTTACTTGTGCTTCCGACTGTTGGCCTAATAGAAGCCATATATCTTCAAGAGAGGTAGGTAATTCAGCATAACTTGCCGAATGGTTCCACCTAATTAAATAAATTTTTAGCATACTATTATATTTTAAATTTACGTAATAATTGTAAAATCTAATATAAAATTTACCTCGTTATGAGTGGGAATGTATATGGGTGGTCCACTCGATGACGAAAAAATGGAAAGTAAAACTGTAGACACCATTTTTTTGATTGAAAAACGGGGTCGACTTGGGTTTTGAAAATGAAAACGAAAACGGGAGTCGCCACCAATCTTTTTTGATGAGGTGTGATTGGGTCACCTTGAAAATATGATTGTTTTTAATAAACCATTTAATTTTATTAAAACAACGAGTTTGGTCCACGAAGTTTAGAAAACGGGTTCGGGAGTCGGTTACGTACGAGGAAGGATTAGCACCCTCGTTACGCCCAAAATTGGTACCTAGTTGATTACTTAATGTCTTAGTGTCGAAAAACTGAAAACTTTCAAAAGATTTAAAATACGATCCTAAAAAAAACTTGAATGACATGGATTAAGATTCAAGAGGATATTTGGCTATTCGGCCAATCGAGAAATCGAAACCCAGCACATTAGCGCATGTTCCTCGAATTTCCAAACGCCAAACATTGACTTATTTTGAAATTTTTAAAAGGATATTTAGCCATTTGGTTGAATGAGAAAAATCGACACCCAGCGCCTTAGGGCATGTTTTCTCGAATTTCCCAAACGCGGAACATTGCCTTATTTTGAAATTTTTAAAAGGATATTTAGCCATTTGGTTGAATGAGAAAAATCGACACCCAGCACATTAGGGCACGTTTTCTCGAATTTCCAAACGCAAAACATTGCCTTATTTTAAAATTTTTAAAAGGATATTAAGCCATTTGGTTGAACGAGAAAAATCAACACCCAGCACCTTAGGGCATGTTTTCTCGAATTTCCCAAACGCAAAACATTGCCTCAATTAGAAATATTTTCCTTTTTGAAATACGATATTTATATGCATAATGGAATAATAAACATGATAATATGAATAAAAAATGAACGAAAACGAATAATAAAATAAATCAATCATGCATATACCATAGCAAATAAATAAATAAATAAACTAAAGCATAAAAATGGACATATACATACATAAAAATAAAGGAAGATATATGAAAATTATAAAACATGAAAAATATGTATGTACATATAAGGGAAATACATATGTATGTATATACATAAAATTATAAAGCCTTAAAAAAATAAGTATGTATATTTAAAATATGTGGGTATACATATATAAAGTATAAAGTACAAATAATACATAAGTAAGTATATATATTAAAGCATATAAAAATATATGTACGTACATATATAAAAGTTAAAAATGTATATATATATGTTAGTATGAATATATATAACAAAATCTAAAAATGGTATAAGTGGGTAAATAATAATAATAATAAGGAAAGTGATAATAATAAACAAAATAATAAAACTACTGAAAAAGAAAACTAAATCAAAATAAAACAAAAATAGTGGGCGAATTTGAAATAAAAAGACAAAAAGGACCAAAATGTGACGCGCGCTAAAGGACGGAGGGCCAAAATAGAAAATAAGCCAAAGACCCAAAACGCAGCGTTGGAACGGGCCAAATTGAAACGAAAACAAAATTATGGGGCTAAATTAAAAATAAACAAAAGAGCTTGATTGCAAAATCATTTAAAAGCGGAAGGGCTGAAAGCGCAATTAGTCCTTCCGCTCAAAACACGCGGATCCTGGCCTGGAGCTGGTTGGGCGGATCGGGTCGGCTCGTAAACGGCGCTGTTTTGGTGCCTGAGAAGGCTGCCCAAAACGACGTCGTTTTGGAAGCCTATTGAAGCTATTTTTTTTTCAAAATTTTCATTCTTTCCCCTCTTTTCAGAAAAAATCTGAAAAATGCCCTCTTCCCCCCTTATTCTCCCCAGAAACCGGCCAAGAGTTCGGCCGAAGGCCACCGCACCGGCCACCGATCGCTGGCGCCGGCGCCCCCTTGCACAGCGGCGGGAAGACCAAAAGTCTCCCATTTTTTCGCCAAATGATCTCCTCGCCCTCCTGATCGCTCTGGCACCACCAAAAAAGGGTAAAAACTCCTCTTTTCTCATTTTTATTTCTTTTTTTTAGCAAATGTAAACTGTTTTTCTGAAACAATAAAAATAAATAACAAAAAAAGATAAAAAATAAATGCAAAAACGAAAATCACCTTCCAAAGTTTTTGTTTTTTATTCTCTGTTAAATCTATTTTTTGTTATAGGAGTTGCTAGAAGAAGAAAAAAAAGTCACATGTTCGGCTTTTATAGCCCTTTTTTACATGAATTTTTAATTTTTTTTGTGCATTTGTCACTTCTTTCTTTCTGTTTGCAGGCGCAAGTTGCGGTGATTGAAGCAGATGGCTGAGGTGATGTGCGGCGCGGTGATGGCGGCACTGGCAGAAGAGACGTGCGGCAGCAGGGCTAGGCTAGGGTTTCACAAAAAACTGAAACCCTAGTTTGACTAATCTTCTTGGGTCAAATTTAGGGTTCGGGCTGGATATTGGGCTTGGGGTATTGGGTTAGGCTAGTTGGGTTTAGTTGTTTTTGTTTTGTTTGTTGGGCCCGGGCAAATGGGCTTGTAGAGCTGCCCCTCTTTGCTCGTTGTCGTGTAACGAGAACAGAGCAAAAACTAAGAAAGACCAATTTGCCCGGTCTTGCTGAGTCTTGACTTATTTAACGCTTCTCTTTTCAAGTAGCTTCATTCCAGTCCACTGTGTCTTGTTGCGTCGATCCACTCCACTGCAACTTCAAAAAGACAAGACTTGTAGCTTCAATCCACTCTGTTGTAACTTCAGGGGGTGAGGTTTGTGGTTAGATTTGTTATTGTTGATCTGCTCCACTATTGCTTAGGGGGACAAAATCTACAGTCTTCGATCTATTCCACTGCCAACTAGAGAGATAGAATTACTGGCTTCAATGTACTCCACTGTAATCACAGGGAGGTAAAATCTGCCATCTTCAATCTGCTCTACTTTGGGAAATAAGATCTGAAATCTTCAATCTATTCGACTACCAACCAGGGAGATAGAATTATTGGCTTCAATGTACTCCACTGTAGTCACAAGGAGGTAAAATTTGCCATCTTCGATCTTCAATCTATTCCACTGCCAACCAAGGAGATAGAATTATTGGCTTCAATGTACTCTACTGTAGTTACAGGGAGGTAAAATCTGCCATCTTTGATCTTCAATGTATTCCACTGCCAACCAGGGAGATAGAATTATTGGCTTCAATGTACTCCACTGTAGCCACAGGGAGGTAAAATCTTCCATCTTCGATGTTCAATCTATTCCACTGCCAACCAGGGAAATAGAATTATCGGCTTCAATGTACTCCACTGTAACCACAGGGAGGTAAAATCTGCCATCTTCGATCTTCAATCTATTTTACTGCCAACCAGGGAAATAGAATTATCGGCTTCAATGTACTCCACTGTAGTCACAGGGAGGTAAAATCTGCCATCTTTGATCTTCAATCTATTCCACTGCCAACCAGGGAGATAGAATTATCGGCTTCAATGTACTCCACTATAGTTACAAGGATGTAAAATCTGCCATCTTTGATCTTCAATCTATTCCACTGCCAACTAGGGAGATAGAATTATTGGCTTCAATGTACTCCACTATAGTCATAGGGAGGTAAAATCTGCCATCTTCGATCTTCAATCTATTCCACTGCCAACCAAGGAAATAGAATTGTCGACTTCAATGTACTCCACTGTAGCCACAGGGAGGTAAAATCTGCTATCTTCGATCTTCAATCTATTCCACTACCAACCAAGGAAATAGAATTATCGGCTTCAATGTACTCCGCTGTAGTCACAGGGAGGTAAAATCTGCCATCTTTAATCTTCAATCTATTCCACTACCAACCAGGGAGATAGAATTATCGGCTTCAATGTACTCCACTATAGTCACAGGGAGGTAAAATCTTCCATTTTTTATCTTCAATCTATTCCACTGCCAACTAGGGAGATAGAATTATCAGCTTCGGTCTGCTTCGCTGTCAATGCAGGAAGGCAAGATTTGTTGTCTTCAACCAGCTCCACTACAACCGAGGGAGGCAAGGCTTGTGTCTTCGATCTGCTTCGCTGTCAAGGCAGGAAGGCAAGATCTGTTGTCTTCAACCAGCTCCACTACAACCGAGAGAGGCAAGGTTTGTGTCTTCGATCTGCTTCGCTGTTAAGGCAGGAAGGCAAGATCTGTTGTCTTCAACCAGCTCCACTAAAACCGAGAGAGGCAAGGTTTGTGTCTTCGATCTACTTCGCTGTCAATGCAGGAAGGCAAGATCTGTCGTCTTCAACCAGCTATACTACAACCGAGAGAGGCAAGGTTTGTGTCCTCGATCTACTTCGCTGTCAATGCAAGAAGGAAAGATCTATTGTCTTCATTAATCTGTTCTCTGGGGAACATCACATGTACAATGGACCTAATTATTCCTAATGATTAGGATGGCATGATCAAAATGAATCAAATGTTCCTAACTAGACATGTGTGAATGGTGTTTGCATGAATGCAAAATTTTATTTTTCCGAGAATGATCCTGCTTAGGTTGTCATTAGTCAAAGTTTATTAAGGCTTTGTGACTAACGTGCTACGACGCCTTCTTGCTTGACTGGCTTTTCTGAAGAAATATTTAGCCAAGTTGCCCCCCACTGTGAACCTCAAAGTTTAATCCATTGGGGCGCAAATTTTGTACCATCATTCTCCCACTGTAACCCAAGGGTAGAAAGATCTGGCTTTTCTCAATTTTCTTCTATCACAATTCAAGGATACAAAATGTGAAGCTTTTTGGTCATATACCCCATTCCCAAGGTGTCATACCAAATGCTCACGCACAAACGCAAAATTTTCTTCTCCGAGAAAACCTTTTCTTATCACTTGGTGACCATTGCTTGTTTGTTTATTGAAACTTTGTCACCAACACGGCATCTTGTCATTTTGTTCAATCAATGTTTTTGACAAAAAAATCCAAAGAGAAAGTCTTAATTTAGACTCTTCCTTCTTAGATATTTCAATCTTTAAACTGGGTGTATTCTAAATAATAGTCTTGTTTCAAGTTCCTGTATTATTTAGAAACTTTTAGAGTAATATGCAAAACTTCCTTTGTGAAAGTATTATTAGTCCATTAAGCATTATTCCAATGCAACATACTTGCAAAAAGATCATAACAATGGATAAAAATAAAATTGATTTGGAAGCTAGCTCGAAATGAATAAATTATCAAGAATAGTAAGAATAAAAAGGGAATTAATTGGGAACACATATCTTGAAGAAGAATGAAGTATTCCAAGAACAAGAAATTCAACATAAATAATATGAGGACTAGATGCCTCAGATATCGCAGCTTGAACTTCTCTGTACAAACTTTTTGAAAGACCATTCTAAGTTTGACATGTGTTTAGGAGATCTACAGGACTTTGTTGATGCCCCAAGATATTGCCTACCCTTTCCTATTGATTCAGGTATAGCAAGATCATCACATGCCCCAATCTGATCAAAATTTAAGTTGCTCTGATCACCTCATACGCCAATTTGATCCATAATTTGAGTCGTCCTTTTCAGGTTTTCAACTCAAGCCTCTTTGGTCTCAATACGCCCTTTGCAGGTTTTCGCCTTGACCTCTCCTTTTTTTTTTAAATATTCTTTGATTGAATCTAAACTCATAGGATTAGGCATGTCCTTGTTATCCTTTCTGTTCAAGACTAATGTTTTTCCAGATAAGGCCTTCCACATAAGGTTCTTCCCATCTTGGCATGAAGTTCTTTTTGTGTGAGAAGGATCTTCTTCAATACCAAGTCCTCTCATGAAATCCTCTAGGGTGAATTTTTTGAGCTCGCGTCTTTTACTTTTGGCATATTTAACCATGATGGATAACTTTGAACATTCCTCTTCAATTAGGGTTGGATCCAAAAACTCAAAGAGAAGAAAATCTCAACTTCAATAGGTGAAACCACAATAAGCCAAAAAGGATGGCATTGTCCCGGTAAAGCTTTTTTGGGGGGCGATATGGTGTTAATCTTGAACAAACTGCAAACTTCTGATATCATGTTCTTGTTCAAATTTTTCAAAGTTTTGCTGACTGTCGACTTCGTGACACTGGCATATGAAGCAGATTTCACCCACTTAGTGAAGTAATCGACGGTTGCAAAGATGAATTGTTGACCGCCAAAATTTTTTGGCAAGATCGGCTCAATGACATTCATGCCCCACATAGGTAGAAGTCGTGGATTCCAGTGATTCTTTGTAGGGTAGGATCTGTTTTCCATCTTGTTCTACCATCCTCAATAAATCCAGAGATAGGCCACAATCTATGTCATTTTCAAAGTCGTGAGATCCCCCTAAACACATGTCTCGCTCAAAAGAAGATTCTGAGTCTGTAGAGGTGTTATTCATGTCATTGATATCTGGGGACCTATTGTAGGTACAAGAGAATATAAAAAGAATGTATGAAGTTATGTATAATATGATTATGAATGCAATAATGATTTGGAAGAAAGAATAAAAGAATAAAAATAATCATTCGTAAGAAATGAAAGAATATTGGTTCAAAAAGATCGCAAAGACGCATTTCCATTAAAATAATGATGTTCAGACATGAGCCTATTTCACAAAAGAGTTCTTATTGCCTCTAGGCTAAAAGCAACAAGTGTGTTCTGAACATTACTCTAAATAAGCTCTAAAAACTACAAGGGTCTCTTCCGCTACCCAATTGCTTAGAACACTCCCAAGTTTATAAGAGCAGACATCTAACAAGGTCCCTTCTTCATTTGTGTCTTCATACATGTCATCGATGTGAACATTTCCCAACATCTCTTCATACATCTCATTCACCTTATTGTCAATCATGATTGGGTAGCGGATTTTCTGCAGTAAATGAGTCACCCATCTTGACAACACTCATGTTGATGAGTTTTTCAACTAGCTTTTTGAAGGTGATGCAATTCTCTATTGAGTGCCCCATAACTCCTGCATGGTAATCACATTGTGCGTTCTCATCATACCACTTTGGATACGGAGGTTGTGGGGGTTTTGAGTAGGAAAGGGAAACAACATGCGCATCGAATAAATTTTGATACAGCTCTTTATATGACATCGAAATTGGTGTGAACTGGAGCTTCTCAGTACCTGGTTTCACTCCAGGTTCTTGTCTCAATGAGCCTTGTTGACTAGCAACTCCTTTACCTAGATGACTTACAGTAACTGATCTTGAGTAACCTATGTTATTCATCTCATCTTCTTTTTTTCTTGAGACTGACTTTTTGTTACTCTCTCCACCATCTATTCTTCCACTTCTGATGGCATTTTCAATCATTTCGCCGTTCATGATTATATCCAAAAAACTCTTTGAAGCACTTCCTAACATATGCGTGATGAAATGGGGTTTCAGTGTGTTCATAAAGAGCATCGTTATTTCTTTCTCCAGAAGTGGTGGCTGAACCTGCGCTGCCACTTCCCTCCATCTCTGAGCATATTGTCGGAAGCTCTCATTAGGTGTATTTTCCATGTTTTGCAATACAATTTGATCGGGTGCTATATCCATTACATGTCTGTACTACTTTATAAAACCCTGCGCTAAATCTTTCCATAAGTGAATGTTGGCCCGACTCAATTGATTATACCATCTAGCCGTTGACCTGATCAAACTGTCCTGGAAGTAGTGAATCAGTAATTGATCTATGTTGATGTACCCGGTCATCCTTCTACAAAACATAGTGATATGAACTTCAGGACAGCTTGTCCCGTTATACTTCTCAAACTCCGGTATTTTAAATTTGGGAGGGAGGACCAAATCTGGTATCAAGATCAAATCTTTAGCATCCATTCCTTGATGGTAATCAGCATTTTCCATGGCTTTGAACTTCTCCTCTAGCCATTTACATCGGTCTTCTAATTGTTTTGGCAGATCCATTTTTGCTTTCTTCGTTTCTGCTACGTCATAGAGATCTGAAACCATGGGATTGGTAGGATTCTCTCCGGGATTAGTACCTACTCCAATTTGAAAGCTCATTGGCACTGAAGGACCCATCTGAGACTGCTGAGGTCTGATTGTAACAGAGGATTTGTGTGGGTACAGCTCAGCTTGAGTATGCACGTGTGGAGGGGTAAAGCCTGGAGGGTAGAGGGGTTCATCATTATTTCCCTCTTCAACATTAACTACAGGGTCCTTTCCCTTGTCATTTCCTCCTTTCAACAGCTGTGTTAATCGTGCCATCATGTCATCCTAGGACTCCCGCATCTTTTCTGTCATCTCTTGCTGAATTCTTTCCAGCCGCTCTTGTATCTGATCTTGCATAACTTTTTGGAGTTGTTCAAGTTTTTCTAATCTTTGATCCATATTCTTTGATTTCGCTCGAGTTCCGTAGGGGTGTCGGTTTTCCAGGTTAACTAAAATAATTTTACCTAATTAGGGTCACTTTATGAAAATCTAATGCATATGATGCGATGTAATGCAAATGCATAGAATAAATGCAAAAAGAGACGTTGATTCTTGGTTCAATTCTATTAGAACAACTTTACTAGAAAACAAATCTCTTTACATAAAGCGGATATATATACAGCTTTGCCCTTATATTCTAATACAACGATCCTTTTCTTTATTCGCGTGTTAAGATGAATCTCATGAACTCTTCAAAAGGACGTCTCTTCTATCTCCATTTTGCTTGATCTGGGCCACGACTCGTTGCTCGCTTATCCTCGTGACACTCGTTGGCTTCTCCTTAAGAAAGTTCAGCGGCTCTCGAATAATCTTTGTTATCTTGAATTCTCGGGCAACGGAGCAATGGTCGTGTAGTCCTCCATTAAACTATCATCATTCTCTTATCATGTTTTCTTGGACCATATTCGGACAACCGTATTATTATCCACTTTATCAAGAAACCCATTTCCTTATGACAAGCTCTCTATTTAACAACCAAACGTGAATCAACACCTCTTTATGATGAAAATGCAATGAAATCATAACAAAAAAGAAAACAGGTTAGTACAAAGCAAGAGCAAGCAAGAATAAATAGAACACCTATTCGGGTGAATACTAGGGGATCAAAATGGTTCTACCTAGGGTGGGCTCCTAAGGTTCACTACATGAGGTTTGGCTCTAAAGTAAGGGTACCCGAACCAGCAGATTCCTCGATCTTCACACATTATAGGCTCATATAGACCGAGTTCGGTTCAGGGGAATACATTTCCATATGGCTGCACGGAGATGAAAATCTCACGAAGAGATGAAAATCTCACGAAGACATAGGTACAGATGTATCTCGAAAGCGATCCACTATCCTGCACGGAGGTGAAAACCTCACGAAGGACTAGCTTCTCACTCCCACTTAAAAGGGTGTGACCAACAGTCATGCAATGCAATGTGCAGAAAGACACCAAAATTTAAACCAACACCGCAAGTATAAAACATAATGACAATTGTAATGAAGACGAATGAAATACAATGAAAGGATCATAAATTTAAACCAAATTTTCAACTTTCAACAAAAAGACAAAAAGTAATCAACTCGTGGCTTGACTCTCTTATTTTGGAAATCTCCCCAGCGGAGTCGCCAAGCTGTAGACACCATTTTTTTGATTGAAAAATGGGGTCGACTTGGGTTTTCAAAATGAAAACGAAAACGGGAGTCGCCACCAATCCTTTTTGATGAGGTGTGATTGGGTCACCTTGAAAAGATGGTTGTTTTTAATAAACAATTTAATTTTAGTAAAACAATGAGTTTGGTCCACGAAATTTAGAAAACGGGTTCGGGAGTTGGTTACGTACGAGAAAGGATTAGCACCCTCGTTACACCCAAAATTGGTACCTAGTTGATTACTTAATGTTTTAGAGTCGAAAAACTGAAAACTTTAAAGAGATTTAAAATACGATCCTAAAAAAAACTTGAATGACATGGATTAAGATTCAAGAGGATATTTGGCTATTCGGTCAATCGAGAAACCGAAACCCAGTACACTAGGGCACGTTCCTCGAATTTCCAAACGCAAAACATTGCCTTATTTTGAAATTTTTAAAAGGATATTTAGCCATTTGGTTGAATGAGAAAAATCGACACCCAGCACCTTAGGGCATGTTTTCTCGAATTTCCCAAACGCGGAACATTGCCTTATTTTGAAATTTTTAAAATGATATTTAGCCATTTGGTTGAATGAGAAAAATCGACACCCAGCACATTAGGGCACGTTTTCTCGAATTTCCAAACGCAAAACATTGCCTTATTTTAAAATTTTTAAAAGGATATTAAGCCATTTGGTTGAACGAGAAAAATCGACACCCAGCACCTTAGGGCATGTTTTCCCGAATTTCCCAAACGCAAAACATTGCCTCAATTAAAAATATTTTCCTTTTTGAAATACGATATTTATATGCATAATGGAATAATAAACATGATAATGTGAATAAAAAATGAACAAAAACGAATAATAAAATAAATCAATCATGCATATACCATAGCAAATAAATAAATAAATAAACTAAAGCATAAAAATGGACATAAACATACATACATAAATGAACATAAAAATAAAGGAAGATATATGAAAATTATAAAACATGAAAAATATGTATGCACATATAAGGGAAATATATATGTATGTATATACATAAAATTATAAAGCCTTAAAAAAATAAGTATGTATATTTAAAATATGTGGGTATACATATATAAAGTATAAAGTATAAATAATACATAAGTAAGTATATATATTAAAGCATATAAAAATATAAGTACGTACATATATAAAAGTTAAAAATGTATATATATATGTTAGTATGAATATATATAACAAAATCTAAAAATGGTATAAGTGGGTAAATAATAATAATAATAATAAGGAAAGTGATAATAATAAACAAAATAATAAAACTACTGAAAAAGAAGACTAAATCAAAATAAAACAAAAATAGTGGGCGAATTTGAAATAAAAAGACAAAAAGGACCAAAATGTGACGCGCGCTAAAGGACGGAGGGCCAAAATGGAAAATAAGCCAAAGACCCAAAACGCAGCGTTGGAACGGGCCAAATTGAAACGAAAACAAAATTATGGGGCTAAATTAAAAATAAACAAAAGAGCTTGATTGCAAAATCATTTAAAAGCGGAAGGGCTGAAAGCGCAATTAGCCCTTCCGCTCAAAACACGCAGATCCTGGCCTGGAGGGGGTCGGGCAAATCGGGTCGGCTCCTAAACGGCGCCGTTTTGGTGCCTGAAAAGGCTGTCCAAAACGACGTCGTTTTGGAAGCCTATTTAAGTTACTTTTTTTTCAAAATTTTCATTCTTCCCCCTCTTTTCAGAAAAAATCTGAAAAATGCTCTCTCTTCCCCCCTTATTCTCCCCAGAATCCGGCCAAGAGTCCGGCCGAGGGCCAATGCACCGGCCACCGATCGCCGGCACCACCGTGCACGGCGGCGGGAAGACCAAAAGTCTCCCCTTTTTCGCTGAATGGTCTCCTCGCCCTCCTGATCGCTCTGGCACCACCAAAAAAGGGTAAAAACTCCTCTTTTTCTCTTTTTTATTTCTTTTTTTTAGCAAATGTAAACTGTTTTTCTGAAACAATAAAAATAAATAACAAAAAAGGATAAAAAATAAATGCAAAAACGAAAATCACCTTCCAAAGTTTTTGTTTTTTATTCTCTGTTAAATTTATTTTTTGTTACAGGAGTTGCTAGAAGAAGAAAAAAAAGTCACATGTTCGGCTTTTATAGCCCTTTTTACATGAATTTTTAATTTTTTTTTGTGCATTTGTCACTTCTTTCTTTCTGTTTGCAGGCGCAAGTTGCGGTGATTGAAGCAGATGGCTGAGGTGATGTGTGGTGCGGCGGTGGCGGTGGTGGCACTGGCAGAAGAGACGTGCGGCGGTAGGGCTAGGCTAGGGTTTCAAAAAAAACTGAAACCCTAGTTTGACTAATCTTCTTGGGTCAGATTTAGGGTTCGTGCTGGATATTGGGCTTGGGGTATTGGGTTAGGCTAGTTGGGTTTAGTTGTTTTTGTTTTGTTTATTGGGCCCGGGCAAATGGGTTTGTACAAAAACCATGCCCATAACTGCAGTAGTGACAGGCAACCTCCGAATTTCTCTTTATTCGATCGCGTCGCCCCGTACATCTCCCAGTACAATGTGGCCAAAATGGCAGACCCCCAACTAAATTCACCAGTTGTTCTAAAATCAACGAGTTTCAACAGCCATCTTAGATGTACAAGGTTTCGTGACAAGTCCGGCATGAGATAACCTCCAATTATCTGAAGAATGTACGCCCGAGCATATTGGATTCTTTCTAGTTTCATAGAATCGTCATCCGGCACATGGAAGATGGAATGTGTGCGTCTCGGGTCTCCACCTCTCAATCAACGCACTGATGAGTTTCGGGTCCAACTTGCATCCCCGGCCTACTGTCGCCACGTGCCAAAAACCCACTTCTCGCAAGTAATTCTCTACCAACGGTGATGGAGGACCATGCATATTACGGATATAGCATTGCAATATCCGATCTACAGACTTTTATAACAAATAATAAAATAATAATTATTTAAAATTGCATAAATAAAAAATATCTTAAATAATATTTAAAAATTAAATTTAACACTTACCATTTTCATTTGTTCGACGAATATGTTCTTGTCATCAAGACGAATTAATTCTCCGGCCATTGCTAACACGATCAAATTTTTACGATTTAAAAAATTAAAAAAATAAAATTTAAAACTTTTTTAAAAATAATTAAAAAAATTAAAGCTTTTTTAAATAGGAATTTGAGAGGAATTTGAGAGAATATTATAGAGAAATTGAGAGAAAGGATTTAGTTGTGAAAAAAATGAATGGGGTTTTATAGTTTTTTTTACCGTTGGGGGGTCACCAACGGTAAAAAAAGTAGTCGTTGCTACTGTTCACGCGCGGGCGAAACTCATCCCCAGGGGAGTGCTGGCGTGGCAGGAAAACGCGTCCTTGAGGGCGCGCTTTTTGTCCACATGGACAAAGCGCTTCCTTAAGGAAGCGTTTTCCTGCCACATCCCCTGACATCGCGCTGATGTGGACGCACTTTCGGAAAATTGGGTCATTCTGGTAATTAATTATTTAATGGGCCCATTTCAATAAATTTTTAAAAAAATGGGCTTTTATTAGTATTTTGCCCTGCAATGACTCTAGAAGGCATGAGAAGATCCAGTGACTGGTATTGGGTGGAGGATGCACTTTGGAAAATCCTTCATTTTCTTGCCGTTGATTGGAAGTTTCTTGACCCTCCTTAATCTCTGATTTCGATGTTGATTTGGGGATATTTACTATCGGCAGTGGTACTTCCCCAGTTTACTTTCTTTGATATTTGTTCTTTCAAGACAAGTGATTAGGTTGAAGAAAGATTATGAGTTGAAGTTTAATCTCTGATTCGTGGGAGATCGAAGGGCTCATTTCTCCAGAGAATGAGTTTACTTTTCCTTTTCTTTTTGCCTATCTATTTTTCCAATTATTTATTTTTATTTTATGTTTCTCTATTTTCTAAGTTTACCCTCAGAACTTAGAATAGTTCTATCTCTTGTATTTTATCTTTACTTTAATAAATGAACCAATCGATTTTTAGTAAAAAAAAATGGAAGTGATATTTATTACTTTTGCATGTGTTAATTTATAAATTCATTTTTATTATTTTCAAGTTTGCATTTTTAATATATGTTTAACATATGAAATCGTAATTAATATAATATTAATATGATATAATATATCAAAAAGTGTTAGATGTAGTGATAAGTTTTGCATTCTCAAAAAAAGATACGAGTTCGAATCTTGAAAATAATTGTCTAAGTAATCACATAGTAGAATCAAACAATTACAAGCACAACCGAATTAAAAACCAGTACAATCCAAACTAAAGCTAACAAATTGAGCTAATTGGATTGAGCTAAAACCTGCACATGACAACTACACATGGTAAAACTCAGAAACCAACATATATAAATATGCATATTATTCATAAAATTTATAAAATAATTTAATATATTTTAATTATTACATATAATAAAATTGTGCCTGGCTCATGTATGAAAATTAATTTTTATATTAAAAAATTAAATATCTTAAAAGAATAAAAATATAATCAATTTTCTCAAAAAATTTTAATCCTAATTCTAAACAGGGAAAGGATTGTATGAAACCGTGATTCCACGTTATCTCTATCTCTTTTCAATAGTCGAATCATAGTTTCATACAATCATTTCTCTTTCTAAACATGAAAGCATCTAAGTAGTTCCATATTTTAGTTCTAAAAGGTTGTGTGAACATTAATCAGGTTTTTAAGTTTCAATCATTTGGTGCCAAATCATGGAAAATAGTTGAGAGACATGTTCCCCATAATATGTTTCTGGGTATGTGAACAAATCCACAAAAACAAAAGATCAAAGTGTAACAAGGCAAGTTGCCCTTAGCATACACTGTTTAAAGCTTGACCATTAGCACTAGCAAAGGACACTTATTCTTCTCAATTTAACTCTTCTGTACCACACAAATGCTCACATCAAATGCTGCTAATTTTTGTTGAGGAAAGTGATGATGAGCTCATTCACCTGCTCTGGTAGTTGTTCTTGAACAAAGTGATTCCCTTCTGACATGAAAGTGATGTCCAGATTAGGCATAAACTGCTTCACTATCCCTTTCTTCATGTACTCCTCCATTCCTGGGAATTTCATAAAATAGTCCTTCTCCCCCATTATCAGCAATGATGGAGCTGTCACTTTTGGATTGGTTATACCATAATCCAATTGAGAGCACCTGTAGGGGACCTGCAATGCGGTTCGGAAACCAGAATTTTGATATAAAGCTGCATAGACCTCAAGATCCTCCTCTGTGAACCATGGTGGCAATGGAGTAGATGGATCAACCAAGTCCATTATCTCCTCGTTTTCACCAGCTACTTGTAGCTCACTTCTGCAAAAGAGAATGTAAATGTTTCTTACAACGGTCTTAACATCAAATCGGCCGAAATCCGCTTCAGCTCTTCCTGGTTCTGCCCATCTTAATACGTAGAAGCCTTTGGGGAGGAGATCAAATTGGATACCAACAGGACCAGGTACAAGGAAAGGAATGCCTAGTGTTATGACACCTAACACCCTTTCAGGGTGGATAACAGCTACCATAAATGCAGGCACTGCTCCAAAATCCTTCCCAACAAGAAAAACCTATATGTTTTTTTTCCATATGGTTAAAAGTTAATTTGCAAATTAATGTATAAATACAACATGATTTTAAAACTACGGATTTATTAAATTCAGCTCCGGCCAAACGAATGAGACAAAAATCTTGAATTTGGTATCAAGAATGAAGAAAAGGCAGATATTCTGCAAGGCAAGAAGACAAACAAACAAGAAAAATGAAGTAATGGTTACCTTATTGATTCCCAACAAGTCAAGAAGGGCAACAACATCGTCGACAAGGTCCTTGAAATTTGCTTTTTCGGGCTCCGGTGGGTGGTCGGAGAGTCCGTAGCCCCTGGAATCAAAAGCAATTGCTCGGAAACCAGCATTAGCCACAGCAATCATCTGGTGCCTCCATGAATACCAAATTTCCGGGAAGCCATGCAGGAAAAGCACCACCTTAGGACCTGCACAACACCATTAATTATCCCCATTAATTCCAATGGAACCAACATCAACCAATCTTATATTATATAGTATACGTCAAACCTGTTCCAATCTGGGCTACGTGAAGCTTTAATCCTCGCACTTGGACATGGCTGTGCTGAATCTTTTCCATTGTTTAATAACAGAAACTGACCAAGAAACCAAACAGAGTGATGCTTGGGAGGAAATTGGGATGAGATTATCGGAGTTCACGAAGATGATGATGATGTACCTTTGAACCTCTCACTATTAAAATCAATAAATATAGTTTTAAAGGTACAACTACTAGCCTTATACTAAGACGTATTTAATAGTCATGCACCATTAAATATTAATAATTCCATCTATAATTGACCATTTGGATTTTGTTGGTGTCTCACCATCTTTATGTTTCTTTAATTTATTCATACAATTTTCTTTGTTTTTTACCACCTCCTTCTCGGATAGTTATAAAATGATGATTTAAGTTTTAATCCAATTAAGCTGGTGTGATCAAATTATAAAGTAAAAATTTGAAAGTTAAATAAGTCCTTATATTTTTTTTAAAATTTGAAATTTAATTCATAAATTTTTACTTTCATGAATTTAATTCATCTACTTTTCGAATTTAAAAATTCAGATACAATTATTAACACAGTTAAACTTCTATTAAATTCACTAGTGTGACATTTTAAAATTATAAAAAGTAATTATTTTGTGGTCATGTAACAAAAATTGACATTATAGTGGACTTGAATTTGATAGAAAATTTTAATAGTGTTATCAATTTTTTAGAATTGAATCAAAATAAATTAATCATAATAAAAGTTGAGGCACTAAATTATATTAAAAATTAAAATATATAAATTAAATCTCAAATTAAAATATATAAATTATATACCAAAATTAATATTTAATCATTGTTATATAATCTAGAAAAGGAAGTGCAAGGTTGTGACATGTAATAAAAGAACGCCATCACGTAATAAATTTTCTTTCGCTCGTATCTATATGCACTATCAAACAATATTGAATAATAAATTCAATAATTTATTAAAATTATATTGTATAGTGTCGATTATTTTAAAAAATTATATAATATATATTGAGAATGATTGCGTTAAGGTTTAGATTGTCTTCGGTCGTATTATAATTCTAATCCCTTTACTATGCTTAAATTTGAACTATTCTTCTATTTGGTACAAATTGTGTTAAAATACCAATTCGGATTTTTTTTTTTAAATAGCAATTCAAACTAATCATGATAATTATTTTTGTTGGAATAATGTTTTTAAAAAAATTTACATCAGCATTTTAATTAAAATAGTGAACAAAATTAACTATTTAGACTAACCAATGAGATTATAAAGTAGAGAGATCAAATTGTGTCAAAAAGTAAAGTATAAAGATCAAATAGCAAATTTCAGCATAGTATAAGGGTCAACTTCAAAAATTGACCATTATGTAAAAACAATAGAAAGCATCTTCCATTTTGCAGTTTGCCTTTCAGATTTTCATACCAAACGACAAGGATGGGGTAACTCTGTTGCAGCTTGTTAATTTTTCCTCACTCAACCATGTGACTGAAAAGTATGTTTCATTCATTGGCCTACCTCTCAGCATTGAAGTTCACAAAGAACAAAAAGATGGTTCAATTTCTAACATGAGTTTAAGTTTGGTACAAACATGATGAGACACAAGTCACAAACATGTTCTTTTCCATCCATTTAAGATTTGTCCCAAGAAATCAAGCATTGATACAAGTATATGTCTAACAACAATACTACTATATTCACTTGGATCTTGAAACAAATAAAATCGTGTACCGATATGGAGAACAAAAATAGCTTCAGACATGATTTCTGACTGTAATGATGCACCTCAATGGCACTATGCTTCCTCCTTAGAGCTTCCAGTTGCATATGTTTAGGGTGCTAGTAAACATTCTCCGACACTTGCAGGTTGATGCACAATGCTAGCTTTGAATGGTGTAACATTTCGTATGGTTATCGGTTTTGCCACTTCAATCATTAAACCGTAAGTAGCAAGTTTCGACCTGGAAAATGAGCCGTCAATCCCCAATTACTCACGCTTTCTGTACTAGATGCTCGGAGTCTCCCATCTCCACTTCACTTCCTTGCCATTCATTATGATTTTCAAAAAGCAACTCAATCTGTTCCAATGATTTTCCCTTCGTCTCCGGAACACATTTGTAAGCAAAGAGAACAGAAAGAGCTGACAACAGTGCAAAGAGGAAAAAGGTTCCGCCCACTGTAATTGTACGAGATAGAGAGAGGAATGACATGGCAACGAGGCCACTACATACCCTGTTACCTACAGCCCCAAGCGCAGATGCTTGAGCTCGCAACCTCAATGGAAAGATTTCTGATGTCAAAATCCAGCAAATAGGACCCATTCCCACCGAAAAGAAAGCTACATTACCACAAACGCACAAGACCGCAAGTGCAACTCCAAGCTGCCCGTGACCCAGAAAACCAAGGGTAAGGCTTAAGGTTAACAAACAGACCGTCATCCCAATTGTGCTCACGTAGAGCAAGGGCTTCCTCCCAACTCTATCCACAAGAAATGTGGCAATCAGTATAAAAGCGGTCTTTGTAACACCCACGGCAACTGTTGCAGCAAGAAGCTTAGAGTTATTCTCAGTCCCAGCTTCCTTGAAGATTTCAGGACTATAATACACAGTTGCATCTATTCCAGTGATTTGTTGGAAACACTGGATTCCGAATCCAGTGATCAGCATCCGACGAAGTGGAGGAGAAGGACTTAGCAGTTCACGCCATACAGCTTTCTCTTCATTCTTCTCTCCATTAGACATTCCAGCGGCTGCTACTATTTCCGAGAGCCTCTCATCCACATCATTCTCATTTTCATTTGTCTTTAATAGCACAGATCTCGCATCTTCAACTCGGTTCTGCATTACCAACCACCTTGGCGATTCAGGGATGATAAAAAGTGCAAATCCTATGAAGACTGAAGGCAAAATTCCAACAGCGAGCATCACCCTCCAATTTATATGAACTGAAAGACCGGAAAATGCATAATTTGAGACATAACCAAGCAAAATTCCTAGATTTATGAAAATCTCAGGGAAGGAAGTAAGAGAGCCTCTATCAACAGTTGGCGATATCTCAGCAATATAGACCGGAGCAATCATGACTCCAAAGCCTATACCAACCCCGGCCAAAACTCGTCCTATCATTAGTATCTGGAATGAAGGTGCAAATGTCATAATAGCTGCACCAATCTGAAATATAACAGCTGCAAAGGCAATTGTCCATTTTCTACCAATGATATCAGATGTCCTTCCACCAGCTAAGCTACCCAAAAGGGAAATGATACTCAAAATCCCAACGAGAACTTCTTCTTGTACCTCACTTATCTTCAGATCTTCCTGAATAAATATAATCGCTCCACTCATGACACCTACATCTGTACATAAAAGAGAAATCCTTCAGTGACAAAGTTTAAGATCAAAGCAATGCAACCAACCGGACTTCTTGGCAAGGTTCCTAAATCACAGATTACAGTATTCAGATAATTTGGTGGATTGAGTGTGAAGCTCTCATGTAAGAACTTCTGCTCTGAATTTGAAAATCAATTCACTAATCTTAAGTTGTACATACTGCACTGACTAAATATCAAAGACTGAATTTCCTGATTAAATTGAGTTTCCGTTATCCATGTAACAGCCTTTCGGTCTCCGTGGATTAAGTCTAAGTTTACTACAAAATGAATAAGCAGCAAAACATCAAAGCATGTTTTTCCTGAATGTTCAACTCCATGATCTCCATTAACAATTTGCAAGCCCCAAAATGGATCCTCAATGAAGATGCGGGCAATAATAAGATACACAAGGTACAAAAACTAAGATGTGCTTATGATGATAGAACAAAAGAAATAGATTCTGAGCCAAAATGGTGAATTTCAAGGGATGCTAAATCCTGGTTTTACCATAATCTATATTCAAGTTGGGTCTTTTCATCTAACCATTATAATTTAGGAAAACACTGATGATTTTGTCTGCGTATAGTATCTGGTGCCATATGAAACAAATATCAATGAACTATAAAATGACAAGAACATAGCATTTCAAGGATTTGGAGCTAACAATTATTTTCCTACCAAATTCAAGCAGGTCAACAAAGAAAAATAAGAAAACCATGGAATTTCCAATAATCCCAGAAAGAAAGAAAAAAAGAGCAGGCTTGACTTTTGAAGCAACCAAAGCAAATAGAAAAAACTTACCATAGCCAAGAAGAACATTGTTGAGAGATGCAAAAATAGCACAAGCAAGAACATATTTCCTGATACTTTTCTTCCTCTCTAGTTCATTATAATGATTAGAAGCCTCGTCATCAAATTCATCAGATAGCTCAGAATCCATTCTCTTGTACTTGCTCTTGTTCCCCAAAGACAAAGCCATTTCCCCTTTCCCATTTTCTTGGACACCAACCAGCCCCATAACTCTCCTTTCCTTCAATTCCTCTCCCTTACCAGAACAAAAATAGCAAAACAGACCCAGATGTTCCTTTTTGGTCACAACAAGGATTAAACCATGAATTGGGTTTTTTAGATCTAAAACCAGAAGGGAAGAAAATGAAAGTCTGAGAACAGGTGGGTTCTTTTTCCTTTTCTTTTTACCACCCAAGCAAAGGTAGCCACTTTAGTATTCTCCAACAAAGCTTACTTACATATGCAAATGAAAATAAAAGATAAAAAGTAGTCAACATCAACAAGGTCTAAATTCTAAAACAATGGCTTGATGATGTTTAAAAGGAAACAATACAGCCCTAAAGTGTGTTACATATGCAAAGTTCCCCCCACAATTCTGCCATAAATTTATGATAGAATTCTCTCATCCATTAATTCCTTTATTAACACGTTTCACACTTCACAAATCTTACCAAAGCAACAGGTGAATTATTAAGACATCCTGAGGTAACTTTCAGGCATAAATGAGTTGGAAGTGTCTGACTTTGATTTTCTAAATATGGAAGACATGATTATTTGACATTATTTTCAGCATCAAAGGCTCGAATTTGGGATTTTACTCAGAATTACAGGCCAACAGTCCACATATACGTTTCAATCCTATTAAGGCATGGTAATTAACTCTCAATAGCCCCTCTTTTGGGATATTTCTTTAAATTCAACCCTTTGAATTTGGAACAAGTTGATGAATCTTTAAAAGACTTCAATTTACGCGTAAAGTTGAAATTCGCCTTAACTTATGGTGGAATGGGTCTCCTTCCTAGAATTTATAATTTTCAATATAAATATCATACCAATAACTAAAAATATCTATATTATTAAATATAATATTTTATACCTAAATTTGGACCTTTTCTCTTAATTTGCTATCCAAACTATTTCTTGGCCCAATTTGACTTATGAATTTGATACTTAAATTTTTTTGGATTTACTTTGGTACCTAAGTTTCTTTTAGATTCAATACTTGTTAAATGTTATACAAATTACCTCAAAACATTAACGACGTTAAAAAATTCGTGTTATGCTATAAAAATATCATCAGTATTAGAGGGAATTTGTGTTAAAAAATTATGTATTGAGCTATGCTTAACGGATTAATATTGAATAAGAAAAAAAAGAATTTCAAAAACCTAATATAAAAGAAATTCATTATTTTAAATTAATAAATAAAACTAAAAGTAATTAAACATTTAAAATACAAAAAAGAAATATCATGTCATCCTGGAGTAATTTGTATAACGTTTAACGAGTTCATGTACCAAATCGGAAAAAAAAATAGATTACGTACCAAATTAAGAAAAAAGAATCAAGTTTAAGTACCAAATTAGACAAAAAAAATCTAAGTAACAAATTAAGAAAAAATGTCAAGTTTAGATACCAAATATTACATTAAACCAACAACTAATAAACATTATTATAGACTACTTTTATCTTTTCATACATTTATATAAAATTTATTTTAAAAACAATTTAAGCTTAAAAGAAAAATGTACAAATGCTAGGATTTAAACCTAAAAAGATTAAGCATCTTGTCCAATTACTAATAAAAGCCCCTTTATTTTTAAAATTACCGAAATGAGTCAGGTCCTAAATTAATTACTAGAACGGACCAATTTCCCCCAAAACGCGTCCACGTCAGCGCGTTGTCAGGGGATAAAGCAGGAAAACGCTTCTTCCACGTGTATGAACAGTACCAACAGCTATTTTTTTGACCGTTGGTAACCCCCCAATAGTAAAAAAAACTATAAAAACCCCCCATTTTATTTTTTTCACACTTAAATCCTTTCCATCTTCAATCTCTCAAATTTCTCTCAAATTTCTCTCAAAGCTCTCTTTAATTTTTTTCAAAAAAGCTCTAATTTTATTTTTTTTTGAATTTATTTTTTAAATCAAAAAAATTTGATCGTGTTAGCAATGGCCAGAGAATTAATTCGTCTCGATGATAAACACATATCTGTCGAACAAAAGAAAATGATAAGTGTTAACTTTAATTTTTAAATATTATTTAAGATTTTTTTTCATTTATGCAATTTTAAATAATTTTTATTTTCTTATTTCTTATCAAAGTCTGTAGATCGGATAATGCAATGCTATATTCGTAATATGTCTGGTCCTCCATCACCGTTGATAGAGAATTACCTGCGGGAAGTGGGTTTTTGGCACGTGGCGACGATAGGCCAGGGGTGCAAGTTGGACCCGAAACTCATTAGTGCGTTGATAGAGAGATAGAGACCCGAGATGCACACATTCCATCTTTCATGTGGAGAGTGTACTATCACTTTGGAAGACGCGAATTTGTAATTGAGATTGCCGGTGGACGGGTACGCAGTCACCGGGTCCGTTCAATCTAGTGATTGGGGAGCGATATGCTACGAGCTTTTGGGTGTTATTCCGGATAATATTAACGGAGGTCTGATCGAGATGAGCTGGTTACGAGACACATTCCCAGAGCTAGATGATGATTCTACTGAACTAGAAAGAATACGATATGCTCGGGCATACATTATTGAGATAATTGGAGGTTTTCTGATGCCGGACTTCTCACAAAACCTTGTACATCTGAGATGGCTGCTGAAACTCGTTGATTTTAGAGCAGCTAGTGAATTTAGTTGGGGGTCTGCCGTGTTGGCAACATTATACCGAGAGATGTGCGGGGCGACGCGACCGAATAAAGCGAAAATCAGAGGTTGCCTATCAATATTGCAATCATGGGCACGATTTCGCTTTCTATTTTTACGTCCTCGAGTGGACCACCCATATACATTCCCACTCATAACGAGGTAAATTTTATATTAGATTTTATAATTATTACGTAGATTTAAAATATAATCGTATGCTAAAAATTTATTTAATTAGGTGGAACCATTCGATAAGTTATGTTGGATTACCTACCTTTCTTGAAGATATACGGCTTCTATTAGACCAACGGTCGGAAGCACAAGTACGTATTAAATAAAATAGATATACATAATGAGATAGTCGATTCGTATTTAGTATTTATTATTTATTATTTAGTATTATGTATATAACTAATATTTCCATCATGTTCATATAGTTTCAATGGACACCATACGAGGATCCAGCAATTCGGGCAGTAATTCCGGATGAATTCTTTCAAAATCTAAACATTTGGCATGTGAAGGTCCCATTGGTCAATTATGCTATCATGGAGATGCACCAGTCAGACAGAGTATTACAGCAATTTAGATTCTGACAATCGATTCTCGTGGCACCTGAAGTGTTAGATGATTATCACTGAATCGACTTACGGTAATTGCATATGGATTGGCCAAGATTCAAGTCACACTATATCCAAATATGGAAAGATTGATATGATTATCTACCTACTCAGGAACCGATCATCGTTCTAGAGTTAGCATGCGTACCGAAATACATGCCATGGTTTAGGATCCATGGCAAGCCATATTTACTGTTGGAAGAGGAGAGGCGGCAGCAATTGCGTGTCCAAAGGGAACGACGTGGCCCTTTAAATCTAAGAAGAATGGACAACGACGCAGGCCCATCAACAACGCCCACACAGTTACCGGGCCCAACACTTCAACTGACGACACCCATAGCACAGCCTTTTCAGATGATGTCAGGTGCGTATCCTAGCCCTTTTATATATCATAACCCTTATGTGTTTCCTTTTTCTAGTCCTGTGGTAGGTTAGAATGCATGGCCCGGTTAATCTCCATTTTCGATTACTCCGAGTGGACCGTCGATCTATAGGCTGTCGTTGCACGAGGGATCGTACGAGGGGCCCTCGGAAAGTTATTCTTTTTACCAATCCCCATCACCTTATGGGTTTCAAACAACTTCGTCATTAGTGATGCAAACACCTCCGCAGTCAGTATTCTATTAAGGTGGTCATCCTCCCAACACCGACAACCAGATCCCCTACCGGAGGAACCAGAATCCCTGTCGGAGCAACCACAAACCCCACCGGAAGCTGGACAAAGAAGGAATCCAACGTGAAACCGTCGATGACCTCCATGTGGCATTAAATTCGGCGAGCATGGACATTGATTTTTATTTTAATATATTTGTATAAATATTTTGAATATTTTTATATTATTTTATGTAATAAAATAAAAGATTGTTTTGAATAAAGTAATTGTAATTTACTTTTATATTTTTAATAAAATAGAAATTCTTTTAAATAAGGTAATATTTTTATATTATTTCATTTAATAAAATATAAATAATACAACATAGTTTTTTACAACTATCAACTATTGCGATTTAGACATGATCTACTTGTATGGCCTGGGTTCCTACACCATCCACACAACTTCTGTTGATTGGCTGTTTCTCAGAAATCCATATTGTTATGTATTTTAGTCGAGCAAGGTCGACCCTTTGATTTGCGACACAATTCTCTATCCGGTAACAGCTTAAAGGGAGCAAGCGATACAGACGGTCACTTACGTTCATCTGAGACCGGTGAGAATACGTGTCTCCAAACATTGTACATGTATTCTAATTTGTACACTTCATCGACATAGCTCATGGGATCCAGAAGGTGATTCTGACAAGCTGCAATTATATGAGCACATGGACAACGAAATGCGTCTAACATCCCACAGTCGCAAGTCCTATTTCTCATGTGTACACGATATTGCCCGCCAGTAATACCTTGGTACGGTCTGTCAAACTCTGTCATATGAAACCATAAGTTGTCTCGATCGTGACACATTGTGTGCATGGTGTTCGCCTGCGCCTTCGCATTGTTAATTTCTTACAATACCTTCCTACACCATACATGGCCTCCCTGCATTTGGCCTGTATAACTCGCTGCTCGCTTTGGAAATAGCGCCGCTAAACGAAAATAAGTCTCTCGCACAACCGATGTTATCGGTAAATGGCACGTTCCTTTTAGAACAGAATTTATGCATTCAGCCAGGTTTGAGGTTATATGACCATATCGTAAGTCATTGACGTATGCTTGTGTCCGCTGTTCGAAAGGTATGTTACAGAAATAGTCCGCGCCTTCGTCGTTAACTGAATACAAAACTGCCAACATCTCATGAAAACGATCTTTACTTATTTCATACCCTGTCAATATAAGTTCAAAGCAAATATTACATACCACTCTTTCATCTAGAATAAATTCAAAATGACAAACAAAATTATATTAATAGAGACTAAATACCCATGTTGGTCACCTGTCATCGTTCACTTTTAGATGGATATTGCCTGTAGTAGTTGGAAGCAACATGCCTTAGGCAATACTGATAATGTATGCGCTGTCATAGGCTTCCCTATCGCTTAACTGCAGCTAGTATTCCGGTGCCCCGATCCAAAATAATGCAGATATCAGGTTGGGGGTACACATACTTCCTTAACCTAGATCGAAAGAAATTCTAGTCATCAGTTGACCCCCCCGGTGTTCTTGCAAACGCAATTAGAAGAATTCTCCTACTGCCATCCTGTGCCATTGCTAGCAATAGCCGATGGGTATATCTACCAAATATAAAGGTACAGTCAATTTGTACCAATGACTTACAGTATAAAAATACGTCTCAGTATTGCTTAAAGGTCTAGAACAGATGTTTGAACACTTGCATCCACAGAGCACTCAGTCATTTAGTACGCATGTTCCATTTCAAGGTCTATTATGCAACATGAGACGTATCTCTCTAGGACTTAATACCACTGCCATATTTCATTATATGAAGCGTCCCACCCACTATGCATCTTCTCTAACATCTTCTGCTTAGCTATCTAAGCCTTGCGGTAAGAGGGCGTGTACCCCATTTGGCTACGAATATTGGCAATTAAGACGAGCACTAAAGTCCTAGGATCTGCCTTCATCGTGGGAAGTATTAAGCTAGCTAACATAGCTAAATCTATCTTGGATGATCTTATGAAATACCTGTCAACGAAGTACGTTAAATAATACAACATTACATAATAACAGCATTATTTAAAAACCCTAAATATTGTACTTGCAGCACATGTATGTAGACCTTTGTACTTTTTTATCTCCCACAACCCTGTCCTTTTCCTCAACGAGGTGTAGATTTTCCATGAACATGTACCGTCTTACACTGCACACTTTGCCTCAAACTTATCAGATCTGGATTTAACCACGTGGTAGTTAACGCCGTTATTGATGCTATGTTGTTTCAATGCACCAAGAAAACTATTTTTATTGGAAAACTCCTTACCAACTTCAAATACACCCGAATCCAATAACGAACTTGTACTATCACGCATTCTGTGTGGTAGATCTGGAAACTCCAATGCATTATCTGCAGATAGATCGACATTATGCATGTGGGCTAGAGGCGAGTATGCCCTGAATCGTGGATCTTCTTCTTCATCTGAACCCCCTTCAACATCTTCAGGTTCGGTTGAAATAAGCTCCAGTTTAGAAAATAATACAACTTCTGCACCATCGGACCCGGGCTCTCGAGGTGGATCCACATCGACTCATCTTCTAACCTACCATCATCTACAACGTACGAAGTCCCCTCACCGGTGGACGTCGTAAGAAATACATCATTCCTTCTTCTGGGTGTTTCATAACGTCCCTAATTGGATGTAGATTTCCAACCACTAGAAGTTGATGTCGTTCCCCAGTACGTATTTCCAGCATCAAGCATTGACCCACCGAGGTGCATGTCTCATCCACTAACGGAGTGTCGTACAAGGGTTGTGTATTCTATACCGCTACCAAACACGGGCGGTTTTGTGTTTTGTAACCCACTAACAGAGTGTCGGGCAGGGGTCATGTATTCCTCTCAAACAGTAGTCGCAAATGCATCATTTGGCAATACAAATTGTACATATAACTCAATATAGGGTGCTCCACTAGCGAGATGAGTCTGCACCATTACCTCAAAGCTACAAGCACCTTTAATGCCGAACGAGTCATATGTCACCAGATCAACAGAAGCACAAAATCGACACCTAATAGACAAAATCGTTCTGAATATTTTACACCTAATTCTTTTACGAAATTTTGTCAAATCTATGTTCTGGTTAAAAACCAGTCACACTGTATTCTCCGATAAAAAAACAACACCGTTCTCGGTGTGACGAACCTCACCATCATAGTAAATAACAGCACTAATACGTTCACTCATCTTCAATTTCTATCCTTTTTAGCCTCTTTAATTTTTTTTGCTGTAACTTATGCAACCTGAGAATAAAATTTGGCTCATTTATAACCTCAGGCCAAATAGGAACTACTGTAGCAAAAGAGCGTCCACGTGGGAGCTTCTTTCAGTACTTTTGCTGACATTGCATCCTGCTTGAAGCATTTTTGACACTATTTGCTCAGAAACATATTCTCAAAATTATTTTTTCAGAAACTACTGTAGCAAAACAGCGTCCACGTGGGAGCTTCTTTCAATACTTTTGCTGACATTGCATCCTGCTTGAAGCGTTTTTGACACTATTTGCTCAGAAACATTTTCTCAAAATTATTTTTTCAAAAACTACTGTAGCAAAAGAGAATTTTAAAAACCTAATATAAAAGAAACTCATTATTTTAAATTAATAAATAAAACTAAAAGTAATTAAACATTTAAAATACAAAAAAGAAATATCATGTCATCTTGGAGTAATTTGTATAACGTTTAACAAGTTCATGTACCAAATCAAAAAAAAAGGAGATTACATGCCAAATTAGGAAAAAAGAATCAAGTTTAAGTACCAAATTAGACAAAAATATCTAAATACCAAATTAAAAAAATGTCAAGTTTAGATACCAAATATTACATTAAACCAACAACTAATAAACATTATTATAGACTACTTTTATCTTTTCATACATTTATATAAAATTTATTTTAAAAACAATTTAAGCTTAAAAGAAAAATGTACAAATGCTAGGATTTAAACCTAGAAAGATTAAGCATCTTAAACTTTTTTTATTACAAAGAAATAATAGCCTATAAAATGCTAAGGCCGAGCAACCATCTCACATCAAGCACTTTGAAATTTCAACTAATACCTCATTGATATAATCACATCTATTATGTCCCAACAAGGGCGAAACCAGAAATTCTTTTAAAAGTGTTGGAATTAAATTATAAATTTTTTTAGAAATTTAAATGTAATTTTATCATAAATTAATTTATAATTAAATTATTTTGAAGCGACTAAGTAATTTTTTTTCATATTTAGGGGGACCAAAGTACAATTTTACCATAGATCAATTTGAAAATTCATTATTTTTAGAGGGATTAAACTAAAATTTTCATTTTTAGGGGCCAAGACTCATTCTAGTGTCACAGACAGCAATTCAAAGCCCGTTACCATTGCACTAAATGTATCCCATGGAAGTCTACCGTTTAGATGGGGATCATTTGGCCCATAAAAATTGACCTGATTCAAAGAGCTGTTAGAGAAACCTGTCAGATTGAAGCCTAAGTGACCCAATGATGAATATATGGCAACATAGGCTACCTTGGTAATTAAGGGAACTAGTCTTAGAATATGGAGGGGAATCATATCTTGTAAGATTAGATAGAAGTTGATTATGTAAATTGATTATGTAATCTTGTAAATCTTTTGATTTAAGGGATAGGTTAATCTCGTCCGTCAGTATAACTTGATCTAGATCGTCGGTTTTGGGGGAGCTCAACTATAAATAGAGAGCCTCCCTTTACTTGTAACTCACTCCATTCTTTCATTGTTTCTTCTATTCTTTGAGAGAAAGTAATACAATTGAGAGCATTTACTCAAACACCTTTGTGCATAATTTTCTTTGGCTTTCTGTTCCTTTTGTGCCTTCTTTTGGCAGTGTTGCTCCCGCTATATAAATTGGTGCCTTGGAGAAATTCTTTGTGAATCCTCAATTGTTTAGTGGTTAGGCTGACTTAGGCGTGTTTGCATAGAAAAGATCGCTTAAGGTCACACGAAATGCGAGACAAAAGTTCTAACACCGTGAAACTAGCATTTAGCTTCTCCTCAACCAACTCAATTGTAAAGTAACAAATATTATTTTAATTTTTTATGTATTTTTATATTTTTATATTTTTATATACAATCTAAAAAAATACATATTGATGATAAGATTTAGGGTCCGTTTGTTTACATGTGAAAAGTTTTACGAAAAATATTTTACGAAAAATATTTTCTGCATTTTAATGTGTTTGTTTCACAGAAAACAACTTGGTCAACGGAAAATGACTTATAGGCCAATGTAAAATAAACTATTTTTCCTATAAAAAAACTTAGTCTTTTGAAAAGCGTAGCTCATTTTTTGAAAAAAAAATTCTTCTATAGGTAATTTTATTTTCATATAAAAATTAACTTAAATCAAGTTAATATTATTATATTGATAATAAATTTTATTTTTATTTTTAAAAATATTAAAATATTAAAATAAAATATTATATTTTTATATATTATTAAACATACATATTTAATTATTTATATTTGGTCATATAATAAATTATTAATATAATTAATGTAAAATATTATTTTAATAAATTATTTAATACTTCAATTTTATTTTAATAATAAATTTTAAAAATAATAATTTTAAATAATATTCTGAAAAAATTCATTATTAATATTTTAATAATAAATATTTATTACAATTATAAATATATTAATAATAAATTTTTGTAATATAAAGGTTAAAATATGTCGTAAGTCTATGTACTCTTCACAAATTTGCAATTTATTCTCTGTACTTTTATTTTCAAGAATTTAGTCCCTCTACTTTTCAAATTTGGAAGTCAAATCCAATTGTTGACATTGCTTTATTTTTTTTGTCAATTTTGTTGATGTCATATTTTTAAATAAAAAAATACTCACTTGATAGTCATGTAGCTAAAAAATGACATTGTAATGAACCTAAATTTAACAAAATATTTTTAATATATGCAAAAACAATGTAAAATATAAATTTATAGATATAAAATAAACTCAATTAAACAATAAAAAGATAAGAAAAACTCAAATGTATGTTTGTTTAATTGAAAACAGCTTTTATGAAATATTTTTAAGAAATCTGTCAAACAAAAGAAAATATTTTACACAGATTCATCCAAACATTAGAAAATATTAATTTTTTCATGAAAGTAAGTCATTTTTCAGAAATCATTTTTTAGAAGACATTTTCAGTGAAACAAACAGACCCTTAAACTCAGAATAACAAAATCTTTATAAAATTTTATAAAAATAAAATTGAATAATAGCAGTTGGCTGGTGAATTGTCAAGTTTTGATTGGGGGACAATTTCTTTTACCAACGGTGGGTAACAAGTATGCAAATTGACCAAAAAAAAAATAGGTGTCTACTTGAGAAAACGGGTATAGTTTAGGGGTAATTTTTGAATTAAGTCTTATAATAACTCTCACATCTTTTAACAATAAACATAACTATTTAATAGTTATTCATTTGAATAATTATGACTTTTTTGTTAATAATTAATTAACATAATTTTTAGTAACAACATATATAACTTATCACCATAAATAGTAATAACTTTTGGTTAATATAACCAAATGACATAACTTTTGGATCATTGTTACCTTTCCAATTATAACTATTAGAAGGTAAAAGTACCAAGGAGACCCTTGTACTAAAAGTCAGATTGAAGTTTACCTCTCTACTCAAAAAATGGACAAATTAGTTCTTTGATTAAAAATTCCATCCATTTCTACTATTAAAAACTGGTTATTCTATGTCAGCATAAGGTACGCAGGACATGTCACTATATGCCAGTCATGTCAGTTTCTAACAATACAAATAGATGAAATTTTTAATAAAAAGAATCAATTTAATTTTTGATCTAACGTATAGGGACTAATTTACTAATATTTTGAGTAAAAGAGACAAAATACATTCTAACTTTTAATTTTGAGTAAAAAAAAACAAAATACAATCTGACTTTTAATACACCTTTACCGCTAAAGTATTAAAATTATAAATATTTTAAAAATATTCCACAAGGGGAATATCCACAAGGGGAAGTACCAAACGAGACCTAAACTGTGAAGTAGAATACACAATACCCTCAACATTGGTTTGCTGCCATATGTACCGAGTCAAGACGTGGCTACAATAAGGAAGCCAATAACACAATGGCAAAAGCATTTCAAAGGGTGTCCAAGTTGTGGTATACTGTGAGCAGCCTCTACTGAAATTTACTCTGTTTTTGTTGTCTGATGTAGAATTCTTTTACCAAGGGTAGTGCTTTACTCATCTCTTAACTTGAATGAAAATCTCGATCCCTTCATTATGAAGAGCTGAATTAACTCTAATGCATGTTTGATTTGAGTTCTAGATATGTACAAAGAAAATTATGCACTATCATGTACAATACACTGGTTTATTGCCTCATAGATTACTCGTGCTTGCAGTAATAATTGACAAAAGCTTCAATTCCCATATGTTTTAGCTGATAGAAATGACAAATAATAGGATAACTTTCTGTGTTTTGTAATTAAGAACAAAACCTGTAGCATTTACAAATTGGAAACATAGGTAAATTATATTTATAGTTTGTCTATATATTCTCATTTCGGTGCCTATTTAAGCCAAACCAACCAACTTCTCGCTAACCTCCCACAACTTCCGTGCCTTCTCCGCGTCGCTTGCCTCTTTTGAAAGCTGGTTTTCGAATGATTCAGAGTTCTTGTTCCAACTCCAGTAAACACCTGATTTTGTAAGACTTGGATCACTCACAACCTGCAACAGAAAAGGCTTGTTTGGTTCATATGCAACCATGTAAGTAAGTATTTTATAACTGTACATGTGAACATAGAATGACATGTTTTAATTGACCTGTGCAAGTCTGCCCCCAGCTTCTTCTTCCGAAACATAGCCTTTCGTAATGTACTTTTGAAACGGTGGGAAGAGAAGACGGAACAATGGAATGTGTTCCCTAAACAGACCTGTTGTTGCAATGCAACCGGGGTAAAGGGAGGCAAAGGTGATTCCGGTTTCCTCGTTGTACCGCCTGTGGAATTCTTGCATGGTGAGCATATTACAAACTTTGCTGTCTTTATATGCCTTGGCACCATCAAAATCTCCTCCATCTATCATGGCTGAACTCTGTATTCCATTCAAGCCTCCTGCAAGACCTCTAAGGTCCCCGAGGTTAGCTTTCGGTGGCACATTCCCGGCCAATGTGTTTGTGTTTCCTGGAATCGCATTGAGAGCAAGATTACGATTTATCGATTTGCAAAATACATCAATAGTGAAATTGTATTTAGAACTTCAATAGTGAGATATAGACTGGTACCTGTAATTGAACCGACAATAATGAGACGCTTATAAGGATAATCTGACTGCTTGAGGTCATCTAGGAGTAGCCTTGCTAGGAGGAAATGACCGAGATGGTTTGTTCCGACGGTGAGTTCGAACCCTTCGGCAGTATAAGTCGGTTCCTTAGCAGTTGGCAAGTACACAGCAGCATTGCAAACCAAAGCATCAAGCGGCCTGCCCGAGCGACGGAAGGTATCCGCAAATTGCCGCACACTTTCAAGCGACGCAAGGTCCAAATGCATCACGGAATAACTCTCCTTCGTAATGCCAACCGATTTAGCAGCTTTCTCAGCCTTGAGAAAATTTCTACACGCCATGATTACATGCCATTCCCCTGTCTCGGCAAGAGCCTTGGCTGTCGCTAGGCCTAAACCGGACGACGCACCGGTTATTATCACAGTACCCTTTCTCAAGGTCTTCTTCCCTTGTGGAGCAGCCCGATCGACTGCCGGTGTTGTAGCAGCTGTTTGTGCTCGAACAATTCCGGCAGCTACTCCCTTTTTCCTGAGTTCCTATAATTGAAGTCCATTCAGTGTACCAAATTGTAGATATAAACTATGACAATCATCTGCTAATAATTTCATCTATCACTATCAACACTCTTAACATGAAACCCATAAAAAATTTAAGGAACAGAAGGATAATTGGGTGTTTACCTGAGTTAAATGAAGAGGAAAGCTGAAATGGGTTGAAAATGGAACACCAAACAGAGTTGTCTCTTTAAGACAAGCATTGGATTTGGCCTGTAGGATGCAATCAAAAAAAGCTAATTGAGCTTATGTTTGGGTATATTTTGTAGAAAGTGAAAGTAGATAGCAACTGACCTCTTTGTGAATGGAGATGGTGGGTGGGAGCAATGAAGCTGCTTGGAGAGCCATGAACCCGCTACTGCAAAGCTAATCTGATGGGTGTACTAATGTTGTTTGTTGAGATTGGAGAGAGGCAGATAAGATTGGTTTTTTTCAGGCATCTTGACAGACAGAATGCGCCATGTCAGCTTCCATTATCCAATCAGATTTCGAGTTTTGGATTTTGTTTCTGATTCCTCTTCCAAGTTCACGCTCTAGGCTTTTTGGCCCGGAGTTTACAGGCAACAACAACCGATCCAATGGGTTTAGGGAGATATGCATTTTTATTTTGGGTTTAATTTTTAGTGAGTTGATGCGATATTAACTCAATTATGAAATAATAAAATGAGTATTGATTTTATAAATTGGGTCACAGTTTATGAGTATTTTTTATTTTCATATTGTTCTCAAATTAAACAAGGGAATGCCATGTTTCTTTTTTTTTTTAAATTACAAATTAAAAATATATTAAAATTCAAAACAATAAACAATTTTTAGAAAATATATAAGCATTATATATAATAAAAATTCAAAAAAATGAATATACATAAAATTAGAATAATGAAATTTCAAAAAAAAAATATTTTAGAAATTAAAAGCAATAATTGACTGGCCAAGGTCAATTTTAACTTCTTCTTTTTTTGAATTTTTTATGTTTTCACTTTTTAGTGATTTTCTAAAAGTTTAAATATATTTTTATTGTTTATTTTTAATGTTTTTAAATATTTTAAAAATATTTTTCAATTTTTTTATAAATTTTGAAATTTAAACTAATTTTTTTTTATTTTTTATGTATTTATTTTTTTGAATTTTTATATTTTATATATTTTTAAATTGTTTAAAGATGAGGACGTTTTGTCACATCACCCAATTGTTGAAAAAATAAACAAACAATGTTAACCATTTGTGTAACAAAATGCCAATTTTAGAAATTAATTTGATCCCAACAAAAATTACCAAATTTAAGGGATAATCTATATATTAATTTTTTTTATAAATCAATAAAAACTTACATATAGTGGGATTTGAACTAAAAATCATATAAATTTAGATTGCAACTTTATCATTTCATCTAATGCTCTATTTAGATTTTAATAATTTTTAATAAATATATTTGTTATATAATTTTTTTTCACCCAAATAGTTGGCAAGTGTGATATTATAACAACAACAACGGAATATATTTACTATTTACAAAAATATTTGTAAGTGATTGGATTTAAACTCAAAACATTATAAATATTTTAATATCGTAACTTTAATATTCCAATACAAGTTATATTTAGTTGCTATATCAATTTTTTTTTTAAAAAGTCATCAAGATCATGGGTGTATTATAATATAATAAACACTAAATTAGCAAAAAAAAATTAATAGTTTATTAATTTATATTTAACAAATAAGCAAAAATCTACAATTCAAATTTATGTATTTACCATTAATTAAATTAATTTCTCAATTATTATAATATAGGATGATCAAACTTTGACAAAATGTGAGTTAAGCTTAAGATATTTTCAAAATCATTTAATAAGTACATGATTCCAATATTTTTAAAATATGCTACAAGGTTAAGATATTTTTTAAAAAAATCTTTTAATCATATGATTTGATAATAATAATAATAATAAAACTCTGGTTCATCATTATCCCGCCGTCAAAACATATAAAGTAATAAACGGTGAAGTCATGGGGCGGTGGATGGTCCCATCTCTTACCCCCGTTTTCAGTCAATCAAAGCCTATCTTCAATTCCAATTCCAATTCTTTGATTCCATGATTAATTAACGCTGAATTTGCTTTAACTTTGATTCCCCTCGCCGTTATCTAAAGTTTAACCACATGATTAAGATTCAATACAAACTTATTAAAAGTCAAACTATGTGCCTTCGGTTTAGTAGTTTTAATACTTCTTGACTTGATTATTCCCATTTATTTTTAATTTCTTTATTAGTGGGTTAGGGATATAATAATAATATATATTATCGGAGTATCAAATACTAACCCTTCGTTTTAAATACTAAATAAATTTGTTAAACTGAAATATTATTTTTAAATGCTTATTATCTTTTAATTTATGAGTTGAAGATTATAAATAGTAATAAACATCTATGAATAATTATATGAATATTAATATTATCAACAAATCACTTGATTATTTGTGGCATTAGTAAAAATTAACGTGATTCTATCAATTGAAATATGATACAGTGATCAAGGGCGATCCAGGGAGCTAGCAGGGGACTCGGCCCTCCTAAAATGAATTTTTTTTATTTTAGCTTTTTAAAATTTTAAATTAATAAAGATAAAATTGTACTTTTACTCTCCTAAAAATGATAAAATTTTGATTTAATCCTTTAAAATTATAATTTAATTTCGGCCCCTGACTATAATTATTAAAAAAAAGAGATTTTGAGATTTTTTTAATTTAAATTTAGATATATTTTAATTATTGATATGACTGTGGAGTATAATTTTTTTTATAATTATAATTTATTTCTTACTCTTATAACTTTTAAAATTTTAACTTTTAGTACTATTGAATAAGAAAAATCGAAAATTAAATGGAGTAGAGATGTTTAGATGATAAATTAAATTATAATAAATTATTTAAAAAATTCAAAAAATCCAACCCAATCAAACCGATATAACCCTAATTGAATTAAAATTGTGGCCTGCAATTCCTTAAAAAAATTGTAAATGGTTAGAATATTTGAAAGTAGGCCAAAAGCAATCAAAATCTGCCTAGCTATTGGCCATAGCATTTACTTGCAAGATTGGCATTTCACAAGTCAGTAAAATGTTCTGTATCAAAATACTACAATTTTGTTCAACAACTAAGAAATTTAAGCAACTTCAAAATGTACATATGATGGTAGATTTGATTCCAGGCTCCTAGCAGAAAAATAAAGCTGGAGATGGATATGACCAATTGAGAAAGGAGATCACCAAACTGTCTCCCTGCACCCAATTGGATTTTATAACTACACATGCAATAGAAACAGCTTAAGAAAAACTTGCTTACTGCTAAATACTAATAGCACTAAAAGAAGGGTTTCTTTGGACAAGAAGTGGAAGAACTGTCTTGTTTTTGGTGATCAAACTCACTAAAGTCTTGTTGGTTTTGATTGGTGAAACTAGGGTTTGACGGTAAAAGAAGGTTGTTTGCAGCATTTATGTCGTCCCATACAGGATTTACAGGCCCCCATTCTTCCGGGAATGCATTGAACCAAGCCTCTGCCAATGCCATATCTTCCCACATGGATGCCTGAGAACCCGAATCACCTTCCTCTGCTGTCATCTGCACCATATCTATAGTTGTAGGCTCACTGCCAGGATTATCTCCTTGAGACATCGATTCCATATTTGCAGACTGCAATTTTGGACTTTCATGTTCTTGTTTTGGGAGGTTCTGGTTTTGGTTTGGTTCTGGTGAACTTGGAGAGGTATCTTTATCTTTTTTGAAGAAAAGCTCAGGGAAATTGAGCCTTGCATTCTTTCCTCTCAACTTGAATGCTTTCCTATCATAGGCTAAAGCAGCATCTTCAGCTGTATCGAAGGTGCCAAGCCAAAGGCGAGTCCTTTCTCGAGGAAGACGAATTTCAGCTACCCATTTGCCCCACTGCCTCTGCCTTACGCCTCTATAAAGCTTGCTAGTATGTATAGGCTGCACTGGTTGCCCCAATCTCCCCATCATCCCCCCTCTTGGACTCAAATTCAACGCACCACTACAGTATTGAAGAAGCTGCTGCTGCTGCTGCTGCTGGGGCTGAGGACTAAAGGAAATCATGTGTTGTTGATTTTGTGGCTGCCATGGGCGGGACATTGGATCAAAAGAACCATCAAAAGCAAAAGGAAAAACTAGTCTAGAAGATGGCAAAGAAGGATAAGAAACAGAGGAATGAACAAGGTGGTGGTGTCGACGTTGAGGGCTACGGATCTTCTTAAGAGGTCTTTGTGAAATGGAAGCTTCATCAAAAACTGGCTTCCATTGCTGCCTCTCCAGTTCCACCCCAAAATCAACACCCTTGCCTTTGGCAATCTCTTTCACCTTCTCTATCTCATCAGCCATTGATAATGACAAAACACTGGCTCGCTCTCTCTATATATAAAGAAAACTTTGGGGGGTAAACTTCCAGATGGGACAATGAAGAGAAAGGTGGTGGAGAAAGATTCAAATTTTGGTCAGAAGATTAAAAAAGGAAAAAGGGGAGACCATGTTTAAGAATCTTGAACCAGAATTAAATATCGAATCCTATGAATCGAATGCCCAGAATCAGATACGATTTTCAGGATCATAGACCCCATCCTAAAATTCCCCAAACTCTGTCCCATGGTGATTAAAAACAAAGAGAGCGAGCTTTACTTCCATGCTCACCTTCTATTTACGGTAACCATAATAATGTGTTGATTTCGTTTTTTACAGCAATAATTTTGAGAAAGTTTTGGAGTGGAGGAGAAGAGATGAGTTGAAAACCAGGAGAATTATAAAAAGGCAAGGGTGAGGAGGAGACTCTTCTTAGAGAAAGGAATACAGATTTTTTTGGTTAAAATATGATGTTAGTCCCTGTACTTTTATAGAATTTGAGATTTAGTCTCTATACTTTAAAAGTTAACAATTCAATCCTCCTATTTTTTCAACTTAAAAATCTTAGTCAATCATTATCTTTTTCGTAGTTCCCATCAAAATTTGTCACTTTTACTATGTTTGTTTTATAGCAATCATATATCATATCATGTGATAACACCCTAATTTAATATATCACATTGATAGATTTTGACAAAAGATACTGACAAGATTAATAATTAGATTGAGATTCTTAAACCACATAAGTAACACTTTTTTTTTCATTTTTAAGTATAAATACTAAATCTTAAATTTTAACAAAGTATGTTATGCCTCCAACCATAGAAAATAACGGATGACAGCTATTAACTCCTTTAAAAATCATCTCGACAGAATTAGACGAGTCCGACTCAATCACTAAAGACATTTATTCTGGTAGTCCAAACAATATTACAACCATGGAAGATCCCCAGTGCCCAATTAATGCAATATTACAATCACTTAGACCTTAAATAAATGGATAAACATAGTTCAGTGTGTTCAAACTCACATTATCTTATATTGGCAATAATACCGATGCCAACTAAACTAAAACTCAATGAACACCTAAATTAATAGTTATATACTAATAATAAAAAAGAATTATTGCTTGTGGAGCAGGTTAAGTAACCTTATAAATATTTTTTAGTCCCGTTTAAAATTAAGATAATTGTAAGTTGCATACAAATATCATTTCGTTTATTGTTTAACGATTAAAGTATCTTATCTTATTATCTACAATTTTTGCATATGATTATAATGTTAATTAAAAGAGATTTTTTTTTTTTTTGTAAATGATGACTTCTTTTTCAATATATTTGTAAATGTTGTCTACAAATATACTACTTTTATATAGATATTTAATTATTTTTATATTTTTTATAGTATTGTTTCTAAATCCAAGTTACTGTCAAACCCATCATTCGAGGAGAAGAAATTGTAAGAAACTGTGATTCCACGTCATCCTTATCCCTTTTTAATAGGAGAATGACAAATCAGATTTTTCCTCATGATATTCAACATTGTCCTCCTGACAAAATTCAAATCCCACTAAAAATGTTAAATATCTGGAGAAAAAATATGATTTGTCATTCTCCTATTGAAAAGGGATAGAGTTGACGTGGAATCACAGTTTCATACAATCCTTTCTCTCATTTGAGATTAAATTATGGGGTATTTCCTTTCAAAGCCTAGTTATTAAAAACAATAGGCTTAGTTTATTTCATTGAAAGTGTGTTTCAGAATTTTTTTTTTAGAAATAATTTATTTTTCTGAAAAAGCTAATGTTTTCTAATGTTTAGATAAATCTGTGTAAAATATTTTCTATTATTTGACAGATTTCTTGAAAATATTTCATAAAAGTTGTTTTCAATGAAACAAATTAACATACATTTGAGATTCTCTTATCTTTACATTGTTGAATTGAGTTTATTTTATAGCTATAAATTTATATTTTATATTTTTTTGCATATATTACAATAATTCATTTATAAATGAATACATAAATTAAATATATAATATTATTCGATTATTAAGCTGAAATATTAAGAGTCATAAATTGAAAACAACTAAAGTGAATAGATGATTCCTTATTGTGTAAAAAAAAAGATTGAATAATAATAATAAATTAGCTTCCAAACCACAATTAGTACTACATAACATTAAATTAATAATATTATCCAAGTGCATAATTAGTAGTACGCCATATGATGACTACAATATTTGTTTGAATAATAATAAATTAGCTTCAAAAAAATAGTAGAATAAAGATTAAATAAAAGCTAATTTATTATTATTCAATTAGTAGAATGAAGGGGCTCGGATCTATGGTAAAATCGTAAAACATGAATACAATTAGGGAGACTCCATTCTTAGGGCTCCAATCTTTTAACTTCAAAATTCAAGTAAGTCATTGGTTATTTTCTTGTAATTTTTATAAATTTGAGGTCATGGAAGCTTGACTTAACTAGCCCAAGTACTACTTTGTAAAACTGTTAAAGTTTTAGAAAGTTATCATTGTTGATTTCTTGAAGTTTTAGGTGTGATAGATTTTAAGCTTAGATATGAGAAAGGGTACATTAGGGACTAAACTAAATAAAATGTAAAATTGACTGTAACAAAATGTATAGTAATGAAATCAGAATTCAATTTGAAGCTTTAAATCAAAAGTTATGTTAGTCTCGATTTTAGGGACTAAATTGAATACATTATAAAGTTTTATAACTTGATAATTGAATGTAAATTGGTTGGTTATTGATAGTGTTATATATTTTATATTAATCTATAGCTAATGTTGGCTAGAAAATGTCGGAAGACATTTTAGTAAATAAAGCCTTATCAATGTGGAAAATGTCTTATAAAAAACAAATTAGCAAGACATGAGTAATTTTACATTGACTATCCTATTTTACATGAAACAAACATCAGAAAAAACTAAAAATATTTTCCGTAAAAGCTTTCACGTGAAATAATCAGAGCCTAAATACCAAAATTCTCCTAATGAGAAGCAAATTGTTTTCTAAAGTTATAGAACCAAATTGTTTGTTAAATGATTTTTAATAATAAAGATATAAAAATAATTTATGATAACCTATTAATATTGTGATATATGAAATTTAAAATAAATTATATACTATATATAAATCATATTTATAATTTGGCATTCAACCCAATTTTTTTGAAAGCCAAAAAGTTAAATAATATGTTTGGTTTTAGGCAATATAAGCAAGAAAATTTTGTTTTTGTTTTTTTTAATAGAAAATATTGAAAAACGTATTTGATTAAAAATTTAAAAAACAAGTTTTAAAATGAAAATATGTAAAAAAATAGAAATCAATACAAAGTTATTTTTATTATTTTCACTAAAAACGTTTTGTAAAACGGAAAACTTTGAAAATAAGAGTTTTTAATTTTAAATGAATTGACATAGTTCAAACTGGAATATTATGGTCGAATTCATATAAATGTAAGTTTATTATAAGAAAATAGGTATTATATATGTTTTCATTATTAAAAAAATTTATTTTTATCTATAAATGCGTTTTTAAATTTTCAAAAAATAAAAAAACAATTAAAAAAGTAAAAATAAAAAATATATTTTGAAAAACTAAACGGAAAATTTTCAAGTTTTTATTTGGTTTGAAAAATATTAAAAACATGTTCACCATTGCCCATGTACCATCTTGTTCCTAAATCAAGGAGTTAAAAGCCTTATTTTAGGCTTTTTAAGCCCAAGTTCAAGCCCATAATTGCTTTGGGTCATAGCTAGCCCACAACAAGTTTTGGTCTATAGGCTTTGTACATGGTGAAATGCTGTGAATAAAATTTGGATTTTATAAGAATAATTTATTTTAAAATATAATTTTTAGGATAAAAAATATTTTATTAAATTAGTTCGCTTATAATACAAGAAAAATAATTATGAAATATATTTTTTTATTAAATTAGTTCTCAAATTTAATAAAAATTATAGCTATTTTATATAAATAAACATTTTGATTATATTTTATTAAATAAAAATGATATTGGTTAAGATATTATTTTAATAAAATATTTAAATTTCACATAAAATATTAATCCATTTTATTAAATAAAAATAATATTTAATCAGTGAAATTAAATATATCAATTAAATAAATTATTAAATTTTTTAATTAAATATTCTACTATTAATTTAAAACATCGTAAACTTATAAATTAAAGACTCAACTTAATAACTCATGATTAATTAATTAATTATTCGCCACATTAACGAACAAGTTCCCACTAAAAACTTCTTTATATAATTTTTAAATTCTTATTTTGGTGTTTAAATAATTTCATTTAATTTATTAATAAAATATAATTTTTATAACGTGACATCAACTATCTCACTGTAACATCCAAATGTTGTTTTAAGTGTATAACTGTCACCTTCCTATGACAGGAAAAAAATCTTGATAGACAAATAAGATTTTTATAGAGAATGTTGACTGTATTAGACATTTTTTTATATTGAGTAGAGGTGATCATAGACCGAATCGAGTCTAGGCATGATATTAACATATTTATTTTAATATAAGTTAGTAATAACTTAATTCTAATTGGTATTTTTAGTCACTCACATAACGAGAAAGATACTTTTTTTACTTATTTTTAAATGTCTTTTTTTTAAATACTCTTCTTTTTAATTTTAATTTTAAATTTATACTAATTATTTTAACTATTTGAAGACATGTATTAAATAAATTTCTGTTCTCATATTTTTATGCATGTTATCATTTGAAAAGCACTTGCTCTGTCTCCCACTAAAATGCTACCAATGCCATCAGGTGGTTGGTGCAAGTAAAGTAATCCAACTGACGAAGTGCAGCAATAAGATTTAACGTTGAATTAATTGTACTGAATTTGTGAAATAAATAAATAAAGTGTACTGAATTGAAAAATTGCAAGGAGTGCAAAAGCATTTCAACTAGCTATTTGATTTTTCTTTTTAAAGAAGTTTCAATATTACAAATATAATATACTTACATATATATGTAAAGTAAAAAATAAAAATAAATATATTTTTGAGAAATTATAACGTAGAATTAAATCAGTATGTTTTTAATTTTAATTTTTTTTATCATTTTTGCTCTAAATTTTTAAATTTTAGCCAAATTATTTTTTTCGAAAAAAAATTGATTGAATTGTTTTAATGGCACTAACATGACAATCCTTATGCTAATCTGTATGTACTTTCATTCATTGTTAACGTGGATATCTTTTAATAACTTCAATGAACTTTTCCTTTTAAATTCTTAACAATTTCTTTCTTTTTTTAATTTTTATGAAGTACACATGAATTGTCACATGAGTTAACAAGTCAGTACTGTTAATGGTTCAATCAATTTTTTCATCCAAAATAAAATAATTTAACTAAAATTTGAAGGTTGTAGGCCAAAGCAATAAAAGAAAAAAAAATTAAGGCCAAAGTAAAAAAAAATGTTAAAGACTAAATTTACCATTATGTCCTTTTTTAAGTCTCTAAATCTTTATAATATATCTCTGTGCAGTTTTGGTTTGTTAATAAAAATTAAAGAACCCTTAAATAGGAAGAGAAACGCGTTTCAACGCTTTCGAACCCATGTCTTTCTGCATTGACAATAATTTCGATGCCAACCAAATCAAGACTTACTCAACACCATATATAACCGTTCAAAACATGCTTGGCCTAAAATATGGATCTTACAATTTTTTCAAGTCCACTCATATTAATAAAGGATTAATTCAAATATATTTCGACCAATCTCTATTTTTAAATTTTAAAAATATGTTAATTTTTATTTAATATTTAAAAATTTTATTATTTTATTTAAAGATTATTTTTTAAAAATTTTAAACATAAAATTAATATCTTTTAATATTAAAATATAGTATTATGTATTTAAATTTTATATGATATAAATTACATAATATATCAAAATAAAATAATAATATATTTTAGGATTGAGAAACTTTGAATATTAAAATTCAATTTTGCAAGTCTAATAATGTAGGTCCAACTTCATATCTCTAGTGATCCCAATTAATGGCTTTCATTTTCTTCTCTCCTCTAGCAATTTCTTAAATTCAGTCTGGTGGTTGGTTGGGGATACAATTTTTTTTAACATTAATTTTATTATAAATTTTAAGTTATTCATATTTTTTTTCCAATCCAATCGAGCTAAGACTCAATCGACAGCCTCAAACTCATATTCTCTGGCATAGACAACAATATCGATGCCAATCGAACAAAAACTCAATCGACTTTCATATCTATTTTATAATTTATAAATATTAATTTTTAGAAATTCGTAATTATCTTTCTCGAGTTGTTAAATATTTACCTTATAAGTGCATGAGTGAATTGTTTGTCCAATACATGCAAAACAATTGGCGTTTCCTTCTAATATGCATTGTCTTTCATTTCTTTTAAGTCTAAAACCACACAAATAAGCAAGTGTGTAAAGTTAGATAATTGAGGCACTCCCCAAAAAGAAAAATAGAAGTCCCAAAATACAACAGCTGTTAGGCATCTGAGCCGTGGGAATGGCAGCCGAAGTTGATGACTGCTAACCAAAAATCCAAGTGCCATACAACCCATATCAACCCACGCTCACATTGACTTAATGGAGCCAATTGCCCCCCATGTGATGTTGCCACTCTCCCTTATAACACTTGGTTAGTGGTTGCATTTAGAGAAAAAAAAAAAACACTCGATCTTATGTTATGCATCCTGATAAAAATGTGGAATCGTGGGGCTTCCCATTTTTTATGTTTCCGAGTGGAAAATTTATTGATTGCACTCATTAACCGAAAGTAACTCTAAAAAGTTTATTGGAATTTCGTGTTAATGTATGTGACATGCACAGATAGCTTTGTTATTTATTTAGTAATCCAGCTATGAATACTAACTATAGGGATGTCTGAGTTTTTGTTCGCAAACGTTTCCAATATGCTTGAGTTGATGAGAAATGTCAAATAATGATGAAGGCAAGTGAATGACGGTAAAGATGAAGAAGAAGAAGAAGAAGAGGAAGATATCTAGCTATCCAAGGGCTGCTCCGAATCTGTAGCTGCATCGAGATTGATTCTCTTTTGATCAGGGGAACAGTACAATGACCATTTTACAACTTATATTATGACAATAATTTGGAGTAGGTGCACAAACTATTCTAAAGAACATGTCGGTGGAACGAAGTTATTAGAAACTAGTAAAGGAGATACATTTTCATTGTCAACGTCAGAGGAGCTATGGCTATTTACAGCACTTTATAGCTAGCTTTAATGTTAGATAGTCAATCCCATATTCAACATATCAACTGCTAAACCCTCGTCTTGTCGTCCCAATTTCTTTCAAATTAGTTCTCCCTCAATCACCTTTATACCTAAATTGCATATTCATTTAAAACTTTAATAATATAATCCCCATAAATGAAAAAGTTTGTCTAATTTTAAATTAGAAATTAGAAATATAAACAAAAACTCTCGTAAATAATTTTTTTTCTTTTTGCTAAAAATAACTAAACATTATCAATTAAGTTAGTTTATTACTGACCTATATACTAAAACATGTGTAAAAAATAATAATTCTACTAAATGTAGCATCAGTGATTTGCAAATTGACTCCAATGTTATTGATAGACACGTAAAAAGCAAATTGGAAATCTAAAAAATACTGATTAATAAAAACATGCTTAAAATAGCGAGGTTTTCATAATTAGATAAGTGGTCGAATAGATCAAACCACTAGTTCCCTGCCTGTCCAGTTTGCCTAGTTTAATTGAATAAATTATTTAAAAAGTCAAAAAATAAAAATATTAACAAATAAAGAAAACATGTTCAACCACCGACTTTACAAGTTTTTAACTCATTTCAATCGGTCGACGAGTCAATTGGTCCAACCCCTTATTTCGAACCGATTTCCGGTCCATCCAGCCGGTTCTGTTCGGCTTTAAAAACTATGCAAAATTGGATGAGACGATTTGAATATAAAGTTGATCAGTTACTCTAATTAATCAAGTCAATGTCTAGGCGTTAAAGAAAAACTTGAGACATCAATACATGTTGGATCGAACAGTAAAGAATTTGATATTCCTTAAATAAGATCTCAAGTTCGAGTCTTGTGGACAAAGAAAACAAAAATAAAAGAACTTACTTCTTGATTAATAACTTGGATTCATATACGAGACAATTTGTTTGCAATATATTATAGTTTAACCCTATCAAGTCAAGTAATCTAAAAATTGTAACCTAATTTTAATTTAATTTAACTTAGAAATATAATATAAGCACCCGCGATTGTGATATAAGTTGGTCACTGCATATGCATATGTTAGCATCACACAAAGGACTCCAAAGAGTATGAAATCAAGATTAAGAAATGAGTGATTGAATATTTTTGCTATAGGGATAAAGAAAATATTGTCAAACTGTGGAGGCTATCATCAATTTTTTCCACATCTCTCATTGGCTCTATAATGGTGAAAAAGAATCCAAAAACAAGTTCCCAAAGAGCCTCACTAACCCATTTGTTTACAGCAATAAGCCCGAAAACAGGCTTAAAAACAGCTCCACTTGCTGTAATCTTGTAATGGTTGGCCTCAGATTGGACCACTTTGAAAAGGGTTTTCGATATTAAGTGCCAACCACAAATGCTCATAAGGTTTAAAGGTCCCCCTATTACTTCACAAAGCACAAAACCAGAATAAAACCCGTACTTAGGTTTCTCTTCTTTCTTTTTTTTTTTTGGTTTTTTCTCTCTTTTTTTTTGTTTTTGTATTTTTTTTGGTAATTAGTGATCAGTCGCTTTAATCCATGGGATTGGTTTCACGAAGAAAATTTACTTGTAAAGTAAATTTATGTTTTAGCCACGTCGAATTCCGGTGAAATAATTGAAGTCATGGTGTTCGACCCTAAGTTGCTTGAGCCATGAATCAGCCACACTCAAAAGCGACATTAGTCGCTCTAGGTCTTGGCCGCAACTGCCTGACACCCACACGTCGCCTTGCATCTTGTAAGTGGCTAAACCAAATGGCAAAAGTGATATATCGTCCCCTTCATTTCGTTTCTTTTTAGGATTTTCAATGTTATCTTCAGGATTCATATCTACAGATACACGATAAACATCAGCAAAAAGAAAAGGGAAAAAAAATGTTCTAAATTTAAACAAAAGCTGAAGGCATCACCTTGGAAAGAAGATGATAAAGTGTGGTAAGTAAGGAAGCATGTAGACAAGTCTTTTATGGTCCTTCCCATTGGAATATGATAAATTGGGTACCTGTAATTATTCACATCACATATTAATTCTTATTCGAATAATCATAAACACGAAGGTATTATCTTTTTCTAATGCTGTGAACAGATGTCACCTACCAGGCAACCGCCATCCAACTAGCTGGAGAAAGATCTACACTCCTCAATGAGATCAAACCAGGGTATCTTCTTGATAATCCATTAATCTGCAAAGGGACATGAAGCTATAAATTGTAGCCTAAAACCTAAAATCAATAGGTCACTTACTATAGTTCATGAATGATACCTTATCCATGAGTGGAACCCTTCCATAAGGTGTAGTTCTTTCGAAATATTGAAAATAAAGGTAACCCAATCTATTATTGACATGCCAAAGGCTGTCTTGATCGGAGCCACCTTCCTCCGATGAACAACCGTCCCATCTCCATAACTCGCTTTCATCACTATAAGAATCACTAATAGAATCCCTCTCGCCATCGCCTGATTCCGTTTCTTCTCTGTTTTAAAGCCCCCCAAAAAATGTTACCGAATGTGCCTTCCAGATACTAATGAGTTTTTAAATTAAACAACAATTTCTATTACCTACTGCTGGTGAATATTTGGATTGCAGAGAGGTAAGGGACGTAGTATTGAACCAAGGTTTCGTTGCTGTTCAAACCGATGGGAACCCCGGCACCGTACGCACTCCACTCGTCGTAACAATTCCAAAGATCACCCAACGTGAAATATTCAACTTTTTCTCTCTCCCAAGGGTGCCATAAACGATTAAGGTTCCTAATCTCGCTCTGCAAAAACATTTTGAAAAAACATTAAAAAATGGAACCGAAACAGAGAGAAACAAAGAGAGGGGGATTTGCAGACCTTGCAGAGGAAGTGGGATTTGATAGTAGGCGTGGTGCAATGGAGGAAACAATCGAGGTTCGATTGCGTTGAACCAGAGTCGAAAATCATGATTTCGGAGAGAGAGAGATTAAGGGGTTTCTCTCTAACTCAAAAAACAGGGGAAAACAGAGGGCAAGTTGAAGAAGACAAAAGAGAAGAACAATGGGGGATAGAGGAAGAGAGAGATTATCGCGATTTCGTTAAATAAATGAAAAAAAAATGCTTGAATAAGCTAAATTTAAGGAAACAGAAAATGGAGAGAAAGAAAACTAAATTTAAAAAATTGAAATAAATACAAATCTGGATTCAACCTAGTCTTTGTTGGTAGTTGGAAAATTTTTTGTTGAATATTCAAGCTTTCTCTGGTTTTGATAAAAAATGAAGAAATGGTTTTGTTGTTTCTTTTTGGAAAACGCTACGACCAATCAACGTTTAATTCTTTAAGTTAAATCCAAAAACCAGTTACGCAAAACCTACCAAAACAAGTTGTTTTTCTTTTAACAAACCCAAATTTCACGCCAACTGAAGAAGAAAAACGAAGTGAAGTCCGAGAAAACGAGAGAAAATAAGGGAAAAGTTTCCCTTTTATTCTTGTTTCGATGACAAAAGCCGAAAAATTCTCAAATTTTATTGGTTTCTATACCTATTGGAACAGAACTTGTAAAAGACAAAGAAAGATTAGATAAGGAAGACGATAATAGTTGAAGCATTTGATTTCATATTTATAGCTCAGCTCTTGAAAGATACGTGTATGCAGAACTTCTTTATTAGTAATCTTTTTAATTATTTTAATTAATCTTTTTAATTATTTGCATTAACAAAAGGGTTTTTTTAGAATTTGAGAAAAGAAAGAACTGGACTTGTTTGCAATTAACCAAAATTTGAGATTTATTATTATTTACATCCCTCTTAAATAACATGCGTTTATTTTGCTTACACTATGAGGTATTTGGTAAACAGCGTTTTGAACTTCTTTTAGTTGATTTGGACATAAATGAGTAATCAAACCTCTAAATAAAAAACGTAAGGATAAACAACTTTTTTCAGAGCTGATTGGGAATGAGATATATGGAATGATATATCTAACCAAGCTTGCTAAAAAATTACTCGTTTTGCTATATGTTCTCTAGTCTAATAAGGGTGCAAAGATATTAGTAGCCTCCATTCTTTCATTTTCACTTGTACCTCCAAAGTCCAAAGTAAATCTCAAAAAAAAAAAAACTCTACTGTGAATCTACAAAAATTAACTATGGAGATTCATTTGCAAGATGATTCCATCCATTAAGGTTAGTTCTTTCTATGCTTTTAAATTATTGTACATTTTTTAAGTAGTTTGTTTTTTTCCCTCCCTGTAAGTCAAATTTTTTAGTTCATATTGTTCTTTTTTCTCCTTGTAAGTTGATTTTTTTCCCTTGTAATTCAACATTTTTTTTGTAACTGTAATTCGACTTTTTTCTGTCATTGAAATAGTGTTTTATTTCAATAATTTCATCCAATAAAGACTAAAGTATTATAAACAAATAAATATTTGACAATAAAATGTGACACACTGTTATTTGTCATTTTACATATATTAACTTTCAACTATCAACTAAGTTTTACCAAACACTTTTAAATAACTAGTCACCTCGGAATGGCGTATACATCACACATCCTGGATCAAGTAAAAGCTCTGGGTTTCCAGGGCTTTTTTTACATATATAATATAAAAAAAATTAAAAATTTCAAAAATGGGATACCAACTGGATTAATTACGGAAATGGTATTGTTGGGGTGGTGGAGGGTGGTGCAAAGGCGGCACCACCTCGACAGTTCTGACACAAACAACATTCCTTTTAAAAAATATATTATATTGCTTTTGTTTAAAAATACGAGTTTAGTATACGGGTTGCGGGTCAAAATTCTAATAGAAATACGAAAAGGGTTGGAATGGTAAAGCCTATTTGATAGGCGGCACCACTGTTACACTGCCATGGCCAGCAACGTCTCGAACAAGGGGAGATAGGACTTAACGTAACAGAATTTTGGGGGACATGGAACTTAACATATCTGAAAAAAGAAAAAAAGATGTGTTGGGGGACCTTATAACCATGGTCCCCGTCGGGAAGAAGAGAGGAAAAATTGAGTGTATTATATTATTTAGTATTTTTGTAATTATATTATTGTATTATTGAATGTATTATATTAATATGTTTTGGTAATTATTGCAATAACTGAATTGAACTGATTTGGTGCAATTCGATACATGAACTTTGATTTGGTGTAATTATACATGTGAAATTTGAATTGTGATTCACATTTATACATGAAATTTCGATTTTAATTCAACTGTATACATTTAAAAAACAAATACACACATACGTTCATTTTTATATCGAATTAATATAATTATATGTATATAAAATATATCAATATAAAATGATGCTAATTTAATAATGTAATCGCTTTCTATGGTGAGATCTTAAGCTAATTATTTGCAAGCCAAATGCATGAATTGAAGAATTAAAAAAAGACAAACTAATTATGGTTACAAATTAAAAGATAAATTTAATAAGAGGTGGATTCATCATGTTGTTGACGAAGAAAAGGCTTGAAAATGAAGCTTTGATCTATACAACTCATATAAATAATCCAAGGCCAATCATCTAAAATAGTATTAACTTAGGGATCTGAATCACTCGAAATTTTTTTGTATGAATATTACACACGTGTAGTAATGAAAATTTTATAATTAAATTTAAATATAAATCGATTTTAAAACAAGTGGAATAATTAAATTTAAAGTTAATAAATTTTTGGACGAAATTATAATGTTCAAATCTCGTCGTAGGCAAACAAAAAATTATGTGTGAGTTATCTTTTAAATTGATTCTGAGTTTTAGTCCATCACTGTTTATATCTATTTTAATCTAAAATCGTATATATTAGAACTCTCATTATTGACCTTTTTAATCAAAATAAGTGTTCATACTAGCCAGACTATTAAATGAGTTGGATTTTATCACCAAGGTTTGCATGACACTTTGGTTAGGTGGTTACAACAAATGAGCTATTTGTATAATTTGTTATGGAAATTATCCTCTCTCATGTTCTTTAAATGGAATATTTTTTCTCTTTACTGTAGCCTGACCTTTATGAAATATCAAAATATTTATTTTTCATTTTTATTAGTTTTTGATTCTTCACATCTCTTCAATAGAGCTTGGTTTATAGGTCTGGGGGTTAAAGATTGTTCACTCATAGAATCTATCTATCTTGGTTCGAAATTTTGAGTAGCAAATGATGAATTTTTATTTGGATAGTTCCCTTTAGATGTTGTGCATGTTATTGAAAGAAACAACTATAAATTTGAACGAAATTTGAACATAAACAATAAAATTTACACGAAAATAAAAGAGAATATAGAAATTGAATTGAAAAAATATAGAGAAAAAAAAAGGAGTTTGTTAGAGCATGTTTCCATGGATCTTATTAAACCTATGAAGTGGTCCTAAACAGTGGATCTTAGTCTAACAACCTTTAATTTGTTCTTTCTGTAACTGTTCCTAACTACTTTTGTCTTAATATTTTAATTTTTGAGGTGATTATTAATTATTCTAAATCTAAGTTCCAACTGCCTGGGGATAAAAGCTTGTAACCCCCTTCACCTTGTCGTATAAAATTTAAATATCTAGAACAAAAATAAATCGTTAAAATAGTTCGTATAATTATTTTTAAAGGTGTTCATTTTCAAAGGAGAGGGATATTGTAGAATCATGTTCTTACACCGGAATTAAAAGTATACATTCATGTGAATTAAAAAAATTAACCAAGCAGATTGAGTCTTCGCTCGATTTATATGAGTATTGTTATTAATGCAGAAGGATGTAGGTTCAAATGCGCTGAAACTCATTATTCTCTTTTTTATAGATTAGGGAGGAGCTGTGGGTAGTTTTAAATATTGTATAAAAAATAACAAATATGATCAAAACCTATGATAAGATTGTTAAAAAAAATTAACCAATTTAACGTTCATGTAAATTAAATATATATTTATGGGTGTGTCTGAAAATTAAGCTTTAATTATATAGAACTAAAACAAGAAATATTTCGATTTAGTTTTTATTGATGCAACAGTTATTTAATTTTAATGTAAAAATTAGAGAATAAATAAAGTTAAAATAAATTTTGTAAAATATAAATTAAAAAGAATAAAATAGAATGATTTGATTTATAATTTTTCTTCTTGTGTTTCATAACTCTTCAAGGATATTATTTATAGGTATTCATACATGTATAAAATGGATTTTGAATACTGAATTGTTTGTTAACTGTTGTAATTTTATTTCCATTGATATTATGCTTTTTATTAATTTAATGTGTTATTGTTGTATGATATTAATTTATTTTAAAAATAAAAATTGGACTGTTCATGGCAAATAAGTTTTAATATAAAATAAATAGTTGAAATTATAAGCAGTAAATATATTCACTTTTATACTATTATAGTAATTAATTGGTTTAATTATAAATTGTTACAATTCAAAATAGAGTAATAAAGAGAAGTTTTTTAAAATATTTAATAATTTAGAATTTAGAATTAATGTAATAACAAATCATTAATGAGAGTAAATATTTTGATTTATAATTAATCTATAACTCAATATGCTTGTGTTATATATATATATATATATAATATGATTTAGAACTATGGTTTAGATTTGTGGTGTGTTTATATTATTAAAGGAAATTGTTTTCACTAAAAATAATAAACCCTAGTAATTATATTACCTAAACATGGTTTTTTTTTGGTTGCTAAGCCTAAACATGGTTATATATATATGTATATGTATATATGGTAGGATGGATAATTAGAGATTTGGGATATTGTAATTTGAATTAGACTTATTCATTGCAGCAATCTAAATTAAGATAATTTTCTTGTACGGCTACTTTTTTAGGCTTTTAAAAAATATTTTATTAACGTGTATGCTTTTATAGACTAATTTACCAATAAATATTTATAAGATTAGGCAGATTGAATGAAAAATGACGGGAATGGGCTAATTTTTGAAAAAAAACGCTTCCAATTATAATCTTTTTCAGGTAATATGCAGAAAAATGCTTCCTGCTGAAAACTCTTTCTGTCATTTTTCAGCAAAAGTGCTTCGAGAAGGAAGCTCTTTTCCCCCAATAGTCACATACTTTCAACAGCTATTTAATTAGCCGTTGCCACCCACGGTAAAAAAATTTGTCCTATGAACCCTCCCATTTCATTTTTTCCCAATTCAATCTCAACTCTCTTTCATATTATCAATTCTCTTTCAAATTCCTCTAGAACCCAATTAAATTCTCTATTTTTTTTTGCTCTCTCAATTTATTTATTTAAATTATCTTAACATTTTCCTAAAATATTTTTCTAATACAAAGTATTCATTTTTTTTTGAAATTATCAATGACAAATTCTGTAATCCGTCATGATAAGAGCCACATTTCCGTCAATATTAAGAAGGCGAAAAAAATTAATAACTAATATTTTATTCCTGCAAAGTAGATAGAGTTTCGATTATGAATTCAATTCAATTTTTCGGGATTCGAATATACAATTGGTGTAAAAATATAATTTTTTTTAAATTTTGAATTAAAATATTATTTAACATCTCAAAAAATTATTACAAAAAGATTAATTAAAAATCTCAAACAAAAACCCTAAACCCTACTTTAAATAAACAAAACCCTAACTTAAACCCTAATTTAAATAAACAAAACCCTACCCTTTAAAAATGACGCTAAAAAAATCAGGGGAAAAGAGCTTCCTGTTGAAAGCGCTTTTGCTGAAATATGGTGGAAAGAGCTTCCAGCTGGAAGCACTTTTCTGTGTATCACTTGAAAAAGCTTCTAGTTGGAAGTGATTTTCAAAAATTGGCCCATTACCGTCTTTTTTCATTTAATCGGCCTAGTCCCGTAAAATTTTTTTGACATGGTAAATTAGTCGCTTTTATAATTAAATTTAAATTGAAATTATTATTTTTATTATTAATTAATAACACAAGCTGAGCTAACCCTAATTGATAAATACTTTTGTCCATAGTCTAAAGTTCGGATTCAGGGTTCGGAGTAAAAAAGTTACCAAAATTATGTATCGATGACATGAAAAAATTTACTGAAATGTCAAGAAATTATTAGAAAGAAACCATAGATCATGTGGTCAGAAAGGTCCATAAAATAATTTCTTATCAATGATATGAAAAGTCTGACGAATACTAAATATTTATTTAACACAATTATTAATAAATCAGAAATTAAATAATTAAAATATTTTTTATAAGATGGTAAAGCTACGGTACCGTGTTAACTCATTTTTGACCTTTCATTCTTGTTAAATATCCACATAAAGAGTAAAGTCAAATTTAAGATAAAGATAAAATCAAACCTGTATTTGCCAACTTGGCTGCTCTATTGTAACAAAATGGAGTTTGGAACTTAGCTATACAAGTGTTTATGGATTAAGTAGTCCGTTCGATTTGTTTTAAACCGAATTTAGATTTATGGGTTTTTACTTTGAAATGTTTTTATAATTTTTTTTAAAATTATTTTCTTTTAAAGAACAAAATGAATCATTTGAACGAGTAAAATTAAGTTCAGATTTGAGACTAAAATTTTCTTTTAAAATTAAATTTTAATCTATAAACCAGAAGAAAATCAATTTTCCTTTTTCCCCTGCTATGATTCATGCATTAATTCATGGTAAGAAGTCTCATAGATTGAACGTCTTGCTTTGCTATTTGCTATCCCTTCCTTGAACTTAGCCAAAAAAAAATCATGAAAGTAGTGCTTATCTATTTGAAATTTTCTTAACCCAAATTTACTTGATTTAAACCAAAATCATCTAAAATGTTTTACCTAAAATGGCTGTTGTTTGTGTTTAAGATTGTAAATACTTTGTTATTTAAGTTTAATATTTTTTATACATAAGGACTTTAACTGAGATATCTTGTCAAATCAATCACCTTGATTAATAAGGAGTTTGTTTGAAAAAGGATTTTTCCAATAGAAAACTATTGAGATCCATTTTGAGACCTCTTATCACATTCAAGCCTACATACAATAAATAGCTCATAACTTTACTACCAATACTCCATGATGTAACCAGATCGCATCCCATCAATTCTTAATAAAAAGCCTCCATGATTCTACTACCAATCCCATGTACTAGGACACTTATCCAAAAACGTCCGCATCAAGCTCCTCCTTATGTAAACTCCCTCCATCACTAAGAAGTCTAAGCTCACACTACATTATTGATACTCGAACCCAAATATTGTCTCAAACTTTTTAAATACTCTTGAATCCTGTTAACCACTTTTGATATATTGTGTAAACCATCTCCAACTTTTAATATCACATATTGTATGAACATATTAAAAGAAAAATTGTATTTCATTTAAAATTTAAGTTATCATTATTTAATTATAATCTAAAATAGGAAATTTAGAGGTACTCGTCATTTGGTACAAACAAAACAATGTATTATTGTATTTCATTAAACTTTGAAGATCAAGTTGGGCTTTCTGTACATAAGACTGGAGCTTACTTTCCTCTTAAATCTTTTCAACTTTAAAGCTGCCCTCTTGAAAGATGCTTTAATGGGCCTAAAATATGGCCTTCTACAGGTTTACACGCATTCTCACTACAGCAGACAGTGTCCAATTAATAGCAATAATAGATCCGACTGATCTAATTCAGTTAATTAAATTCGATTTTCATGATTCTAATGATTTTCAAGTTTGAAACTTTTATATTCCAACCGGAGAAAGCGTCGGAGCATGGCAGAATAAGCTACGATAGCTAACTGCAAGCTTTTTTTTTTTTTTGAAAGAGAAAGAATAATTGTTTTTGGAAGATAGGGAGGAAATGAATTAAAAAAGTAAAGCCTTCTCTTTCAAGCCTTGACCTAGGTCAAAGGACCCGGTTTGAACCCGGACCGGATTGAGCTACCCAACAGGCCACTCCGTCATCTCAACTTGGCCCAGCAAGCTTTTAGCCCAAAAACTTGGGCTTGGTATAATTCCTTAGTTTTAAGTTTATTTTAATAGCCCATTTTTATTTATTTTTAATTGTTGTATTTATGTCATATTAGCTATAGTTATGTGAAATTAGTTTTTATATATTCTAAATATTATATTCTTATGTATATATATTATATTTAATCATTGTTTCAATGATATTATTTACTATATTTATAACGTATAATGGCATGTGAATTAAAGTGATTTAAAAAAAAAACATTTTCTTAATATTGCATGAATATTTGTATGCATTGGGTGCAATTTTATTGATTTTTATATTTATCATAATAAAAACTATCATAATTCTAAAAATTAAACATTTATATTATTTTAAAAATTTTCAACCATGCATTTTATATTTTGGTTTTTGTCTAACGGCGATGTTAGCCTCTGGGGTAGCTACCGTCGTGTTTTTCTTTTGCTCATTAACTTTTTTTCTTTTCTTCTTGTTCACTCCATGCGTCTTTTCTCTAAAACAGTTTACAGATCTATTTTGTGGGTATTTTTGTTGTCTTCACAAGTTGTGATGGATAGACGACGGTGTCTATCATCGTTGAAATACTACTGACCACTGATAGTTTCTTTTAGAAAGTGAGTAGCTCTTGGTTGAATTCTTAATCTGATTCTATTTTGAGAGTATTTCATAATAATAAATGATTTCATGAGTCGGTTTGGACTCGTGTTTTCTTAAGTTTTATATGTTTTTTTTGTTTGTTTTTCCATTGTTTAATAAGTCTTCACTTTTAAATTTTTTTCTACTCTTGTAGTTCGCTTTTTAGTATTGCTTATGCATGTAGTTTTGCTTTTGCGAGTGATTTTAGCGTTAGTTTTGTCGTCGTTCTCTCTAGTTTGGTGGATGCTCGACTCTTTTACCGATTTATGCCTGCCACTTTGGACCACCCGGAGCTGATTTCCTTATTGTATTAAGTGCTTACAATCACTTTTAATATGTTGTGCCTGAGTTGTGATAGAGCTAATCATCAACATGCCATAATGCTCTATTGATACTGAAGCTTTTGTTGTGTTGATGGAGCTTGTCCAGTAGCGCGTTATTTTTCCCCTTTGAATTGTATGGTCTCATTCATTGAATGAATGAATTAATTTTCCCTTTCAATTTTTTTCAATCATGGTATTATTGAAATGTTACAAATATTTATAATAATATTATAATAAATAAATATAAAAATACTAAAATTGATACATGCAATCTAATCCATGCATCTTACAAGATAAAAAATTAGTGAATTTCTTTCTTTTTTTTTTTCAAAATGAAAGATGCAATTTACCCATTTCAAATTCCACATATTCTACAAATAAGTAATATGAAAGCCCCACCTCAAACACATATTCTTCTAAAAAAAAGCGCCGCTAATGCTCGATCTTCAGCGGCGTTTTACGTCATTTTTAGCGGTGTTTTTTGTTCAAACGCCGCTAAAAATGTCGCTAAAAGCCTATTTTGCTATAGTGGGAGGATATTTTTGACACTTGAAACCAGGTAGAGGTAAACAACATTTTCCTTAATCAAACAAATAATTAAATATTTTAATTTTACTTAAAATTTAACATCTACCATGTTAAAAAAGAAAAAAGAAAAAAGATTGAGTTTAGAATCCATCTTGATATGTATCAAGATCGTCCCCCACCCCACCACCTTTTGTAGTGATGGAGGCTTTACTTGTTAACGAAGATAAAGGTAAGGTTAAAGTTTGTGAGAATGCCTTTTTTAATCATTTTAATTTCTAGTGGTTCATTAGTAAATAGATAAAATGTAGGCTTCTTTCTGACCCACCAATGCAGTCAATTGTCAATGTTATTCTGCTATTTTTCTCCATCACTATAATGGATTCTCGTTAACTACCTTTGAAGCTTTTTTATTTTTACCATGGGATCTCAAATATGTATTTAATTATGACTTTGAGTGAAATGATTTGTGTAATTATAAAATTATTTTTAAAAATTGGAAATATTTCATTAAATAAAAAAATAACGAGAAGGGATGAATAAAACAATTTTTGGTTTAGGGTTTAAGTTTCACGAACTAATTTGACGTCAATTTGAATAAGAAATTACTAAAATAATTTTTAATTATACTTATATTTTTTTATAAAATTAATAAAAATTTAATCATAATGAAATTCGAACTCACGAGACTCATTTCAACCAATGATTATTTTTAATATAAATTTCTGATAAATATGTTTATTACGTTACAGATACAATCATAAGTATAATTACACATAATATAACATTAGAAGAATCATTATAATTAAAATTACAAAAACAAATTGAGTAAATTCAAGAACAAAAACCCATTCATGTGTGAGAATTAAGTAATGTTAATATAATTATATATAATTTATATGAAGACTCAAATATAAGAAGCTAAATATTAAGCTTGTGAATAAACCAAAACTTCATTATTGTAATCAATAAAATATTAAAAAAGCAAAAAGGGACCTACATTTTAGACTAGTTGTAAAGATGGAAATGCATTACTTCTGCTTGGAAAAATATTACATCCCAATCACCTTTTTAAACAAGAAAAAGGAAAAGAGGAAAAAAAAAAGTGGTCATTGATTGGCGTAGTTGAATTTTTCCTTTTCTATATAGAATAGAAAATTAGGGCAGGAAAGCTCAAAGTTATGGCAGAACCAAAGAAAAAGAGGCAAAAGAGTTGGCGGATAATCCGTGGGTGTTTGCCCCATTTACCCGATTTGGGAAATTGTTATAAGTATTATGAAAATTTCTGTATTAGAGGTCAAACTGTATTTTATTTTGTCTATTAAAAAATAGGTAATTTAGACTCTATACATCAGATCAATAGTCCTTTTGGTTAATGTTTAACAGAAAGATCAATTTGCTCTTTGATCTATCGTATAGAGACTAACTTTTTCATTTTTTGAGTAGAAGGGGCAAAATACTATCCGACTCCTAATATAAGGGCCTCCATGGTACTTTTATCATCTTCATTCAAAAATGAAATTAAGTCATCATTCCTCAAATGTAAATCTAATGCGGATATAACCACAAGGTGTGGCATGGTAATAGCTCACTTCGTCCTTCAATCATGTGGGCACGGGTTCGATCCTTACTCGTGGGAATAGAGCAAATTTTGTGGTCAACCATTTACTTTTTCAATAAGCACTACTACGGCGAGACTTCCACCCTTATAAAATCTTAAGGAAGAAAGTGGTTCCAAAACCTATCAGCAAATTTAATTCCAAGACTTAATTGAAAGCTATATAGGATCACATGGGCACCCAATTGCAACTTGCATGTTCATTGGTGGATATACAAAAGTTCTATTAGTTGGCCAGGTCTCTACTTTCAACTACATCCACAGTTGTAATCCAAAAGATCAAACGGATTACTTGTGACAAGTTTTCGGTTTTTTTTTTTTGTAGTAGCATGCAGCAAGCACAGTCCCAAGTTGGGTATCTAAAAATGGCATTAATCTGCCAGCCTAGTTGAGTGACAAACGATGCCAATTATGATGAATCTTCATGTTTCATGATTTCTGTTGAGGGGGGCCTTGGGTTTGTGGTGAAAAGTGGTCTAATATTTTGTTGTCATGCGTGAAGCTATAGATGTAGAAATATGGCTGAAATACATATGAGGGATTATAGGTGAATGGTTATCATATGCTATAAACATTAAGCATTTAAGACAGCTTCCTCCCCTCCCACCAAATCAACTCCCTTAGTTCGGTGCGAAATAAATGCATATAACTCCCATTCAATAACTAGTATCGTTGCCTACCATTTTTGTTGCATGTCACGTTAATGCAACCAAGTAAAAATAAGGCATAATGTCAACTTTAATCTTTAATGTTTATATCTTTTGTCAATTTGGTTATTATTATTTTTTTAAGTTAAATTTACCATCAACATTTTAAAAAGAGTAAAATTTGACCATCAACTTTTTGAAAGAGTCAAAATGATGTTTTTTTAAGTAGAATACTAATTAAAATGTTAAATTTTTAAACATAACAACCTGCATGACAATCCATGTGTACTTCATGCTATATATATTTTCAATTTTCATGAACCTTTTAATTTTTTAAATTTTAATTTTGATTTAATTTTTTAATTTTTATAAATTTTGAATTATTTGTTGGCATGACATATAAAACAAATGATGTTATGTTAGTATGATGTGCATATGGACCATCATGCGAGTTGCCACACCAACAACGTTAAAAATTAATGTTTTAATCGTCATTTCCGCTAAAAAAATGATTTGACTCTTTTTAAAGGTTAATGGTCACATTTAACTAAAAAAAGAATAAGAACCAAATTGACAAAATGTAAATGTTGAGGGCTAAATTTATCATTATGCTTAAAAATAAGAAAAGAATCTATTATGCTTTTAGTGTTATGCGTAAGTTGTGAAATTAGTTTTTTTTTAATATGATAATTTTTTATACAATGTTAAGGTTGGGGATGGGGCCACACGGTTCTAACCTGTGTTAAATGGGTGTCTGATAAGAGCATTAACCATCGCTTCATACAAGTCAAAACTAATATGGCTATTTTTGGTTCCTATACTTTTTGAATTTCGAAATTTCAATCGTGATCAAATCGTAGCCGTTGAATTCATTAAAATCTATTATTTCTAAAATTTTATAATGTAAACATATCGTCACGTGTTTAATATTATGTCAGCTTGTTATTTTCACATAATACTCGTAAAAAAGTTAGTGAATTTAATGGTCGTCATTTGAGTCAAAATTAAAAATTTAAAAATAAAAGAAAAAGTATAAGAACTAAAATTGACCAAATTAAAATATTAAAAAGAAATTCAGGTATAAAGACTAATACTAAAATTTGAGAAAATTGTTAACAAAATATTTTTGAAAAATTCTTTTAGGATAATACATTTTTTCCCCTCGTTATGGTGTAAATGGACTCTTTGAAACATTATTTGAAAATATAATACTACTGACAAAGTAAGAAGATATCGATGAAATTTGAAGTTTTTTTTTTCATAAATAATAGGCATAATAATAAATGTAACTTTTAACGTTTACATCTTTTGTCAATTTGGCTCTTATTCTTTTTTTGAGCTAAATTTGACCATCAATATTTCAGAAAGAGTTATATTTGACCATTAATTTTTTAACGATGTTGGTGTGGCAATCCATATATGTGTATTTCATATTGATATAACATGATTAGTCTTATATGCCATGTTAAAAAATAATTTAAAAATTATAATAATATTCAAAAGTTTTAAAAATAAATTTAAAAAATAGTATGAAACGTTGGTCTTTTACAACACAGGAGTTGTCTTAAGTGGCTTTAGTGGTGTAACAGCCCGTTTTTAGTGAAATCGGAACAGTGGTTTTGGGACCACAAATTCAAGGTCAGAAGAAAATTTATTTCAATATTATTTTATGGTCTAAAGTATGATAGGAATATCGTATGAAAATTTTGTTAAGAAATTTTACTGTTTACATGTTTAATGTGATAAAAAGGACCAAATTGCATAAAGTGCAAAAGTTGAATTCTAGTAGCTAAAAGTATCAAATAGCTATGGAATTTAAAATTTGAGGTCCTTATATGGAAAATATACCATTTAGAGGAGTTAGTAGATAAGGATGATTATTCATCATTGGAAATTAAAGAAATATTAAGGTTAATTTTGGAAAGATGATAAAATAATGATGATAAATGAAATAAATAATTAAATTAATATCATTTTCATCATCTTTCCTAAAATAAAAACATGGTAACCCTAGCCATGGAAGTTGAGTTCTAGCAAACTTATTTGGCTTAATTAGGTGAGTATTCTTGTCCCGTTTTTAATGATTTTTATGTTTCCAACATCGTAATAGCTTAATCTAGCTATCTCGAGGATTAATTTGCAAAACCGTTAAAGTATTAGGGTTTTTTCATGGATGAGTATAGTTAATTTTGAAGTTTTATGGTAGAAAATGAAAGGTTGTTGTTAGATAAACAACTTTTGTAAAGAGAATTTTGATGAAATTATGATTTAGTGACCAAATTGTAAAGATGAAAAATTTATGGAAAAATTCTAAATTTTGTGAAAAATATGGGCTGCAATTGATATGTATGAAAACCGGTTAGGCTTGAAATAATGATTAAATTGTACGAATTTCATTTTTCGAGCCTAGGGACTAAATTATTATTAATTAAAAGTATAAGGGTAAAATAGTAATTTTGCTAAATATGTATATTGGATTGAATTGATTATGAATTGTATTAAATTGAGTTAAATTCATTCGTATAGATCCGGATAGACCTAATACGAAGTTAGATCGAGGAAAAGAGAAAGTATCGGATTAGTAGCTTACAAATCTACGTATACTTGTTGAGGTAAGTTCGTGTAACTAAATTATATATTTGTATGATTTGAATTGAATATTTTTGTGTGTGTGATTTGTATAAAATGCCATGTATATTATTGATCACATATTCGAAAAGTACAAAATCCCGTTTGAACTTTAGAAATTCGATGGATACAAATGACATGTCATTAGGGTTCTCGGATTGGTTGTGGTCTTACATGTGTTGCGGACACACCACAACTTTTATGAGCATCCCGATATTTGGCTCTCACGAGCTTTCCGATTAATGGCTCTCTTGAACTTCCCGATAATTGGCTCGCATGAGCTTCTCGATTTATGGCTCTTATGAGCTTCTCGATATATAGCTTGATTGAGCTTCCCATTATACAATTTACATGAGCTTCCCATTATATGGCTCGAAAGAGCTTCCCGTTTACATATTTGTATAAACATACATGTATATGAATTGACAAATTATAATTTTGTACACTTCGTGTGCACTACCCGTGTATCCAACAATATTTTAAATGGTTCAATGGGCAAATTTCTGATATGAGATAATATGAGTTCGAAACAAACTATTACCTGTATATAAATGAAGTACATGAAAATGATATTACCTGATATATTGATGCGTGAATTGGTTGTTACTAGAATGTGGAACTTGCTTGATGACTTTGTTGGTCCATGATTAAAGGCTATTATATGTGATTACTTCACTAACATGAGGAAGATATGTGTTTAGGATTTTGGCCCAGTTGGTTTGGATAATTCTTGTATGCTTACCTTATATGTGAAATAATGGTAAGTTAAATTCCATGTTATACGAACTTACTAAGCTTAAATGCTTACTCTATTTTATTTTTCCTATTTTATAGTAATTTAGAAGCTCGATTTGGTTGGAAGCTGGTCGGAGTTATTTCACACTATCCATCAACCCATTTCGATATATATAGTAAATCAATTTTGGTTATAATAGCATGTATAGGTTAATTTGGCCAATGTTGGCATAAAGTTATCTTGTTGAGACTAGCCATTAGAGTGGCTTGTGTTTGATATATTTTGATATGTATATATAGGGCCTTATCCTGATTAATGTGTGTTTGGTATAGTTGAATAATGAATAATTTATAGGCATATTGAAGATTGGTTTGAGATAGTATGTTTGGTACAAATATGCATATATGTGTATTTTGTTAATTTGGTAAGTTTGGATACTTGGATATATGTGGTGATATGTCAGGTATAAAACTTGATTTTGGCTTGATTTGAATGTCTTATTATGGTTTGTTGATGTCCAAAAATGTTGAGATAGGTTGATGACAAGTTAGGTGAGAAATGTGGCTTGAAAATGGCCTAATTTTTGTACACATAGGTAGAGACATGGGCATGTGTCTCCGTGTGTCCCTTGCATGTTTTAAATTACAAAACAGAATGCTCACATGGCCTAGCACATGGGTGTGTGGCTTGGCCGTGTGTCCCTATTTCGAATGCCTACACGGCTTGAGACACGGGCTTGTCTCTTGACCGTGTGAGACACACGGCCTGACCACATGGGCGTGTGTCCCTTACACCTGATTTAGTCCCGACTTGTTTCTAATGTGTATTTTGGGCCTCGAGGGCTCACATAAGGTACATTATGCTTGAATTCGATTGGTTACTAATTTGAATGCTATATGACATGAAATATTTGTTTATTTGTTCTGTAAATTCTAATAATGCTCTGTAACCCTATTCCGGCGACAGATACGGGTTAGGGGTGTTACAAGTGGTCCATAGTGTGAGGACCATTTGAAAAAGGGTCAACTAACCACTTCCCACATTCTTTTTTACATACTCATAACCTTCAATTATGACTATGAAATTAAGAGAAAATGGTTATGATAGTTCTTGATGGTAGAACTATTATAGATATGAGTAAAAGTCAACCAAGGTCTCTAAGCACAAAAACAGTTTCATGTTAGTAAACAATATCATCTATTGAGGTGTGTTTAAGTGCTTAGAAGACTTTGGCATTCTATTTTATATTGCAAAATTTGACTTTTTTTTTGGTGTTGTTACTCTTCCCCATTTTAGTTAAATAAAACTACTAAGGTTAAAAATCACATAAAAAACATAAATATTAATATTAAGATAAAATTATTATATGCCTTTTTATAATTACCCACAAGAGTTATGGAAATGAATTTAATAATTTTATCACGTGAATATATTTTTATCGCAGAAATAAAACAATAATTCTATCATAAAGTGGATTAAATTGAATTAAAAATTTAGCCCACAAGGCAATTTTTATGTCACTAGATTTATTAATTACATAATTTGCATAGGTAAATTATAATTTATGTATGCCTCAAATTTATTTTAAGCATGTATGTTCATTTATTTTGCAGTTTTATAACATGTGAATATGTTTGATAATAGAGTAGATATCCCTGAAGTAATTAGTGAGAATTTTAAGTTATGGAAGGAAAGTATTCACCTCCATTTAAGGTGCTTGGATATTGAATATGCCACAAGGAAATATGAGTGCCACATAACTGAAACCAACATTCAAGTTGATCTTGCTATGCATGAAAAATAGGAGTGGTCTCATTGCTTAAATATCATGTTCATAAAGAGAAAGACTTTTGTTGATGTTCGTGGCTTAATTGAGCAACATGAAAATGTCTAAGAATTACTAGTAGCTATTGAAAAATAGTTCAAGATTTCTCAAAGTCATTAGCCAACACCCTAATCATGAAATTCACTTTAATAAAGCTCACTAGTGTGAAAGGCATGTGTAACAATATCAACAAACTAAGGGGTTTAGCGACTTGATTGAAAGCACTTAAGGTCAAAATGTTTGAATCTTTCTTAGTGCACTTTATATTGAACATTCTTCCACTTCATATAAGGATAAATGGTCTATCGATGATCTTTAGACCATGTGTGATCAAGAAGAAACTCAATTGATACTGGAAATGGGAAAGAGTGCACTAAAGGTTACTTAAGTAAAGAAAATGACCCAAACCAATCAAAAGGGGAAGGCTAAAATGCATCCCCAATTTGACATAAAGAAAGAGTCTGAAGTGTTTCTTTTGTAAAAAGAAGGGACATTTAAAGAAAGATTGTATCAATGATAAGAAATGGCTTGAAAAGAAAGGTAAATCAATCTCACTTGTTTAGTTTGAGTCAAATGTGGTTGATGTAAGTTATAACACATGGTAGATCAATTCTGGTTCTACAGTCCATGTCTCAAATTGCTTACAGGGATTAACAAACCTGAGGGAGCTGAGTGATACATCTATCCGAGTAATAAGATGGAGTTGCATGTAGAAGCAATTGGAACCTACAAATTAGTGCTTAGAAGTGGCTTTGTTTTAATTTTAGAAAAAAAGACTTTTTATATTCATAATTTTCCTAGAAATGTAATTTCTATTTCAATACTTGTACCTTTAGGATTTTTTTAGTTTTCAAACATTAGTTTCAATTTATTTTATAAATCTAAATTTGTTAGAAATGGTGGTTAATGAAATGGTTTTTACTCAATTTACAAAATAATGCCACTCATAATATTATGCATGTTCATTGTGGTACCAAACATTGTGCTATAAATGAAGATCCTCTATTTTATGACATCGAATATTAAGCCACACCTCCACTAAAAGGATTAAGAGATTAGTAAATAACAAGGCATTGAGTACTTTAGATTTTATTGATTTTGGTACTTGTATAGACAACATCAAGGGCAAGCAGTCTAACAAGTTAAAGAAAGGTGCCAAGAGAACTTCAACCATATTGGATATCATCCATTTTGATATTTGTTGCCCATATATGAATGCTTGAAGTAAAAAATACTTCATCACATTTATAGATGATTCATCACAGAAACGAAGCATTAAAAGCCTTTAAGGTTTTCAAGGATAGAGAAACAATACAGTAAGCAAATTAAGATTGTGAAAACTAATAGAAGTGGTAAGTATTTTGGTAGATACGTTGAAGATGGACAAACACCTAGTCCATTTGCAAAATTTCTTCAAGATAACAGTATAGTTGCCCAATGCACAATGTCAGGTTCTCCTAATCAAAATAGAGTTACGGAAAGAAGAAACCAAACTTTAATGGACTTGGTGCGAAGTATGCTTAGTAGCTCTAGGCTGCCTAAGTTCTTATAGGTTGAAGCTCTAAAAATGATTGTGTATATATTGAACCAAGTTCCAACAAATGTTATCCCAAAGACACCTTTTCAGTTATTTAAAGGTTGGAAATTGAGTTTGCGACATATACATATATAAAGATGTTTGTCTGAAGTAAGAATTTATAACTCATAAGAAAGAAACTAGACCTAAGGACCATCAATGATTATTTTATTGGATATATAGAAAGGTCCAAATGGTACAAATTCTATTTTCCATCTCATAGCATTAGAATTCTGGAATAAAAAAATGTAAATTTTCTTGAAAATGACTCAATCAGTGGGAGCATTCTATCTTAGGATACGATTCTTATGAGAGATCAACCTTACACTTCATGTGATGATTAGTTATCATACACCACATCCCTCAAGCATAACCAGGTGTTAAACAATCAATCAATGAAAATCCACAAGCTATTAATGACACTCTAGTAAATCAAGTTGTTCAAGACAATAAAAAAATTATTAACCAACTTGTTGAACAACATGATCTTCAAGAAAATGTTAGTTCAACATTGAGGAGATTTATTAAAGAAAGGAAATCAACAATTTCTAGTAACTATATTGTATATCTACAAGAGTTTGATTATAACATTGGACCTAAAAATGATCTTGAAACCTTTTCACAAGCTATGAGTTGTAAAGAGTCAAAATTACGGTACAATACTATGGAGGAAGTTACGAACTCCATGAAAAGTAATGATGTCTAGGATCTTGTACCATTGCCTGAAGGTGTAAAAACTATTGGATGTAAATGGGTTTTCAAAACAAAAATAGACTCAACGGACAACATAGAAAGATATAAAGCTAGACTCGTTGGAAAAGGTTTCACTCAGTGAGAAGGAATTGATTATACAAAGACTTTTAGTCTTGTATCTAAGAAAGACTCTTGCGCATCATGTTGGCCTTAGTAGCTCATTTTGACCTTGAGTTGCAAAAAAGGGATGTGAAAACCACATTTCTCAATGATGACCTAGAGGAAGAGGTATACATGAAACAACATGAATGATTCTCCTCTAGTGATGGTGAAGACTTGGTATGCAAGCTGAAAAAGTCCATATAAGATTGAAACAAGCCTCCTACTGGTGGTATTTAATATTCCATAATGTAATATCTTCTTTTAGTTTTGGTGAGAATATCATGGATTAATGTATAGACCATAAGATCAATATGAGTAAAATTTGTTTCCTTATTCTATATATGGATGATATCTTACTTGCAACCAATGACAAAGGTAAGCTACATGGGGTGAAAAAATTTCTTTCTAAAAATTTTGTTATGAAGGATCTGGGTGATGTGTCTTATGTCATTGGCATTAACATTGATTGTGATATTCATTGAGGTATCTTAGGTTTATCTCAAGAGACCTATATCAACAACATTTTAGAAAAATTTCAGATGAAAGATTCTTCACCAAGTTTAGCTCTTATCGTGAAGGGTGACAAGTTCAATTTGAACCAGTTCCTAAAGAACAACCTTGAGAGAGAGCAAATGAAAAACTTTTCATAAGCTTTTGTTGTTGGAAGCCTGATGTATGCTCAAGTTTGTAAAAAACATGACATTGCATTTGCAATTGGAATGTTAAGAAGATATCAAAGTAAGCCATGTATTAACCACTAGAGAGCTGCAAAGAAAGTATTAAGATATCTTCAAGGGATGAAAGACTACATGCTTACATACAAGTGATTAGACAATTTGATGATTGGCTACTCCAATTCAGACTTCACTAGCAGCGTCAATTCAAGTAAATCAACATCATGATACATATTTATGTTTGCTGGTGGAGCCATATCTTAAAGGAGTTCCAAGCAAACCTTAACTACTACCTCTATTATGAAGGATGAGTTTGGTTCATGTTTTGAGGCTACCTAACATGGAGTATGGTTGAAGAGTTTCATTTATAGGCTTAGACTTGTCGATTCAATTTCTAGGCCATTGAGGATATATTGTGACAATTCAACTGCTGTCTCTATGGCTAAGAGCAATAAAAGTGGAAGTTGAAGTAAACGCATCGACATTAAATATCTGACCATATAAGGAACATTTTAAGGAAAAGAAAGTGATTGTTGAGCATATTAACACTAAGCAGATGTTAGTTGATCATTTAACTAAAGCCATACCACCACACAAATTTAAGGATCATGTAGTCACTATGGGACTTGTTCTCACTTTTTGAATTTTCATTCTAAGAACGATAATAAATAAACTCCTTTTGTTTGATGTTTCTCGTATTTTATTTGTATACACATTCATTTAGTTATTTCAAGAAATTTTATTAAACTATGGACCTAGAATAAACACTAGGTTTACTTATTAAGAAATTTAGGGTAAAACATGAAAGCATGATATATTGTGATGCATGGAAGATACTATTCGAAATTTGAGGAAATGCTGTCATGATTCATGTACTATATTTTCACTTTACAACAAGTATTTGTGGGCAATATGAACCAAGTGGGAGAATGTTGGTCTTTTACAACATGGGAGTTGCCTTAAGTGGCTTTAATGGTCCATATTGTGAGGACCATTTGAAAAAAAGGTCAACTAACCGCTTCTCACATTCTTGTTTACATACTCATAACCTCCAATTAAGGCCATGGAATTAGGAGAAAATGGTTATGCTAGTTCTTGATGGTAGAGCTAGTATAAATATGAGTAAAAGTCAACCAAGGTCTCTAAGCACAAAAACAATTTCATGTTAGTAAACAATAACATCTAGTGAGGTGTGTTTAAGTGCTTAGAAGACTTTGACAATTCTATTTTGTATTGCAAAAATTCGACATGCTCTTCGATGTTGTTACTCTTCCCCATTTTAAGTGTTTTACTTCGACAATGGCTGGAGGTAATTAACGATCATTTTTCCGCTTGTTATTTTCAAGTTGTTGGACTTTGCTAATATGAAATACACACGGATTGTCACATGAACTATCATGTTTAAAAATTTAACATTTTAATCAGTATTTTTATTAAAAAAACAATAATTAAATTTTTTTTGGTTGGTGGTCAAATTCGACTCTTTTTAAAATATTGAAGGTAAAATTTAATTCAAAAAATAATAAGGGCTAAATTGACAAAAATTGTAACATTGAGGGTTTAATTTATCGTTATGTTTAAATAACATACAAAAAAAAATTAAAAACTCAAGTTATTATTTTTCAACCAATTTACCACCATTCACAACGATTTAGGATTTCATTGTGGTAGAGATTCTTTATTCTATCATACTAACCTATCAAACCAATATTTAATTTGTCACTTCGAAATCCCAAATCATCATAAATGATGATAATTTAGTGTTAGATTTATCAAGACGCTATTCAAAACAAGTCATTTTAATAAGTATTTTTAAAGTATAATATTTTAGTAATTAATTTTTATTTATGCAATTATTTACGTAAAAAAAACCCAGAAAATATAGACATGATGGAGAAATGTTCGACAAAATGCCTATACGAAGATCACCTTGTGGCAGGAGCATAATTGTTCGGATAATAGGTGACGTTATGCATGGTGGGGTTGTTGCCTAATTGTGTTGGAGTACTATAGGTCAATACCATTGGTGGTTTGACTTATATCCTTATGGCTAAGCAAAGCAAGGTCATCTTTTATGGATTGGTTTTCATCTTACATACCTAGGTGGCCCCGGTCTGGACCAGAATTTAGATAATAAATATAAATGGAAGTAGAAAATAGAACGACAATATTGTTCGATTATTTTGGAAAATTGTGGCGTTTAATTTTATTTCTATTAGGTTAAAATATGTATGTCTATAGTTACTCTATTTTTTGAAAAATTTAAAATTTAGTCCTTATACTTATTTTTTCAGAAATTTAATTTCTTTTCTTTTTTTTTTTAAATTTTAAAATTCAGATTCAACTGCTAATACTGTTAATTTTTTATCAAATACAAAAGAAATAATATTATTAACAATTATTATTTAATGCACTATTGTTGAAATGAAAAAAATGTCATAAACAATGATTAAATCATAACAAATACTTAAATTATATTTAAAAATCTAAAAAAACAAATAAATAGAGACATTTTACTGAATCATTAATAGAATGATAAAAATTCGACTGTTAATATAAATTTTTATTTGATTTTTGGAAAAATTTTTATTAATTTTTTCCATAAAAAAAGTTAAAATAAGATTGATGGGTGGACAAGCCATATGATTGGAAGGAATAAAAGTTATGAGAGATGAAAATGTGCATGGCATTAATCATTGTGGGCAATACTGGCATGTTTCATTGTGTTTGGGACAAGGCAATAGGTTATTTTCATTTCAGGCCCACACTTTTTCCTCCAAATTAAATATTATATATTATTATCGATTGAGTTTTAGTCCTATTTAAATGGGTTATATTGTCAATGTAAGAAGACGTGGTTTCAGGTGTACTAAAGCGCATTATCCTCTTATTTATGGGTTAGAGAAGGGTTATGAGTAGTTTTAGATATTATATAAAAAAACAGATATAATAAAAACCTATAATGAGATTAATGTTAAAAAGATTTTAAATATTTTAGTGGTTTTAAGATTTTAAATATTTATCGATTAAGTTTTATTTCGATTGGCATGAGAATTGTTGTCAATGTAGGAGGACTTGGGTTCGAGTGCGCTGAAGTGCATTATCCTCCTATTTATGGGTTGAGGAGGGAATATGGGTAGTTTTAGGTATTGTGTTAAAAATAGCAGATTGATTAAAACCTATAATGAGATTATTCAAAAATATATATCATATATTTTTTCTTAAATTAAAATATTAGGTTTAATTATGCTCTTGATTTCTGTATTTACTTTATTTTTTAGTTTCAAGTATTTAGTTCCTTATTTGAAAAAAATGAAGTCCAGTTTATAATACTAATAACAACTTTCCATTAAATTTAAATATGTGATATTTTAACATTCGATGCTTGATTTAAATGTTAAAGTTTAATTGATAATATATATTTCAAATTAACAGAAAATAATTAAAAATATTATTAGTTAGACTTTAGTTTTTTAAATCAAACAAGTAGAGGAACTAGATTTATGAAATTAAAAATAACAAGACTAGAATTTAAAAATATAAAGAGTATAGGGACTAAGGGTAAAATTTGACAATGATATTACTATAGCATATGAAATCGGTAAAGGAGTACTAAATCTGAGTGCCACGTCAGGCAGGTCCCTAATTCCCGCATGTCAGTTTGGCTTCCTCTTTTTCGAGTTTCACGTTAGGCTCAGTTTCTCACCTTCGCCAACAGTGCGTGTGTTTGCTTGCTTTTTTTGAAAGCAAAATATCTATACCACGTATAGTATATTAGGTTAAATCTGTCGTAGGTCCATATTCTTTACAAAATTGAATTTTAGTCCCTATACTTTTATTTTCAATAATTTAGTTCATCTAATTTCTAGATTTTAAAATTCAAGTTCGATTTTTAATATTATTAATCTTTTTTGTTAAATTTGATGGTGTGATATTATGAAATAAAGAAAATATTCGATACCAATATAACTAAAAAATTGACGTTGTAATGAACCTGAATTTAATAAAATAATCTTAACAGTATTAACAGTTGAACTTAAATTTTAAAATCTGAAAAGTAGAGTGACTAAATCTAAAAAAAATGAAAGTGTAGAGATGAAATTCCAAAATTACGAGAAGTGTAAGGACTTATGACATATTTTAGCTAATTTTTAATAAATTTTATAATATTAACTATTTTTAAAATGAATTTTGACAAATGGTTGCCCTATACAAATAAACCTATATGACCATTTGTCTAGTTTCATTATGGACTTGTATTTTTAGTAATTACTATTATTATTTTTTTAAAATTTTATATATTCTTGTAAATTTTTTTGTAATTGTTACTTTTAAAATTTTTTATAATATTTTAAACTACATCAAGAATAAATCTAGACAAATGATTGTCCAAATTCAAATGAACTTGTACGTCTATTTGTTTAGTTTCATCTTAATGTCAACGTCAATTAATACCACTTGATGACCATGTTGTCAATTAATGAGAAAACGAAAAGCCAAACACGTGATGTGTTCTCACTGATTGAGCGTACCACTTAATTTTTTTACACCATTTAACTCTTTGGACCAAAAAGAATAGTTTTAGTACTAAAATGAGATATAAAAAAGTTTAGAAACCAAAATGGAATTTTATAGTATAGTTCAAGATTTAAATCGTAACACAGGCCTTACACTAATTAATAGGGGCTAGCAAATGGTTAAATTAGTCAGTCCAGTTATTTTCAACTTAATCAACTTAACTGGCTATCAGATATGATAAACGACCGAACCAACTTGTATGGTATAAATTGATCTAACTGAATCGATTGATTTGGTTAGTTAAATTAATTAACCAACTTATTTAAACTAATTTAACTCACCTAACCAAATTAAATTATTTATTATAAAATACAAATATATTTAAATAATTAAAAATATTAAATCGATTAATTTAGTTATAAAATTTAAAAATAGATAATGAACGGATAAAAAAAATTAAATTAACTGTATAATTAATTTAAGCCCCAAACCCAGGTATGCTCTCGGCTCTCCCCTTTGTGAATATTGTTTGGTATACACGCGAGAAAGCTAGAGCGTGGGGGAAATATGGGAAGAGATAGATTTGGGCCATGGGCTGGAGATATGCCCGAATCCGAATTCAAAACGAACCCGAATTTCCCCAATCCCGAACCACATGACGTCATAACTCAAATCTCCGCTTCTATTCCGTTTTCAATTTCCCTTGGTACTCTTCCTTTGACATTTCAAGCCAACCCAATCCCACTATTTGTTCTTTTATAATTTTCAAAACGCAATTTTTTCTTCCATATTTTCCACGTTCTTGGTGTTAATTAAAATAGGATGTAGAATAATTAAAATATTATAAACTTTGAAATTACTTTACTTAATTTCTAAAATTAAAAGAAAATGTTTTGAATTTAAATTCTATTTTATATATTTTAAATTTATCAAAACATAAAAAAAAAATTCTTTAAAATAACATTTGTATATAGTATAGATATATTTATAAAAATTTTATATTTACAGGAAAGCTATGTAAAATAATATCAGTATAGACTTAGATATATTCGGAATTGAATATGAGTAAGATATCGGTTGAATCCAGAACACCAGCTCAATCAAAAGGCATCAGCCACCAGAAAATAAAAGATGTTAGCTGGTGCATCTTACCCTCTAATGACAAACTTGTCCATCTTGAAAGATTCAATTAGATATATAAAAAAAAAAACGAATCAACTTAGACTCGAAAAACTAAATCATAAAGAAATCGAGCAAATTGAGTCACAAGAGATTTGAGAAAAAATAGTTGGTCAGCAAAATTCTTCTCTTTACATAAAAAAAAACGTATAATTACTATAAAATTCTTGATTGAGTTGGTTTCATAAATTAACTATTTTCTTTTAAAAAATAAATGAATAAATTTTAATTTATTTTTCCCTAAAATGTTTTTTCGTACATATGATATAGCCTGGTCATAATAAAAAAAGTAAATTACAACTAAGGTACTAAATTATTAGTAAATTTATGTTTTGGTTACTTAATTTTAAAAAGTTATAAAATAGTCACTGAGTTATTCAAAAATTTTCATTTAAGTTACTGAATTATTTGAAAGTTTTTATTTAAATCGCTAAGTTATTATTATTTAAAAAAAAAAGTCCAATTAGTAAACTCCAAGCAACGATTACCCATCAGAGATAGAAAAATATACTTTATATCTAAATTGATTTGACAGCCAATATTGAAAATTAAAAAAAACTGTTTGAGTTTTAATTCACAAATTCGCGACGTTTATAATTGTTTCATGAAAAAAACTAAATTATAGAAGAGAATGGAATAAAAACTTTTGATTGATGCAGACAGTATTAACAAAAAAAATCATACAACAACGATTTTAACAGAATAATAATTTAAATAAGAAAATTTGAATAATTCAATAATTATTTTAAAATTTTTTGAAATTAAATAAATAAAATGTAAATTTATTTATAATTTAATATATTTAGATTATATTTAAAAAAAAACTCTGGTTAGTGATTACAATTACAAAGGCACCCCATCTTGCAATTAATGAATGCACCCATCTCTCTTGTAATAATCATTATAATTATTATTATCACCTCTCTCTGTCCCTCAACTCTGTTGCCTTTGCTACTGCTTCTTCCACACAAGCTGAAATTTCCTGCATACAGACCACTCTCAGTCACAGGTACTTTTCATTCTCCATATTCCCTCTCTCACCTATAAACTTCACCACTAACCGTCTCTTGTAACCTTCTCACATCCTCTTCTCCAAACTTTGAGCAAAACCCAAAAAGCAAACAGAAAAAGAAATGAAGATTTTTTCTTCTTTTAATTTTCTTTTTGATTTAACAACATAGTGAATTTGGTTTTCTTCCTGCTTATGTATGTTTTTTACTTTGATCTCTTTTGATATGTTCTCTTGATTCTGTTTTTGACAAAATCATTCTTTTCTGCTTTCCCATCTGTTTTGCTTTATCCCCTTTGCTTTGCTTTATCTCAAAAATCTTATGCTCTCTTTGGTTTGAGAAAACTAAAAAATTACAACTTCTTCTCTTTGTTGTTTTCCTCTGTTTGACATTCTTTATTTCAAACTTCATCAGCCTTAGTTTCCTTTTTTTCTTTTTGGTCCCATTCAAGTAAATTTTCCAATAATGTAATCTCTGGATCTTGATGTGGTAATTCCTTTTTGTTTTGATCTCTCTTTTGAGTTTTTGTTTCTTAGCATAGAAGGTAAAGCTTCAAGCTTGATCTTCAAATTTCAATGCTTTTCTCTTTTGGCCTTGTTTTCTGTTTGAAACTATAAATGGGTTTTCATTGTAATTGAAAAATGCTTTAATTGTTTCAAAAACAAGACATGGTTCTAGTTTTCTGGTTTATCTGCTCCTTGTTTTGCTGATTTTTTTGTCTGCACTGCTACTTTTTTTTTTGTTTTTTTAGTTTGTGGATTAATTTACATAAGATCTCCCCATCTGAATTGTATCAATGGGTATCTTTATCAGTACAAATTATCAGTACCGACTTTTAAGTATATTCTATTCCAATGTCACATGGAACTATGGAATATACAAATGAATTGACTAAATATATTGTTGTTTTTCTCAGCTGGTTTTGTCATCCATCTATGGAACCCTGCAATGGATTACATATGACTGTGTCTTAAAGATTCCCAGTTTAATACATTGAGGTGTAAAGTGGCTTATGGTCTGATGTGTGGGGAATCTTTGGTCTGATATTGTATTTGGCTTTGCCTGACATTTCCAGCAACTACATATAGTTTTTTTTTCTTTCACGTGAGATCTGTTCTGGTTCTGGTCCTTCTAACTTTATCGACGAAATGGGGGTTGTGTCTCCACTAGTAGCCGGAGTACTTCTGGCAGTATGGGCCGTAGGGAGGAGGTTTCTCCGACGTGTTGCGATATCGGGTTTTGTGGGCAGAAGAGGACTAAGAGAACATTTTCGGATCATGTTATTGCATTGCACCATTTGCCTTCAGTCCCCAACAGGGTTTTCACTAATGGAAAGAGCAGAAGCTCTTGTATATTCACTCAGCAGGGTCGCAAGGGAATCAACCAGGATGCCATGATTGTATGGGAAGTAAGTTTTTAAATTGTTTTCGATTCTTGGATTAGATTATATTTTGAGGTTAATAACATTGATAAACTCAAAATTTCCGATAGGATTTCATGCCGGAAGATGTGACCTTTTGTGGTGTATTTGATGGTCATGGTCCACATGGTCATCTCGTTGCTCGTAAAGTGAGAGATGCCCTTCCTCTTAAGTTGCTTTCCTCCATGGATTCTTGTCAGTCAAGGCAAAATGGTTCGGGCCAAACATGTTTCAAAGGGAGTTTGAAAGCTGCGGATTTGGAGAAGGACGTCTTGGCAGAGGAGAGATTAATTTCGTTATGGAGAGAAGCATTCATGAAGTCATACAAGGCCATGGATAAAGAGTTGAGGTCTCATCCTAATTTGGACTGCTTCTGCAGTGGTAGCACTGCAGTCACTATAGTGAAACAGGTTAATGAAACAAAGGCATTGCTTTTGCTTATTTTCATCAATTGCTTGCTTATTTTGGTTGATTTTTACCACTTTCAGGGCTCCAATCTTTTCATGGGATACATCGGGGATTCTCGAGCGGTAATGGGATCAAAAGACAACAACGACTCGATGGTGGCAATCCAATTGACAGTTGATCTCAAGCCTGATTTACCAAGTACTACATCTCAAACCATTTTCTTTTTTCTCGAAAAAACATCAAAATTTAAATATAAACATTGCAACAGGGGAAGCTGAAAGGATTAAAAGGTGCAAAGGAAGGGTATTTGCATTGCAAGATGAACCTGAAGTATGTAGAGTATGGTTGCCATTTGACGATGCACCAGGGCTAGCCATGGCTCGAGCGTTTGGAGATTTTTGTTTGAAGGAATACGGTGTCATCTCCATGCCAGAATTTTCCCATCGTTTACTCACAGAAAAAGATCAATTCATTGTCCTAGCATCAGATGGGGTAATCTTTTTTCACCTGACATTTTATTTGCTAAATTCGGGTCACATTACATGCCTGGTCTTTTTTATTACAGGTATGGGATGTATTGAGCAATGAAGAGGTAGTTGAGATTGTATCATCGGCTCCGTCCCGGTCATCAGCAGCCAGGATGTTGGTTGTCTCGGCTGCACGAGAATGGAAACTGAAGTACCCTACTTCAAAGATGGATGATTGTGCGGTTGTTTGCTTCTTTTTGGATGGGAAAATGGACTCGGAATCCGATTACGAGGAGCAAGGCTTTTCTTCTGCAACCATTCAAAGTTATCATTCTGGTAACGCAGGTGAATCTGATGATAGCTGCCACAGGTCCGAGCCATCTTTGCAGAGGAACTTTACGGTTAGACCATCAGAAGAATGTGAAGGTTTCGGAAACGGGAGACCACATCCGGAGGAGTTCGAAGGGAATGTGGATACAGTTGCAGGTGAAGATCAAAACTGGTTGGGTTTGGAAGGTGTTACACGAGTGAACTCACTTATCCAACTTCCTAGATTTTCCGAGGAAAGGCCGAACCCTTAGAAATTTTGTGTTGTCTGGAAAGAAACTGGACTGGTTTTTAGTGTCCTACATTAGATCCAAGGGAAAGGAACTAGTTTGTGAATCGGTGGCTGTTTTGTTCATGTTTGTGCAAGTTAATCCATTGCCACACCAATTTGTTCTGTTGTATTTCACAAATCATTTTAGAGAAGGAAAAAGGTCCTGGTCAGAGTTAGGCTTAATTACAAAATTAGTCCTCAAACTATATTACTTTGTCACTTAAGTATCTAAAGTTTTCTTTTTCTTTTTTATCAAAATTATATTTAAACTATCATTTTACGTCTTTCAGTAAGAACATGTCATGTGTCACGTGACGAAATTTATAGTTTAAGTATTATGTTTTGATAAAAACAGTTTATATAGTTTAAAGACAAATTTTGCATTTAAGCCTCAAAGTTATTGCATTTGATACATGCAAAAATATGGTTCCAATACCTTTAATTTATCCAAACATTTGCAGCAATAGATGATGCAAATTTGATTTGCTTTTGGTGAAGATTTAAACATCATCTTAATTTGTTTTTTTTTCTACTTACTAAGTCATAAGTACCACTGTTAATTTACTCTATTCAAATTCATATAATAATATTTGAATTTAATGTTGATAACAAACAAATTTGTAAATTCAAATTCCAATATTACAAAGATTATAAATATCCAATCTATTGTTATTCTGTTTTAAACTAAATTTAAATACTTTTTGCAATGATATTTACTGTTAATATTTATCATAAATGATCATCATGGTTACTTACAAAAGCAACGTGATGAAAATACATGCAGTGAGTCAAATAAAAAGACAGCTCTAGATGTGGAATTTCTCTCAATGCTAGACCAATGAGCCAAGTTGTGATCCTAAAAGTCTACAATTTAAACTTCAACTACCATTCAAAGTTCTTGGCAATAGTAAATGATTGGCCACGAAATGTGCTTCATTCTCGTGAGCAGGGAGCAAACCCCCGATTACATAATTAAGGGACGAGGTGAACAACCACCATACCTTACCTTGTGGTTAGTATGGATAGCTATAGGAGGCTTTACATATATTGATTTAGTCATTTGAAAGGTGAAGGATGATTGGCCCATTACTACCACTATCATTGGCCAGCATCAGTGTGTAGTATACTCCAATGTGTTTTATCACTATTCTGTCAAAAATGTGCTCTGCTACTCACATTTCATTAACTACAATCAGATAGTAGGAATGGGTGGCATTACAAAATATTCATTACCCTCAAACATTCTTTTCCATGCCAATCATTTAAGAGGGCAAGGGAAAATGAAGCAATGCCAAATCAAAAGGGACAGCTGAAAGGTATACAAAGTAGCTAACTTATAAGAGGACTAGTTTAACATTTAAAAAGTGCTTTTGAAAAACACATGGTAACCTAGTTTTGGTTTGGCTCATTGTTAGCATTTCTTTTATTGTTAAAATGTATTTTTAGAAACTAAAAGCAATGCTAAATTGCTAGCACAGCCAAAAATGAAGAAACAAGCAGGCTCTTCTCAGAGCCAGCACATGTTTGGAGCAATGATCAGAGCTCTTGTCAAGCACTTAAATGACATCATTTCAAACCCTGTCTTCCCCTAACCCTCTCCCAATATTATATCCATAAAACAAAATAAGACCCTCCTCAAGCCTATACATGTAGTCTCAGAGAAGATTAGTCATTTGGTTCTTATAAAAGCAAATAAATTATTGAAAGGAGGCTTATATATATATATATGTTCAAAGATTGAACTACCAAGGGTTTTTCAAACTGACAAAATCATACCAGTCCAAAATACTATTTAACTTAAAACAAAATGGGAGCTCCAAGACCATTAACAACTCCAGTCTTCTATTAGAACCAAATTCTAAGAGTTTTGTATGAGTAAAATAAACGTGTATTTGATCATACAATCACATGGATTCATCAATAACAACAACATTAATATAATTCGATTAACCATATTTGAATCAATTGAATGTAACTTATCCCCAGGAGTAAAATTACAATCACCACATTCCCCTCAGGCGTATATTTGTTTAAAGATAAAGTGTACGCAGCAAACAAAAACAATGTTAGAAATAATTTCCTTCCCAAAGTGTCATTAACAAGGAAGATAACATAATCGTAACCATTGATTCAGAATACCTAAGAACACAATCTCTAGAAAAAATATCAATGTCTCAGATTTTGAAAGAGTAAAAGAGTTGCAGTTAATTGAATGTGCAGGCAAAAAGATCACGAAAAGAAGTACAATACATTTTTTGTTGAATTGAAATGGCGAAAAAGAAGGGTAATTGATAAAAGAAAGAAAAGAGTAACCTGAAGAAGGATAATCAGAAGAAATGAAGTATCTTAAAGAGAATGAAAACGAGGAAACCGAAGAAGATGAGAAGGAAAAGGTAGTCCACCATTACGAAAAACATGGTTGATCCATGATTTCGTTTCTGCTGCTTATTGTTCTTATTCTTCGATTCATCTATTTCTTCAAGTTGCGCCATTGAACCGATGGATCTTCGGATTTCACTGTAACCGAAATTTGGGGATCTCGACTTTGGGTTTCGCTTTTGTTTTCTGTTTTTTTGAGCGAAGTGTCTTTTGCTATATATATATATATATTTTTAACTTCACGGTTTATTCTCTTCAATGCATGTATCAAGAATGTATATACCAAAAGTTAACAATCAATTCAACCCCTAAAATGAAAATTTTATTTTATGAATTTAATAAAATGTAATTTATTATTTATCAAAATGCACGTTTTTTCTGTTTTTATTCGTGGAGTAAGATGTAATTTATTATTTAGATAATTTAATAAGTTAATTATATCTGAAAAATAAAAAAAATAATAAATAATATATTAAAATTAAAAAAAAATAATTTTTAATTTTAAAAAAATTAAACGTAATTATCTAAAAATTTAACTCAATAAAAAATTTCTTAACAAACAAACATACGAAAGATTTGAAAGAAAAAAAAATTAAAACCTTAAATTTATTCATTAAATCAGTTAGAAAAAGTAGATTGAAAAAAAGAACAAAGGTTCGTTGGCCAAAAAAAGCTCAAAAATACAATTAGGGTCATTTTAACAAAACATGTAAACGTTAATGGTCAAATTTATCATTAAGCTAAAACATGAGAAGCATTTTTAATTTCTTCCTTAGCTGACCACCTCTGAATAAAAGAGTTCTTATGGAAATGAGATAGTTTAAGGCTTAGTTTGGATATGCGGTACGCTTACTTTCAGTGAGGTTAAAAACAATGGTGATAATGAGATTAGTTATTGTAGCAATGAAATTAGATAAAGTGAGATTAAAAACAGCAATGGAGTGTGTGTTTAGATTCAAACACAGTTGTAACGATAATGTGAAAATATAAATTTTTTAAATTATTTTATTTTTATAAAATTATTAAAAATATGTGAATTTATTAAAAAATAAATTAAAAAATTATTTAACTTATTAAAAGAGTAAAATAAACAAAAAATATATATAAAAAGATGAAAATGAATGAACATGGCGTAAAGAGTATGGATACAAAACAAATGGAGCAAGGATACAAAAGGGAAAAAAAAGAGTCAGTGGAGCTGTAAAATTTGACTAGAGGATGAAGCTCTAGTGAAATAGTAAGGCCTCAGTGCGATGAAATTGAATTTCAAACCATGATTGGACAATAAAGTGTCCAAATCGTGCTGCATTGGAGGTAAAAGGAGTAAGCAAAGAAGCAAGCTTGCAAACTGGAAATGGAGGGCCAATGGGATGAAATGAATGATTAGGAAACGCCGCGGAAGGAAGATTGGTGGAGAAGATGACGGAGGTGTAGTGGTAGGAACAATGGCGTAGATTTATCACGGTTGTCAGATTTGACGGAAAACATTTATGGGAAAGCTCTCAAGAGATTGAAAAGTTTACGGTTTGGGCGTGTTGTTAAACACTACATTAATGAGGCAAATTGCATTTAAACTTAATGCATACGATATATTTAAATTTTATTTTCAATTTAATCATAGATTATAAGATAAATATATTAATTTATTTTTATTTAAAATAAATAAAATAATAATACTAAAAATAAATCGATTAATTATTTGTTTATTAATAATAAACTAAATTTTATCAATAATATTGGTCAATTAATTTATCCTATTCTTAGAATACTTTCTTAGAACTTCAATTAATAATTTTTTGGTATATCATAGATTATAATATTGTTAGCCAAATAGGAGAGCGGACAATGTGAAAACGACACCGTTCAATAAAGGATTTAAAAAGAAAATAAAAATGAAGACTAAGAGAATTAATATTACTATTATTGTAGTAACTAAAGTAACCGCAGAATTGGCCGGAAATTTGACTATGTTGAAAACGTATTTAAATCCCAGCCGCAGCCCGCGAAACTCTTTCGCTGAGGTTTTGCCTCTCCCTTTCCATTTTCTCTAGAAACAAACAAACACCGTTCATACCAAAAATTAACTACATCCACCCGTTGTTATGATCATTCACTTCGTCCCTTTCCTTATTCTTCTCTCTATATTTTCTCCATTTCCATCTTTTCTTTTCTTTTTTCTTAATACTCTTCTTTTCACCAATCACTGTCTCATTTCCATATCCGTTTCGCATTGTTTAGTGTTACCATTTTCCTCTTCGTTTTTCAATGAGTCGTTACGATACTAACCCTTTCGCCGAGGAAGAGGTTAATCCTTTCGCGGTAAGTTCCCTCGCACGACTTTATATTTAAACGGCAATGCCTCCTGTTGTGGATTTGCATTTTTTTTTTCCTTTTGTTTTTTCTGCGAGACTTGATCGTTAGGTTTTGTTGATTTAGGTCACACTGGTTGAGTGAATTTGCTTGATCTGTTACATTTCCGCTGCCAATTGAAATTCTTTATGTTAAGAGTTAATGAAATATCGAGTTAGGATTTCTTGTTTTTAAAAAAATTAATGTAGCTCTAGTATCTGCGTTTATCTGTTTTCTTTTTTTGTGAGATGTAATTTTCAAACGTATACAAATAGGTATAGGTGTGGCATGGTGATTTTGTCTTAGAAAAAAAAAAAGATAATTTGGTTTTGTTCCTGATACAAAAGAATTCATGGTATATGACATTTGTTTGGTGAATATTGTTTGCTTTTTTCTTTTTTTTTCTCTGTAAGCTAAATCAGACGAAACTTTGTCATTGTATACATTCAAGGTTAAAATAGTGATTTAATTTTGCTTATAAATGACATGTATCTTTCCATTTTATTTATTGCAGGATCCATCAGTTAGGAAAGGATCTGGTGGAGGTTCCTTTAATTCTTCAGTAAGTACTGTTTCCCTACAGTTGTCTGGTTATCTTTACCTGTATAATTTTCGTTACCGTAATTTCAATTTTTGAGAACATTAAAAGCGGTGGCAGATATTAAGTGGCTAACATACTGAACTTTTATGTATGTGTCTATTGTACACATAAGTTAGTTGCAATGACTAATGAATGACAATCATCGATTTTTATCATGATGATCATGCTTTGACTTGGTTCTAATGATTGTTAGTGGCACTAGAATTTAAGCAGTTATAGTGGTTTCAAAATGATGAGATTGATTGTCATTAGCTGAAGGTTCCAGCGATGTTTTATGCTAATGAACGTGATCATAAAAATGCCTTGATTTTTAAATGGCTTTATGGTGGTTGCTACTGTTGGTATTGGTAAAGGTGTACCAAAATTCTTTTCCTAGCACCTGCCTTTTATCTTGCTGGATTTCAATAAATTCCTTTCTTTCCCCTTTTCCAGTAGCTCAAATACTTATAATGGAAATCAGATAGGTCCAAGAAGATGCTACATGAAAGGAAAAATTACCCCGAGCGAGAATGCACACTAACCTCTAGGAGAGCTATCATGGATCCTGATTTGTAGGTGCAGTTCTGTGCATCTTTTTCTTGTCCCAGATTCATACGGGACTCATTTTCCCATTAGCTTCCCTTGCTTGCGTTGTGAAACTTTTAAGCAAGAACACTTCTTGACAATGCAACTGTTTCTCACGTGGCTAGTTTACTTTCTTGTCTTGGATATTCTGTCATGTTTATGTGTTGTGCTTGTGTTTCTGCAAGGGCTTATACGATCTTGCTTGCGTTTCTTTAATTATTAATATAAAAATATTAGAATCCTGGTAGTATATCAAGGCTTTCACCCCTTCCTCCTGAACCATATGACCGTGGTGCAACAATAGATGTTCCTCTTGATTCTGCCAAGGTATACTAAAACTTTCCAGATGTTTAATGGGCTACCATAATCTTTCTAAGTATTCTGTTTAAGCAAAGACTTCTTTTGATATTTCCAATCTTATCAACTTCAGGATATCAAAGAAAAGGAGAAGGAACTTAAAGCAAAGGAGGCTGAACTTAAAAGGCGAGAGCAGGTAATTTCTGTTGTCTGCTTGCTATTGAGCAAGGCTGGCTGATGAAATATAAATCTCGTGCTTTCGAATAATTATTTGAGGTATTAGGTATCAACGCTGATAATTTTCTCCTTCCATAGTGCAGTTTCGGTTTATACGCATTTGTGAAGTACTTAGAAATACATTAAACTAAAATATGATTCAGAAATTGAGATTCAAAACCTATGGTTTTGAATTCTTATGTCAAGTTAGCATTAGTTTAATGTATTTCTTTCTGTCTGAATGCCTGTATAATGTCTTATGTTCTGACTTCTGAGTTGTTGACCTCTTCATAGTGAAAATACTAATTTCAAATGTAAATAGTGTCGTCTGTAGGGTGGTTTTGTGATTCCTGATACTAATTGAGTGTTATCTTTATATCATGCAGGAATTGAAACGGAGGGAGGAGGCATTAGCAAGATGTAGGTTGTTTTTTATATGGCTTGATGATTTTGTGCATTACCAATTTTATGACATATGTTCTTGCCTTTGTCTTGGCAGCTGGAGTGCTGATAGAGGAGAAAAATTGGCCGCCTTTTTTTCCTATTATCCATAATGACATTTCAAATGACATACCAATCCACCTACAAACAATCATGTATGTTGGTTTCACATCATTGATAGGTGAGTTGAAGTTCTTGATACTTGTCAAAAACCAAAATTTTTTATCTATGGTCGAACAATATTACCATTTTATTTAATAAGATCAAAGTGGATGATAATTGTAAGAAATATTTTAATATTACTTATTTTTATTTCTAGATGGTATCCCATAATAAAGAAAATGATGATAATTGTAAGAAATATTTTAATATTACTTATTTTTATTTCTAGATGGTATCCCATAATAAAGAAAATTGGTGAAACCATGTCATAAAATTCATTGTTATTTTCTTTTTGTAAAGTTAAACGATTTTGCTTCTTAATTAATCCACAACACTTTTCTTCAAACAAAAGATCCACTTTCTATGCGAAAAAGTACCACATAACTCTGTGCGGTGGTAAAGAAACATGCTTTTTTGTTTCACTCCATTTTTCTCTGCAGATTTATTAATTTCTCTCTTGCTCGTTCTAACCAATAAGCTTGAATCTTTTAGTTAAAAGGCGAATTGGTTGAAATGTTCGTTTCTTGTTCATGTCTTGAAAAAATGTTTTTTATGGTAGCCTGTAATAACTTACTTCTATAAATTTCTCCGGACATAGCAGGTTTGGTCATCTGCCTCACTTGGAATGTAATGGCTGTCACTGTAGCCTGGATCAAGGGAGAAGGTGGGTTTTGAAGGTTACTCAGTGTAGCCCTTAATCGTTAGTATTTAATTGCTATTTAGGCATCTTTGATCATATTACTAATTTATATTATATTTTGTTCTAGGTCCAACAATTTGGTTTCTAGCCATCATATATTTCTTAACTGGCGTCCCTGGAGGCTATTACTTGTGGTATCGTCCTCTTTACGGTGCTTGCAGGTACTACTTTTCATTTGTTCCTTTTTCGGTTTATGGCATACTAAATTTGTAACTATTGACTCCTATGTTGTGAGCAAATTGGAAATTTAGATCCATTGGCCATAAAACATGTTTTGATGCTTTCTAGACGGTGACTGAAGATACTAGGATACCCTATGCATGAACCATGTACCAGTGGAATTTACTTCAAACAGCCTAACAGGGGTAATTGAGAGATCTTGAATAGTGGCGACCTTGAATTTGAGCTTAAAATGAAATTTGAGATTTGATATTCGACTTAAGATTCAACCGAACACCAATTTTTAAGTTTACACACTACTTAAGATAGAATGAGCTATTAAGCTCAAACTTGATTAAGCTCATTCGTATTTAAGTTTGAGCTCTTCTGTACTTGACCTCTTTCTATATAAGAAGAGTAAAGATGTAATTCCATAATATAAACATATATTAAAATGTAAGTTTGATTAGGTTTGGGAGGTGTTTGGATCAAGTATTATAGAACTTGAATTCGGTTAATTGATAGCTCAAATTGTTCGAGCTTGAGCTCAACTCATAGATTATCAAATCAAATTTAATTTTTTTTTAAAATTAAATTTAAGTAAGTTATGAATACTAATATATCATTGTAACCTAAATAAAATTATAGGAATTATTTAGAAATGCCACTTGTAGTCATGCACTTAGATATACTTTACCCTGATCTGTAATTGTATCGGATATAATTATGTCCGAATTCCTTTTACAGGACTGATAGTGCGTTGAAATTTGGATCATTTTTCTTGGTTTACGTGGTAAGCTTATTGCTTTCTCATTGAAATTGTTCAATATTCAGCGAAGATATGGTGGAAAAGACCTCATTTCCGACTTCTTTTTCCTCCTTGCAGTTCCATATATTATTTTGCGTCCTTGCTGCAATTGCTCCTCCATTTATTTTCAAGGGAAAATCCCTTGCGTAAGTTGGTCCATATTTTTTATTCTACAATTTTATCCTATCTGAAGATAAACAAGTCTATCTCTAAATATCCCATCACATTTTTACCATCTTTGAATTGTTTTGCTGGAAATGATGGTTTGTTCAAATCCTCTATGATCTATCTATAGCTGATGTCTTAATGGTGTAATTCTTTGTGCAGAGGTGTTTTACCTGCTTTGGATCTCTTTAGCTATAATTATGTGCTTGGGGTAAGTTCATGCCATTAGGCTGCCATTGCCATAGTCAATTTTCGATAACATTATCGCCCTTATCAGTTCTGTTTAGGATCATGATTTTACTTTTTATGAATCATATAGCCTTGAGTCTTTGCCTCATTTCAACTTGCAGATATTATACTTCGTCGGTTTTGCATTTTTTTGCTGTGAATCACTTGTCAGCATCTGGGTTATTCAGGTCCAGTTATCCCTCTCTTCTCTATACCCTTCGGACTCCTTATATATAACCATATCTGACACTCTCACCGAGTCGAAATAACATAGCGTGTTTGCTCGATTTAGGTTTCTTATAAGCCTCATCGAACTCTTTTTTGGATTTGCAGCAAGTATATATGTATTTCCGAGGTAGTGGTAAAGCAGCTGAGATGAAGCGGGAGGCTACGAGAAGAACCATGATGTCAGCACTATGAGACGGGAGGTGGTAATCGAAAATGGGGGGTATTTGCGATACAAATTGTAGGTGGACTAGGGATTTTGGCTACAAGTTTTTTTGTTCTTCTCCCTTACTCCGTAGGTGGCTTTTCTTTGCCTATTCATTTAATGTTTTTTGCTGACGGGGGGCACTTTGCTTTATCAGGGGTTAGCAAACCTTCACCAAGATTTTCCAAATGGCGTCCAAATCATTTTGATTGAGATATAAAATTTATTGTATTTGTATATCACTGGATACGATTTAGAGCCAAGTATTAAATTATCCCAATTTAGAGCCAAGTATTAAATTATCCCAATACTTATGTACTTCCAGAACTATTAAAAGCTGCCCTTTTTAATTATAAAAAATTTAGTTACAATGTATTATCGTTTTGATCGATTAGGTCGTTTGTGAGTTAGGTTGAGTTACAATAATTTAGTCCCCATTTTATAAACTACAGTGATATAAGAAAAATGGGGTTAGAATGCTTTGTTTCATGTATGTAAGACATAATAATATTATAACATGTTTGTTCTTCTTCTTCTTCTTCTTTTTTTTATATATAAGTGAATTTCATTTATTCCAGTGCAAAAGCAGTAATGAATATTAATAATATACTTTTTATTTATCAGTTTTTCAATCAATTTTGAGCAAAACAGCAAATTCGGTAGAAAGTAACTTGTCAAAAACTCTTCCATTTTATCAGGAATAAATAAATATTCAGTTAGTTAGTTACTGTTAGTATGATTAGTTACAAAACTGTTAGTAAAGGTAGTTAACTAACTATCCTCATCTTTGTATTAAATGCATGTAATAGCTTGGAAAGAATTAATGTAGTATTACTATCAATTCTTCAGAATTCGAGAGCTCAGGTTTTCTTGGTGTAGACTCTTTTTTTTGCGCTACTGACGCGATTTTAGAAGGTGTACCAGTAGTTGACACACAGCGTCACTCCAACACTAGGGAGGCTGAACATTCACAAGGAAATAGCAATCTTTGTGCACTAGCAGTTCATTATTTCTCCAAGCATGATACCATCAAACTTGCTTCTCATAATTTTCTTTTATGAAAGCATCAGCTTTTGTTGATTCTTGAAGGCTATGGTCTTGAAGGGTTTGTATTAGGTACTGTTCCCTCTCCTCCTCCTTTCATTATTGGTTCTGAAGGTCAGCAACTTGAAAATCCAGCTTTTCTTGTCCATAGGAAACAAGACAAGTTTCTAGCTTCTTGGTTATTGTCCACTGTGACAGATGATATTTTAGTTCATCTTACAACTGCCAAGACAAGTTTTGACATATGGAATACCATTGAAAGACGATTTAGTGCAAAATCTACCATTAAAGTCTCAAGCATGCGTCATGCTTTGTACTCGCTCAAGAAATCGAATCTTTCTATTAAAGAATATGTGTCTAAGGTAAAGCAACTTAGTGATAATCTAATTGCTGCTGGTAGTTTTGTCTCTGAGCAAGAACAAGTGAGTGTCATTTTAGCTGGCCTTTCACTCGAGTTCGAGTCTATCCGGGTCTTTGCCTCTGCGACTCCTTTATCTCTTGATTTGTTAACTGAGATGTTACTTGATTGTGAAGCACAACAACTGGAGCTGTTAACAGAAGTTCCCTGCCAAGCAAATTTGGCTTCTCGACAGCAAGACAATGAAGTTGGCCTAAAATAGTCTGATCAGTCTACTCGTTATTCTCAGGATACTAAACAAGGTTATAGAGGACGATGTCGTGGTTGGTCTTGTGGCAGGTCACGTGGTAATGGAAGGGGTTGGTCTCGTACTAGGCCACAATGTCAGTTATGTGGTAAGGTGGGCCACATGGTTCAGACCTGTTATCACAGGTTTGATGAAATTTTTTCTGGTGTTGCTGGTTCTAACTCTATGCAAGTCAATTGTTATCAGTTACATGGTTTAGGCTGTCCTTCCTCGGCTCCTGCTTGTTCGTCTATGTCTCATTGATGTGCCTCATTTCCTCAGAACTCTTCCAGTCAAGTGCCTCTTCGAGCTTCTACATCTTCTCAGCCTGATTCAATCTGGTATCCTGACTCTGGCGCAACAAATCATATCACCCCAGAAGTATCCAATCTCACGACTGCTTCTCTTTACTCAGGTGCAAATCATGTCACTATGGGCAATGGTGAGTCTGTTTCTATCGTTAACATAGGCTCAACTACTCTCTTAGCTGGCTCTAGACTCTTGCGTCTTTAGAATGTTTTGCATGTTCCAGCAGTATGCAAGAATTTGATGCCTATGGGTCAGTTTGCTAAAGATAATGATGTGTGCTTTGAATTTCACCCGGTTTTGTGTTTTGTGAAGGACATTCAGACATGGATGACCTTGCTAGAGGGCCACATGCATAAAGGGTTGTACAGGTTTCAATTGTTTAAGTCTGCTCCTAAGTCTGTTTCCACTGCTGCTGGTTATTCCTCGAAGTCTAGCCCAAGCTTACTGAACAGTGCTCAGCTTTCATCGTCCACCTTGTGGCACAACAAGCTTGGCCATCATTGCAATCACATTATTGCTCATGTATTAAAGACTTGTAGAATTTCTTTCAAACAAAATAGTTTGCAACAAGTTTGTACATCTTGTCAGTTAGGCAAAGCTCACAAGCTACCTTTTCCCACTTCACACACAGTGTATTCTTCCCCTTTTGAGCTTATGGTATCTGATGTATGGGGGCCAGCTCATCTGCCTTCAAATAGCTTCTCTTATTATGTTTCGTTTGTTGATATGTACAGCAAATACACTTGGATTTATTTTCTCAAAACCAAGTCTGAAGTGGCTCACTGTTTTTTGAATTTTCATTAGATGGTTAAAGTCCAATTTGGTCGATCTATTAAAATGCTACAAACAGATGGGGGCGAATATCGTGTTTTGTCAAAAGAACTATCTCGATTGGGTGTGCAACATAGAGTCACCTGTCCCTACACCTCGGAGCAGAATGGAGTTGCTGAAAGAAAACATAGGCAACTAGTTGATATGGGCTTATCTCTCTTAGCACAATCCAATATGCATTTAAAATTCTGGTTCTATGCTTTTGCGCATGCGGTCTACTTGACTAACAGGCTACCTACTCCTGTATTGAGTCATTTTAGTCCCTATGAAGTTCTTTACAATCTCAGACCTGACTTTGGTCTGCTACGGGTATTTGGTTGTGCTTGCTTCCCTGATCTAAGGCCGTTTCAACAACGTAAATTAAACTTTCGGTCTCAAAGGTGTGTATTTCTCGGTGGTATTCCTAACACCAAGGGTTACAGGTGCCTTGTTGAGGACGGTCGAGTTTTTCTGTCTCGACATGTTCGCTTTGATGAAACAAAGTTTCCTTTTAATGATGGTTTCTGCCCGCAATCTCCAGTTGATTCTATGAGAGACCTTCATCAATAGTCTATACTTTCTCTGGTTGTAGCTTGGGATTCTTCTGGACATACTTTGGCACATGCAACTCCTAGGTCAGGCAGAGTCTTGCATGACGTATCTTCTCCTGGACAGTCGCATATTTTTCATTTGCCTTCTAGTGTTTCTCCTGACTCCCCAGCAGTAGCCGAGGACACTATAGTTGTTGATCAGACTAAAGGTAATGCAGCAGTTTCATCAGCTCCTGTGCATGTAAATAACCATCCTATGCAGACTCATTCCAATAGTGGTATTTTTAGGCTCAATGTTTTTGCTGCTGTCCTGGATGAGAGTGAGCCTACTACCATCACTGAAGCGTTTCAAAGCACTGCTTGGACAACAGCAGCACAGGCTGAATATAATGCCTTGCTTGCTAATCATTCATAGGACCTTGTATCTCTACCTGAAGGTCGACGTGCTGTTGGCTGTAAATGGACCTTCAGAATCAAGAGGCATGCAGATGGTTCAATTGCTCGATACAAGGGCAAGATGGTTGTTAAGGGTTATCTGCAAGAAGCTGGAGTCGATTTTCAGGAAACCTTCAGTCCTGTGGTTAAGCCAACCTCAATCAGAGTAGTTCTTGCATTGGCAGTGTCTCTGAATTGGCCACTTAGACAAGTTGACATCAACAATGCATTTTTGAACGGGGATTTGAGTGAGGACATCTATATGCTACAGCTACCAGGGTTTGAACAACATGGAGTAAATGGTGAGACGCTTGTTTGTAAACTCAAAAAGGCTTTATATGGTCTTAAACAATCCCCTCGGGCTTGGTTTCAAAAGTTGAAAGATTTTTTGGTAGCCACAAAGTTTGAGGTCTCCAAAGCTGATAACTCCTTCTTTATTATTTGGTCAGATGCTCAGTTACTTTATGTTTTAGTTTATGTCGATGACATTATAGTCACTGGGAATGACTCTCAGGCTATTGATCAATTTGTTACTGAGCTCAATACTAAGTTCTCTTTAAAAGATCTGGGAAAGTTGAGTTATTTTCTTGGCATAAAGGTTCGCTACACTTCTAAAGGGATGTTCCTGTCTCAGACAAAGTACATTCGAGACTTACTTCGGAAAGCATCCATGGATAAATCAAATGGTCTGCCAACACCAATGGTCACTACACGCCATCTGTCAACTGCTGCACGGAGTCCTGTTGAGGATGAGCATCAATACAGAAGCATTGTTGGTGCCTTACAATACGTGGTGATCACCAGACCTGACATAGCTTACTCAGTAAACAAGGTGTGTCAGTTCATGCATAAGCCTTTGAACTTGCACTACAAAGCTGTCAAAAGGATATTGAAGTATTTACAAGGGACACTGAACTATGGCTTGAAATTCACTCGAGCTTCCAAGTTTCTGCTTGAAGGATATTTAGATGCTAGCTGGAGTTTGGATGTTGATGACCGTAGGTCGACCTCCGGATTTTGTGTCTTTCTTGGAAGGAATCCAATTTCTTGGAGCTCAAAGAAACAACAAGTGGTCTCCAGATCTACAACAGAGGCAGAATACAGGAGTGTTGCTCATGTAGCTGCAGAAATGGTGTGGATTCAATCCCTATTAACTGAGTTGTGTGCTTCAGTTTCAAACAAGGGAATGATATGGTGTGACAGCTCCGCTGCGATTACAGTAGCAGGGAATCCTATTATGCACTCCAAATTCAAGCACGTTGAATTGGATGTGTTCTTTGTCAGAAAGAAGGTGGCAGCTGGGATGCTCCAAGTAGGACATGTTCCTGCTTCCAATCAGATTGCGAATATATTAACCAAACCACTGTCCGCAGTAGTGTTCACTAGATTTCGAGATCAACTTCAAGTTGTTGACATGAATTAGTAGGTTTTGGTGAAGAAGAAAGTGAATAAGTATGGGGTATATCAAGAGTAAATAAATATTCAGTTAGTTAGTTACTGTTAGTATAATTAGTTACAAAATTGTTAGTAAAGGTAGTTAACTAACTATCCTCATCTTTGTATTAAATACATGTAATAGCTTGGAAAGAATTAATGCAGTATTACTATCAATTCTTCAGAGTTTGTTGAATCTTAGCACATTTCACTCTTTTCATATAAAGTAAATAAAAGCACTCTAAGCAAGTTTGAGAATATTAACGATAAGAAACTAACCTTTAAATCGCGTAATAGCCCATGAAAGCTCTTGTCTCCAAGAGCCAATAACCCCAAATCTTCTTAGAATAGTCACAATAATAATAAATAAATAAAAACATGTGATCCCTAGACTCATCAGCCCTGTTGCACAATAAGCATACCGTATCAACATTGAGACCTTGAGAAGAAAGCTTATCTTTAGTTGGAAGCCTATTTAACACAGCCATCCAAGCAATCATCGAGTGCTTTGGAATATGCAAGGCAAAGCAGATCAGCTTATGCCATGGAACTTTATTATTTTTAACTCGAACCTCCTCCAAAATCTTTGAAGTAACAATATTGCCAGCAGACAACCTAGCAACAATGTCTTTTAGCTTAAGAAATCTTCTCCAATTCTACCTACTGGCAGAATTACAAGTAGCATCCCAAAAGCTCCCTCCCTTCAAAACATAAGCCCGAACCCAAGCAATCTAAAGGAAGCCCTCTCCAGCAAGACGGGCCTTGATTTTTTGTAGAATACAAGCCTTATTCCAGTCAACCAAGCTTCTCAATCCTAAGCCACCTTCAGCCTTGAGTAAGCAAATTTGACTACCAGCAAATTCTAGCACCAGTAGCTGCAAAATCTTTCCCCTTTCAAAAGAATCTGGTGCAGATTTGATTAATTCTTCTTAGCATAGCTGCAGGCATTAAGAATTGTCTACACCAAAAAGCCTGAATGCTAAAGATAACAGATTTGATAAGCTACAACCGGCCAGCATAGCTAAGATGTTAAGTCGCCCAACCATTAACTCTTGCCTGAATTTTCTCCAAACGAGAATTACAATCGTTAATAGACAGCTCCCTAGAAACCAGAGGCAAACCCAAATAGCTTACAGGCAACCTTCCCAACTTAAAACCAGTGACCCTTTGCACAATTACTTGATCATCCTCAGTCATACTAGCAGCAAAGATCTGTCTTAGAAACATTAAGTTGCAAATCAGAAAAATAGTAGAACTCTTGAAGGATGCACCAAATACCAATAACTAAATTAATTGTGCCCTTTGCAAAAATAAGATCATCAACAAATGAAAGATGAGTAAGATGAACTCTAAGACAATTAGGATGAAACTTGAAAACTCCTTGCATCACTGCCCTATCCAACAATTTTGAAAGAATACTCTTAATGATACCTTATTCCCTTTACACCTCTAAAAAACCACAACAAACCTCCATTAATGTAAAATAAAACTGTGTTGCACTTTTTACTGAACTTAGAAAATATCACTCTAATAATAATTTAATTTTATTGGTTGTGGTTGAGCAAAAGTCAGTGCAAACTAACTTAATTCATACATTCAATTTTATCAGTTTTTATTAAATTAATTATTTTAGATAATTCGATTTAAAGTTAAATTAAATTGATCAATCATTTGTTAATGAAATATTGACAGACTTAACTTATTTCATACATTCGCTTTTGTAAACCTGTCGAGTGTTGGTTTCACTTTGGTAACACTAAATGTAAAATTAAAAATCAACCCGAATCAAGATATATAGATAATTTATGTTTGTCAAAAAAATAAAACATAATTTATGAAATATAAATTTAAAATTATTTAATACATAATTGATTTTACTTTTTATAATATAAAAATAAATATTTTGTATTTAAAATGATGAAAATAATTTAAATTTTATTTTTTAAATATTTATAAAAAAGATTTTAAAATTTTTTTAAATAATATTTAAAAATCATAAAATAAAATTCATTTTTAAAAAAATAAATCTAAAAATTAATATAAAAAAATTGAGAACCAAATTCAATCAAATTTAATTATATAAACAATTAAAATATTCGACCGAACCGAATCAATACCAACCCTAACACCGACTCTTGGGCCTTTGTGGCAAATGCTGACGTGCTAACTCCAAATCCAATTCGCCTTAAATGCTAAAACCCCAATGTCCAGCTGAGCGGAGCACCACCAAAACCCTACCAAATGCACTCACCCTAAAACCCTAAATCCCCACGAAAACCCCACCCAAAGGAAAACCCCCAATACCCACAAAATGATTCGGAGTTACAGTTCAGGAGAATTGGGTCGTGAAAGTTTCCAACCTCACATCTTGGTTTTGCCCAGTAAGTTCCCTCCCCTCCATTTTCCTTGCGTTGCTAGAGCTTTTACCGGGTTTAAATTCACTGACCCAAGATTTTCTAATAACCTAAATTTGCTTGAGCTAGGACTACGTACAAGCGTAAACTTTTATTCCCAGATGCTGAATTCAAGAGGATGTAGGTTTCATCCAGAGTTTAAGCTACACTGTCATCCCAAAACCCTGTTTTTGCCTGCTAGAAGTTCTTCGAGTAATGTTAAAAAGAAGAGGTATGGAGGTGTTTTGCCTTCGATTCTTAGGTCTTTGGCTTCCGATAAGGATTTAGAGAAAACCCTTGCTTCGGGTTGTGAGAATTTGAGTCCTAAAGAACAGACTGTGGTACTCAAAGAACAGAGTAACTGTGAGAGGCTTATTCGTGTTTTTGAGTTTTTCAAATCATTGAAAGATTATGTGCCGAATGTAATTCATTATAATATCGTGCTTCGAGCACTGGGGAGAGCTCAAAAATGGGATAAGTTGAGGCTTTGTTGGATTGAAATGGCGAAAAATGGTGTCTTGCCGACGAATAATACTTACGGTATGCTTGTTGATGTTTATGGGAAGGCTGGTATGGTGAAAGAAGCATTGCTGTGGATTAAGCATATGAGACTTAGGGGACTTTACCCCGACGAAGTAACCATGAATACGGTTGTTAGGGTTCTCAAGGATGCTGGGGATTTTGATAGGGCAGATAGGTTTTATAAGGATTGGTGCATTGGGAGGGTGGACTTGAATGATATTGAGTTGGATTCGATGATTGATTTAGACAATGGGTCTGGTTCAGCCATTAGTTTTAAGCAGTTTCTGTCCACTGAGCTATTCAGGACAGGTGGTAGAAGTCCTGTTTCGGGAACTTCAGGTTCACCAGATATAGAAAGTTCTGTGAGAAAGCCACGACTAACGTCTACATACAATACTTTGATTGATTTGTATGGAAAAGCAGATCGCCTCAAAGATGCTGCGGATGTGTTTGCTGAAATGTTGAAATCCGGTGTGGCAATGGATACGATCACCTTTAACACTATGATCTTTACATGTGGAAGTCATGGTCATTTATTGGAGGCTGAATCCTTGCTTGCTAAGATGGAAGAAAGGGGAATACCTCCTGACACGAAGACTTATAACATCTTTTTGTCTTTGTATGCTGGTGCAGGAAATATTGAAGCAGCCCTGGAATATTATAGGAAAATCAGAAAAGTAGGTCTTTTCCCTGATATTGTAACTCACAGAGCTGTTCTTCATATATTGTGCGAGAGGAATATGGTTCAAGAAGCGGAGACTGTGATTGAAGAAATGGAGGAATTTGGTATTCACATTGATGAGCAGTCTCTTCCTGTAATTATAAAGATGTATATTGCTGAAGGACTGCTTGACCGAGCAAAGATGCTTTTTGAAAAGTTCATTTTGGATCATGAGCTTTCATCCAAAACAAGTGCTGCAATTATAGATGCTTATGCTGAAAGGGGGCTTTGGTCTGAAGCTGAGGCTGTATTTTATGGCAAAAGAGATAATCCGAGGCAGAACAGAAGTGTTCTCGAGTATAATGTCATGGTCAAAGCCTATGGCAAAGCAGAACTTTACGATAAAGCTTATTCTCTCTTCAAGAGCATGAGGAATCATGGGACTTGGCCTGACGAATGCACTTATAATTCCCTAATTCAAATGTTTTCTGGAGGTGATTTAGTGGATCATGCAAGAGACCTCTTAGGTGAAATGCGAGCAGCAGGATTAAAACCAAAGTGTCAAACATATTCCTCTCTTATTGCATGCTATGCCCGTCTTGGCCAGCTTTCTGATGCTGTTGATGTGTACCAAGAAATGATCAGTGCAGGGTTGAAGCCTAATGAAGTTGTTTTTGGGTCCTTAATCGATGGATTTGCTGAAACTGGTGGTGTTGAAGAAGCTCTTCAATATTTTCGCATGATGGAAGAATCTGGTATATCAGCAAACAAGATAGTGCTAACTTCGCTGATTAAGGCTTATACCAAGGTCGGGTGTTTGGAAGGAGCAAAACGTGCGTACGAAAAGATTAAGGATCTAGAGGGTGGTCCGGATATTGTTGCATCAAATAGTATGCTAAATCTTTACGCGGATCTAGGGATGGTATCTGAAGCCAGATGTGTTTTTGACAATCTGAAAGAAACTGGTAGCGCGGATGGGTTTTCGTTTGCAGCTATGATGTATTTGTACAAAAGCATGGGTATGCTCGACGAAGCGATTGATGTTGCAGATGAGATGAAACAGTCTGGTTTGTTAAGGGACTGTTCTTCATACAATAAGGTGATGGCATGCTATGTCACGAATGGCCAGTTGCGTGGATGTGGTGAATTGTTGCATGAAATGATTAACCGAAAGATTTTGCCCGACATGGGAACCTTTAATGTACTATTAACGTCACTCAAGAAGGGAGGCATTCCGATTGAAGCCGTAACACAACTAGAATCATCATACCAGGAAGGGAAACCATATGCAAGACAAGCTGTTATCATTACTGTTTTTTCTTTAGTAGGTTTACATGCTTATGCACTCAAATCTTGTGACGCCATCATAAAAGCGGAAATACCTCTCGAGTCTTTTGTGTACAATGCAATGATATATGCTTACGGGTCATCAGGGCAGATTGACAAGGCTTTGAACGTGTTCATGAAAATGAAGGATGATGGTCTGGAGCCAGACATTATTACTTATATTAATCTGGTGAGTTGTTATGGGAAAGCTGGTATGTTGGAAGGTGTGAAGAGAATATACAGCCAACTAAAGTTCGGAGAGATTGAGCCTAACGAATCGTTGTTTAAGGCTGTCATGGATGCATACAAAGATGCTAACAAGCCAGACCTTGCTGAATTAGTCAACCAAGAGATGAAATTCGCTTTTGAAGGACCAGATTATTCGGAGTCTGAGATTGAAGGCGAAAGCAAAAGCGAAGACATTGTTCTCGACCTGTAGAATTCAAGTATATATTTACCAAGAGATGAAATTTGTGCTCAAAAAGCAAAGATTATTTGGAGAGCCCAAGGTCGAAGGAAAGAACACGGTATGTTCTCTTGAATCTTAGAATCCAATATCGTATTCAAATGTATTGAACTGTCTCCGATGGGGTGTATACTGTAGAGTGACAGCAACATAAAAAGCTTCCAAGATTTAGTTGTGTAGATAATAGAAGTCAAAAGTGATTGAAGAAGGTAGAATGTAAATAGTGGCTTCAATTTATACCAAAATTAAGCATGTTTTTCTGAGTTGTTCGTAATTCTATTTGGGTGTTGAGCTTGGGCCTCCATGAATGCATCAATTAATAGCTGCTATATTTTTCTCAACTTATATATGCTTGGATGCCGTGGAATATTGTGATTGGCATTCAAAGATGTTTGTACGAAGGAATAAGCAACAGTGGCAGAAATGAATTGTCAGCCATACATGGTCATGGCCCAAGGCGGCCTCAACCCAGCTCAGCTCTTGTCCAGTGTTTTGTGCGTATATACAAAAAATTTCCTGAAGGTGGCAGAATTTTCGATGATTGTTCAGTTTTATAACATTATCCACTTAGCAACATATTTCACAAAATTTTGAAACAAATCGACTACTATGATATGATGTCAAAGAACACAGTGCAAAAACAGCATTTGTTCGATTCCTGCCCTGGAAACTTGACTATTAGATGAGAGTTGAATCACTCTTTGGAACCTGAACTTGATAACTTTTCCCACATTTAGAGCTTGAACTTGACAATTGTTTTCAAATTAATGTTTGAATTTAGGATTTTCAAGGATTAATTTGGATAAAAACAAAGTTGAAGTCCCAATATGGGAACATTTGCTAAATTTGGGGCCTAATTTGGACCAAAAAGAAGTTCAAATCCTAATATGAAAACAATTACCAAGTTCAAGACATATCATGTACCCTAAATAAAAACATGATCATTTCTTAATTCAAATTAAGAACTCTCGTGTATCAAATAATCTGAAAGATTAAGGATTAATATTACAAGACTTGACTCAATTACCTCAACAACATTCGTTAGGAGTGAGGAAAGGAATGAGCTCATGTCAAAATCAACATAAACACATGTATTGGTGACCATCAATCAAATAACTGTCATTTAAAGCCAAAATCACATGTACCTCATCTTTAATTTATACAAATTTAAGTTACTGGTTTTTAAGATATAATCTAAACAGAGTTAGAAATACAAAATGTCCATAAGATTCAACCAATAAATCTCGCCATATAATACTAAAACAAGTAGGTCATTTATTATTGCTAAACATAGTAGAGAAAAGGAAATATCATCAGATGTAATCTAGTTAAACCAATACTGTTGAAAGCGAATAAATTTCAAATTAATCTGCTCCGAATAGAGTAGAACCTTTTGTTGAAAAGCAGCCACGGGACAATACAAGCTGGATTTTCTATTCTGACCTGCGAGTATCTACCTCGCGATGCTCCACTATACAAATTCCTATTTTATTCTTGTATATATAATTAAAACAAAATAAAATAGGACATAGATGGATGCATTCAACACGACACCCATGAAAGTAGTAATACTTTTCAAGATTATATATTTATCATGGTTATATATTTATCATGGAACGAGGTAAATGGTGAGGACAAACATGCCAGCTGCAGAGCATTGGTAGAATTGGCAATATAAACCCGCCCCGCTCTATTGTCATCCTTAATATTTACTCGGGGGTCAGGGACTTAAAAAGATAGTTTAGGAAATGTATTTTTTTTTTTTTAAAAAACGTCTGAAGATTACACAATGCATGATCATAAAACAATGGAAATGAATGCCGTAATCTCAATCTCATCAACAAAAGGAATGTAGAATTTAGAAGAGCGGATCCTCATCCACTTGATTCAAGATCCTCTGAGAGGGAGAAATAACACAATCCTAATCCAAATGAATGGTGGAACATTGGAGTGATCAGTGAGCAAAGCAGCAGTGAATGATCAGAGAGGTGATGGATACATGTTAGTGGTTCTCGAATTGACATTTGGTGATGGACAGAACTTTTCAAGTGTTTTTGGTGGTTAGTTTTATGATCAAGTAAGGCTTTCAATAGTTTAGACTGCCTGTGGGATTTTTCTATAGAAGACTGAATTTATAGACTAATTTTACCTTTTTCTAAGTTGATGGACGATCATCAGAAACCAGGACGACATGCACAAAAGCATACTTCATTATTAACTTTTCAAATCCATCAACAGACGGATTTTGAGTTTCAAGAAACTGTTACATCCTATGCCCACAGAAACAGGTACAACGGACCTCCAAGTTTTACTAAATGGTCATAAAAGAAATGATGAACAAGAAAACTGAATAATTTGCCAATAAAAACATCCCAAGGACATGAAAGTTCCACCCATACATTATTACTTGAAATCTTATAAAAATAAAATAAAAACTCCAACCTCGTTAGTGTGTTGCTTCCACCGCGTTCTGCAACAAAACATAAGTTCAAATGAAGGGAACATCCATGGTAACCATACAGAAATTCCTTGTTAAGTAGAATTTGATTTTATACTTGGGCATTCCCCATAATACTTTTAGAAAAGATTTAGCAACCCTATTACCAATTCCCTGTTGGATTCTCTATTAAAGAGGGTTATCCAGGTGGAAACCAACGAAAGGGAAGAGTGGCAGGGAACCAGGCATATCGACTGCACTTGATCCCCAAAACATAAACTCATATAGTATGAAAAACAATGTCTGATTTTTAAACTAAAGTACATGTTATCATGATAACTCTAAATTATGGACCTGGATATTCACTACAGGTAATAATAAAACTCATGGAATGGTGACCAAGTGGGCTAAAAATTAGTATAGTTGCAAATTTCGCATTTACTTTTTGTCATACTACTATTTCTTGTCATATGCATCTATGTTATCCTGACTAAAAAATATGTTAGATACAAACATGTCTATACTCAATTTTTTCCAAGTCTTTTATATATTTAGAGAATCATACCCCATAACTCTGAATATATGTCAGATGTAAGTATTTTAGAAAAATGAAGAGTTCAAGTAACATAAATGTGTGTCACATACATATGCTCATTGCTTTCTATATTTTTTAATATATAGTATATTTTACAAATAAAGTGTGTATTAACCAAAGTTATACTAACATGTGAAGTTTGTTCCATACGCAAATTATATTAAATTAATATAAATGTTGATACACAACTGAGGTAATGGTGGTTTGATGACAGTTCGCAAAATGGAGCCAAGAACGGTGAGGATGACTCTAAAGGTCAAGGAGGAAAGTTAGGATTAATTGTGTAGAATTTCTAAGGAGTCTACATTCTTAGTTAAATATGGTCAATGAAGCCTTGGAGTGGGTATCTTGGGGCAAGTGTCTTGGTAAAGCAACTAGTTGAATCATAGTGAACCTTCAACACGTGCACTTGGATGTGATTGGAAGAACCGTTGTTTTGTTAAGGGGTCCCTAGGCGGGGTCAATGTGACTTGGCACTTGCCCACGTGTTATGTATGCAAGAGATGTGTTGATCAAAGAAGTGACCTAGACTTTATAGGCATGGTGGTCCTATGTCTTATCATAAATTGGCAAGCTCCTCCTCATATTCTTCTCTAGTCAAGTCAGTTTACTTGGGTGATTCCATATATAACTTGTGTTGTAATCATTAAAGGGCAATTCAAAAGTGGGGAATAGCAATTCTTCGAGGGACAAGGGAGGGTGACAACAAGAAGTTGATCGTGCACAATTAGGGATCAAAATTTCATGGGTTCATCATCATCATTTGCATTGGGTCTTCTTCCTTTGCTTAATTTATTGTGGATGTTAAGCATGTTTCGGGTACCTTTGTTTTGTCCGTTACTTGAGACCTGAAGTCATGCTTTGTAGGCTGTTTGGGATGTTCTTCAGTAATGGATAATGGCTTATAGGTGAGAGGATCGACCCCCCTTTCCATAGTTTTACTTGATGTGAGTATTCTAATGGTTCTTATCTCTTTATTGATTCTTCCAAGAAGATGACAAGCTATCTTAAACCATTTGTTGCCAAGTTGAGCATCAAGATCAATCACCACTTCCATTTCATATTCAGACAAAAGTCCTATTTCCAAGTCTAGTTTAAAATAATGTGTCTAACTCAATCTGCAATTCTTTCCAGACCTGAACAGTCGTATAATATAGGAGCTCACCCAATCTATAACAGAGGGAACACCTCATCCAAATAAGCTACTTTGCCAAACAACATAGAACCACCATTTCTATAAGGTCTAAGCTACTGCTTTGATTGATACATGTCTCTTGCATGCATAACATGTGTACAAGTGCCAAGTCACACCAACCCCACTTGAGCGTCCCCTTAATAAGACAACGGAGTATAGACCTCCCAATCACATCCAAGTGCACGTGTTGGAGGCCCATTACGACTCAACTAGTTGCTTTCACTAGCAAGACACCTGTCCCAAGAGAATCACTCTAAGGTATGTAAACCTTCATCGTTGACCATATTCAACTAAGACAAAAAGACTCCACTAGAACTTTACACACACTCCTATAACCTTGGACCTTTCTCCTTAATCACCAAAGCTATACTCATCAGCTCTTGACACCACAATGCGAACAATCATCAACCACCATTACTAGGTGAGAGTAATTGGTTTTTAGTTGGATTGGTCGATTTTCATGACTTATCCGCCTTAACCAACCACCGCCAAATTTACATAGGACCTTTCTCCTTAATCACCAAAGCTATACTCATCGGCTCTTGACACCACAATGCAAACAATCATCAACCACCATTAACAGGGGAGAATACTTGGTTGTTAGTTAGTTTGGTCGATTTTCCTGACTTATCCGACTTAACCGACCACCGCCAAATTTAACCAACTAACCAACTACCATAGGTCTTAATTAACCTAACTGAACCGACATAACATCAGTTAGTTCAATCAATTAATAGAATTTTATTTGCTATATTTCACTAACTAAATTAATTAAAAATGAGTTTAATTTCTATTAATCAAGAAATGAAATAATTCTTTATTACAAAGATATAATTTTGCACAGGTAAAATTAGCTTTGAGTTTTTTACTTTTAGTTAATGTTTTTGTTGGGTTTAATTTAAATATATATCATAATTGGATTGGGTTTGGTTTGGTTAAAATAATTGGGTTGGGTTAATTTAAACTATATATATTATAGATATATTTAAAATATATTAAAATAATATTAACCAAACCCTAAATCTATTTAGCCAAAATAACTGACTTAACCAAATGTGTCAATTAAGCCAGTTTGCACCAACTCTTACTTACCCCTAACTATTACCTAAATTGTGTATCAACAATGAAATTGATTATTTTTAATGTAATATAAAATTAAAATAATGAAGACAAATATGTTCAATATAAACTTTAACTTTTCTTTATTGCACAAGCTCCTAAACTAGTGGCAATGACTTACGTGGTTTCAAGTTTGTTGGCACCATGTTCAACATTCAAACCCTGTGTGCAAACTGATCCCACAGTGTAGAGTTTGTATACTTGTTTCGGTACCCAAAAAAAATCTTTATTTATCAAATAAATTCGTTTGCTTCTTAAAATTAATGAAGAATTAAAACCCTAAACATAAAGCTATTCATAATAAACTTAACTCTCTTTTTTTTCTGTTTATTTAAAATTAATCCATAACAAAATCATTTAACAAAATAAAAATTCTTTGGTGAAGAATTCAAATATAGCAAAGTTCCAGAGTATAGGAAGGTACCTCTTCCTTTTTGCCTTTGCCTTTAGTGAAGAACTTGTATCCACTAAAGAAAAGCAGACCCCAACCAGTTAAAGAGACGATAACAAACTGCACAACCATACCAAAAAAATGTCAATACAGTTCAATATTTACGCCTACTCTAATTTCCCTTAATTTATATTCTAGTCGACATGCATTACACTGATTGAGAAACAGTGCCTATGAAGTATGAATATGTACACAATAAGATAAGATATTGAGTGAAAAAAAAAAGATCGAGTAACTTCAAATGAATAAAATGTAGCATTGACCACTGTGAGGACTTGAATTAGGTAAACAAAACCAAATCAAAATACCCCAATTCCCAAATCTGCAAAGTGAAACAACAGGAAAAAAAAAGAATCTTGAAACTAGGGTATTAAAATGAAGGGGAAGTAAACAAACTAACATGTTCTTCCTTCCATTTAGATGGGCTCATTGGGTCTTGCCAAAAATTAACCTTTGGAGGTCCATGGTGATCTGCAAAAGAAAACTTGTAAGATCCTATAGTTTCAAGTTTCATCTAGGATCTAAGGTGAAATGAGATTAAAACTGAAGTGGAATCGAGAGACGAATTTTACCTCTATTGGTTATAAATATATATATATTTAAAAAAAAGGTAAATGGAGAATACCTGCGGCGCCGGCAAGACCACGGCGAGGAATGAGAGAAGCGGGTTGAGATGGAAGGGGTGTTCGAGCTAGAGTAGCTGCTCTACGAGCTGCAACCGCCGCCAAAGTAGCCATCTTCCGTGGGTTATTTCTTTAGAAGGAATCGATGATGTTTTGTTTTTACAAGGGAAATGGGAGAGAGAAGAGACGACTAGAAACTTGAAGAAATTAGCTATTGTAAAGTTGAAATGGAACTGAAACGGTATCGTTTCGTTTGTCAATCATTCCTTCGATTTAAAAAAATGAATTTTTTTATAAATAAAATAATTACACATTAATCATCGTATGCAAATCTGGATGCAGAATTCTCTCTTCATAATTAATCTTATAACAGCTTGATTTTTTAGTGATGTCGAAAATAGTGGTTCGAGACCACCAAATCTGGTGAGTAAGCTCGTAAATATTATTATTTAATATTTACAAGTCAAATAGGGTTTTAAAAAATTTTTTGAATTAGTAATTTATGTTTTATAATGAATTATTAGGTTCAAGTGGTAAAACTCTAGGTCAAATGGTTTTAGAAAGTGAAATATCGGGATCTCGTTTCTATAAACCGAACTATAAATAATTTTATAAATATTTACGGAGTACCATTAAAGTAATATTAAAGTTTTGTTGAAAAATTTTAACATTTCAATAGTTAATTAATTAAAAAAAACTAAATTGATAAAGGTACAAAACTTACTAATTATAATAATTAAGTGACTAAATGACTTAATTAATAAATGAGGGAGGACTTAAGAAACAATTCTGCCTAAGTTAAAAGATGAGGCGGTATAAGGAGAAAAAAAAGTTAATAAAGTCAATTAACGGCAAATTTGTAATATTACTGAAATTAAATCAAACAAATTGAAATTGAAGATATTTTATGTAATTCTTCTTCAATTTTGGTTCAAACAGACATAGAGAGAGTTTCTTAAGCTGGTTTTACCTATTTTTGCTTTATGTGAGTTTAATTTCTATTTTTTTTAATTTTTATATTTTTGAGATTGTTACAATTAGGTCCAACTAAATCTTACCTTAGTTTTTTATTTTATTAAAACTTTTGGAAGTTTCTATTGATGAATATTAGATGTTTTTGATGAATAACATAGATTTAGAGCCTTGATTGTGCTGTATGATGATTTTATAAAGTGATTTTTTTAAATATTGATTTTAGAATTAAATTGTGAAAATGTTAAAATATTAGGGTTTGATAGTGAATTTTTGGTTTATTAGGGGCTGTATAATGGAGTAGAATATTTTAATAAATTATTGATTGAGGAAAATTAGTTAATTTGATAGATTGATTAATTAATTAAAGGATTATATTGCAAAAAAAAAAAATTGTAGAAGTTTGGGGTAATTGTGTAAATTCAAAAAAAATAAATAAAAGGGTATTAATTGTGAAGTGAATTGAAAGGGAAATTTATGCTAATGAATGAGTAATTTTATATTTTAGATCAAGATCCCATAGATACTCATAAAAAAGGAAAAATAGCAGAATAGTCCTTGAACTTCTACAATTATTATAATTCAATCCAGGTAAGTTCGTACGGTTAAACTTTAATATTTGTATAAATTGATGGTTGGTATTAAGCATATATTTTATTGTTGGAAATAATTTATTGTTCGAATTGTAATATTGAATTGGATATTTGATTTGAATGGAACGCAAGATTTGAGTATATTCGTGATTCGGCGTATGACAGTATTGGAGGAAGATATCGAAAAATTACCCAAGTAAACTGGAGTTCAACATTTGTTGCGAACTCTCGTGTTTTACTTTCTGTTTAGCTTTTATGAGCTTCTGTTCAGCTTTTACGAGCTTCTGTTCAACTCTTATGAGTTTCTGTTCAGCTCTTATGAGTTTCTGTTCAGCTCTTACGAGCTTCTGTTCAGCTTTTAAGCTTCTGTCGGCTCATTTGGGAGGCCCAACTCTTATAAGCTTCTATTAACGATGTACTCTTATCCGTCAGTCGTTCTTCGAATGAAAGAATTTCAATAAGGTGATTTATCGAATTTTGAAAGACATGTTAATTATTTTTGTATCAATTTGAAGACGGATGTATTTATTGATTGAAGTTGTGATTGACAGGGAATTATCTTGAATAATTTTATTATTTAATTTATTATAGTTAGTTCGGTAAGATTTTTATTTATCCCGCCGAACTTACTAAGCTTCATTAAGCTTATTCATGTTGTTTAATGTCCTTGTGATTTTCGAAAGGTTGGACGATTGAATCAGTACTCAAGTCACACTATCCAGCTTGTTCTGGTGGTTTTTGAAACATTCAATATGGTTTATATGGCATGTATAGACTTTTATGTGGTTTTAGTCAAGGTTTGGCTTGTGTAAATATTATGATTGATATTTTGTTTAAATAACCAACTTATGAGAATGAAGTATATTGTGATATGAGTATGAGTGATATATGTATGTATGCATGTATTTGAATTATAGTGAACTTTAGTAACTAGATTAGGTAAAATTAATTAGGTAAGTTTAGACATTTTTTTAGTTTAACATTTAAGGGACCTAATATCATATTTGGTTATATGTGGTGATAATGCTTGTTTACGACTTGATTTTAGTTTGTGTTGAACGCATTGATATGGCTTGTTGATGTGTGATTTGTTGAGGCTAGGTTGGTAACAATTTGGGTGAGAAATGTGGCTTGGAAAATGGTCTATTTTCGTCCACACGGGTAGAGACACGAGCGTGTGTCTCTGCCATGTGTGACATACGGCCATGTGACCCAAGTCAGAGGGTTACACGGGTAAGGACACGGGCTGGGACACGGCCGTGTGTCCCTATTTCGAAAGCCCACACGGCCTGAGACACGGGCGTGTCTATTGACCGTGTGAGTCACACGGCCTGGCCACACGGTCGTGTCCTCTGCATCTTTGAAAAATTTTTAATGATTTCTAAAAAATTCTTTCAGTACTCGATTTAGTCCCGACTTATTTCTAATGCGTATTTTGGGCCTCGAGGGCTCGCATAAGGGACAATATGTTTGATTTTTTATTGGTTTCTGACATTAATGTTAAATGATGTGAAGTGTCTGTTTATTTTATATGTAAACTCTGGTAATGCTCCGTAACCCTGTTCCGGTGACGGATATGGGTTAGGGGTGTTACAGATTTTCATCGAGCCGGCAAGAGTATATGCAATCGTATTAGCCTCCCTCGAGATATATTGGATCTTTACCTTCCATTGTCTTTGACACAATTCAATAATTCTTGTAACTAACTCTTTATTTAGTTGACTTTGAAATCTACCTTGAATCGAGTTATTCGAGTAATTCGAGTTATTTGATTCAACTAAAATAATTAATTCAAGCTTCGAGTTCAAATTGAGTTGAATTTTACAATTTGAATAACTCGAATAATTTGAATAGCAAATTGATGTAAATACTTCTTTTGTCCCTATCAATTTTAAAAATGAGCAAATTGATCACTCTCTCAACAAAAAGTTAAAAAAATTAAAATAATTTTCAAAAATTCAAAATATATATTTTTTAAAATCCAAAATTTATATTTTTAAAAAATTTATAAATTTAAAAAAATTCTAAAGAATATATAAAAAAATTTATAAATTTAAATTTTTTTCTAAAATAAAAATTTTAAGGATCTAAATAAGTTAATTAATGATTCAAATTTATCATATTAAAGTATCTTATTTTTTTTTTCTTTTAAAAAGTTTTCAAATATATATGGTTTCAAATTTATGTGCTCTAATATGTAATTAGTTATAGTGTAACAACATTTTAATTTAAAATGTTTAATTTTTTCATTTAACTCAAACAATTTTACTCGATTTTGATTTTATTTGACTCGATTCGAAAAAATTTCGAATCGAGTTAGGATGATAAAATAAGACTCGTCAACTCGATTAACACGAAATTTTTTCATTCGATTCAAACAAACATTCACCACTACAGTTACATCAATTTGTTAAATTTGTAAAAAATTATAATAATGAATTTAAATTTTATATTAATATGTATATTAATATTAAATAAAATAAAATAAAACTCCTTCCCCTTCCCCTTCCCCTCCCCCACACCCACCCCATCCCTTTGTCTCTCCCACCGAACCTCCCCACCACCACTGTGCCTCGACCCATTTTGTAGTTTTTATCTTTACTTGCAAAGTAGTTCCTCATAACTTCAAAAAATGTCTCCTGCTTGTCACCAACCCAGTAGTGAACAACATTGTAAGGATTGTTCTCAATGGAACCCATTCCTAGACTGGGATCATTACTGGCACAATATGCCGCTCCATGGAAAAGAGAAAGGGTCTTGTAGCTCTGGCAAGGAAAAGCTTAGTTTTTAAGCAGTCAAATACGACTCACTTCTCTTTCTTGGGATCCTACCTGGTGCACAGTTCACATTCATTTTTTTTTTCAAATTTTCTCTTTTAATAAATGCTTTTAAGCAATGAGGGAATTGCTTCTCTTAAGTTTGGGGGTGGTGGACCATGCTTGGTTTTGCATGACCTCTTTTCTGGGAATTGATACTCACAAAAAGGTATGTTTAAGTGAAAGGATGCTCAACATTAATTAATTTTGCATAATAATGTTAGCTCTAGTACAGGTATAAATCTTTATTACCTCAAGTATTTTTATGTTAACTGAGTTGTGATACGAATATAAATCTTAGTGGTTGTGTATGCACTCAACCATGAAATTTTAATTCTCTAGAAAAAACTGAACATGCATGAAGGTTTAAGTCTTTAGAATTGACTTGATAATCTCCTCGATGCGGAATCCTAGGAGGCATAGCGATTTAAAAAGGATTTAGGCAAATTTTTGTTTGAATCATTTAAGCCTTTCGAGTCAACCTTATTAAATATATATCCCTTGAAGACCTAATTTGAGTTGTATGGCTTGTTCTTTTTAAAACCTTGCATTAATGAGTCATCCTTTGTTTAAATACTTGTCTTTATTTTTTTTCCTCCAAACCTTAGACTCAGCTTGTTTTGGGCATTTTTGTGTTTAATTTTGGGGGAGTTAGATAGGGGTATTGGGTGCTTATTGCAAGTGCTTAATGCTAATTTATATGTAGTTGTATGCTCAAGCAGGTACCCTATATGATATGATGCTAAAAAAAACTTTAGAAATTGTAAAAAGGGGTACCAGTGAGCACATACTTCCAAATTAAGAAAAGATAAAATTTGGGTATTTTAGGGGATGATTGCATTTCAGGGGCCCAAGGTAAGCTGAGTTCAAGGTTGTTTAGCCTAAAAATATCCATCTATTTCCATACCTTGAACCAAGCCACATTACAATCTTGTTAAAGCCCTATTGATTTAGATTACTATGCTTACTACATTAGTGGAAAGGAATTACCGAGTTCAACATATGAAGACATAATTTAAACCTTAAGATTGTTGCTTAGCTTAATCAAGGGAATTAAAAATTGATTGGGAATAACTAAGTGCACATTCATGAGGAGAAGACATTCAGTTCATAATTTTGTTAGCACTTTAATACGTGAGAGAAATTGAATGATATATGCATCTGAGTTACATATTTGAAAAATTTGAGAGCATAATTTCACTAATGCATGACTTTGTGAGAGGGTTAATTCTATTTAAGTGTGGTGTGTATGTTTTCAGCATTTGTTAAATATCAGCGCTTGGGACGAGCAATGAATTAAGTTTGGGAGTGTGATAACTCTAGAATATAGAGTTATTTTTTTTACTTTTTAGACCGATAATTCATGTAAATGATGAGTGGGTGATAGCAAATTTTGTAACTTTTATTATATTTCTCAGTAATTCTAGGACAAATTTGCTATCTTGGTTGATTTTTATGCTAAATATGTGATTTCTTTATCTTTGAAGGTAGTTGGTGCATTAGGAGGAAATGAAGACTTAGAAATTCATATGTTGATGTGCAACGCCATAGCATTGTTGCAGCCTTGGACCGACGATGTAACAGCCCGGTTTAGACCCTAGTCGGATAGTGGTTTCGGGATCACAAATCTGAGTCAGAAAAAATATTTTAATATTATTTTCTGTGCTTATAGTATGTGAGCTGACATGTGTAAAATTTTTGTGAATTAATTTTATTGTTTGTGTACCGATTTGTGAAAAAGGACTTAATCGCGTAAAATGCAAAAGTGGCTAGCTATTTTTAAAGTGGTTTATTGTTATGGCTTTTCTAATTTGGGGTCCTTATGTTGATATTATACCAATGAAAGTATGAGTGAACTTTTATGGACATATGGTAGTAGATTTTTAAATGAATTAGTTAAGGTTAAAATAGTAATTAGTAAATAACATAATATTAATATTAAATAAAACAAAACACAAAATGCCATGCATTTGGCTTTGTTTTTGCCGAAAGTTGAAGAACAAATTTTAAGCATTCGGCACTTTGGAAGCTAAAATTTGGTATGTATTTTGCTTGGTTTTTGATAATTTTCATGTTTTTGATATCGTTGCTTCGTATTCTAGCTAGTCCATGTCTTAATTTTTGAATTGGTTGTGTATTTTTTGAATTGACATTGATGAGAATTTTTTTTTGTTGTTGTTTGATGATGAAAAATAAATATTTGTTGATAGATTATTAAATTTTGTTAAGTAATTTTTGATAAAAGTCCAAATTAGGGATTTATTTGTGAAAATGAAAAAATTGAAGGGCTAAAATGTAAAATAAATGAAATATGTGGGCTTATATAAGCTATAGGGATATTCGGCCAAGCTAGGATATTTTTTAAAGTATATGTATTTTGTGTTTTGTGAAATAAGGACTAAATTGTAAAAAATGTAAAATGTTAGGGGTTAAAATGCAAATTCCAATTTATATATTTTTGGAATAAATTTGAATGAAATGTGTTATTAAATAGCCAAATTTGAATTTATTAGATCAAGAAAAGAAGAAATCAGATTTGGATCGGGGGAAATCAAGAGTTGTCGAATAGTCGTCCCGGTCAGTTCGTCTTCATCCGAGGTAAGTTCATAGTAAATACATGCTGTTAATTTCGAATATAAATTATAAGTGCTGAATTGAATTATTAAATATATTTGGGTAAATGTCGAATTTGATATGAGCATGGGAGAATTAATTACGAGTTTGATTCGATCGAATTACGACGTCCGAAAGCCCCGTACGAACCATAGGAATAAATAGGATACATATGTCATGACATAGGATTCCGATATGTGATCTCGTGTAAGACCACGTTTGGGACGTTGGTATCGATTTGAGATTTACGTGTAAGACCATGTCTAGGACATTGCCATCGTATATGATTTCGTGTAAGACCCTGTCTAGGACAGTGGCATCGATATTTGATTACATGTAAGATCATGTCTGGGATGTTGGCATTGTACGAGCTTTCCGAGTTATCTAAATATCCTATTTGATTCCGAACGGTTCAACGGGCAATGGTACGGTAAAAACCGAACGTGAGTTCGAATTAAATGATTCATGTATGTTTAAGTTTATATAAAGTTTGATAATAAAGGTAGGTGTTGTTGTATAATATGACATTGTGAACTAATTGTTTAAATGTGATTATAAATACATGTGTTTGAGATTGGGAGTATTCGACCTACTTGAAATAACCATATTAATGTTCGTTTGTTAATTTAATTACTTATGACTTATTAAGCTTTCCAAGCATACTTTGTATGTGTATTTGTTGTTTTATAGATTTTTTTTGAAAGCTAGCTCGAGCTCGAGATCGTTGAGGAACATCATCACACCATCGCTATCTATTTTGGTACCTTGAAAGAAAACTTGTATTTATGTCATATGGCATGTATAGTCTAGCTTGATATGCTTGGTTTTGAATTGTAGATATTTAGCCATGCGAAAATGGCTTAATTTTGATATTAATGCTACGCATGTTCGGTTATGGCAATAGTTTATTATAGAAGTGGATTTCATGATATATATATGGTGTTTGGTTATATAGCTTGGTAATAATGTTAAAGTTTGTGCATATATGGCTAGAACTTGATACTATTATGAAAGTAAGTTATTTATTTATATATATATGATTGAGATTTGGTTATAAATCAGTATGGAGAATTGATAGGTAGATTAAAAAGCTGGTTTGATAGTTAGTTAATTTTGGAAATATGAGTTGTGGAATAAATATTGAATGGTGGATATTTGTATAATTTAGTTTAGTAATGTAAAACTGATATATATTTGTTGGAATTTTGATTATATAAGTTCAGTTGTCCAATGCAAGAATGGGCATTTTCTATGTTTGTTTGATTGATGGTTTTGTTATGGTGTTATAATTTGAGGAAATTTTATATTAGAAATAATTTGAGAGTTAGTATTTGATGTGTACGTGAATTTGGATATTCATTAGTGAAGGTAAATGTATATACTAGTATTGTAATCACTTAAGGTTGAATTAGTATGATTAGGTTTGTGATGGTATGATATGTTCCAATATAGGTGAAAGAAATTTGCTCAAATAAAGTGATCATAAGCGCATAATCGCATGATGAATGAAGTGGTGTATTTGGTCTCTCTTTTTTTTTTTTGTAATGATGGTTTTTGTGTAAAAATATATGTTATTAGGCTGTGTGAATGGTTAAATTTTGATTAGTATGCTATCTGAATAGTTCATGAGGTGAATAAATAAATAAATGTGGTTTGGCTTGATTATGAAATTTGTAACTTGAGTGCATGATTATGAAGTTTAAAAATTTCATACATGCCCATTTGTTGAGGTTATTTAGGCCAAATATGTTGGAGTTTATATACTAGGTGATACTGCATAATAATTATAATATACATGATATACGTTATATAATAGTTTAAGCTTAGATAATAATTTTTTTTAAACGCAAATGAGATGAGTATGGGTGATTTAAGATCTGAAATTTAAACGGGCTAAATGTATTGATAAGGTTAATTTAAGATCATAAGTTGAAATAAATGTCTGTTTTGAGCTGTGATCTATTTGGTAATGCCTAGTAACCCTAATCTGGCGACATACTCGGGTTCGGGGTGTTACAGACGAGGTCAAGCACAAAAATATGCATTTTGGACACCTTAATACAACATGATTGGACTCCATAGCTTCATCTTGACCCAATGTTAAGTGGACTTACAAGCTTGGATGTCCAAGAGGCCAAAAGCAACCAAGAAGACTTCAAAACATCAATGAGGACCAAGTCTAAATACCAAAGGTGGCCTAAACTGTCCACTAGTAGGAGAGGGGAGCCCAAACAATCCATGAGGCTTAGTCTCGACCACCAAATCAGCCATGGAGAGAATCTTGCAGCCACTAACCTCCATGGAGAAAATCAAGCAATTCCTCTCCCAAATCAAGAAAAATCGTCCACCCTCTCCCTTGAATCAAGCAAATCGTCCACCTATAAGGAGAAAATCAAGGGTGAGACGCCAAAAATAGTAAAAGGATAAGGGGTGCTCACTAGTATAAATAGGGGCAAGCATTTGAGATCGTTCATGTTGGAACGCTGACACCCCTACGGCGCAGCAGAAAATTAAAACATTCGGCGATCCTAACCATGGATCCATGTGTGAGGAACGAATAGAGGTGAAATAAATGTTTCGAAATTACCGAATCTTTATTCTGAGTGGACAACAACGCGTCAGCAACGAGTAATCTAATCTACTATCAAACCAAGCCGCAACCTATCGTGACTCCGGCCTCTACGTAATTCACCCAGTTGACAATGAACGAAAGGAATCCCCAAAACTGTTTTTGGAAAAACTTTTCTTTGATGGCTGCTAGACCCTAAGCAAAGAAAAAATAAGATTTTTATATCTATTTTTAGGGTTTCTAGAAATTAAATAAATATAACTATGTTTTAAACCGAAAATTATAATTACATTAATTATAATAATGATTTCGATAAACTATATATTTATTTGAATTTATATACTAACAAAATTCATGTTCTCATTATACGTACAATAACCTTGTATATAATGTGTTCGATATTTGATTATCCAATTAAATTAATTCTATAATTAATTTAATTCAAGCGACAACCAAACACAATACCAACTATGTTTTATTCCGTTCATTTCAACTATAGGGTGTGACCCTGTAGGTTCTTGTAACGTTACCAGTAATACTAGAACGATTCCAATGTTACAAACAATGAGTGGCACCTAGCAATGCATCATTGCTACCTAAGTCACAAGAAATCATGATTCGACATAATATTTTTATGATTAACTTTTCATGCAATAATCCTTAAGTCCTTTACCTCTGGATTGGACACAAGTCATGGAATAGTCACACTTGCATAGTCCATTCCATGTTCCTTGATATCTTAAGTAGACTATGATATACAAATAAGTATGACATCTCATATCAACTTATTTGAGCATGGCCATGCATTTCTAGTCTCATTCAATCAAGTGGCCTAAGATATTACTCCCATTATGTAGGAAGGACTTATCCTATATCGATCAACCATATCCCTCTACATAGGTCGTGGTATATCCAACATCAGCCTTTATAGAACAACCACTTACGGTGTACGTTTGACTGTATCAAAATATACAACTCACGATGTTGGGATTACGATGATCTCAAGTCTAAGGATCATATACATATTAATCACTATGAGTAATGTTGTGAAAATTACATAATAATCCAAGAAACATACTCATAACGGGTCAGTACAATATGTTGTTCTCTAACACACATATTCATGCATTGATTTTGACATTCCATATCGATGACAACTCTTTATCATCAATCAACTATATGTTAGTCTTAATGCATTATTGTTGTCCTATCCAACAATAATACTTGACTAAGGACCTTTTAAGAATAATCATATTACTCTCAGGACATTATTATAAAACATTTTATTTATATACACAAAAAAGAAACTGAAATAATAATGGTAATGCCTTATATTAATAAACATGTTAAATCAAGTATGTTATTACAACCATCTCATGATTGATCTTTGGGCATACTCTAACAGTTCATTCATCCATCCGTCAATACATCACATTTTAAGAGAAAACAATATAGAATTGAGAGAGCAATTTAGAGTTATTGAGAGCAGCCAATTTCGGCAACTTGAGAGGATTTGTGCATAGGAGCAAAGGAAAAGAGAGAAGAAGGAGCAACGGAAGCAGTGCCACGGAAAATTACCGGAATTGGCTTACAGTTTCCTTTCTTTTAATCTTTTATTTTGTTCAGTGTTGATTAACATGATTGCAACTTATTCTTTTACTTTCAATTTAATGACGATGACTTAATTTTGTTGATGCTAGAATGATCACAATTCCTTAGCTTATGTTATTAATACTCTGCTGATCATGTTCTGTGCATTGGTTGTTTATTCATTCAAATAATATCATGAACTTGCTTACTCATACATAATTAATGTTGAGAAGTATATGAACTAATTTATTAATTTAAATAAGATGGGAATTAGTGGACACACTATTTGAATGGTGCATGATTGATTACTTAATGATTGATTTAGTAATGATATTTAGCAATATTGTTACCTTGCATAACCCCTGAGTATGATGCTTGCATATGAAACTTTGAAGTTAATTGAACATAGAAATATGCTAAAGAAACTAAAAGGTTAAAAGTAGGACTTCATAACTTATAAATTTTGGGTTAGTAAACCACCAAAATTGTCACGGGTCCGCCGTAACATTCTTTAGCATTGTTTCTAATAATTCTAAGTTAAGGGAAGGCAATTATTCTAGCTCCTTTATGTCATAGTAATTAAATCTCATGATTTGTTGCTTATTATTTTGTGTTAACACATTTATTTGTTTCGCATACTTAGTAATTTTATTTAGGTTAATTAGTTAACTCAATTCACTTTTAATTATTTCTATCATCAACTTGTCAATTGATAATTTTATAAGATTTGCCTTACATATACCGTCTTTATGGAGACGATACTCTTAACTCACTACTTTATTACTTATTGACGATTGTTTACACTTGCATATCATTAGATAATCTCGCAACAATAACCATTGGATGCGATTGAAAGGTGAATGAGACTTTGGGCATATTTATAGGGCAAATACCTTGCTAAACTCCACACTCATTGTTTGTGTAACATTTCTTGAATTTACTTAGAATAGTTATTTTGATTCCGAATTAGTTTTTTTTTTAATTTCTTCAATTAATTTTGAGAAATTAGGAACATAAGTTATGGTGGGATTTAGTCAAACATATGTAAAAGTGAGTAAAAATTTATTTAGGAATAGCACATTTAAATAAGAGAACAAATTCAAAAAAAAATTATTTAAGGTTAATAATTAACATCACATTACACATTTAGACAAAAACTTGTTTAGTTGGTAGCATAATATTACATGTAAAAAATAAAAATCCATTCCCCTAAACTCTAAAGCATTCCATATCGTTTATGTTTATTTTGACTTTTAAAATTATTGATGATTCAACTTCATTTAATCAAATTAGATGCAAACTTTCACAGAAATTTATACCAAGTGTCGAAATGCATCAAGATGATCCATACTACATTTTTACTCTCAGTTATAAATATAAATACGACTTCCCACTTAACTTGTTTCTCTAATTTCATTCATCCTATCCAACACACCAATTGGTCCAATCAACAAATATTAGCATGAAGATGAGTGGCACATCGAGAAAAAGCTAATATAAGCACAAGGTGTTGAATACATAGATGACAAGGTGGATCAGTACCACCTCTAAACAAATACGCCATAACCCATTTCTTTAAACCCTCAATCTCCATCCTTGGTAGCGTCAAGCAGTGGAGCATATAATCATGATTGGTTTTCTAATGTTTACACCCTTAATGAGGATGGTACTTTCTCCGAGCACTAAAAACTTATATCTATAAATTTTAAACCCTAAATTTTTAACTCTACAAATTAAATCACCGTCTAAGTTAATTTTTTTTCATCTGTATTTTTTATATTTTTTATTTATTTTGTGCTAATGTTAATTTTTTTAGGTTTAAGGGTGTAAAAAATCCTCAATCTTTTTTAGAAAACCCAATTAAGTTCTTGCATTTTTTTACAGTAAATTAGATATTTGAACTTTCACAATGTATAAAAAAGGCTCTCAAAATTTTTCAAGAAAAGCAATGTCCCTGCTTTTTTTTTTTTGCACTTGATTGGGTACTTAAACTGTCAAAATACATGAAAAAGACTCAATTTTTTCAAAAAAAGTAATTAAACCATTGTTTTTTTTTTCATTCAATTGCTAAAATGCATCAAAAAGGCCCTTTGACTGTAAACTTTAACAGTTAACCGTTAAAGTTAACTGCCCTTAATTTCTTTTCAGTTAAAGCCACCTTGTGTCACAATCATTATGTCAGATGTGACAAAAAATTATAAAAAATAAAAATCAATAAAAATTATAAAAATTATTAAACTTTAATAAAAAAATATTTAAAATTTACTAAAAATTAGAAAAAAATATAAAAATTGTAAAAAATATAAAAATTGTAAAATTTTATAAAAATCATAAAAAAATTATAAAATCCATAAAAAATGCCCTTTAACCATTAACTTTAACCGTTGACCGTTAAAGTTAACAATCTCCCTTTTTTTCAGTTAAAGTCATCACATGTCGCACCACAATGTGATAGTGGCAAAAAATAATAAAAAAAACAATAAAAATTATAGAAAAAATACAAAATGTTTCTTTTGGTATGATAATTTTTATAATTCTTTTACGAATTTTATATTTCTTTACATTTTTTTATCATTTTCTTACAACTTTATAAAATTGTATATATATTTTTCTATTTTTTTATATATTTTATAATTTTTTATCATTTTTATAAAATTTACAATTTTTATAATTTTTTATGATTTTTATAATCTTTTTCTAATTTTAATAAAATTAAATATTTCTTATATTTTATTTATTAAAATTTAATAATTTTGATAACTTTTATTAATTTTTATTTGTTATCATTTTTTTCCACAAACATGAATCTTCAAGTATAAATGAATCCATAGGTTTTCACATTTCTCATTTGGTCCTCCATAATATGGGTTACTTTAGGTGTTTCACCACAGAATATATTCGAAGTTGACATCCAAAACATTACCTCATACTTACAGCGTATGTAATATGTATCATATAAATTAATAAATAAATTAGCTAAATTTTAACATGTTGATCGGTAATAATTCAGGATATAAAATCGAGAAGGAATTGTATGAAATTGTGATCTCTGTCATTTTTATCTCTTTTCAATAGAAGGATGACAAATTAAATTTTTCCTCCTGATTTTCAGTTTTTTTCTCCTAAAAAAATTTAAATCCAACTAAAAATACAAAAAGTTGAGAATAAAAATTTAATTTGTCATTCTCTCATTAAAAGAAATAAGGATGACGTGAAACCATAGTTTCACAGATTGCGGTGTATTTTACATATAGTAATAATAAGTACTCATAAACTACACATGTAGAAGAAATATACTTCAGGATGGATGAAAACCCAAATGATTACACATCACTAGAAGTATAAATCCTTGTTTTACATATATAATATATAATCAATCAGTAGCTAAAAACTAGTAGATTACTAGATTATATAATTACTGAAAGAACAATTAGTACAGGTTGAAACTCAGCCATGGCAAAGACTCGGTTCTCCATCAATCTTAAAACGTTCTTTGACATTGGAAATAAAGGTGGAAGCCATGGAATCCACGTTTTCGTCTCCAAGACCCCAAGTTTCATTTGCGTAGCCGTTGTGGTCGTAAAAGCTAGGCGACCTAAAGTAAGGCACCGCCTTGTGTTGTTGGTAACCAGTTGGTTGCTTGGACGTTACCATTGGAATCAGCGTGGACGAATAGTTTGCCATGTTCTGGGCGGTGTTCATCGACGGCGAAACCTTTCGGCTTCCTCCGCTACCATGCTTGGCGACGGGTCGAGAGAAAGACTTGGGTAGCAGCTTGCTTTTGAAGAACCCTTTATTCTTTTGAGTGGTGTCCATTGAAAGGGTTGTTTTTATCAAAGGAAAGTAACAAAGGTGAGGAAACAAAGATTGTTTTTGTTTTGGGTTTGGGTTGTTGTTAATGATGGATGGGGAAATTCTAGTGTATATATATAATGTTAAGAAGGATTGTGGTGTGCCTTCTAATGAAGCATCCTAAGAGACCTTAGAATTTATGCGGAATCAAACCTAAAGAAAGAGCTAAAGTGGCTTTTGCTTTCCGGACCACATAGAATCCTCGAGGCCTTTCGGTTCGTACTCTTCCAATTTCTTTTAAACAAATATTATTATTGGAGATCACGGATTTGAGTAGATTTTTTTTAACCGAACGAGCTCAACAATTAATGTTTTGTATTTTACATGCCCATTAAAAGGTAAATATTAATCACGAATTTTAGAACTATTCCATACTTAAAATGAGGATTAAACTATTGATCACTAATATACGTTTGGATTGAATATAATATTTTTATTAAATGAGGTTGATACTTTCTCTATATATTAATATATTTTTACTCACCTAACTCCGAGTAATAGTCACTGTTGTACTAATCTCAGACAAAGTAGGAAATGTAAGATATGGATAATATTCGAGGCTACCATGGGTTTTTTTTATTATATATAATTTGTTCGTTTTATGATTTAAAATTAATTATATAAATAAAATTCTCCTAATAATTATTATTTTAAAATTCAAACTTAATTACAAGAAAATTCTACTTACATTTTTTAAGGGTAAATGATTAAAATAGTTATTTTTCTTTACATTTTAATTACTTATATTATTGCGGTGTAACATTTTAGTCACTGAATTATTAATTGTTGTTAGCGGTACAATGTTAAGTTGACGCGGTACGTTAAATCATCATTTCAAATAAAAATTTTAGGTTAATTTATACAATCGGTCCCTATATTGTTTCATTTTGAGCAATTTAAATTTTTTTCTTTTATGTTCTTTTAACTTTCACTTCTTCTTTATTTTCCATTCTCTTCTGATTCTCTATCTATTTTCCTCCCTTCTCCATTTCTTTTAATGTGTAGTTTTTCTATATTTTCCATTTGTTAAAACTAGTCCCTGTACTTTTATTTTTTTTGAACAATTTAATTTTTTTCGAGTGAGGTAAGCTTGTATACTAGTTTTAACAAATGGAAATCATAGAAAAACTATGTTAAAAGAAATAAAGAAGGAAAGAAAACAAAAGGAGAAGCAGAAGAGAATGAAAAATTAAAAACAAAAGTTAAAAGAACGTAAAAAAAATTGTTCAAAATGAAAAAATATAGAGACCAATTTTAGAATGTAACTTAAAATTTCCGTTTGATATGGTGATTTAACATGCCACGTTAGCTTACCGTTACACCGTTGATGACAATTAATGGTTCAGTGACTAAAATGTTATAACACGATAACATAAGTGACTAAAACGTAACATTTCAAACATAAATAAATAAAATATAACATGAGACAAACAAAAATAACTACTTTGGTAGTTTACCCTTCTTTTAACTATTTAGATATTAGTTTGAAGCGTGTTTAAAGATATGGTCAGCTATGAACTAGGCCTGGACTGCCGTATGTTATATGCTTAATGATTTTATTCTATAGCTCTTCTTTTTTGCTCTTTCTAAAGCAAAGCGTTCATCTTCAAAGAAAATTCTGTTTAACTTCACAGAAATTCCTAAGCCTAATTTGAATGTTAACTTTTTTTTTTCTAAAAGGATAATCTTCTCTTTCATCAAAAATCAGTTTGAACATACCATCATATCTTTGTCAAGCTCGGTGGAATGGTATTCTAAGATCAGAATTTCTTTTCTTCATTTTCTTAAATAATAAAAGATTTTAGTGTCTCATAATTGATTCAGTTGGTACTGTTGTTATTGTAACAATTAAAAAAACATGGGTTCAAACACGTTTAAGTACGGTCTTTTTCTAATTTAAGGGTTGGAAAAGAATCTTAATTAGAAGTATCATCTAAAATTAGGATCAAATAAAAAAAATCAAAAATCGATTAAAACTATGGTATTTAGTTTGAATTTTTATTGTGTTCAATTTGGTTTCGGTTTAAATGTTTCTCAAACGAATTCAATTAAATTTTATTTTCAAATGATAAATTAAAAAAAAAAGGATATTTTATGCCTAAAAATATTGGCCAAAATATGAACTTAAAATTTTGTTCAAATACTCTCATATTTGCAAATGCTAAACCCAAGTCTATTTTAGGCCTACCCATATTATTTAAAAAAAATTAAAACATATATTTATATTATTTTAATTTAATATATTTTAATTTATTAAAATTTTATATATAATTATCTTAACATTTTTTCCTTTTATCTATTTTTTTAAATATTTGCATTGTAGTAGTATTATATATTACTATAGATTTACTTTTTATGTCTTAAAAATTACATAATATATAAAAATAACATAATACAAAATGTTACAAACTTAAAAAAAATGGATCGAGCCTGGATCATATTTTAAATAAGCTTAACATTTTTGCCCAAACCCTCTCAAATTTCGAGTTAGCCTTCAAGTCTAAGCAAATAGTTCGACCCATAAACAGGTTTAGTTTCATGACAAGTGCATGAAAAATGCAGAGCTTTTAGGTTTTTCCGAATCAAACTAAAAGTTTCGAGAATAATTCCTTCCGAATCAAACTAAAAGATTCAAGAATAATTACTTTGAGTGATGTACATGTATATATATTTGAGGACTATAATTTTAAGGAATGGAGAATGATAATTCCTTCGATTGTTGCACATACAATCTCGCTAGTGGATCAAAAGTTCTATGAAGTTTATGATACGGTCCTACTAGCTGGTTTCCCTTGGGGCCATATCTTCCCGACGAAGATTCTCATTTTCTAACATTTGGAGATCCTCTCCATAGGAAAAAGATGTGTTTATGCACATCTATGGGCCCTTTCTACACCAAAATTTTAAAACTTTTAGAATGCCTACTGAGGTCCTCTTCTTCATGCCTTTCTCTGTTGGGAGTATGGTGTCCTTTCTACAAATTCTTCAAGTTATCCCTTCCCCACGGCTTCCTTGATGGCGTCCTTTAAGCAAAGGCAATCAATAGTAGCATGGCCTATATCGTTATGCTATAAGCATTCTTCTGTAGATTTTTTCTTCCAAGGGTCAAATCGCATGGTTGGTGGAGCTCCCAATATTCCTCTATTCCCACTAAAAATTTCTCCTTGTGAGGTATTTACGGGGGTATAGCGGCGAAAAGAAGTGAGCAGTACTCTTTTGAGTGTTTCGGTTGATGATAGTTGCAAGGCGCTCCACCATAACTTCAACTTGTCTCCCTGTGCAAAGCAGTGGTTTGAATTTTCTTCTAAGTCGGTGTTGCATTGTTGCCCCAAGGGGAACCCAACCAATTTTCTCATATCTTTACGTGAGAACCGACTTTTGGAAGTTTACATATTATACATACAAATAATTATATTTATCTAATATAAAAATAAACCGATGTATTTATTTATTTAAATGTATACAATTGAATCCAGATTAAAATTTTATATATACATTTGAACCACAATCAAAATTTTATTTGTATAATTATACAAAATTGAACATGATAATTTATAAATAAACTTTTTGTCTCTCCACCTATAATTCACCTATTAAATATATTTTTTATAAATATATTTTTAATTTAAGTTTTTTCTTTCATCCACATTATAAGCGTGGCATCATTTACATACATATATATATATATATATATATATATATATTAAAAAGGTAAAATAAAGATTATACAAGGGAATTTGAGATTAATTAGAAACTTGAACATGAGACTATTATCACTTACGAGTGTGATGACGAGCCAACACTTGCCTTATGTTGTATTAAAAAAGATAATTTGCGTGTTCATATTATATTAAACCAATTGGATGGCGAAGGAAATAAAAAGGTAGAATATTATTTTTTAAGTTTTTAAAAATAAAAATAAATTCTTATCTCTTGAGTCAAATAATAAGGAATTCAATATATCTTAAATAAGGTATTGAGTTGGAGTCTTATGAATAAAAAAGAAACAATGCTAGAAGAGCTTTGTCTTCTTCTCAGAGTTTAATCTAGTTCTATTTTAAATTTAGTCGAAGGTTAATATGACTAAAAATACCCATGGCAACATTTTTCATCTCTTTGAAAGAATTTACTATCATGTCTTCATATGCTTTCTGCCCTGTACTGCTTATTTTTGGTGGTGGTGGTATACAAAGATTCTCTTGTTTCTTTGTTTATTTTGGATTAGGTAAAAAATGATTCATTGAAAAAAGGAGGTGTTTTTGCTGTAGATAAAACGGAGGAAAGTGCATAGGATGGAGAGGCAAAAAGGAAAGGAAAAATACGAAAACGCCGTTGCCGGGGATCGAACCCGGGTCGCCCGCGTGACAGGCGGGAATACTCACCACTATACTACAACGACTTCGATGTCATAATTTCGAAATTATATTATTTGTTATAAATTAATTTAGATTGTCAGAAAATATAAATCAAAGTTTAGATCGCCGTTGCCCGGGATCGAACCCGGTCACCCGCGTGACAGGCGGGGATACACACCACCATACTACAAAAACTTGGCCGTCCAAATTTTGAAATAAATTAATTTAGAATGTAAAAAGTTTAAATCGGAGAATAGTTGGGACAGCAGGAAAATGTTGATTTTATTGCAGATTGATTAATGTCATGCATTTGACAATGGACACATATAAGTAACTTCTGAATTTATTAGGGTGGAAGATGAATTGAGTTTGAATGAGTCTATAGGTTTAGGGTATCTATCGGGGTTTATGGTGCTTAATAATTTTAAAATTGTGTTTGTGTTTATTTATTTAAAATTATGTATATTTGTGTTAGTTGATTTAAATTAAATGAATGTGTTTACGGATAATGTTTATAAATCATAGACAAACAAAAAAACACAAATAAATTTAGGGTTAATATTTGGTATACTGACAATATACTCTTTTTTTTATTTTATTTCACAGGCAGCCTTAAAATTTTGACAAGTGTCTCCTTGTTTTATGTATTTATTTTTTTAACATTTTATTATACCCTTATAAGATATTTGTCAACCTCTTAACTCTGATTATAGGGTTTAAAAACTTCATTGGTAATATATCAAATAATTTCTTATTTATTAATATATAATAATCAAACATTAAACAAATCTTAAATGAGCTTTAAATAATTTATTAACCACATTCTAAAATAAATTTATTTATAAACATAAATAAGGTAAATAATTTTTGTTCATGTTCACTTCATTTAATAAATCAACCTTAAGAATCATCTTTTAAGAAAGTAATAAAATCATTAAAATGACATTTTTATCTTTTTTATTATTTTATATGAAATTTTTAAATAAAAAAAATTAAAAATCAGTACTTACAAAAATAAAACAAATATCTAAAGGTAAATTCCAGCATAATAATAATTTATACACGAGCACTTTGCCATTTCACTTATGATTTAATTTTCAATAACTTTTTTTATAAATTTATTTTTATGTAAAAATTTTCTTTGGTGTCATATAATCTAATTATATATAAAAGGGTAAAATAGAAATTATACAAGGGAAGTTGGTGTTAACTAAAATTCTAAACGTAAGTCGATTACTACTCTCATACTACTTTATGCAGATAATTTGTGTACTCATATTATATTAAATAAATTAGATAGTCGATTGAGTTTTAATTCGATTGGTATGGGTGTTGATGTCAATACAGGAGGACGTGAATTTGAATGCGATGAACTGCATATTACTCCTATTTACAGGTTGTGAGGAGACTATAAGTAATTAAAAAATAAATAATTGAATTGGCTGGGAAATTAAAAAGTGGAATCTTGTTTGTATGTTCTTACAATCAAAAAATAAATAAATCTTGTGAAGAGACTAAATATTGCATAATGAGATTATTCAAAAAATAAATAAAATAAATAATTGAATTCGCTAGGAAATTAAAAAGTGGAATCTTGTTTGTACGTTCTTACAATCAAAAGTTATTATAATGAACTATTTAGCCTTTCAATTTTATAAAAAAGTTATTTTGATATTTTTTTTTAAATTTTTTACTTTTTTTTTAATTCTTAAATTTGTGTTTTTTTTATCAAATCACCTAAAAATTAGATGAAAAAATTAATGTTTTTTAACTTTACTAATGACATACAAGTAGATTGTCACATGAATGATACATCAACATTTAATTAATTTTTTTAAATTAAAAAATTTAAAAAATTTAAAAAATTTTAAAAATTTTAAAAAAATTATTAAAAATATAAGAAAAATACCTTTTAGTATTTTTAAAATTTCAAAAAATTTATTAAATATTGACATGTCATCAAAGTTAACTTTTCTATCCATTTTGAGGTGATTTGATAAAAATTACAAGTTTAAGGGCTAAGACGAAAAATTAAATAAAGGGTTAAAATGATCTCTTTTTTTTTAAATTTTATAAAATTGTAGGGTAAAAAAATGTCATTATGCAAAATCAAAATGAAGCATTAACTATCGAGTTGAATGATAAAAAGTTTGATCTCACCCACGTGACAGGCGGGAATACTTACCACTATATCTTTAATGTTAGTACTGCAAAATTTTATTCTTAACAGAAGATCAGTTTAAATAAGGCTCCGACCAGCAGTTTTCGAGTAAATGGATCTCTATTTATATTTGTTTGCTTATTTTAAATTTGTTCATATTCGATTTATGTTTGTTAATAATTTCAAATTTACGTATATTTGTGTGTATTGATTTAAATTAAATGAACATGTTCCCGAATAATATTTATGAAAAAGAAGCAAAAAACAATAAATAAACATATATCTTAATTTTCAAATATAAATATAAATAATATAAGCACACAAACAATAAAAAAATATTAATAAATAATAATAAAATAAGCAAATCTCAAAATGAACATAAACAAGCTTGTTCATAAACATAAATGAATTAAACAATCTTTGTTCATGAACCTTAAAATTTTATTCATGAAAAAAACTGAAGAAAATAAATCTTAACCAAAAGAATCCATTCCTCCCAAGTAATAATGATAATAACAAACAAAAGCCATCCTATAGATCAAACTGATATCAACATTGCAATGGATGCATTAGATCAGAGGTCTCACAAATGGAAAAGAAAGGTTGATTTAATGCGGATTACGACCGTATAAGTTTACAGCTTGACCTAAATGATAGTATATCAAAATTGTTTAAATAATTTTTTATATGAATGAAGAGTCTACACTAAAAACAAACTACTAAAGTTGGGATGAATTATAAATACCATGTTACAACCAGCAGCAGCAGCCATGCTTGACCTCTTTAAAATTATACAAGCATTACTTAACCTTCAAGCTTCTAATACGGTGTGGAAAGACTACAGATTCCCGTTGGCGGTTGTATCAATGAAAATTGCATTGTTGCAAGAGAGGGTGAGAGTAATCGACGTATTTCTCCCACAGTGGCTTGTATTTCTCTATCCCGATTTTCAACCACGGCTTTGAATTTCCATTGAAGTGTAGAACAGCTCCTTTCTCTATTAACTGGGGATCGACATTTGTATAGCCTAGCCCCAGTACATGCCATGAGGGATCCAATGCCTCTGTTAATCCATAGAATGTCAGCAGTCCAGGTGGCAGTGTCCCAAGTTTCCACAATGTCCGGTCCACATTCCGTTCTTGCCAATAGTGATAGATGCCAGTCACATTCCTCTTCCTCCACTCGACTAAATCGAAAACATTCATCCCAAATGCCCACCCACATGCATCAGGGTCAAAATGTGCTCTTATAAGAGGGTGAGAGTAATTTAGGTACTTGTGATATCGGTGAAATGTCTCCATGCATGTCTCAACCGCTCCATTAACATTTCCATTCAAATCAATGGAGAATAGACCAGACAGATCCTTCTGAACCACGATGTCATCATCGAGAAATACCACCTTCTTTAGTGCAGGATAAACTTCAGGGATATAAAACCTCAAATGATTAAGCATCGACAGGTACTTGGGATTTCTGAACTTGATTGGGGTCCGGCCATCATCATTATGGCCAGAAAAATAGTAACTCTGAGTCTCGGAATCTTGCAACTGCTTAAGAACCGGAACATAAGAAGCATTCAACCACTTGAAGTCCTCAAACTTCTGAACCTCAACAGTCACTCCCCGAAAACTGTTCACAGTGAACCAGGCCTTCATCGCAGCATAGTTTATTTCATCAGTTACAAGATGAAAGACAATCTTATCTGGATTTTTGGAATTTAAAGCTGTCGAGTTAACCACGACGGAACTTGCAAGGATGTTATCAGAGAAGATACAGAAATGATACATACTGTTGTCTTTAAGTTTCGCATCCATTTGCTTTCTTTCCCTGTGTTTCTTCTGTAAATTAGGGTTTCCAAGCCATTCAGTTGTCAACCTAACACCGAGACAATATAGACTTTTGGGGACTTCTTCGGCAGCTATTTGTCCATACTTTGAACTTTTCTCATTCGCTGAACTCATCTGTTCTTCAAGCGTTTGGATTTTAGCTCTCAATCTCATGAGCATTGTAGCACTGTCATAATGGAGCTGCTGAGCTTGGTAGAGCAAAAGTGCCATATCACGAATTGCGGTCTCTGATTCTCCAACTGTCAATGGAGTTCGCCTAGTTGCAGCATTTGACAGAAGAGCCTGTGAGTTACGGATTTGAGCACTTAGCTCCCAAGCAAATTGGAGATTGTTGCTTTCTTTTGCTATCACAACAAAAGCCTTTGCAAGAGAAATTTGATCAGTAAGTTGTCTGGTGACAGAGTTGGAGCTCAACATTTCATCAGTGACGGTTACACCTTCCATAATTCTGTCACGCCGATAAGGTTTCTGCAAATATGCAACACAAACACATAATTTGAGAATTTAACATAGATAAAAGTTTTACTCATAATAAGCCAGACTATGAATGGAAGTAGTAGTGCCACTAGAGAACAGAAGCATCCTAACAATCTTATCTAGTCCTATGATTTGAGACAATAAATGTCCGTTCAGAATGTTAGACAAAGTACTCCAACCATTCCGTGGTTTAAAAACCATTTTCTTAATTTCTTCTGGTAAGTTTTAAGTATCAACACAACATGTGCAGAAAAGAAAAGAACAGATACCATTAAACAAGTAGAGCTTATATTACTAGGTGGCGACAACAAGAAGAAGAGAGAGAACAAACAAATGATTTTGATGTTTTCCACTAAAAAATCAAAGGAATTACCAAATGCAATGCAAAGCTGAGATCCCTTGAAACATCGGTTTACAACAGTAGACAAAAGTGCAAGAGCACGTTGGAAACTAGGTGCTTATGGTACAATCCATCTATGATTCAGAATTTATCAGCTGAAATTGAGTTTAACGATAGCAGATAAATGAAACATGGTTTATAGGACCATCACTTGGAAGGGATTTGGTAAGAGCATAAATATTATTATATATAAAAAAATTTAGCATCATTATGCAACTTGGCATATCCAGCATTAAACTATCTCATCTCGAATGGCCTATCCTCAAAAACATTGTCATTGCATGATAAGCGGTAACAACTTACTTTTCTAAGGGATCAAAACTACCTTTAAATTGTTGCTTTAAATCAACATGGATTCCAGAGTTCTACTTTCATAAAAAACCATACTTCTTGAAAGTAAATACATTCCGAGGCTCGTGAGCATTTCCTCTTTACTTCTATATCCTGATGGCCTATACCACAAAGCAAATAGTACCATGACAGAAAGCACAGCATTGCTTTTGGTTATCCAACTTTTCTCTTTCTCTAATTAAAGATCAATCATTCCCCTAAAAGTAATGATGTACAGTTCTTAAACTCCTCTTACTATCCTATGGCTTCAAAAGATACATAAAGCCATTAATGTTCACTGGGGCTAAAGAGTAATACTTTTTTGCTACAGAAGTATGATCTTAATATGCTGACTTAGCTGCTATAGAAATGATTTACTGCATATGATTAACATGTATGAAACAAGCCATACATCACCACAGAGATGAGGTGATCAAAATCTCCAAGCTATTGTTGAAAAGAAAATGATACCTGACCATTATATGACTCCCTTTGTTTAAAACACTCATTCACTGCTCAAGGCATATTTCCTAGAACAAATAAGCATATATCACCACATCATAAGATCAACCCTACAATACATATCAACTTCTTTTGAGTCTGAAGTTGTCTTCCAACTTCCTTACAGGCTCGATTACTCGGTCCTTACAGAGGGACCAAAGTTGCAGCAAACTCTCTTCGGTTCAGGTTTGTACTTCCTAAAGTTTGTCTTAAAACAGTTCAAAATGATCTGTTATAGCAAATAAATGACAATTGGCATGCCAAACAAACCCCTTTTTTTTCTTTTTTTCCTTTTTGGCTAGAACTAACAGCAGCATAATCAAAACCATTTTAGATATCAAAGAAAACGACATTTTAGCTAAACAAAATCCCAAACAAAGAACAAACTAATAACACAACTCTTTCAGACAAAAAATGTCCCAACAAAACAGTTAGAACTATAAATCAAACAGTTAGTATATAAATCTCTGAAAGTTGAGACATACCCCAGATCTTAGAGCAAACAAAAAAAACAGATCAAGCAAATTCATTTCCTAAATTCACCTCAATCAATTAATTTAGCCATAACCCAAAGTAGAAACATGTTCAAATATGTCCAGAAATTACAACAACAAAAAAACAGATGAGAAATTTTCGATCTTGGTAACTAGTGAAAAAAAAAGGAAAGAAAGAAAAAAGAAAGGGTAGATTTACCCTAGAAATAGTGGGTTTTGATTCAATCTGACCCTCTCTGCTCAAAACCACGATGAGAACCAAAACCAAAATTCCGCACACTGTCCACCACACCACATTGGGAAACCTCTTCCTCACTGGTCTCCTAAAATCTAGTCCTCTCCGCCTCATCTTTCAAAACCTCCACAGCTCCCGTATGGTTCTCCTGGGACAATTAACACTAGTTCCCCTACAAATTAACTTTAGATCTAACTAAGGTTAAGGGATCGTATTAACTAAAAGAACATAACAAATCAAAATAGGAAATGAAAGGGAAAGAGCTGTGGGTTTTTCCTTTTACGTGGATTTAAGTGAAGCGAAGAGTTTCCTTTTTGTTGTTGTTGGGCAGTGAAGGATGGGATCGTATTTAGCAATTGGTGGTGGTGTTGTTGATGTTAAAAGACTGTTTTTTTGTGTTGTGTCGTGTAATAAAGTGAATGCCGTTGCTAAATTTGGGTATTATTGCTCACGATCTGATTATTTGATTGTTTTACATACATTTCTTAAGAGTGTTTATATTTCACTCAAATTGATAGACTTGCACTAAATGCATAAAAAAGGATGATTATTTCTATGGTTATTAATTAAGAAACTATGGATTTTTTTAACAAAAAATATAAATAAAAGTTTAAAAATATATATGGTTATATGTTTTTTTTTAAATGAATAGTGATAAGTTGTTATTATCGCTTTTAATAATCATAAAAAATTTATCTATAATGAGAAATGGTTCTTTCGGTGCGTTGAAAATCATAAGAGGTATTTGGTCAAAAGAGAAGAGAAAATTGATAAATAGGATAATTGTCTTGTGCTTTTTATTATCTTCATAAAGATATTTAAAGGAATGTTCATAGGTTATATGTCTTTCAGTGAAAGAGATGAACTTGACCGAGAGAAGAGAAGAAGTCAATAGTTAGAATAATTGTTTTGTTCTCTTTATCGTCTTCATAATGACATTTAAAATGAAAGTTCATTAGCTATATATATCTTCCCGTGGAAGAGATGAAGTTGGCCGAGAGAAGAAAAGAAATTGATAATTAGGATAATTGTTTTGTTGTCTATGTTCATAGGATGATGAAATAAAAAAAAACTTAAAAAGAGGTGTCATTCAAAAACATAAAGGACATGGGTGGCTTCCAAAATCCAAATGAAATAAAACTAGTGGTCAGGCAATGTTGAATTAGGGAACAAGCCAGGGCCCATCCCTCAATAATGCTTTGCAATCATTCAATGATGATATGCATATCAGCTATTCTCTCATGTTTATCAACAGTTTATTATCACCTATATGGATAATTATTATTCAATTATCAGGAGAATAAGTAAAATACAAGCTAATTTAAAAACAATATTAAAAGTTTCTCTCCACTGATTGAGTCTTAACTCGATTGGCGTGGACAATATTACTAATACAAGAGGATTCGAACGTAAGTTCGAATTCGCTGAAATGCATTATCCTTCTACTTTTGGATTCGTCTCCAAAAATTTCTTTTGATACAACATTTTAACAAAAAAAATGGAAATAATAGTATAGAATCAAACCCCCTATATTTTAATCTTCTTAAAAACTCTACAACTCCTCAAATAGGCCCTAAGCAATTGCTTTTGTCCTGTGAAAACCAACCCCATTAAAGATCTCCTAGAATGGTCTCTGTAAACCTCCTACATTGAACCGAGTATGTATATATGCAGCATTACTAATAACAGGGATGTGAGCACACTTGCCACCAAGAGCACACCTAACACATTCCAACAACACGAAGATGTAGCCGATTCCAAAGCCGGCCCAAAAGTGCATCATGAAATGGCCGTTAAAGTGTGTGAGCGGGAGAAAGGTGCCCGTATACCATATTAACTTGAAAGCGGTTTCCAGTAACATGCCCATCATGAGATGGATCCTAATGTAGCGAGACAAAGCTTTGTTCTTCACAATTCCAGCATATCCAAAGTAGCAATATATCCTTGAGAACCATGGAGGTAATCTGTTTATGGCTCCCGGGACGAAATAAATCAAGTTTTCGAACATTTCGTAATGTTCTAGGAAGGGATGAAGAAAATATCCGGTACCGGAAATCTGCAAAGCTATTAGATATGGAACACAGGCTAAAGTCCTCAGCCACCATTCAGGCTTCTCGGTTATTACAGGGTAGCAAAACTTGGATATGTCATCCTTATATGCTCTTGGTAAAGAGAGAGATCTCGACCGTATAGGTAAAACATTCGTTTTACACCGTGCGCCTGCGAACGGATTATGAACTATCAAAATATACATAATTTAGAGTATAAGTCTTACATTCTAAGGCAATACAAATTAGAGTACCTGTAGAAGACAAGAAACCCTGTGAACCACTGTTGCTTGACAACAGAGGAGTGGCCTGCAAACTTGGGCTTAATGCAACAACCGAGGACTTATTTCTCGGGTTGTGTCGTTTTAAAATAGGATCTTTAGACCTGGTGAGTACAAACATGTTATCAAGCAGGACCAGAAGCATACAAGAAACAAGCATGTAGGAATGTCCTGAGCAATTAAATAACCAAAGGATTTCCAACAAATTTAGCAGTCAATTCCCATTAACAAGAATATAGCAAACTAAAAGTTTCACATTTAACTATGGAACATATTCATTCAAATGCCTAAATCACAATAATGAAGAGATAAAAAGAGCCAAGAAGAAACAAAAGGCATAACCTAAGATGGACGAAAACCCTAAAAAAAACATACACTCCGTCTTGTCTAAAAATCACCAAAATTTTTAATCAACTTAAAATTCAGAAACTTCACAGAATCACAGCCCATTGATTGAAAAAAGACCCAGTAAATTAAATTTGAATGAAGATGAAAAAGAGTTTACCAAAGAGCGGGGACAGGGGCGAGTTTGGGGTAGCTTGGGGCAGAGAGAGTAGCTGTTGGAGGAGCCATTTTTTGGACTTGATGCAAAGAAAAAAAAGAGAAGTTACTTTGCACGCAAGAAACTTGTGATATTTATAGTTAGGGCCTTGTAGTTGCCCAAGTTTCAGAGCCCTGTCGTTGCTGCTGAGTGAGAAAAAGATGACCGGTTTCTGTTTGTTCTAGAATATGCATCTGTTATTGACTTTCCTTTTTACGTGAGTCTGTTTTTAAATACATCTCATCAATATTTTTAGGGATTGGTGAAGTTCTTTTTCGCTCTCTCCTTCCGGACAATAATTCTTGCGTTTTTATAAAGTATGGTTTTTTAATTTGATAGTGAATGCACGTTCTCTTTTTATAAAAAACAAATCACATGTCAATATTTAATTAATTTTTAAAAAATTAATTAAATGTTGGCATGCTATCACTTGATAATCTATGTGTATGTGTCACATCAACAAAATTAACAAACATTAACTTTTCTATCTATTTTAGGATTGTTTGACAAAAAAACGTAAGTTTAATGACTAAAAGAGACAAAAAAATAAATAAATGACTAAAATAATTTTTTTTTTGTAAAGTTGCAGGGCCAAAAAAATCATCATGCCAATTTAAACATACTTTGATTGAAATAGTGATACGGATAGTGCAGAATAGGATCGTAAATTTGTCCAAGTCGCAGATTTGACATAAGGCTCTATATGATCAAAAAATAAATAGATTTTGACACAACCTGAAACGTTAATAAATTCAAGTCAAAACCAAGAATTTACAAAATAAAGGAAGCAACTAAAATAGATAATTAAATAAATCAAATAATCGAATAATTAAACAAGAAGAAAATAGTAAGAAAATAAAGAAGATAGATAAAAAAATATATGAATGTGACATGTACAAGTCCTAAAGAGTCTTCGAAACAAAAAGAATTCACAACTCCCTTCGAAAGCTCTAATTTATCCTCTAAAAAATGAAACTTGGCAAGAAAATGTTTGAAAATGATCCCATAATCTGAAAAGATTGTTAAAACTCTTTCAAAAGAAAACTCAAAAGAGAATTTTATTAACTCAAAGTGAAAAATGAATGAATTAATTTTGTATAATGAAAAGGGCTAAAACGAAAACTCAAAGAGAATTTTATTAACAAAAATGAATGAATTGATTCTATATAATGAATATGCATTTATATAGGCAAATATAATATTGGACTAGTATATAAAAAAATTAAGCCTAAATTCGAATTCAATATGATTTAAACTTATTAAAAAGCTTAAAACTCGTAATTTTTGTAATAGTCTCATCTAGAAATTTTGCATGCGCAATCTTTACTAAAATAATCATAACTTAAGCTCCCGAACTTGAAATCGAGTGATTCAAAATGCACTTCAAAGCTAAGAGATAACTTTTCAAATGTTATGCAGACATCTAAACTCATAAATGTCTGGATCTCATCCAAAAATCCGTCGCAAGTTGATTAATCTTTTTAGCTTGAAAATTGTCAGCTTTGTTAAATTGACTTTAATAAATTTCACACATTCTGTGCATGTATCATTCCCCCTTCCCTTAAAAAGATTTATCCTCACATATTGTACTTGATCGAATATTGTTTTGATTTTCTAGACTTCTGACCTTGTTATTGAGTCTTGAGGTAGTGTAAACTCATTATATTTATAAGCCTGAAATTGGACTTTGAGACTCGTATCAATTAATTAAGGGTGATATCGGTTTGGTTAAATTAGTTTTTTAAGATTTTTAAATTGTCCATCATAATTCAATTCAGCTCGGTTCGATTCTCAATTTTTTCATGTTAATTTTTGTTTTAACTTTTTAGACTTATTTTGATAAAAATAAATTTTTTGACTTTTCAATATTTTTTGTCAAAATTTCAACGTCATTTCCATAAAAATTTCTAAAAAACAATAATTTTTCAAAAATTTAAAAATTATTTTCACTATTTTAAATGCAAAATATTTTTTATATCATAAAAATAAACTTTATTATATATTAGATAAAAAAAATTCATCAACCACGTTAATTTTTAATGGTGTGAATGAATAAAATTTTTAATTAAATGACCAATTTACTTTTTAATTTAACATACAATAAATAATTTGTTCACTTTTTAAGTAAAAAATAAATTACAATCCATTTCTTAATACAAAAACTTCCATAATACTTAACATTTACCATACATTTTATCATAATTCAGAAAAGGTAACCTACACATGGATATGTAACCCACAATCATTGAAGGTGCCATATTTGATTTTAGCATCGCAACTAAAATGTAAAATTTAAAAAAAAAAATGAAAATTAGAGTGAGAGATGATTAATCAACTTTTCACCACTTAAAAATTTAAGTGTTGTAAAATATATATTTAAACTGGTGATTTTTTTAATTAAATTTTGATCATTAATTTTTAAAAAAAATCAAAATAATTTAAATTTAAATGAAAATGTTAACTTAAAATATTATTTTTTAGTAGTGTTGCAAGGTAACATGTGTGATAATTTATATGTACTTTATACAAACATAGTACTATATAATAGTTCAAAAAATATAACATTTTTTGTCTTATGTCATATTAATAAATAAATTAAATTTTATAAAAATATTCTAAATTTTAAAAAAATCCATAATCAGCTCAAAGACAGTAGAATGAAATACACATAGATTACCATATTGAATGCTTTAATTAGTATTTTTGTTATAAAAATAGTAATTCGACCTTTTTAAAATATTAATGGTCAAATTTCACTCTTTTAAAAAGATTGAAAATAGACTTATTCATGAGTCGAAAAGTGAGAAGATTTAAGCAAATATATTAGGCTCGAAAAGTGAGCTTGAAAAAAAATTAAGCCCATTTAAAATATAGGTTGGGCTTGATTTTTTTTTTTTTGAGTTTGTAATGTTTTATATTATATAATTTATAACACTACTAGAATATAAACATTATAAAATACGTTAAGATGACTACATATAAAATTTTAATAAATAAATAATATTAAATTAAAAAATAATAAAAACATATTTTAAATTTTTAAAAATAATATGAGTGAGACCTAAAATGGGCTTGCACAAAATTGTAACTCCATATTTTGACTTAAGCTGAATGTAGACAAGTATAAAATGTATTAATATCATACTTAAACCCAACCCAACCTATGAACACTTTTAGTTGATGCAGCTAAAAAAATAATTAAATTGATAAAAAAATATAAATATTAAGGATTAAATTTATTATTATGCATTTTAATTTTTGTAAAAGTATATGTAAGTAAGAAAAATGAGTAAAATAATAATTTTATAACATAAACTTAATTAAATGATATGATATTAATTTAAATTATAAATCATAATTTAAAATTTAAAATGTCACATATTCTAATTTAATAGAAATATATCTCTAAAAATAAAACAATAGTTATTTTTCTAATGAAATGAATTAATTAATTTCAAAATAAATGATAAGTTTTGTAGTATTTTTAAAGTGTTTTTTAAAAGTCATATATAAAAAAACTTAAAAAGTAAGTAAAATACTCTTAAGAACTGTACAACTCCTCAAATAAACCTTAAGCAATTGCTTTTGTCCTTTGAAAACCAACCCCATTAAAGAGCCCCTAGAATGGTCTGTGGAAACCAGGGATTTAAATTGCGGTCGCGGTCGCGTTTTCGGTCGCGTCGCGTTTGTCGCGGTCGCGGACATAACGGACGCTATTGCGGTCACTGCGGGTATCGCGGTCGTGAATTTTACATTACTTATTGTGTATTGCGGGTATAGCGGGTTTCGGCAGTAACGGTTTCGGACGGTGCCGTTACCGCTATATAACGGCCGCTATTTCGGTAACGGACCGCTATTTAAATCCCTGCTGGAAACCTCCTACATTGAACACAGTATGTATATATGCAGCATCACTAATAAAAGGGATGTGGGCATACCTGCCACCAAGAGCACACCTAACACATTCAAACAACACGAGGATATAGCCGAATCCGATGCCGGCCCAATAGTGCATCCCGAAACAGCCATTATAGTGTATGAGCGGGAGAAAGTTGCTCGTATACCATATTAACTGCAAAGCGGTTTCCAGTAACATGCCCATCATGAGATGGAACCTAATGTAATGAGGCCAATCTTTGTTCTTCACAATTCCAATATATCCAAAGTAGCAATATATCATTGAGAACCATGGAGGTAATCTCTTTATGGCTCCCGGGACGAAATAAATCAAGTTTTCGAACATTTCGTAATGTTCTAGGAAGGGATGAAGAAAATAACCGGCATCGGAAATCTGCAAAGCTAATAGATATGGAACACAGGCTAAAGTCCTCAACCACCATTCAGGCTTCTCGGTTATTACAGGGTAGCGAAATTTGAATACGTCATCCTTATATGCTCTTGGTAAAGAGAGAGATCTCGACCGTAGAGGTAAAACATTCGTTGTACGCCACAAGTCATCGTCATCTTCGCCTAAAAATGGTGATGATAAGGCCGAAAGTGCCTTACACCGTGCGCCTGCGAACGGATTATGAACTATCAAAGCATACATAATTTAGAGTATAAATCATATATTCTAAGGGAATACAAATTAGAGTACCTGTAGAAGACAAGAAACCCTGTGAACCACTGTTGCTTGACAACATAGGATTGGCCCGCAAACTTGAGCTTAATGTAACAACCGAGGACTTATATCTCGGTTTGTGTCGGTTTAAAATAAAAACTTTAGACCTGGTGAGTACAAACATGTTATCAAGCAGGATCAGAAGCATACAAGAAACAAGCATGTATGAATGTCCTGACCAATTAAATAAACAAAGGGTTTTCCAATAAATTTAGCGGTCAATTCCCATTAGCAAGAGCACACAAGAATATAGCAAACTAAAAGTCTCACATTTAACTAAGAAATATATTCATTCAAATACCTAAATCACAAAAAGGAAGAGATAAAAAGAGCCAAAAAGAAACAAAAGGCATAACTCAAGATGGACGAAAACCCTAAAAAGGCTAAACCCAAACCAAACATATATATCATCTTGTCTAAAAATCACCAAAATATTTTATCAACTTAAAAATCAGAAGTTTTACAGAATAACAGCCCATTGATTAAAAAAAGACCCAGTAAATTAAATTTGAATGAAAATGAAAAAGAGTTTACCGAAGAACGGCGACAGTGGCGAGTTTGGGGTAGCTTGGGGCAGTGACAGTAGCTGTTGGAGGAGCCATTTTTTAGAGTATCTAGGTAGAGCGACTTAATGCAAAGAGAAAAAGGGAATGTTACTTTGCACGTACGGAACTTATGATATTTATAGTTAGGGCCTTGTAGTTGCCCAAGTTTCAGGGCCCTGTCGTTGATGCCGAGAGAGAGAAAGACGACCATTTTCTAGGTTGTTCTTGAATCTGTATCTGTTACCGAGTTTCATAGAACAATGAAGAAACTAAGACCTAAGGCCCAATTTGATTACTTTTTAGAAAGAAAAAAAAAACACATGTTTCTTTTGTTCTTTTACCCTTGTTTGTGGCGAAAGAAATGTAAATTAAGTTTCCTTTTTATCTTTCCTTTTATATAAGTTTGCCGTCAGTCTGTTTTTCAATTTATCAGTTAAATTTAAATATCAATATTTTCAAGGATTGATGAGGTTATTTTTCGGTCTCTACTTCTTGACAACAATTCTTTGGTATTTATAATGCATGGTCTTTATTTATAATGTATGGTCTTTTATATGATATGTTAGGGAATAATTAGGTGTCATGCATACGACACGTTTCCCTTTTAGGCTTGACACGTACCCTTTGACATGTCTATTTAGTGGGAAGGTATCACCATAGAGAACTAGCACTACTCGCACGTCCTTCGCATTCCACCTCCACCCTGTGAGGTGGTGAGGCATGATAGGATCAACTTGCACATGGACCACCTCACGAGATATCGATGGTGTGTAGAGTGTTCACACGTGATCTCCCTTGTACTTACTTGTCGAGGTGGTGAGCCGATCACCTCGTAAGATATAAGTGGTGTGTGTGGTGTGCTCACACGTGATCTCCTTCCACCTCGCGAGGAAGGTCATAAGCATTCCACCTCATGAGGTGGGTCGGGCTCCATGGTCATAAGAATGGGTTGGATTTTGAGTTGTGAAATATTTTATAACAATTTGTCCCCCACTTTGTCGAAGAAGAGTTATAAAGTGACCCTTCTGAGTCAGACTTGCGTAAATCGTGTAGCTGGGGGCTTTTATATGCACATTTTAACTGAAAACTTATTCAGTAAGGTTTGTTGCATGACAGCGAGGTACATAAATAATAAGGTTATTGGGGAATTAATTTTAAGGAAATAAATTTGAATAATTTTATTTCCTTTAAAAAAAGAATTTTGCACAAACCCTAGATTATCTCGCTAAAATTTTGTTTCCATTCTTCATCTTCTTATTATTTTATTTTTTGACTACCTCCTTTATCTCGGTTTCCCATTTTTCTTATTTTTCGGTTTCAGTATACTCTAACTTAGAGATTTCACAACCTTTTGGTGGAAAAAAATCATCGGTTTATAGGTAAGTCGTTCGACTGCTCTTTTTTTGCTTTGAATTTGTTTACTTACTATGGCTAGGGTTAGGATGGGTTGGGGTGGGGTGGCAAGGGTGGTGGTTATTGTAGTTGAGGTCATGGGTCTGGGGTTGAGAGTGAAGGTGGTGGCCGAAAGAAGAGTCGTGAGGCTTATGTACCTATAGAGGGCAACGTATATCGGTGTACAACAAAAAAGAAAGAGATGGTTCAGTATCTTGCTGTTTGGGGGATCAAGTTGTCGAACTTTACTTTTGATTTCGATATTGTCGAGGGTGAAAAAGGCTGAGTGATACTAAAGAGGGCTTTATGTTGCCTTTACATCTAAAAGATGCATGTTTCCATTTTCTTCTTCATCTTTTTTTTTGTACTGTCTTTCAAGAGTATAGAATCACAGTGGGACAAGCTCTAACTTTTCTTAGTGGATATTGGTCGCATACTTCATTAATTGTTGTCTTAGGGATATGTTAAAAAGATGAAGTTGAAATGAATAACTGTTAATTCACTCAAGTAAAAGAGAAGTAAATATATACAAAATAGTGTAACAAACCCTATTGTTAATTACACGTTATTAACTAACTTCTAACTCACTGTACACAAATACCAATATAACAGTATTATACTCTCAACACGCCCCCTCAAGTTGGAGGATGAAAAATATCTTTCATTCCCAAGTTGGACACTAAATATTTGTGCTGAGGAATGCTTAATTCTTTAGTGAGTAAATCTGACATTTGCTCATTTGTTGAAATGTGCTTCGTTTCCACCTCCTCCTTTTGAATTTTCTCTCGAACAAAGTGACAATCGATTTCTATGTGCTTTGTTCTTTTATGAAAGACTGGATTTGAAGCAATTTGAATGGCAGCTTGATTATCACAGTGTAACAACATAGGACTTGAAATTTGAACTCCCAACTCAGTTAATAAACCTTTCAACCAAATCAATTCTGCTACTGTAGTGGCCATGCTTCTGTATTCTGCTTCTGCAGATGATTTGGACACTGTATTCTGTTTCTTGGATTTCCAGGAAACCAAGGAATTTCCTAGCTTAATGCAATATCTTGTGACTGGTTTTCTAGTCATGTTGCACGAAGCCCAATCAGAGTCACAATATGCTTGAATATCAGTCATACATTCAGCTGAAAGAAAAATACATTGACCAGGATTTTTCTTAATGTATCTCACAATACGCAAAGCAACTTCATAATGGTTCTTTTTTGGCTTTTGCATAAACTGACTAAGGTGCTGTACTCCAAAGGCAATATTTGGTCTACTGTTGGTGAGATATAAGAGTCTCCCTATTAATCTTTGGTATACACTTGCATCTTCTAATTCTTCATCTGCATCGTGTATGTCTAGTGCTGTATCATACTCCAAACTTGTCATCTTTAAATTCTGCTCCAAGGGTGTATTTGCAGGTTTTGCATTTGTCAAACTAAGATCATCAATGAGTTCAAGGGCATATTTTCTCTGATTCATGATGATGCCTTCTTTTGATCTTACAATCTCAATGCCAAGAAAGTACTTGAGAGTACCCAAGTTCTTCATTTTAAAATTCTGATGAAGAGTTGCCTGCAAGTCTTCAATTAAGGATTTATCATTCCCAGTGATCAAGAGATCATCAACATAGATGAGCATGATTACAATCTTGTTGCCAAACGATTTGATGAACATAGAGTAATCATGCTTACTTTGAACATAACCATTGTTGATGGGAGCCTTATTGAGTTTCAAATTCCATTGTCTTGAAGCCTGTTTTAACCCATAAAGAGATTTGAGCAGTCTACATACATGAGTGCCCCCTGGAGTGCCAAAACCCTGAAGTAAGTGTATGTAAACTTCTTCATGAAGGTTACCTTGAAGAAAGGCATTGTAAACATCCATTTGAATGAGAGGCTAGTCAAATAGAGCAGCAAGGGCAACAATAACTTTGACTATAACCTGTTTGACAACCGGTGAAAAAGTGTCCTGAAAGTCAATACCTTCTTTTTGAATATAGCCTTTAGCTACTAACCTGGCCTTATAACGTTCAATAGAGCCATCTGAATGGTACTTGATGCGAAAAACTCATTTGCAGCCAATGGAACGTTTTCCTAGCGGGAGTGGAACAACCTCCCAAGTGGAGTTTGCTTCTAAAGCTTGAATTTCCTGTTGCATTGCAGCTTTTTAACAATCATGCTTAATTGCCTCTTGGTAGGTGCAAGGTTCAGATATATGAGAAATGGAAGCAATAAAGCATTGAGTTTGTAAGGGTAAATGATGATAGGTGATAAAATTAGAGGTAGAGTACTGACCTTGTGCAGCAGTAGAAGATGATGAAGAAAGGGATGAATTGGGACAAATGTAATCCTACATCCAGGCAGGTTGTTTGGTGGTTCTAGTGCTTTTTCGAGAAGGATTGGAGGGTAGATGAGATGGTGGTGGTGTAATACCCCAAAAATTTCTACAGTAAGGGAAGTAAGATAATATCTCTGATATAGTAAAATAAGGAAATAATGTGCTAAAAAGGGTAATTTTGAGTTATCGCAATATTGGGAAGTATATTATGACATATTAATTCAAGAAAGGATTAAATCGCAAAAGTGAAAAAAAATTTGTTACACAAGAGTAAATACTCAAAAGTTGAGGGGTTAAAGTGTAAATATGAAAAATTTGAAGGACCAATAGTGTAAATATTTTAAGGGTGGAATAATCTAGAAACTAAGGAAAATGGATGGATTGAGACCAAATTGAATAGATGAAGAATTATGAGGGACTAAATTATAATTTTACCAAATTAAGTGATGACTCAATGATGGAATTTTAAAAGATCTAAAGGGCAAAATGGTCAATTAGAAGAAAGAGAAATTTAGAAAATAATGATGATGTTGGAGATATTTTAGAATAAATAAATAAATAATATTAATTTATTAATATTTTAATTGGATTTTTAAATGACATTTTATTATTTTGTTATTATTGTTATTATTAATATTATTGTTATTATATTATGAAATAAATTAAAATATGACAAATGGATGGTAATGATAAAACACATGTGTAATAATATGTAAATGTACAAATGTAATATTTATATTGTTTATTAAATAGATATTTATTATTATTAACTATATATATATATAAGATATAAAAAAAAGGGGGAGAAGAAAGTTACAGAGAAGAAACAACGAAAATAAGGGAAAGAAAAGAACAAGGGGGAAATTAGAGATTTGAAGCTTGGAGCTTATTTTGGTAAGTCAATCAAGTCCTTTCTTTTTACTTTTGATATTTTAGAAACTTTAGAATAAGGTTTTGATGAAACTAAGTTGACATATTGAAAGTTTATGTGTTCTCAAGTATAGTTTATGTTGAACAAAAACATGAATTAGGAACTTAATTGAATGAATTTCAAGCTAGAATTAATAAAAGGATTAAATTGAAAAGTAAGCTATAAATTTTATGTTGTAGGGACTAAATTGAGGAAAATTCGAAATTAAGAAAATTTTCTGAAATTTTAATAGTTAAATTTGAGTTTGGGTGGAATTTGAATAGAAAAGAAGTATGAATTGAGTTAGGGAAGTAAGTGAAATTATGAAAGAGTAAATTTAGCAACAAAACAGTTTTGGACAGCAACAGTTATGTGACTTTGAAAAATCACCAAAAATTTTGGAAATTGAATTAGAGGCTGAATAATATATGAAATTAAAGCTGAATGAATCTATTTTAACATAAAAGAAACATAGTAAGCAAAAGAGTTATATATTTTGATATATTTGAATTTTAGTAAGACAGGGTCAGAATGATTTCGGAATCCCCTGTTTTGAATTTGGAAAATCATTAAAAATTGTACAAAAATAATTATGAGTTATAGTTTATATGTTTGAAATCATGAAAGAGTCTATTTTCAAGATAAACAAATGAGAATGTCATCTGAACTTTGTACAATGAGATAATTAATTTTTAGTGAAGAGAGGTCAGAACTGCTAAACAGTGAAATAGGGGAGATTTAAAGAATAAACTGTACTTATTGGCTAAGCCAAAAATTCTAAAAATTTTATGGTAAGAATATATATGAGTCTAGTTTTTGAGAAAATTAACGGATCTTAATTTGGAGCTCTGTAGCTCGAGATATAAATAATTTAATGACTCTGACTCGAATAGACAACTTTGAATTTACATATAAGTAAACAGTGAAAATATAGTTAATGTTTGTTTAAACATGTTATATACATTAAGGATGTGGAATGGAGAGGAGGAGGAAGAAAATTGGAAATATATATATATATATATGAATGAATTGTGTATAATTGGTCATATGTTCGATTATAATCGACAAATGTTGAAATAGAATTGATGTTTATATTTGTGCATTATTGGTTATGGTTTAAGTTCATGTGAGGAAATAAAGTTTCATAGCATATATGTGTGTGGAGTGTTTGGTATATGATTTGGCATGAAGAAATGTCATGAATGGTTATGGATTAACTCATGTTGGTAAGTTGATACATAGTTACAGTATTTCTGCAAAATAGCCTAGTAAGTTCGTATGAATTATATTCTGTACAATTTTGATTAAAGTGAATGTTATTTAGTGATGAATAATATATATGTATATGTGTTAGTATTGAACTGAATTTAGTAAAATAAAAAGAATGATATATGCCTATGAAGAAACAATAAGAGAATGATATATATAGGGTCTCGTAGGCCCTATTTATTATTATAATATTTTGAGGATATATTATGAAGAATTATAAAAGCATGCTAATAATTTGAAAGTTTTAATTTATAACAAAATTTTATAACTCGGTTAAATACGTTTACAAGTGTATGTGTTCTGGTAATGTCTCGTACCCTATTCCGGTGTCGAATACGGGGAAGGGGTGTTACAGGTGGTGCAGGAGGAAGAGAATAAATAGATAGGGAAGGTGGTGGTGGTGGTGTTGAAGGGGTGATAAAGAGAAAATCAGGATCATACAAGAAGCCAAATGCATTGACATCTAAGGGAAAGAGTGGTTGATCTTTGGATGGTGTTTTAAAAGGAAAAATAGACTCATGAAATATGACATCTCGGTTGACAAAAAATTTGTGTGAAATAGGATCAAACAGTATGTATCCTTTTTGCACTTGAGAATATCCCATAAAGATAAATGGTGTTGCTTTTGGAGAAAACTTGTCATGAGAATTGGTGACTGTAGCATAGCAAAGACAGCCAAAAATTTTGAGATGAGAGAGGTTTGGTGGCTTATGATGCAACATTTCAAAAGGTGTTTTCCAGCCAAGCACAGCGGAGGGCAATCTATTGATCAAGTAACAAGCAGTGAGGACACATTCTCCCCAAAATTTGACTGGTATGTGCGACTGAAATTTTAATGCTCGTGCAATATCTAAAAGGTGGTTGTGTTTACGTTCTGCCACACCATTTTGCTGTGGTGTGTGGACACAAGATGCTTGATGAATGATTCCAAGGGTGTGAAAAAAAAGAGTGCCTTCTTTAGTGAAAAATTCATGACCATTGTCACTTCGAACAACCTGAACTTTCCCAGAAAAATGTGTGTTGGCTAATGTAACGAATTGTTTAAGGTAAAGAAAGGCATCACTCTTAAGTTTTAAAAGATAAATCCATGTCATTCGAGTATGGTCATCAACAAGTGTTAAAAAATACCTATGACCAGAATGAGTGGAAATTCGATAAGGACCCCAAAGATCAACATGAATAAGAGTAAAAGGTGTGGATTTCCTTGAATTTCTTTGTGGGAAAGGTAATCGTGTTTGTTTTGCCAATGGACAGACAGTACAAGTCTGAATGTCATAGGAATGCAAAGAACCAGTATGTAAAAAAGGGATTTTATTCATCTTTGAAAAGGATGTGTGACCAAGTCTAGCATGCCACAAAGAAGAATCAACATGCTTAGAAACAGATAAAGAAGTAATATCGAAAGGTTGTACCATCTTGTTCTTTACCGATCCCCATCATCCTTCCACTGCAAAGGTCCTACAAAATACAAAAAGTAGGATAAAAAGAAACAAAACAGTTAAGATCTTTGGTGAGTTTGGAAATGGAGAGAAGATTAAAATTGAAAGAAGGTACGTAAAGAACATCTTTGAGGGTATAATAAGGTGTAAGGTTGTGAGTACCAATATGAGTGATGGTGGTTGTGTTACCAGTAGGCAATTTAACAAAAGAGTTGTTAGCACATGCAATAGGTAGAATTAAAGAATTAAAAGCACGAGTCATGTGATTAGAGGCCCTAGTATCAAGGATCTAATGAATCGGATCTGATGTATAGGATATACCTACCATGTGGGCTACAGCTTGCACAGATGATTCCTTGTTTAATAGGTTCAAGAGCTGTTGATACTATTCAGCAATGAATGTAGGAGCAGAAATGACAGATGAGGAAGAAGCAGGCAGATTAGAAGAATCAAAAGAAGTAGCAACAACATGATTGACAGTTGGTGATTTCTTTTTGGTGAACTTGAAGTTAGTAGGAAAGCCAGTGAGTCGATAACATTTTGCTCGGATATGACCCTTTTTTTTCCAAAAAGTACAAGTCAAATCAGAACGCTTCTTGGGGGCTGAAGAAGTTGATGATTGCTGACTAAAAAGAGCAGTAGGCTCAGAGATAGGTAAATTAGATGCAAGCTCACGTTGAGTTTCATCACGCATAACAAGTGAGTAAGCCTGATTAACAGTGGGTAAAGGTTGCATCAAAAGAACTTGAGATCAAACATTAGAATAAGTTTCATTTAATCCCATCAAGTACTGAAAAAGACGTTGTTGTTGAAGTTGAGCATTTCTGCGAGTAAGATCACAATTGCAGGTAGAGGAAGGAATAAGAACATCATATTCATCCCAAAGTAAGCGAAGCTTAGTGAAATAAGTGGAAACAGAAGAAGTTCCCTATATATGAGTGGAGATGGCACGATGAAGATAGTAAACACGAGAACCATCAACCTTATCATACCTTTCCTAAAGATCCTTCCAAACAATGGCAGCATTAGATGCAAAAACGATCCCAGCAGAGAGTTCTTGAGTGACAGTGTTAAGAATCCAAGAAAGGACTAGAGCATTACACCGATCCCAATGAGGCTTGAGATCTGCATCGAAGCCATCACGAGAGCATAAACCATCAATGAAACCAAGCTTATTCTTTGCAAGAAGGGCGATATGCATAGACCTGCTCCAGACACAATAATTGTCAGTACCAGTAAGCTGATGAGATACCAAAATCATCCCTGGCATGTCAGACAGATGCAAATAAAGAGGATGACTAAACAGCAGAGTGAAAGATGAAGAATTAGCCATTGAAAAAGAAACGAGCAAAAAATGAAGAAAGGGAATAATGGAAAAACTGGATCGAAGATCAGAAAAAAATCTTTAGGCTGATACCATGTTAAAAAGATGAAGTTGAAATGAATAACTGTTAATTCATTCAAGTAAAAGAGAAGTAAATATATACAAAAGAGTGTAACAAACCCTACTGCTAATTACACGTTATTAACTAACTTCTAACTAACTGTACACAAATACCAATATAACAGTATTATACTCTTAACAGGATAAGCATCCACTGCTGTCTGTTTTCCAGAGAATTGATCGATTGAAGGTTTCAAATTGGGAAAATTCATAGGGGATGACATATTTTTGTTCCCGAGAGGGATTTGAATTGATTATCCGAAATTGGTAATAAAATTTTTGGGTTAATCATTGTAAATATACAAGGGTGAAGCGAAAATTTGGAGATGACTTTGGTTTTCCTGTTAAATGGTCTTTTCCAAGTACACATATTTGTACGCAATGCCAACCCCTTGATTCCGAGCTCGTCACTACTCAATATGCGAGGCTATATAAGGGTCGTGTGCTGAAATTAGAGGATTTGCTAATTGTGTGAAACATATTTTGATATTACCTTCTGGAATTAGGTCGTAATGGTTGTCAGGCAATCGATATTAGGAACGACGCGAATCCAGATCTTATGTTGCGTGCAGAGCTCACTTGGTCCACAGTGCTTCCGATGATTTGAGGCTAATTTTGTTAGGAATAAAAATGGAGTCTGTAAATTCTTTATATTCCTATTGTAAGTAGTGACCTCATAAGCGGTCTTCCTTGTCTACCAGTGATCAGGAAGGTTCTACGAGCTCTCATGCAATGGTAAGTGATGTTGATGGTAATCTTGTTGGTGATGCAAGTATTGTTGGTGTTTGTGCTGCAGATTCAGATTCAAGAGAGTGTAGTAGCTCGCTAGAAGAACTTAGGCACATTATGGATATCGGATCTCTTATGCATAACTTGCGAGGTAGAAAAGACTTTGCTACTCTTGTTGGTGAAGGTAGCAATAAGTAAACAAATGAGAGTACAATATAGAGAAAATAATCTAAATGTACAAGTTGTATATTACCCAAAATCCCAAATATAGCTCAAAATCTCAGAGAGAAAACTGGTAAACAAAACCCTAAATCCCATAAGACACTCACAAAATGAGTATAAAATACTCTAAATAATTATCACGAAAACTCTCACCAAAACTCATATGCGACTACATATTGTCGCTCTAAAAAAATTTTGTTGATTGACATATCAAAACAGAGATACAATGACCCCTTTAAATAGGCTAAAATTAGAGTTCTAATTATACTTAAATATCCCTAGAGTAATAAGAATTCAACTGAAAAAAGACAACAAAAGTTTAACTGGGAGAAGAATACGAGGCACACCCTACAAATTGCCTCAATTTGTTGACAACATTAATTTTTATTAAGGCGTAACATGTAGTTTGCCTCCTAAGCTTGTCCAAAAGTATCTAGTTGATACCGGAACTTGTCAAAAAAGTATCTAGTTGGTTCCTGAACTTGTCAAAAAAATATTATATTTTTTAAAATTAATTTATTTTTATAAGATTTTTAATTTATGTCTATCACGTGTAATATTGAAAGGTTGCCACATGTCACTATAGGATTGACCATCAATGTCACGTCAACACAAACTATCGGTGCTAGTGTAGAGGTACTAACCTAGGTAACATAATACAAGTTCAATAACCATTATGTATATTTTATTACTTCCATCAATTATATATATCAATAATATCATACATATTTTTATGTATTATTAATTCGTTTCAAACCATATGTTTCATTATTTATTATGTGTTATTTTTAAACACACATTTGTGTTTTAAATTTGTAGTTTCCACACACATATGTGTGTGATAGGATTTCTAAGTATATGTTATGTAATATTCATCCTTCCTATCAAGTACACTTATGAACAAAAAATTATCCTTTTAATTTTCTACCCTTTCAATTTTCTTTCCACTCTATTAAGCAAAAACTTTAACAAATTTTGTTTGCTTCGAAAAAGAAATAAATGTGGGTGTTGTAATAAATTTTTTCCAATGTTTGGGATTCAATTGCTATATATTATGATAAACCTAGACAAGAGTGAAACTAAAATTTCTTTTTAGGGGGCAGAAATTAAATTGTGATTTTTACGATAGAAAAAAATGTAATTTCACCATTTTAATAGGCTATATCTTTATAATTTTTAAAGGATTAAATCAAAATTTTGTATTTTTAAGGGGGGCCAAAGTACAATTTTACCTTTACTAATTTAAAATTTTAAAGAAAATATATGAAAAAGTTTTTCATTTTAGGAGGATCGGGTCCCTGCCAGCCCCTAATTTCGCCACTGAACCCAGATCTACTCTTGGATATGTAAACAACTGTTAAAGGTGGCAGATATGATTTATCATCACAACTACTAAAGTAAAACTAAAGGTAAAAATGTAAATTTTTCTCATGAAAAATCATATCATATTTAAATAATTGTCACATTATTTTTTTACCTACATTTTATTAAAAGAACAATTTATTTTTTTGTTATTTTACTAAAAAAGGCCCATTTCCAACATTATTTTCAGAAATGGGTCATTTAAAAGATTATTTCTCAGAATGGGCCAAAAAACCCAAAACGCGCCTACTTGGAAGCATTTTAAGGGGTAAACGCAGAAAAAAAACACCTTGTCAAAGGTGCACTTTTGCCATGCCAGCAAAAAGTGCGTTGACGTGGGCGCACTTTAGCCCATATTTTTTTCTAGGGTTTTTGGGTTATTTGTATGTTATGGCTTATGGTTTACGGGTTTAGAGTTTTAGAGTTTAGGGTTAAGGTTTTTTAAAAAATAAATTAAGGTTTAGGGTTTTTAATAAATATATTAGGGTTTAGGGTTTTAAGATTTTTAAATGGTAAGTTTTGTTCTGGAAAAAATAAATTTAGGGTTTAGGGTTATGAAAAATAAATTTGGCTTGATGTGTTCTGAAAAGATTATTTTTACGAGATGAATTTTTTTTGTACAATCAATAAATGTATAGAAAAAGCTTCTAGCTGGACGCTTTTTTTGTGCAATTGATTCTGAAAAAATAATTTTAAGAAGATGGTTCTGAAAAAATATCTCGAAATTCACGGGAAATCTGATAGTTAGGGATGAAAAACGCTTCAAGCAGGATACACTGTCAGCAAAAGTACTGAAAAAGCTCCCAGTTTGACGCTTTTTTTGTACAGTTGATTCTGAAAAAATAATTTCGAAAAGATGGTTCTGAAAAAATATCTCGGGATTCATGGGAAATCTGATAGTTGGGGTTGAAAAACACTTCAAGTAGGATGCACTGTCAGCAAATGTACTGAAAAAAAGCTCCTAATTGGATGCTCTTTTCAGTAATGTTGGTATAAATGAGCCAAATTTGATTCTCTTGTTGCATAAGTTACAGCAAGAGAAATTGAAGAAGCTCAAAAGAATAGAAACTGAAGAAGTTGAGAAGTTATAAGTTGATTTATCGTATTAATATTTATACGAAACATTATATTTTTGCATAATGTTTTTTGTTTTGAATTTCTTTCGATAGATAATTTGGTTGAAAATGAGTGAACGTATTAGTGTTCTTATTTACTATGATGGTGAGGTCTATGACACCAAGAACGATATTATTTTTATATCAAAGAACACAGCGCGACTGGTTTTAACCAGAACATAGAATTAATAGAACTTTGTAAAAGAATTAGGCGTAAAATTTTCGGAACGACGCAAATGAGAGTTTCGTCTATTAAGTATTGATTTTGTGGTTCGATTGATCCCTTAATTGAAGAAGTTGAGAAGTTATAAGTTGATTTATCGTATTAATATTTATACGAAACATTATGTTTTTGCATAATGTTTTTTGTTTTGAATTTTTTTCGACAAATAATTTGGTTGAAAATAAGTGAACGCATTCGTGTTCTTATTTACTATGATGGTGAGGTCTATGACACCGAGAACGGTATTGTTTTTATATCAAAGAACACAGCGCGACTGGTTTTTAACCAGAACATAGAATTAATAGAACTTTGTAAAAGAATTAGGCGTAAAATCTTCGGAACAACGCCAATGAGAGTTTCGTCTATTAAGTATTGATTTTGTGGTTCGATTGATCCCTTAACATATGACTCATTTGATATCAAAGGTGCTTGTGGCTTGGAGGCGATGGTGCAGACTCATTTGAGTTATATGTGGAATTTTTATATCCAAATGAAGCACTTGCAACTTTAACATCTACTGTTGTTCGAGAAGAATACACGACCCCTACCCGACACTTCGTTAGTGGGAGGCAGAACATGGAAGCGTCCGTTTTTATGACAGTATGAAATACACGACCCCTGCACGACACTCTGTTAATGGATGAGACATGCATTTCGGTGGGTTGATGTTCAATGCTAGAAATACGTACTAGGGAATGACATCAACTTCTAGTGGTTGGCAATCCACATCTGATTGGGGACGTTGTGAAACGACCACGATAAGGGATAATATACTTCCTACGACGTCCACAAGCGAGGGGATTTCACACATTGCAGATGTTAGTGGGTCACATGATGAGTCTGATATGGATTCACCCCGAGAGCCAGTCCCGATGGTGTAGAAGTTGCATTATTTTCTGAACTAGAACATGTTTCAACTGAACCTGGATACGGTGAAGGGGATTCAGATGAAGAAGAAGAAGGTCCGCAATTCATGGCGTACTCGCCTCCAACCCACATGCATAATGTCGATCTATCGATAGATGATGCATTGGAGTTTCCAGATTTACCACACAGGAGGTGTGGCTACACAAGTTCGTCATTGAATTCGGGTGAATTGGAAGTTGGTAAGGAGTTTTCCAATAAGGATGGTTTTCTCAGTACATTGAAGCAATATAACATCATGAACGGGGTTAACTACCACGTGGTTAAATCCAAATACGAGAAGTTTGAGGACAATAATGTAGTGCAAGACGATACATGTTCATGAAAAATCATGACTTCGGTTAAGAAGAAGACAGGGTTGTGGGAGATAAAGAAGTTCAAAGGTCCACATACATGTATTATCGATACAATATCACTGGGTGTTTAGAGTTTTTGAATATTACTATTATTATTTAATGTTGCATTATTTAACGTACTCATGGGTTGACAGGTGTTTCACAAGATCATCCCAAGATGGATTTATATATGATAGTGGGCTTAATACTACCGATGGTGAAGGCGGATCCCAGGGCTGTTGTGTCGGTCTTAATTGCCAATATTCATAACCAATTCAAGTACATACCTTCTTACCGCAAGGCCTGGATAGTTAAGCAGAAAGCGTTGGATAAGATGTACAGTGGGTGAGACGTTTCATACAATGAGGTGTGGCACTGGTGTCAGGTGTTGGAGAAGTATGTCTCAGGTTGTGTAATAGACCTTGAAATGGTTCCTACATATTACAACAACTGCTTGTTCTGTGGATGCTAAGTTTTCAAGCGTCTGTTCTGGAGCTTTAAGCAATACAAGGACGCATTTGTGTACTGCAAGTCATTGGTACAAATTGATGATACCTTTATGTATGGTAGATATACCCATCAGCTATTGCTAGCTGTGGCACATGATGGTGATGGGAGGATCCTTCCAATTGTGTTTGTAATAACACCGGGGGAGTTAGGTGACGGTTGAGATTTCTTTCTTTCTAGGTTGAGGAGGCATGTCTGTCCCCAAGCTGATATCTGCATTATATCAGATTGGGGCGCTGGAATACTAGCCGTAATTGAGCGATAGGGAAGCCTATGAGATCACACACACCATTGGTATTGTCTAAGGCACGTTGCGCCTAATTACTACGAGAAATATCGGTCTACCACTGAACGACGACAAGTGACTAACATGAAGTATTTAATCGCCACCAATATTATTTAGTTTGCAATATTCAATTTGTTCTGAATGGAAGAGTGGTATGTAATTATCCCTATCCACTTATATTGACAGGGTACGACCATTGGTCTAATAGAAGCCGTATATCTTCAAGAGCGGTAGGTATTCCCCTGTAACTCGCCAAATGGTTCCACATATTTAAATATAATTTTAACATAAAATTATATTTTAAATCTATGTAATAATTATAAAATCTAATATATATTTTACTTCGTTAAGAGTGTGAATGTATACGGGTGGTTCACTCGAGGACGTAAAAATGGAAAGCGAAACTGAGCCCATGATTGTAGCTGTGAGAGGCAACCTTCAATTTTAATTTTATTTGGTTGCGTCGCTCAACACATCTCTTGGTACAATGTCGACAACACAACAGACCTCCAACTGAGTTCGCCATCTGCTCTAAAATCGACGAGTTTCAGCAGCCACCTCAGATGTACGAGGTTTCATAACATGTCCGACATCAGATAACCTCTGAGGATCTCAAAGATGTATGCCCGAGCGTGTCGTATTCTTTCTACTTCAGTCGAATCATCCCCCAACTCTGGGAATGTGTCTCGTAACCAGCCCATCTCGATCCGACCTCCGTAAATATTATCTGAAATCACACCTAAAAGATCGTAGCATATGGCTCTCCAATCAACAGATTGAGCGGATCCGGTGAGTACGGACCCATCCACTGGTAACCTCAATTGTAACTGTATGTCTTCCAAAGTGATGGTACACTCCCCCGGCCTATATTGGCTACTTGCCAAATACCTGTTTCCCTCAAGTAATTTTCTATCAATGGTGATAGAGGACTAGACATATTACGAATATAACATTGTAACACCCGATCTACCGACTGTTATAAAAAAATTATAAAAAATATTAATTAAATTACATAAATGAAAAAAATTGACAGAGATATGTTTATCATCGAGACAAATTAATTATCAGACCATTGCTAACACGATCAAATTTCTTAGAAATTATAAAAAAAATACTAATTTAGACAAAAAATAAAAACTTACAAAGTTTTGAGAGCTTTTTTGAGAAATTTAGAGAGAAATTTGGAAAAAAAATGTAAATTGGAGGAAATTTTGTGTTAAAAAAATGGGTGGGGGGTTTATAATTTTTTTTCATGACCGTTGGCCCCAACGGTTAAATTTTTAAATAACAGTTGGAGGTGACCATTAGGGCAAAAATAGGGGCTAAAACGCGCCCACGTAAGCGTGCTTTTGCCATGTCAGCAAAAGCGCTTCCACATCAGTGCGCCAGCAAAAACGCTCCCACAAGAAGGTACTTTTTTGAAATTTCTCCTTAAAACACTTCCACGTAAGTGCGTTTTACGTTTTTTAGACCATTCCAGTAAATAATATTTTAAGTGGTCAATTTTCATAAATAATGTTAGAAATGGGCCCTTTTTAATAAAATACCCTTTGTTTTCAACATTTAAAAAACACCATTTTATTATATTTTCTGGTGACCGACACATTCTTTTTTTACTTTAAAATAAATATATCAAAATGCATTTCATGCCCAATATTTTTAATTTCAACAAGTGTTTTTTTTTATCATAACACTACCAATTGGGTTGACGGTGACACCCATATTTTTAATAATTTTATTTTCTCTATTGTCAAAAAAGGATGCAAATGCAGTTATGCATTCAATTCAATGAGAGGAATGAGTTAGATTAGCTTAATTTAAAACTTAACCATCATTAGGAAAAAGAATAAAAGCAGAGATGAGGCGTTGGATCTTCAATGCTATATCTTAATTTCTCGTGATTAGTGCCAAGTGTGTTATATATATATAAAGTCAATTGATGCATATCTAATAAAATATTAAGGGTAAGTTACTCAATTTTTATAAGATTTCGTTTTGAGCATGGTACATAAAAGATATATATTTTAGACATTATTTTCATTTTCATCTTCTACCATTAAATTAGAGTTAAGTAATATTATTTTACACATATTTTAGTCATCTAATTTTAATAAATTTTTATTTTGATCACTCATTTAATTTTTTATAATTAATTTTATTTTTAAAAAGAACTTGGGTTTTTATTGGAAATTAAATTATTTTATAAAAACACATGTTTTTCCTTTTTTTACCAAAAAAAAAACTAAAAATAATTTTAGTGAACAATTGTATAATTTACCTAAAAATTAAACTCATAAAAATTGAGTGAACAATTGTATAATTTACCTAAAAATTAAACCAATAGTTTTGCATTTTCTTAATAATATTTGAGGTGGAAGGTGAGAGTAAAAATATTCAAACTCGTGTCTAACAAGAATTTTAATTATCGTTTTTTATAAATTAAACCTTATTATATGATTTTTTTTTCATTCATCTAGTAGTTGAAAAAAAGCATTTTATAAGAATTAAAACAATAAAATAATTAGTGATTAAAAAAAACTTACCACGTGTAAAGTCAACGTATAGTGAAAAGAAAGCTGATCCAACGCACTGTCGTTTTGCGTCAAACTTAAAACTCTGAAATATCATCTTCACTCCTCTGCTCTTGTAATTGTTCTTGTTTAGACAAAAAAAAAAATACAAGATTTCTTTAAAATATCTCTCTGATTTCCCCATTTAAAATGACAATCCTGTCTTTCTTCACCAGAGCTTCACGGGCTTTCAATGGCTACCCTTCTTCTTCCAAGCTTTTGCTTCTCTGTACTCTCAGTCTCAGGTTCCTCCCCCCCTTTTTTTTTTCTTTTTCTTTCACTTTTTGAGGAAATACCCACTTTTGTTTACTTTTTAGTTCTTTTGGCTTCTGTTTTATTGCTAACAGTAGATTGGGATAGTGAAAAGTGAAATTAGTAAATCTGATAGTACTGTAAAACTTAGGTTTTTTATTTAATAAAATTTTAGTGGAACTGAAGTGTGTATTTTGTTGATCATAATGGGATCAGTAAGTGCTAAGGGTATGCATTGATTTGATACAATTTCAAAAGGGTTGATTTTACTGTAAAATGTTGGTATCTATGGTTAAATATAAAGGGAACTGATTTAGTTCCAGCTGAAAACCATTAGACATTTTGAAGTAAGACTTTGCTTTTCCACTTGTTCTACTGTGTAAATTTTAGATGCAGCATTTGGTTTTACAAGGTAGATTAATTACCTTTTATGTTTGGCTTAGTGCAGTGGTGGAGGTGTTGTGGCTTACTCAGAAGCACAAGTAGATGCTAGCAAAACTAGTGTTCAAGTGAACGAAAAAGATTGCAAGAAAAAGAGAGTGGTGGTTCTTGGAACGGGATGGGCCGGTATTAGTTTCCTTAAAGATCTTGATGTTTCGGCTTATGATGTTCAGGTTGTTTCACCCCGGAATTATTTTGCATTCACCCCATTGTTGCCTAGTGTCACCTGTGGAACGGTTGAAGCACGGAGCATTGTAGAGCCTGTTCGAAACATTATAAAGAAGGTAGATGAAACAAACTAGAGCTGCACAATATATTTTTTTCCTTTTCTCTTTAATTGTTTGGTAGGTGCTAAATGATATACTTGACTGTATATGCATGTAGGTGCATACATAGTTACAGCTTCATGGATGTGTATTATGTATAGGCCTTTCTATGTTGTTTCGTTGAATTGCAATATTTTGATACTTCTTGACTTCCATAATATATAAACTGTTGAATAAGGCATATGGTTTCTTTTCGTGATGAAGCGTTGTAGTTGCTATAATTGTACCAATACTTTTCTAGACCGCATATAGAAAATGGCTTGGAACTGCTGTGAGCCTGTGACCACATTGTAATTGCACCAAGGGGTTAGTTTTGGCGCATTGCTTGCTTAAGTGATCTGAACAATTGTAAGGGAACAGAAATGTTATTCAAAAGAAATTTATATTGTTGATGGCAGAGAAATGGAGAAATACAGTTTTGGGAAGCTGAATGTATGAAGATTGATGCTGCAAACAAGAAACTTTTGTGCCGGTATACTGTGGAAAATAACTTGGTGGGAAATGATGAATTCTCTTTGGAATATGACTATTTGGTTATAGCAGTGGGAGCACAAGTAAATACATTTAACACCCCTGGTGTCCTTGAGAACTGCCACTTTCTGAAGGTAAAGTCATTTTAGTTGTATATATTGTAGTGAAATGGACATTTGATGGCATTCCGGAGCTCATCCTTTTATAAATAAAGTCTTTCCGGGCCCCCACTTGAATGCAGGAAGTCGAGGATGCACAGAAGATACGGAGGACCGTTATTGACTGCTTTGAAAAGGCTGTCCTTCCTGGACTAAGTGAAGAAGAACGAAGGATAAACCTTCATTTTGTAATTGTTGGAGGGGGACCTACTGGTGTGGAGTTTGCAGCAGAGTTGCATGACTTTGTTCAGGAGGATTTGGTCAACTTATATCCTTCGGTTAAAGATATGGTGAAAATAACTGTGATTCAATCAGGGGACCATATTCTGAATATGTAAGAGGATATGATTTTTGATTTTATTTCCACTGTATGGTTTTTGAATTTCAGTGACTGACTGAACTATTCGATTCTGTTTATCTTTCTCTTTTCATTCTCTGTCATATTCTGTGTCTAAACATGTAATGGTACTGGTTTTACATTATTGTTCATGAGGTATTTGTAATGCTGCTTATAAATTGCAATGCAGTTTATAGACAAAATCACAAAGATCTTAGCAGATTTACACTCCCTGCAGGTTTGATGAACGAATAAGTAGTTTCGCTGAGCAAAAATTTCAAAGAGATGGTATCGAAGTTCAAACTGGATCTCGTGTTATTAGTGTTTCCGATAAGGAAATCACTATGAAGCTCAAGGCGAAAGGAGAGATTTGTTCTGTACCTCATGGATTGGTTGTTTGGTCCACTGGTGTTGAGACTCGCCCTTTTGTGAAGGACTTCATGGGGCAAATTGGGCAGGTGTGATACTTTCTTGTCATCAGTTGTTATGTTTGAAATTATTGGTTATGTTGCAGTCAAGTCACATACGATAGGTTTTCACATTTCAGGCTAATAGACGTGTTCTAGCAACCGATGAATGGTTGCGAGTAAAAGGATGTGAAGATGTGTATGCCCTTGGTGATTGCGCCACTATAAATCAGCGTAAAGTCATGGTATTTCCCTTTAATCTTTTGAGTTTAAGTCTGCAAACTTTTGATGAATATTATGGTCTGTAATTTTCCATTATGCTCCTTCAGGAAGATATCGCTGCCATATTTAAGGCTGCAGATAAAGATAACTCTGGTTTCTTAACCGTTGAGGAATTCAAAGATGTTATAGACGATATCCTTGAGAGGTATCCACAAGTGGAACACTATTTGAAGAGCAAGCACCTGAGGGATGTAACTGATCTGATGAAAGATTCCGAGGGGAATGATATAGATGAAGTGGACATTGAAGGATTTAAGCTAGCCCTTTGTCAAGCTGATTCACAAGTGAAGAATCTGCCTGCAACAGCTCAGGTATTTGTCTTTTGGTATACAAGTTGGACTAGGTTGGGTTTGTTAGGTATTGCATAGAGACCACACGATCTCATTGCTTGATCTTTAGGTTGCGGCACAACAAGGTGCATATCTTTCTAAATGCTTCAACCGCAAGTCTAAGTGGAAAGATAATCCTGAAGGCCCACGGCGTTTTAGAGGGTCTGGTCGTCATCAATTCCATCCATTTCAGTATGTGCTCTTAGTTGTTTCCTATGCAAGTAACTAGATGCAATTAAATTTGAATGCATCCATAAATGCTAATGGTTCTTGGACAAATCCTAATTTTAATGTTTTTTTCATTTCAACTGCAAGATACAAACACCTTGGGCAATTTGCTCCTTTAGGAGGGGAGCAAGCAGCTGCTGAGCTGCCTGGGGACTGGGTTTCCATGGGTCGTAGCACACAGTGGCTCTGGTACTCTGTATATGCAAGGTGAAATCCTGGCCATCTTCCTATTGTTTTACATTTACTTGCTTAGCACATGCACGTTACATTGAGGGACATCTTTTGACATGATTAATTTTCTCACTCATTCTGGTTCAGCAAACAAGTGAGCTGGCGTACTCGGGTGTTGGTGGTATCCGATTGGACTCGAAGATTCATTTTCGGAAGAGATTCAAGCCGCATTTGAGGCAGCAACAGAGAACCTTGTAATAATATTTCATTCCATCGTCATTCATATGGTGCTTGCATTGCATCTGTTGTACATGAGTATTACCATCCGTATGGATATTTACGTAAGCTTTAAATCTCTTCATTATGCTGTTTCCTTGTCTTCGTGTATGCTTGTCAATATTTTTTCTTGTAAGATCCATGAAGATAGCACTTTGGGCTATATAATGTAACTTACATTGATCTTCGACTATAAATGATTTGGTATTTCCATATTTTTCATAGGGATCATGAATGACCAATTCACACAGATCTGACGAAGTTTGTATATAGAAGCTCGAACCAAATACATTAATCAAATTGATTTTTTACATAAAATCTTATTCTCTTCTTATCCTATGGCAAAAAGTATTGGATGAAGGCAACCACTTAAAATTGAAGTTAAAAAAATTTGAAGCTCTTTGACCCTAATGTTGCCATGAAGTATGTCGACCATTGGCAAAAAGACAATTAATTTTCTATTACAAGGAAAATGAATGCCATGCTTGAATGCATACTCAGTTCAGCCAATTTACACCATTGTTCATGGTTGAGGCTTGGCCTTGGGCTCTGCTTCTCATGTCAAGAATACCTGAAGGAAAACAACATACATTAGCATAGTTATCGACAATATGCGATGTATGTTACGCTATAAAAGCATACTTTGCATGACGCAAATCCTAGTTATCAATCATTTAACATGGATCACATGTTACATTGCAACCATAAATCATCAATCAAATTTACAGAAGGATGAAGTAGACTACAGAATACACATACCGATATCAACAGTAATGCACTAGGGAACATCCTTGCATCCATATAGTTTGAGCCAAGAAGTACTCATGTTGACAGTAAAAAGGATTCTTTGGAAGTTCAATCCCTGAATCAATTACATAACTACCTACGTTTTCGTTTGAAATCCTTCGAACCAAACAAGTCTGGAGTAGATGAATTCATCTCCTGTGAAATCGACATTGCCAAATCCACCTTTCCTGCTTTCTTCAAAATGTCAACTAGGGATCGATATATGTAGATTGACGGGCGTATCTTCCTCTGTTTCATATCATTAAAGAGTCTTAATGCTTCTCTAGTGTTCCCTGATCGGCCAAATGCCTCAATCATTTCTCTGTAAGTAAGCAAATCTGGTTCAACTCCACTATCATCCATTTCTCTAAAAAACACTAAGCACATATCCAATCTCCCAACCCTCCTCAAATTGTTCAACAATGTATTATAAGTAATAAAATCTGGAACAAAGCCAGCTTCCTTCATGGAAGTAAACTCAAGGACCATTTCATCCACCCGACCAGCACGACCCAAGATATCCAAAATAGTATTATATGTTATTACATTGGGCTTACATCCAAAACCCTTAATCTGATTAAATACCAAAAGAGCCTTCTCTATCTGCCTACATTCACCAAAGGCAAAGATGATTCGATTTATAACAATCATGTTATTCGGGAAAGCTAAATCCGACACTTGCTTGACATATCTAATCAATGCTGTACAGTCATTAGTATCAGCACAAGCCCTTGCAAGGTTAAGATAACAAGTTAAGGTCAAGGGTCCATGAAAAACTAATAAATCTTTGAATATCCGAAACGAAAGGTCAACCTGATTTCTTTCAGCAGCTGCAGCCAAAAGTGTATTATATGCATTGGGGATGAATATATTATTATCACGCAAAGATTGCAGTAATCTAATAGCCGTAGAAAGATTCCCTGCTTTGCAGAGCTTATGAACATAAGCATTACACCTTTCCTTACTTGAATTCGGCGCGTTTCGATAGGTAGCGAGGATTTGGTTCAAGAATTCATCAGCCATTCCTTCATCATCTCGAGCAGCCTGAGTTGCAAGCGAGTTGTAATTTCCGACGATTTTGCTTACAATAGGGCAAAACAGGTGGACACAAGTGAAGTAATTCTGGGATAGAAGCAAAGGCACCGATTACAAGCTAAAAAGAACACTAGAATAGAAATTAATCAATCAAAGACGCATGCGATTGGTTTACAAAGAAAATGGGGCGGATTTTGACTTACATGGGGACGATAATGTGGAATCGATACACGGTTACCTAAACCTCGGACCAGACTGGAACTGAAGATGAAAGTGGTTTTGCATCGAAGGAGAATGTTGAAGCACCTTGAAGCAGCGACCATTGAAATTTTGAAATTTAAGAAAGGATCCATAAATGAATGGTTTTATTCAGTTTTCATTTCCCTTTTGAAGCAAAAGGGAAATGGAGTTTGGGGAGAATGAATAGCGAGGATCAATGCTAGGGTTTCGAATGGGGGTGAAGGACAGAAGATCGCAAGCTTTAGCGATACTGCTAGGTTACAACGTCGAGGAAATCCTGTTTCTAGGAGTCGGTTTTCTTGGTTGTCCATTTTACTTTTATTTTTGTTTACCAAATTCCTTTTTCTCCTTGCCTTTAATTTTCATGGGTAAACTAGCTAGTTGGTCACCCAACTTTTAAGGCGCTTTCGTTTTGGTCACTCAAAATGAAATCCTTTCAATTTAGTCACCCAATTTTTAGGACACTTTCATTTTAGTCACTCAAATGTTGAATCTCGAACGGCGGTTAAATGTATAGGCCATGTCATGTTTGCATTTTCATTTTGGTCATCCAACTTTTAAGTCGCTTTCATTTTGGTCACCCAAAAAATACCTTTTTAAGTATTGATTGAGGTAAAAAAATCAAGGATTAAAGTGAAGTAAAAACTAAAATAATACAAAAAATTGTCAATTGTACTTGTTTATCCCATTGCTAGAAATTCTAAATTTGAATTTTGAAATATAAATTTTTAAATATTAAGATTCAAAATTATAGTAGCAACTCGACTGCGATTATCAATAGATAAAAAATTTTCAAAACAATTTAATTTATTTGTTTTGATGTTTTGAAATTATCTTCAAAAATTATCAATCAAAATTATTGTCTTTAATAGTTGTCTACAAAACCTAAATTTCTTTTGATTATATGATCTTAATCTTCCATACTAAACTAAAAGGAAAGAAAAAACCTTTCAGTTAATTAAATTAATTAATTTTATCTTTCATTCCTAACAAAACTCATAAATTTTGTTTTATCATTTTTTACTCAAACGAAGAACAAGCAATTAATTAATTTTAATATTATAGTAATAAATCGGTTAACGTTATCAATGGGTAAAATTTTTTTAATAATTTATTCAATTTATTTTGATGTTTTGAAATTAAAATTTTAATATTTAAAAAAGAAATTTAGAATTTTGGTAATGGGATAAACAAGTAAAGTATGACAATTTTTGTGTATTGTTTTAGTTTTTTTTATCTTTTTCTCTTAAATCCTTGATTTTCTTTTATCCCAATCAATACTTAAAAAAAATATTTTTTGGTGGCCAAAATGAAAGCGACCTAATAGTTGGGTGACAATTTGTAAGAATTTCGTTTTGGGTGACCAAAATGAAAGTACTTTAAAAATTGAGTGACCAACTAAATAGTTTACTCTTTTTAAAATGTAATTAGCCTTTTGCATTTAAATTTAAAAAAATCCTAACTTCAAAAAGAAAATGAAAAATCCTAGGCAAAAAGTCCAGTTTATTTTATTCTTAGTCAAATTTATTAAATTCTCATTTGGAAAATAATCCAAAAAATTTCTTTTATAGAAAATATTATGAATAATAATAATATGAATAATCAAAGACAAAACATACTAGATGATTATTGATGAATTTATAAATTGATATACAGATGTTATGCTTATAGAATAATCTCAAAAGAGGAGAGAAGATGGATAAACTAATAGTAATCATAGCATTGGAAGAATTTAGAAATATATCATAGATGCATTATCTTGATCAAACCATTGTATCCTAGTCCCTCCATCATTAGACTAATTTGACGATGAACTCCGATCAATCAAAAAACCACTTCCAAGAGCTTTTAAGAGACCCACAACATCAGTGATACACAAAAATATCATGTCTTAGATGATTTATCCTCCTCCTCCTCATCATATTAAATTCCAATTTTACAAACACCATCACCATGCTCTATTATGATGAGGCATTTTGAGAATAGTTCTTCGTAAATCTAGTGGCACCTTTACTTGGCAAATCTCATAGATTCTCCAAAAATTAGAGTGAACAAGATAAAAACCACGAAAGTGTGGACAAAAAACTACGCTAGTATGGACTGAAATTAAAAACAAAAAGAAAAATAAGAGAACACTATTGAAGAAGTTGCGACCAACAACTTGCTCGAAGGTATACGCTAACAAAACAAAATAATTTTAATGGTATTAACAATTAGATTTAATTTTAACTTAATACTTATTGTATCTAACCTCAGTTGTGGCTAAAAGGAGATTAGAGCCTTTGATGATCCAACTAATGGCAAAATGAAGACCTCAACTAGAAGAAGACAAATTGAAAGTAAACCTTGGAGCAAAGATACGAAAGAAACAAGATAGATATGTTCATAGGTCAGGTCATCTATTTAAGTATGAAGGTTTGTCTGAAATTTTGTAGGGCTTGGGTAAATATATTAGGCTTAAAAAACAGGATTGAAAAAATTAGGTCTGTTTAAAATAGGGGTCGGGCCCGTGCTTGAACATTCAAGACTCGAGCATGACCCGACCCCTTTTTTAAGTTTGTAATATATCATATTATGCTATTTTTATATATTATATAATTTATAACACATAAAAATTAAATCTATCTTAATATATAATAGGTAAAAAGACCTCTCTAGTCTCTCAAATTTGAAATTAAGCAAATTAGTCCCTCTAAATGAATTGAAGCAATTTAATCCCTGTTAATTTTAAAAGTGAGAAATTAAGGACAATTAATTACGACTTTAATGCCTTTCGTCAATTGTGCATAATTTTGATTGGTATAATAACAAATTTAACCCTCGATGTTTACATATTTTGTTAATTTGGTCTTGATTCTAAAAAAAAAACAAATTTAGCCTCAACAATTACACATTTGCAAAGATATTGCAGGCTAAATTTGTTAAATCATGACCAAATTGATAGAATGTGTAAATTATGAGAGCTAAATTTATTATTATACCAGTTTGATTTGTGTAAAATTGACGAAAAACATTAACGTTGTAATTAATTATATTTAGTTGCTCACTTTCGAAATTGACAGGGGTTAAATTGCTTTATTTTTTTTAAAAGAGACAAATTTGCTCAATATCAAAATTGAGAGGGACTAGAGAGGTATTTTACGAATATAATACTATAATGTAAACATTAAAAAAATACTAAGATGCCTATATATAAAAATTTAATAATTGGAAAATTAATATTAATTATAAATATTATAAATATTTTTCAAAAAAAATTAAAAATAATATAAGCGGAACTAAAATTGACTTGTATTAACCATTTATAAATATGGGTGAGCGCAAATAAAATTTTAGACCCATATTTTATGTCGGACCGTACAAATATAAAATTTATAAATATCATACTTAAATTCGACTAACCCACCTATGAACACCTCTGACCTAAAGCTAAAAAAAGATTAAACTTAACAAAATTGGTTATCGTTGTATCATAAATAAATAAAAGACATATCCCTCAATTCACCAAAAAAAAAAACCCTTTTAACTTATTCGGTTTAAATAATAATGAAAGAAGCAATGCTAATGGGAGCTTTTCAAACCTCATAACTTACCCCTTTAAATATATTTAGTTAAAATTTTGAAAATGATTTTTAAAAATGAAAATAAAGGTTTTCATTTGTTTAGTTTTAATTTTATTGATATAGTATTTGTATTATTTGGATAATTTAGACAAAAATTAAATGCAGTTATTTGAATGCTTATTTTTTTTAAATAATTTGTTTCAGATAGAAATTTTTAATATATAGTCGATTGAGCCTTAGCTCGATTAGCATCGATATTGTTGTTAGTGTAGAAAGACGTGGGTTTGAGTGCGCTGAAGTGCATTATCCTCTCATTTAAGGGTTGGGGAGAGATTATGGATAGTTCTAAATATTGTATCAAAAAGAGTAAATATGATAAGAACATATAATGATATTTTTAAATTAAGTGATAAGTAACTATTACGAGAGTTCTAATATGAACTGGTTAAATTGTTGAAGTTGTTACAACATTAAAACATTTTTTGTAATTACCAAATTCCTATAAATCATTAATATTTTTACAAAATTACTGAAGTTATTTATAATTGAGTAAATACTGAATCTTGAATAAAATTATTAATTTTTCTACAAAATTATTCAAATCTTTTATAATAGGTTTACAAAGTTACTTATAATTAATTAATTTTGAATCACTTACAAAATCATTAATTATTTTTTTAAAAATTACTTAAATCTCTTATAAAATTCTCTTGAACTAATGGAAAACTCATTTTAAAGATCCTTTCTCATTTATTTCAAAGCTTTTTATTCAAATTTTATATTAAGTAAATATTAAAATTATTATCAATACTTTATCACACACCCTAATTAATATAACATATGCAGTTAAACATGTCCAAAGGTTGGCCTACCTATGTTATATTTGAGTTGATTTGAATTTTAAATGGTATATCCTCCTTATCTTGGTAATTTATGGGAAAAATTGTAATTTATGGGAACTTTCAGGTATATTCTTAATTGATAAAAGTTGAGAGTTGAGTCATAAAATTATGATTTTATATTCAACTCCTTGAAACCTTTACAATGGTATATCATATGCTCAAAATGGTTCAGTAATGAATGAGAAATTGATGCTCAAATTAAGCTACTTATGAATGTTTGTTGAGGAAAAGAAAGCTTAAATCCCACATTAGTTAAATACCAAGTGTGAGATGTGTATATATATATATATGAGAACCCACTTAAAAAGTGATTGAATGATAAAGTTTGGAACTTTACCTGACGTGCAAAGGGGTGTAGGTCCAAACCCGTCGGGGTTGGGCCCCTTGCATGACATAGGCGACGCAAAATGTCAGGCCCAAAATAGGTTTGTGGATATTTTAGCCCAACACGAAATTTAATTTTTCTCAATACATATATACAAAATCTGATTTAAAAGAACACATATATATCCTGATTTTTTATTTGATTCTAATCAATTTGGTTTGATTTTAATTAAATTGATTTAATTGCCCCTTTAAATGTAGATGTTGTCTCCTTATACATAGATAATTCCAAAATTCCTCCACTTTGAATGCCTATAAAAGGAAAAGACTTCTTTAGAATTTTTTGTTCAATCTCACTCTATCACACCGAGATTATTTCTCTAAAAAATTCTTCTCTTTTCTCCCCATATTTTCCAACGTTTCGATGATAGAAAAAGACATCGTTTATTCGTTGACCATTGCAATGGTGCTACTGCTTTGATCATCGTGTTGTTGTATCCTAGGAGACATTAGACCAACGTTTCTCCAAGTACCGTAGGAGCGGCCGAATCTGTCTTAAGGAATTATGTAAAAACATGTCTCAACATCTAGTAAAACTCGTTTCTTATTTTTTATTTCTGGTTTTTGTTATGTTATTTATTGATTTTTCATATCTGATAATTTAAATATAAATTATTCAATTCAATTTATTATATATATATAAACATTTGTTTATTTATATTTATATATATTTTTACTCGCTAACAACAGCTAGAGTGCAACTAAAAACTGAAACTACAAACAAAGTGGACATGAGCCAGGACAATTTTTAAAGAAAATAAATTGAACAAAAACAAAATTGAAGATAGTGTAAACTTATACAAGAACCACAATAGTTTTAAGAGAAAATAGGGTGGATTGAAACTAAAAATTAATGAACAATCGAAGAATACTGTTAAAGAAGCCACAACTAGCAATCAACGTGGAGACTAGTGTCATTGCGAACAAGATCAAGATTTGGCTTCTTACGGAGAGACCAAAAATTTAAACATATCTTATTATTATGAAGGACTTCATTTGCATGGCTGTTTGTTAGTTTGATTAAGAATGACACCATTATAACTGCACACCTCTATTTATTTAGTGGAATAAATTATAAATTATTCACTTACAAACATTCTGACCTTATCTTATTACAATTCATTTAATTTTGGCAAAAAATATAGAGTAATAAAGTGCTTCATTCTTCGACTCTTTTTGCACTAATCAACAGAAGCAAGCAAAATTTGACAACCAAACTGTTGGGAATAGCTCCAATAAATTATTCTGTATATTGAAGGATAAGGATATATAGGAATTTGGGTAAACTTCATAGTTCTTCACGTCTTTTAACATCCTAAATTCCAACCCAACCCACGTACAAGTGTCACGGACTTGGAGTTTTCCCACACATCCGTGCGGCCTTAGGCAGTTTCTTGGCTTAAAAACGCCTAAGTCAGCCTAACTTCCACCAATAATGGATTCAACCGTAAAAACGCCTAAGTCAGCTCAACTCGCAACAATAAAGGATTCAACAGAATTCCCTTAAAGTTTCCATGAAGAACAGCGGAAGAACGAATTAAGAACGATCTTTGAAAGATGAACAAAAGCAAGAACGCTTGAGAGAAAAGTTTGAGTAAATGCTCTCAATTCTTATTCACAAAGAATAATGAAACAATTCAGGAGTGAGTACAAATGAGGGGGAGGCTCTCTATTTATAGTTGAGCTCCCCCAAAACCGATGGCTACAATTAAAAGCTGTATTCAATTAGGACTCTAACTTTACAGAATTAGAAGTTGTGTACAATTAGAACTTCTAAGACTACTTAGTCCTATCTTCATTATCGGGCCCATCAGGCTTCAATGTGACAGGCCTGTCCAACAGCTCTTTGAATCGGGCCAGTTCTCGTAGGCCAAATGATCCCCATCTGAGCAACAGACCTCCATTGGATGCATTTGGTGCGCTTGTCACGGGCTTTGAACTGCGGTCCGTGACATTCTCCCCCACCCATTCTCGCAACGCCCTCGTTGCGACTTCTGAATGGCACTGACTTGATTCGCCTCGGTCTCGTCTCGTCGCCTTAGCCTTTCCCTTTTTTGGGATTCTTGCCTCGGCTTCTGTCGCTTCTTAACTCGAGCCGTCCTGCTCGTCGCATTTACTCTGGTCAACTGTCCCACATGCATCGCTTCTTTTCCTTTAAAGTCTGATGCACCACCTACCTTTCCCATAGGTGGAAGCCTTGTCGATGACTCGGCTAACTCTGATACTTCACTCAACTTGAGCCTCATTGGTCCCAGCTTCACTGTTTTCATCGCAACTTTATCCGCTAAGTTAGATGACAAACTCACCTCTTCCTTGGGTGGAAGCCCCTTCGACGACTCACCAAGCTCAGACGTTGCGTTTCTTTCGACTCCGGCTTGCTTTGGACAGTTCCGCAACTCATGCGGACCACGGCACAAGAAGCACTTAACTTGCTTCTTTTTGCTCCTCTTTGCCCTCTTGGCTTCGGCTTTTCCCTTGCTCGAACCAAGCTTCTTGGGCTCATTGTCTGCTCCATCGTTCCCCTCGATGACAGACTTCTTCGGACACTTCCGCAACCTATGCGGACCATGACACAAGAAGCACTCCACTGGCTTCTTCTCGCTTTCGGCCTCCTTGGCTTCGACACCCCTTGCGCTCGAACCAAGTACCAAGGCCTTACCCACCGGCTTCTCCTTAAGCGCGGATTTCTTCAGACATTTCTTCAACATGTGTGGACCGTCGCAGAGAAAGCATTTTAGCTTGTCCTTTTTTCTCTTGGGTTTCTTCTTCCCAACTCGTGGTTTCCCATTACCACCATTGTCGCCGTTTTCATTGCCATTAACTCTATCTTCCTTGTGATCTATTTCACATACGCCCCTTCCATCGAACTTGGAAGACCCAAGCTTGTCTTTCCCTAGACCAAGCTTCACCACAAACTCAACTACCGTCATGGCTTCCGACAGTTTTTGGACACCTGTTCCACCTCCTGTCTGACCCACGGCTTCAATCCCTTTTAAAAAGCAAGCAATGCTTCTTCATCGGTCACATCTGAAATTTGGAGCATGAGTTCCTTGAACTCTTGAACATACTCCCTCACTGTGCCATGTTGCATTATCTCTTGCAGCTTTGCCCGAGCTTCTTCCTCGGTAAATTCTGGGTAAAACTGTTCCTTCAACTCGCATTGGAACTCTTGCCACGTCCCAATCTCACCTTGCCTTTTATCTGTGGTCCTACCTCGCCACCATAAAAGCGCAATGTCAGTAAGAAACATTGAAGCAGTGTTTACCTTAACCGCATCCTCCATGATGCCTTTGGCACGGAAGTAGTTTTCCATCCTCCACAAGAAATTGTCCACATCACATGCAGACCTTGTCCCCACAAACTCTTTCGGCTTTGGGACATCCTCATTACTGAGTGCTGCATTTGCCACTCCTTTCCCCACGGCTGCTTGACACAAGAACAGCTCTCCCTCGAGCTCCTCTATTCTTGTGCTCAAAGCCTTCGTCGTGGCCATTGTTTCCTCCTTCAAAGCCATCATCATGGCCTCGAGAGCATCATTCCTTTCCGACAGCTTATCCCTGTGTGAATTAAACAACTCGTTTACCTTGTCCATGGTGGAATCAAGAGACATCTTTACATAGTCTCTGGACTGCTCCTCCCAGTTTGTTATGCGATCCTCGACCCCATCGACTGCCTCCTTTACATCCGCCATGGATCCCTCGAGTTTACCCACACGTTCCTCTACTGCCGACATTGTCTCCCTCAAAGACTTCCTCACCCACCTTTGTTCAAACTCTTCTTTCGACATCCCAACGGTGCCTTTGAACCAACAACTCGAATATTACTTGGTTTAAACCTTGGCTCGGATACCACTTGTCACGGACTTGGAGTTTTCCCACACATCCGTGTGGCCTTAGGCAGTTTCTTGGCTTAAAAACGCCTAAGTCAGCCTAACTTCCACCAATAATGGATTCAACCGTAAAAACGCCTAAGTCAGTTTCCATGAAGAACAGCGGAATAACGAATTAAGAACGATCTTTGAAAGATGAACAAAAGCAAGAACGCTTGAGAGAAAAGTTTGAGTAAATGCTCTCAATTCTTATTCACAAAGAATAATGAAACAATTCAGGAGTGAGTACAAATGAGGGGGAGGCTCTCTATTTATAGTTGAGCTCCCCCAAAACCGATGGCTACAATTAAAAGCTGTATTCAATTAGGACTCTAACTTTACAGAATTAGAAGTTGTGTACAATTAGAACTTCTAAGACTACTTAGTCCTATCTTCATTATCGGGCCCATCAGGCTTCAATGTGACAGGCCTGTCCAACAGCTCTTTGAATCGGGCCAGTTCTCGTAGGCCAAATGATCCCCATCTGAGCAACAAACCTCCATTGGATGCATTTGGTGCGCTTGTCACGGGCTTTGAACTGCGGTCCGTGACACAAGCACAAGGGACTTGGTAATCTTCACCTGTTGCAATATCACCAAATTTGTTTTGCAACAAAGCCATTACACTTAATTCAACTCTATAAATACACCACCATCCTTCAAACTCGAACCATCCCATCAAGGTAGGCACCACATTCCCCAGTTTTCCTAATATGGCTTCAAGGATTCCCACCATGAAATTGCTTTCCCTTGTGTTATCTTCATTTCTCATTGTCCAAATAGCCCTGGCTAGTGATCTTGATATTCTTTCTGATTTTTTAGTCCCTGCAAACCAAAATAACGTTGGTGGAGGCTTCTTCACGTACACAGGGATGCGAGTCCTCGTCAATCAAAGCACCTTCCCTGCAAATTTCACGATTCTGAAAGCTAGCATGGTGGAATTCCCAGCACTAAATGGTCAAAGTGTGTCCTACGCCGTTCTTCAGTACCCTGCAAGCTCTCTCAACCCTCCACACACTCATCCTCGTGCCGCCGAGCCGCTTTTCCTCGTTGATGGGAGCCTGGAAGTTGGTTTTGTCGACACAACGAACAAGCTTTTCACTCAGAGTCTACAAGCCGGCGACATGTTTATCTTCCCTAAAGGGTTAGTGCACTATCAGTACAACGCGGATCCCAATAACCCAGCTATCGCGATTTCTTCGTTTGGAAGTGCAAATGCAGGAACCGTATCGCTCCCTAAGACCCTTTTTGCCACCAACATAGACGACATTATATTGGCTAAATCCTTCAAAACTGATGTTTCTATCATTCAAGCTCTCAAGCTGGTCTTGCATCCTAGTAAAAGTCATTTTAAGGACGGGTGTCTTTTTAAAAAAAAAAATTTATTGGTTGCTCTATTGTGGTTTTGATTGAATTTTACCACCTCTTGATCAGAGATTCATGTGTTTCCATTTTTAACTAAGTTGTTTGTCTCCAAATGTTTGTAGTACTAAAACCTATGTGGTAATAGTATTGAAGATGCGTTCAAGATATATCTCTAATTATGACTCTCTTCTTAATTAGTAAGATTTTCGAAGTTGTGGATTTCTTGATGCTAATGAATGGAATAATCATTCTTTTATTTACAAGAGCATTTTTATTACCAAGCTATTGCTTGCAAAGGGTATTTGTTGGTGGCTGAGGAATGGAGCCACCATTGAGGTATTCAATGACCCATGGATTTGTGAAGATAAACTTTTTTGTTGACTCAGCACCTCTATCGGGTATCGAAAACATGAAAGTCCAAGAATTATTCCCCGAAATAGGGCACTAGCAGTGGGATAAAAATTTGGTTAAAGGTCTCATGACTCTCAAATCCCTGTTAATTTGCATAAGCCTCCGGATCGCCATAGTGTAAGTTTAGGGTATAAAAGTAGCTCCGAATATGTATACAAATATTCTCCAATATGTTATTGAAGGAATAAAATTCCTCTACCCTATTATGTGCCCCTTTACGTTCCTTACCACTATTTTTTTTGACATGTAGGCTTCGTTTGTTTCACTGAAAATGACTTCCGAAAAATGATTTTTGAAAAATAACTTACTTTTCTGGAAAAGTTAATATTTTCTGGTGTTTGGATGAATCTGTGTAAAATATTTTCTTTTATTTGGCAGATTCTTTAAAAATATTTCATAAAAGTCGTTTTCAATTAAACAAACATACATTTGAGATTTTTTTTTCATTGTTTAATTGAGTTTATTTTATATCTATAATTTTATATTTTACATTGTTTTTACATATATTAAAAATATTTTTGTTAAATTTAGGTTCTTTGCAATGATCATTTTTTAGTTACATGACTACCAACTGAGTATTTTTTTATTTAAAAATGTGACATTAACAAAATTGACAAAAAAAAATCAACAACGTCAGCAGTTGGACTTGATTTTCAAATCTGGAAAGTAGAGGGACTAAATTCTTAAAAATAAAAGTACAGAAACTAAATTGCAAATTTGTGAAGAGTATATAGACTTATGACATATTTTAACATTTATACTACAAAACATTTATTATTAATATATTTATAACTATAATAAATATTTAGTATTAAAATATTAATATTGATATTTTCAATAATATGTGAATAATATTATTTAAAATTTTTATTTTTAAAAGTTACTATTAAAAAAATTTAAATATTAAATAATTTATTAAAAATAATTAATTATATTAATTATATTAATAATTTATTATATGACTAAATATAAATAATTAAATACGTATGTTTAATAATATTAAAAAATATAATATTTTATATTAATATTTTAAATATTTTTAAAAATAAAAATAAAATTTATTATCAATATAATAATAAACTTGATTTAAGTTAATTTTTATATAAAAGTAAAATTATCTATTGAGGAGCTCTTCTCTGAAAAATGACTTACACTTTTCAAAAGGTTACAAGGAAAAAGGCTTATTTTCCGTTGACCTGTAAGCCATTTTACAAGGAAAAAGGCTTATTTTCCGTTGACCTGTAAGTCATTTTCCGTTGACCAAACTGTTTTCTGCGAAACAAACACAGGAAAATGCAGAAAACATTTTCCGTAAAACCTTTTACATGTAAACAAACGGACCCGTAGATTAGTAAATTAATAGATTATTAAGAAATTGATAGGAATTGTTTCCCGTTAACTTTTTTCTCATTTTAATGCTCGATTTACTGTTTTCTTCCCCAAAAAATAATCTTTAGCACTACTTCACTAGTACTCATTGCAGGTTCATTGCTATCATCAAAGTGAATGCTCAACAGTTTAAATGTATTCACTGTCATTTGCGGGGCAAGGAAGATGAATGTGACAATCCTTATATAAGTTTTGTCAAAAAGGACTAATGTGTAAAAACTATAAACAGTGGGATGAAATTTCTATAATATTAGATGCAAGTGAGTTATATAAGGATGAATTTGAGATTGATTTCGAAATCAAAGCTCAAATTTGAGAGTTATGAAAATTTCAGTTTTAGGGACTAAACTGAATAAAATGAAAAAAATTAGGGAGAATCTAAAAAATGAAATTAAAATAATACATGCATATATTAGACTTCCATAAAATATTTTGAATTGATAAATTGAATTGAATACTTGTATAGATCGAGATTTGGACCAAACCGTAGATAATTGCAAAAAGGCAAATTAACAAATTAGTCCTCGACGTCTTATTAATTGCTGGTTTTGTTAGATAAGTCCATATGGTATGATTCTATTTAAATTTTTATATAATTTAATTATGAATTTGTGTAAGTTAGATAGTAATTTGAACTGTTTGCAATTTGGTACAGAAGGTGAGATATGGACTAAATCGTAAAGAAATGATAAATTGACTGATAAATTGGATAATTTGAAAAATATGTATGAATTTTTAATTTAATCTGATTTCGATAGAATTTTATATTATACTATTATTGAATTATTATTCGTAGCTAAAAACGATGCAGGATCATCGAAAGGGGAAAAGAAAAGACGAGAGTCGATGACGAGTGGTGCAAGCTTCCGGTTTGTATTTCTATGACCCGAAACTAATTTAGTTATTGCATATTCATGATATACTGCATTATACAATATTGAGGTAAACTATTAATAGTTATTGGGTGAAATGTTATGGTGGGAATTGAAGATTGAGACAGAGACTAAATTGAATAGAATAAAAATTTGCATAACTTAACTAATATAGGAAATTGGTATGAAATTGAGCTTAAATATGTTATATTACTTTATGAATTGATATTTTGAGATCTTTGTAGAATAAATACAAAGATAGATTTGATTTGATCGAGTAAATAACGAAATACGGACATTCCAAATATTAAGGTTAAAGGAACTTCATTGTAAAGTAGACATTTATGTTTGGTTGTTGATTATAATTGATTAGTTGTGAAACTAATACCATTTGATGAACGAATTAATGTTCGTAGTTAATGTTAAGGTCAGAATGTCCTAGGACAAAGGCAAAACAGACGAGAAATAGCATAATTGGTTTGTGCTAGCATAATTATAGCTTTCTTTGAATTAAAGTATTTATACGATTAATTATATAAATCGATTTGCATTTTAGTTATAAGGATGACTTATTCTTGAATTGGTTAATTGAAAAATAAAGTTTATGCTATCATAATTTATTTCAATTCACGTTTAAATAGGCAGCTAAATGTATCAAACGATTGTGATCATAAACATGAGTTGAGGTATGTATATACTTTATTAATAGCTATGATTGAGTTATGTTTTAACATATGTGTACATATGTTTGATGGTGTGATTGCATTATAGTATCGTAATATTATTTATGTAATAAAGTGAACTAATGATAAGCTTGATTAGAGGTACATGTATATTTGACTAGTCGATATAATAAACATAAGTAAGAAACATATATTTGAGTGATTAAAATGTGATGTCATTTTTATTGTAAATGAATGAATTATTTAAAAAACATGTGATAGGATATATGCTATGGACATATAAGTGCAAATTGAATCGAAAATGAGCCTTGGGGGCCAATTGCGTATTAAGGAGCTAATTGACTTGGAAATGACATAAATTTGTGGTATGAAAGGATAAGTATGTGTATATATATTTGTATGCATATAGAATTGGGTGTGTGGCACCCCAAATCCGGCCGGGTCAGTCCGACCTGAATTTAAGAGGTCACATTAGTCACCAAAGTGACCCGGACTAGAACTGACATATTAACATGTGATTTGCTAACATTAATATTAATAAGATATCAACGGAAGACAATTATATGTTTGATACGTCATACATGATCAATTACAAGAAATTAAACCTATTTGCATGCTTATTTAACAGGCATTCATGCTTATCATATGAGTATCATACATAAAAAATTAAACTAACGACATGTGTTAGTCTTAAAACACTTAATTAGACCCTTGATAAAAGAATAATCTTGGTCCGATTATAAAATCTCAGTTAATTTTAGAATCAATTAATTAGAGACTAATTTTTATAAAAATGTCAAAATATTGAGAATTATTTGAAATATAAAATTTATTGCATTTATATGAAATAAAACATTTAAAACATAAGCATGCAAACTTTCAAACCTTTTCAAAAACATCCTGGCCTCCAAAAATCCATACTCAAAATGATAAATTTGACATTCATGCTTTTCAAAGATACCTAAATAGTCAAAACATACCAATTCGCCTATTGAAACACACCTCAATTGCCAAAATACCAACATTGTAACACCCCTTACCCGTATCCAACACCGGAATAGGGTACGAGGCATTACCAAAACACATACACTTGTAAACGTATTTAACCGAGTTATAAAATTTCATCTAAATTAAAACTTTCAAAATAATTAACATGCTTCTATAGCTTTTCACAATATATCCTCAAAATATTATAATCATAATAATTAGGGCCTACGAGACCCGATACATACTCATGCAATTCAATGTTTCATCTCCATTTCATTCAATTTGCAACTTCTCATGCTCACAATTTAAATCAATTCACTAGCAATTTCCATTTAATTCACGTACAATTCAATGACATTAAGTTCAACACTAATACGTATTTACCATTTAACTCAACGTTTATCGATTATACCATTCAATAACACATTTATGAAATTCTCAATTTTTGCAATGAAAATATCACTTTAGCTTAAATAACAACATCATCCTGGTATAAATACACTGCCACTTATCCATTTACTTTAATTCATTTGGGCTCATTTGTCACTTACCATCCTTAATCAAATTAGGGAACGGTTATGGAAAATTGAGTACTTCACTTTGACTTTGCCATAGTATAACTATGGTCTTACGTATGATCACTTATCACTTGTCCCTAATCAGATAATTGTAGCTAAGACTACCACTTATCACTTTGTCACTTGATCAGATAAATGTAGCTAAGGCTACCACTTATCACTTTGTCACTTGATCAGATAAGTGTAGCTAAGGCTACCACTTATCACTTTGTCACTTGATCAGATAAGTGTAGCTAAAGCTAACACTTATCACTTTGTCACTTGATCAGATAAGTGTAGCTAAAGTTACCACTTATCACTTTGTCACTTGATCAGATAAGTGTAGCTAAAGCTACCACTTATCACTTTGTCTCTTGATCAGATAAGTGTAGTACTTATCACTTTGTCACTTGATCAGATAAGTGTAGCTAAAACTACCACTTATCACTTTGTCTCTTGATCAGATAAGTGTAGCACTTATCACTTTGTCACTTGGTGTAGCTAAAGCTACCACTTATCACTTTATCTCTTGATTAAAAGTACTCAAATCCGGCGTTCCGCTTAATTTGATTATTTGTTTGATTTTCGCATTTTTATTTTACTCTCATTTCAACACTAAATACATTTCATCATACATTATATAATTCATGAAATTAACATTTAACCATTAAATTTCAGCCATATGAACTTACTATTTCATTATCTTTCCACACTTGTTTCTATGCACATTACACAAGATATAAGCATATCATTCAACCATAGTTGCAAGCTAGTGTATTTAAACATAACTCTTTTTGGAACTAACCACACGATAAACCATTTCAATGCATAACTTATAAATTTAACGTGGCATAATCTAGCCACTACTTGGCCAAAGCCTAAGCATATACACCAAATATGTTAGCCAAATACACATATAGCATAAGCATTATAAGCATGGATGAGCACAACATTTATTCAAGTATCAGGCTTACCAACATGTGTTAATTCATAAACCATTCATGACATTATTTCATGCCAAATCATATATCGAATATACCATTCACACATACTATGAAACTTTATTTTCACACATGAGCTTAAACTATGACCAATAATGCACAAATATAAGCATCATTTCTATTTCATCGTTTATCAATTATAATCAAGCATATGACCAACTATACACAAATCATTCATATATTTCCCAATTTTCCTCCTCCTCCTCTCCATTCCACATCCTTAATGTGTATAACACACTTAAACAACATTAGTTATAATTTCACTATTCACTCACATGTATATTCAAAGCTGTTTATCCGAGTCAGAGTCACTAAATTATTTTTATCTGGGGATACAGAGCTCCAAATTAAGATCTGTTAATTTTAACTGAAACTATACTCACATACCTTCTTACCATAAAATTTTCAGAATTTTTAGTTCATCCAAATAGTACAGTTTATTCTTTAAAGTTTCCCCTGTTTCGCTGTCTGATAGTTCCGACTACTCTTCACTAAAAATGAATTATCTAATTGTACAGAATTTGGATGATGTTTCTGTTTATTTCCTTTGGAAATAGACTCATTAAGGATTCTAAGCATATAAATTATAACTCATAATTATTTTTATTCAATTTTTTATGATTTTCCAAAGTTAGAACAGGGGAACCCCAAATCATTCTGACATTATCTCACAAAATTTATTATATCTCATGATTTACAATTCCATTAATTACACCGTTTCTTCTATGAGAAACTAGACTCAATAAGTTTTAATTTAATATTTTATTCACTCTCTAATTCAATTCCCACAATTTTTGGTGATTTTTCAAAGTTATACTACTGCTGCTGTCCAAAACTGCTTTAGTGCAAAATGTTGATTTCCATTCTGCCCCAAATTTCACAGTTTATACAATTCGGTCCTTTCTCAATTAACCCCTCAATTAATCTAATTTTCTCAATTAATACTTTACCTAGACATTATAAGTTGTTTCACAACTATTGAAATTCAGAATTTTCACATATAACTCTATCTTCAAACTCTTTTACTATTAGGTCCCAAACATTCACTTTCTATTCAATTCTTTCAATAAAATCAGCATATGAACAATTTAAAGCTCTAATTCCATGCTAAATCATCATATACTTCCAGCATGTATTCATAGCAACTTTCAACTTCTTTCATAGAATCAAAAACTAATGAATTCAACAAGTGGGCCTAGTTGTAAAAGTCACAAAAACACCAAAATTTCAAGAAATAATCAAGAATTGAACTTACCTGCAGTAAAAATAGGAAGAACCAGATTAAGGAAACCCTTCTATGGTGTTTTTGCTGATGAGAATGCAGAAAAATAAAGAGAAATCTAGATAATTCCACTTTGGTTCTAACTTTATTAAGTAAATTTTGCAATATTCCAATTTTGCCCTTAATTCTCCTTACTTTGTTGCTGATTTCATGCCTTTGTCGTCCAGCCCAAATAGACCTTGGGTCTATTTGCCTTTGAAGCCCTCTTCCTTTTATTATTTAAGCTATTTAATCATTTTTCATAATTTTGCATTTGTTACAATTTAGTCCTTTTTGTTCAATTAATTATCGGAACTTTAAAATTTCTTAACGAAACTTTAATACTAACTTTTTAACACTCCATAAATATTTATAAAAATATTTATGGCTTGATTTAAAATCTCTGAGGTCTCGATACCCTATTTTTTTATTCTAATTATTTTAATATTTATTTCTAGTGCGCTATTTACTATTTCAAAAATTTTCCTAACTTCACATTTAACTTATATTCACTAAATTAATAATATTTTTTACTCATTTGTCGAATTTAGTGATCTCGAATCACCGTTCCGACACATCTGAAAATTCAGGCCATTATATTTTTTTTTCTCGTCGGATTTGTCGTCCAAAAACCACTGTTCCATCTAGACCCAAAATCGGGCTGTTACAAACATGCTCATCTTACCGCATTTTAGCTACTCTATTAACATTCCAACATAAAATATACGCCCAACATGCATCAAAATATATCAACCATATATCATCAATATAAATGTTCAGCTAGTAATCAAACAATCCATAAATAACATAAAATGTCTACTCCCAAAAATCCATATCATATTGCCTTTAAGAACTAACACAAGTTTCAAACACCTACTAAAGATGGTAGATTCCCTTGGTTAACTTAGCTCACTTGCCTTCACAACTTAGTATTCAACTTGCTGCACATTTAAACTGAAGTGTGTGAGCTAAACATAGCTCAATGAATGTTAAGGTTACTACTAAGCACTTAAGAACCATGCAACACAACACATATATGCTTACATATACATTGGATACCCGGATCTCCAAACACACCAAAGACTCAATGAGCCATACGTTGTCCCATAAGTGTAGCTCATGGCTAACACTCTCCAAACACGCCACGCTATCCTGGTGAACGGAGCTAAGCTCAACGCTCCCTTATCTCTCCACGTTGTCCCATAAGCTTCAATGCTCATCACATATAACACATAATGGTGAGTACTTACAATCCTATGGCATGCCAACTATATCCAATGGTTCCAAGTGGTCAAAAGGCCAATACATCACAATAACACATGGTTTATTACTATTTTATGCACATTATATAACCATTTCACATTTTCACAAATACTTTACACATTCACTATGCATGCTCACATAAAGGTGTTTATAACACTTCTACAATGCTCATAAAGCCACACAAACTTAGACTTGCATACATGTTGTTGACACCATTTTTTTTGATTGAAAACGGGGTCGACTTGGGTTTTTGAAAATGAAAACGAAAATGGGAGTCGCCACCAATCCTTTTTGATAAGGTGTGATCGGGTCACCTTAAAAAGTGGTTGTTTTTAATAAATGATTTGATTTTATTAAAACAACAAATTTGGTCCACGAAATTCAGAAAAATAGGTTCGGGAGTCGGTTACGCACGAGGAAGGATTAGCACCCTCGATACGCCCAAAATTGGTACCTAGTTGATTACTTAATGTCTTAGTGTCAAAAAATTGAAAACTTTAATGAAATTTAAAATACGATCCTAAAAAAAAAACTCGGATGATATGGATTGAAATTCAAGAGGATATTTGGCTATTCGGTTAAATGAGAAAAATCGACCCCCAGCACCTTAAGGCACGTTTTCTCGAATTTCCCAAACGCAAAACATTGCCTTATTTGAAAATTTTTTAAAAGGATATTTAGCCATTTGGTTGAATGAGAAAAATCGACACCCAGCACCTTAGGGCACGTTTTCTCGAATTTCCCAAACGCAAAACATTGCATTATTTGAAAATTTTTAAAAGGATATTTAGCCATTTGGTTGAATGAGAAAAATCGACACCCAGCACCTTAGGGCACGTTTTCTCGAATTTCCCAAACGCAAAACATTGCCTTATTTGAAAAATTTTGTTTTTGATAAATCCGAGTAAAATGTAAGATAATGATAATAATGATAATGTAAATAACACAAGCAAAATAAGAAAAGATAAATAAATAAGATGGCAAATATATAATGAAAAGAAATCAACAAATAAAAGTAAATAAACAAATATAAAATTAAAGCACCTAAATAAAATAAAAATAATAATGAGCATGTAAATAAATAAATAAATTAACACCAAATGAAACGATAACAGTGAATAACATTATAATGTATATATGTATGTGTATTTTAAAAATATTAAATAAAGAATATATATAAGTAAGCATATACATATATATGTATGTAACTATCATAAAATAAAAAGTATATATATAGATATATGTATGAATCATAAAATATAAACAACACATATATAAAATACATATTAAAAAAAAGAATATGTAAGTGTATATATATATTACAAAAAGTATGTGTGTAAGTATATAAAAAAATATGTATATATATAAAAAAACGTATATATATAAGGGCAATTATAATAATGATAATAATAATAACAATAATAATAATATTATTATTAAAAGTAATAATGTTAAAAAACAATTGACTAAATAATAAAAGATGCTAAAAAAGGATTAAATCGAAATAAGAACGAAGATACAGGGCCAATTCGAAATAATAAATAACAAGAAGGATCAAATTGCGACACGCGCAAAAAGGGAAGGACCGAAATAGTAAATAAACCAAAGTTCTAAAACGCAGCACTTCAGTGGACTAAAATGAAACAAAAGTAAAACTTTAGGGCTAGATCCAAAATAAAAGAAAACAACGAAATAGGACCAAGCTGTAATGTGCTGAAAAATAGGGGGACTGCGCGCGCAAATATCCCCCTTTTAGAAAACACGCGGATCCTCCCCCAGGGTCGGGTCACCGCATGGGTCAGGGCCAAAACGACGTCGTTTTGGCACCTGACCCCTAAGGGCAAAACAGCGCCGTTTCTAATACCTTTATAAATAATAAAAAAAAAGTTTTAAACTTCATTTTTTGCCCTTTCTCTTAAAAAAAATTGATTTTTCTCTCAAAATCCCCTCCCCTGTCCAAAAATCCGGCCAAGGGTCCGGTGAGGCTCTGCCGTCCGGAAAATTCAAAAAGGTAAAAATTCACTTTTTTGTATTTTTTGTAAATATAAACTATTATATGTATGTATATATATGATTGAAAAAAAAAGAAAAAGAAAAAAATGAGCTCGAAAACAAGAATAAAAAGGAAGAACACCTTTTTTTAAATTTTTTGCGATTCTTGTATTGATTTCTCAATATATTTTTTCTTTACATTTGTTCTCCCCCCTTTTCATTACAAAAAAATGGCTTTTTATATAGCCTTTTTCATTACAAAATCCCCTCCACTTGCTACTGCTTGTTTCTGCTACTTCTCTTGTTTGTTTGCAGGTCTGGCGGCGTAAGTGGATGGGCGATGATGGACGCGGATGGGACGTCCGGCGGCAGCGACAGGCCAAAAGGCAATAGGTGCGGCGCCTAGGGTTTCAGTCTCTGAAACTCTAGGCAGATATTTTTTATGAAATTGGGCCTGGGCTATTGGGCTCCGGGTTTGCTGGGTTAGGGCCATTTGGGTTTGATGTAATTAGGCTCGGGTTTAGGCTAGTTGGGTCTGGTTCTGTTTGGATTTGGGTTGGTTGTGTTTGGGTAGCTGAGGTTGGACCTAGGTAGGTTTATGGTTAATTGGGCTCGGGCAAAATTGGGCTGTACACATGTGCATAAAATTAGCAACTCACATCACATATACATATATTAAACCTCATTTAATTACTACTTTGCACACTTACACATCATCAACAAAGCATCACATAGGCATACTTTACTTAACACAAGCGAAGAGAAAAAAAACACTTACACCAAAGCCTTAAATCTTATTTAAGACCTCCTAAGCCTTTGATTAACATCTGAAATCACACTTACCAATAGCCAAACACTAGAGCACTTACCTCGACACTTCCGCTCACTTTGTCGAAAGCTCAACCGACTTTTTCCTTGCCTCTCAACTTGCTTGATTATGGCATAGAAGGATCTGTCACTTCAACCACATGAAATACAACATACATATATGTTAGAGCACATATTAAAGCACTAGAAATTCAAACAAAACCCCATACTTCAGTCTTTATTTTCCAGACTGAAAACTTAGCCGAAACTAGTCGAAATTCAGATTTCTCAATCTAGGTCTATTCTACTAACTTAGGAATTATTCTAAACACTTAATTATACTCTAAAATCTGATCTAAACCAATTTAAAATTAAGAAACTCGAATTTGCACAAATCAAAAAATAATTCTCTATTAACAAGATTTAAACTCAACTTTGTTATCAGATTTCTTAAAAATCCTTCATGATCTATTGATTTAAGAATAAAACACTTTTAATCTAGTAAAATTTAGTTGAAAAATACTTTAAATTAGAGATTTAATAAAGAGACACGAGATTTTCCATTTTCAAGCTCATTTCGATCAAAATTAGCGGATATAAGATAGATCTATCTAAACTTAAGTTAAACTTAAATTAAAGACTCAAATCAACTAAAAACATGATTAAGAATAAAAAATTTACCCTAGCTAGGATCAACAATGTCTGATTTTGAAAATCAAGTGTTGTAACTTGAAAAACAAGGGAGAATTTGATAGAATTTATATTATCTTTTTGAAAACTTGGTGAGTATTTGGAGTTAGGATGAGCGAAATTTCAGATATGAGATGAAAATTTGAGAGAATTTGAGAGCTTTAAAGAAAAAGAAAAGAAAATGAATGCCAAAAGAAAGATGAACAATGTGTGTTTTAACTTTGTAAGGAAGAACACCCAAATTTTAAAAAATTAGCTATTTGCCACATAAACACTCCTATCTTTCCCTTGTTTTGCTATTTAGTCCTATGTCTCAATTATCACCCATTTCTTAATTATTCCAATTTAACCCTATTATTTTAATTTTTTTAAAAAATTCAATTTAATTGAAATTAAATCTTCAAGTCCATTTTCTTTTTTTTCCTTACAAAAATCATTTTACTAAATTGATTTCCCGAATTAATAATTTCGAGTTTCTAATTCTGTACCAATCTCATCTTTTCCCAAAATTAAACCCGACTCCTAAATCGAGAATCCAATCCACTAACCTAAAACTATCGAGTCCAATTTTAGGGTATGACAGGGTGTTAGTATGATTATGAGCATATTAAATTGTGTGGGAAGATGATTAGTATAAAATATATTGCACATGCTTTGTTTTATGTTGATTTAAAAATAGTCGCATGCATTGACTTACATTTGTTTAAATTATTTTCGAATCATAGATTGCCACAAAGTGTTTTACTCAGCATACAATTTGTTTTTCCCATGCGCAAGTTAGGTTCAATTGTTCAATTCGAGCTTTCCAAGCATCGATTTCAGCATCCAAACAATGATCTTGTGCTCAGTAGAGTTTGTTTGTTTCCATTTTTATTAAACTTGGCATATATCAATTAGGTTGAGTCATGCTTAAATTGTTACTTAAGGAATGGTGTATGTATGTATATAAATTTTGTTAAGTTGTTATGTATATATATGTGAATAATGTCTTGAATGTCATGCATATATCAACTAAGTGGATGATTGATATGTTGTATGTATGTGTTGAAGGTTTATAAGTACTGTTCATTTGGTCATTTATGAGAATAGAATTGAGTTGTTCAAAATTGCAGGTTTGCAAATGAAGTTTGCAAAAACAGTATGCGACATCGCGACATCATACGAATATCGTTGTGATGAGAAAAGGCCTATAATGTCATGTTGAGGCGAGGAACCGCGATGTCGAGTGGACTGTCGTCGTGACGTGACAAACTATTTGGTGACATCATAACGTTGACCTTGTGTTTTGAAAATTTTACAATTCAGTCCTAATTTAACCTCAGGTTAACTTTAAAGCTTTCGTAAGTTCGTATAGAACCTAAGGTTGTATTCTTATTATATTGTTAGCCTATAACTCTTATATTTGCATGATCGATGATGTGTGTATGTATCTAAACTGATAGTAGTTGCTCCGACAACGAATGTGGTGTCTTATAGCTCAAACCTGACGACCAGATTAGGTATGAGGTGTTACAAAATCTCACTGTAAGCACTCATAATAAAATAAACAACTCTAAGAGGCAAAGAAAAAATTTAAGATTTTCTTACTTGTAACTTTTAAAGAGTAATCAAACTCGATAGCATTTGAAAAAGATGTGGGATCACTCTTTACCAAAGCTTGCCTAAAGCTCTAAAAGGCCAAAGAAAACTTGACTCCCAAAGAATTAAGTTGCACAAAGAAAGGAAAGACAACTCTTTTCGTACCTATTAACACAAGAAGCGAAAATGTGTTAAAATGTATAAAATAATGAAAAACAACTTGAATTTTTTGTTCAAGGTGTTTCTAATGTGCTAAAATTATGAAATTTAATCTGGAGCATCCTTAAATGATAATAAAAAAACTGGTCTAAAAATTTTCAACACAAAATTCCACCCATATAATATTTTTCGACTTTTTTTTTCACTTTTCCAATTTTTTTTTATTTCAACCGGAAACAAGGGAAAACAACTTGAATTTTTCGTTCAAGTTGCTTTTGATGTGCTAAAATTATGAAATTCAATATGAAGCATTCTCAAAGGATAAAAAGTTGATATGGAAATTTTTGGCACAAAATTCTACCCACGGAATATTTTTTGACTTTTTTTCACTTTTTTGAATTTACTTATTTATTTATTTTTACTTTTTTGAACTAGTTCTTTTTGTAGAAACATTTTTGTTACCATAAAATGGTGCCTAAAAATAGAGGTTAAAATTTTAGATCAAAACGAAGTCGTTTACCCACTCAAATGATCAAATTTTTAAAATTTTTTCTAGTAAAACAGTTTTGGAGACAACAGAAAATTTGCCTTATACCTCTCGTTGGTTTGAACTCATCCGTGAACCTTCCATTCCACAGCACTTGCATTGTTGAAATCGAAACACACTGCATTATAATGCGAACAACATTATTAGGTATCTTCGCATCATCAAGAATATCCTTAATAAAATCCCACCTTAATTGATCATATGCTTTTTCCATATCTATTTTAATCGCCATCCACCATTTTTTCCTTTTGCGACTCCTCATCGAATGGATGATCTCTTGGCTATTACAACATTATCCATAATATGTCTCCCTTCCACAAAACTAGTTTGGTTCTCCGCAACTAGAATAGACATTCTGGGTTTAAGACGATTCACAATAACCTTGGAGAGTATTTTGTACGGAACAGCACAAAGACTTATGAGTCTAAACTGCGAAAGTAATTCAGGGGCAGCAACCTTCAGAATAAGCACAATTAAGGTTTTATTAAAGAAATCCTCCAAATCCCCATTCTCGAAGACTTTCCTAACCATAGCCACTAAAGACTCACCAACAACATCCCACTACGACTGATAAAATTGGGCATGCAATCCATCAATCCTCGGGGCTTTAAGTGGTGTCATTTCAAACAAAGCATTATGAACTTCCTGAGTAGACAAACTTCGATCAAGTGTCTCAAGCAAATCGGGCTCAAGAATAGGGAACACGTTTCTAACCAAAAAAAAGGCCCACATTGGTTGCATCATTAGTATACAATTGTCGATAGAAATAAACTACTTCACATTTGATTCTATCCTCCTCATAACTCCACAACCCGTCATCCATCTTCAGTGAATTAATTTGATTAGCTCGTTTCCTTTTACTCGCTTGACAGTGAAAATACTTAGTATTCCGATCCCCAAGCGAAAGCCAATCACTTCGTGATTTTTGTTTCCAAAGGAGTTCCTCATTGTCAAGAACCCCTTCGAGCTCAATTTGCAGGTTTTTCTCTAACTCAATAAGCTTTCTTGAACGATATCTCTCAAGACACCTTTGAATCCTACAAATCTGAGACAGTAAAATCTGTTTCCTCTTCTGAATGTTACCGAAAACTTCCTTACTTCAGTTTTTCACAGCCGCTACAAAACTCGTTACAGACCCCTCCAAATGCTTGCCATTACTCCAAGTCTCATTTACAAATCGACCAAAATCACTATGAGAAAACCCACTACTTAAGAAACGAAAAGGGCGAGGGGCTTTTAAAGTCTTATACTGACCAAAACGAATAGCTAAAGCATGATGATCGAATTTAATCTTATGAATGTGATAAACCGTGGAGTTAGGAACCAAATTATCCCATTGGTAATTGCACCGTGCACGATCAAGGCATTCAAACAAAGAACCTCTATTCCAAGTGAACTTAGGACCTTGAAAACCAATATCCTTCAAACTATAATCAAAACAAAATTGTTGGAAGAGAGGGAAAGTACAATTATTTTTCCTTGAACCTCCTTGTTTCTCATCTTCATTAAGCAGTGCATTGAAATCACCTGCTAACGTCCAAGGACCCTTAACGTTCTGGGCAATATAACCAAAAGCAACCCATAAATCCTTTCTCAACACCCACCAAGGGCTCCTATAAATCCCAGTAAACAAAGCCATTGAAAATTTCACTTTCAAGTGCACGAATTGAAAATTATTAACTTCCACAATCACATTAACAATATCCTTCCACAAAATCCAAACTCTCCCAAAGAAACCACTAGCTTCAACTTTATGAGAATTTGGCAATCCAATCTTTTTAATAACACATTTTGCCTTAAACCCACTAACTCTGGTTTCAACCAGAAGAACCACATTAGGATAAAAATCACGCAAATATTCCTTTAAAAATTTGTGAAATTTTGGATATCCTGCACCTTGGCAGTTCCACACAACTATATCAGCTTCATGGAAAACGTAAATTAACCAAACCTCGACCTGAAGATTCAGTCTGAAGAGGCGTCCATCCCCACTGTACCGGCCTCGTCATCCAAAACATTCTCGCAAGGAACTTCCGAAATTTGTTCTAACTCCATATGGCCTAGCTTAGCTAACAGACAATTTCCCGAACGATTCCCCATACTTTGTTCTCCAGGTTCCAAACGTCTCACTAACCTGTTAATTGCTTGCTCTAAAGGAACCGGTAAATTCATTCCAAGCTGGCGTAAATCATTACTGTGATCACCAATTTCCAGCATGTCTTTTGAGATTTTCTTCTTCAATGACAATGGAAACAAATTTGGGGGAAATTAAATTGGTAAATCCCAAATTGTCATTGAAATTAGCAGCCCTAACAGAGCCCTCATGTGGGCTTCTGTTTTCTTTCAAATTCATCAGAGAGTGGTGTTTGGGATCAAGTAGCATAAGCCCATTTGAGTTCCCTCCATTTCTCCTTCCCAGCCCAAACTTTGACCCAGCATCCTCACTGCCCAAGCTAGAACCGGACCCATCCTTTCGGATACCCAACTTCATATCCACTGGCCCATTTAAAAGTTGTTTTTGTTTCCTAGGCTTGTTTGCAACTTTTAGCCCCTGTTCTTTTGAGCTTTTATTCTCAAATGTATCCTTCCGTGATTTGTCTCCTGTTTTTACCGTAACTTCACTGATCCTATCCCCATTATTATTTTATCCCTCAATCATTATTCTGCTTCCCAAATTGAAAGGGTCCCGAAGCTGGTGCATGTATTCCATCTTTCACCTCCCCAACTTTGGAAAGTACATTAAACCTAGATCCAACCCTATTATTTCCCTGAGTTGCTCCTGAACCTGTGACTCCCTGTCGTTGCTGACGCCGTTGTCGACGATTAACCACCATCCACTTGTTGAATTCCTCTTTTTCCACCCTTTCTTGAACACCCACACTATCCCCTTGCTGATTTGGTGATTTATTACCATGAAGATTCTCCCCATCACCTTTCATGCCCTTCTCCAGAGAACCATAGGGACATCCCGCAAATGTCCAAATCTCCCACAATGGAAGCAAATCGACAGAAGAGATTCATACTCAATTCAATGAAGTCTGCTCGCAACCCGGAGATTTGAAACCAAAGGTTTGGACAGATTCACTTGCACTACAAACCCTGCAAACTGGCCCCTCGATCCCTTGTCCGTTTGGAAATCAACTTTGACTACCTTTCCAATCAAACTCCCAATCTCTTGCAGTAGGCTCCTTTTATATAGAGCTCCAAAGAGCCCTAGAATACGGACCCAAGCCACACACTTAGTGGAAAATCCTCAAGAGTTGAAAATTGAGTCGACCAAGACTGAATGGTCAAATAATGTCCGAAGATCACCCATGGACCCTTTGAAACAACATTATTGTAGTCCAAGTCAGATTCAAACTTCGCCAAATAATAGTCGTTATCGATATTATGGGAATCTCATCTTAGGTTTCCACAAGGCACACACCTTGTTCCATAAGGCGTTATATCCAATTTTCCTTCCCAGCAACTTGACTACTAGTGTCTTCGACATGCTCTTTCTAGCAAGTCCATAAACCCTGTCCGAAAACTCAATTGAAGGCACTCCATCAACGACATCTTTCCTCACATCATCTTCTCGATGATCCAAATCATCCACTTCCCACTCATCATCCATGGTATTATTCATGGGACCTGTATTAAGAACAGCATCCTTAAACGAGAATGGTTTGGACATTCCTGCACCCAAAGTTTCCAAATCTCCTCCTTCATCCGATGGCTCCTCCTCTCGACACCGGACTTTCTTCGAAATCCTACCAGGCACCGTAACCGGTTGTTCACTCATAATACATTTTTTATTAAATGATTTTTGTTCAAACCTGAGTAATTAATGATATTTAAATTGTGATCATGATGAAATTGAGTTGAATAACAAATGGGTAATGTAGAAGCAAGTTTGAACAAGTGTTAGTAAGGAAATCATTGTTGAGTTATTAGGGAATTATATGTAGGAATTAAGAACTATATAATGATAATTTAAAATTTTTAGAATATAATGATTAAGTCGGAATTAGATACGAATGAGTGATTTAAAATAATTTCGGATGGTTACGTAAAATTCATTTCTAAGGACTTTATTTGCACGATTATTTGTTAGTTTGAGTAAAAATGACATGATCATTATAACCTCTCATCTATATTAATTTAGATGAATAAATAGAAAATATTCACTTACAATTCTGAAAGCCAATAAGAGATTCATTTTACAACCTACATGATGTCACAATTTTTTTCCATTTTCTAAATAATTAATTGGGGAATCTGAATCCATCCCAATTGAAGTTTAATTTGGATAAAAGAACCTTCACACAAAAAAGGGGACCGTACCCTGAGGACAAACTACAACTCATTTTGCTTTGGCAACAAATATAATAATAATAATAATGCTTGATTCTTCCACTCTTTTTACCCTAATCAACAACAAGAAGCAAAATGTGACAACTAAGCTGTTGGGAATATCTCCGATCAATTATTCTGTATATTGAAGGATAAGGATATATAGGAATTTGGGTAAACTTCATAGTTCTTCACGTCTTTTAACATCCTAAATTCCAACCCAACCCACGTACAAGCACAAGGGACTTAGTAATCTTCACCTGTTGCAATATCACCAAATTTGTCTTGCAACAAAGCCATTACACTTAATTCAACTCTATAAATACACCACCATCCTTCAAACTTGAACCATCCCATCCAGGCAGGCACCACATTCCCTAATTTTTCTAACACGGCTTCAAGGATTTCCACCATGAAATTGCTTTCCCTTGTGTTATCTTCATTTGTCATTGTTCAAATAGCCCTGGCTGGTGATCCTGATATTCTTTCTGATTTTTTAGTCCCTAACCAAAACAACGTTGATGGAAGCTTCTTCACGTACACAGGGATGCGAGTCCTCGTCAACCAAAGCACCTTCCCTGCAAATTTCACGATCCTGAAAGCTAGCATGGTGGAATTCCCAGCACTAAATGGTCAAAGTGTGTCCTACGCCGTTCTTCAATACCCTGCAAGCTCTCTCAATCCTCCACACACTCATCCTCGTGCGGCCGAGCTGCTTTTCCTCGTTGATGGGAGCCTGGAAGTTGGTTTTGTCGACACAACAAACAAGCTTTTCACTCAGAGTCTACAAGCCGGCGACATGTTTATCTTTCCTAAAGGGTTAGTGCACTATCAGTACAATGCGGATCCCAATAACCCAGCTATCGCGATTTCTTCGTTTGGAAGTGCAAATGCAGGAACCGTATCGCTCCCTAAGACCCTTTTTGCCACCAACATTGACGACACTATATTGGCTAAATCCTTCAAAACCGATGTTTCCACCATTCAAGCTCTCAAGGCTGGTCTTGCATGATTCCATTTGTCTTTAAAACTTTTTCGTTGTTTTATTGTGATTTTGTATTGAAATTTACCATCTACTTTTGGTCAGAGGTTCATGTGTTTTGCATTCTGAACTAAATTGGTTTGTCTCCAAATGTTTGTTGTACTAAAATCTATGTGGTAATTGTTTATTTAAATCGACTTTTTATTTAAAACGAAAATGGGAGTCGCGACCAATCACTTTTGAGAGGCGTAATCCGGTTACTTCGAAATTTGATTGTTTCAATGAAAGGTTTGATTTATTAAAACAATGTTTTTCGGTCTACAAAAATCCAAAAAAATGAGTTCGGGAGTCAGTTACGCACGAGGAAGGATTAGCACCCTCGTTACGCCCAAAATTGGTACCTAATTGATTACTTGATGTTTTTAGTGTCGAAAAATAAAAATTTGAAGAGATTTAGAAAACGACCCCACTTTGTATAATGTTATTATTTAAACCGCTTGCATAAATCAAAATATATATAAAAGGCTCTCTTATCTCGAGGTAACAAAAAATCACGTCCCGTAAGTTAGGATACGACATCTCGAATCCTCGAAAAGGAGCTCGCTCTTTAAAATGCTATTTAAATCTCATGTGTTTAAATTTTAAGAGGAATGTTCGATTATCTTGGTTCAAAGAGAAAGTCGAACCCCGTAAGTTAGGGCACGACCTTTCGAATATCCAAATATGAAACATTATCTTAATTTTAAAAATTTCTTTTTATACATCGAGCAAAAATTAATGTAACACTTAAAATGATATATATTTAATTTATTCGGGTATGGTATAAAACGGCCAAATACGTTTAAGTGTAACACTTGACACGAATACTAGCACAATATAAGATAACGGGTAAAAAACGACGAATAATGCGTGATAAGATAGAAATGCAAACATTATGAATATAAAATAAGGGCAAAGAATAAATAGGTAAAATAATAAAAATGAAAAGTTGAAAATAAATAAATTGAGGGTTCAATTAGAATTAAAAATAAAATGTAAGGCATAAATTGTAAGATATAAGTAAATAGATAAATACGAAAATAAATAAAATAGAAATTATAAAAGGTAGAAATTAAATAAGCTAAGGATTAAATATACCCTTCGTCCAAAAACACACGGATCCTAGGGGGTCTTGGGTCGGATCTTGGCTCAAAAGCCCAAAACGACGTTTTTTTAGGATTACTGAAGCCGGCTACGTTGTTCAACATTGCCTATCTCAGTCAATTTTTTTAAAAAAAATCATTATGTTTTCATTAAAAAAAACCTGAGTGCTCTCTCATTTTCTGTTGTCTCCGCCGTGGCCGGAAAAATGCTTGTAGTCCATTTTTAATTTTTTTTAAAAAAAACCCATATCTAAGTGTCGAAACCGCTTTTCGAAAACAAAAAAAAAATTTAGTTTCGACTTAAAAATGAAAATTAGAGTCGCCACCGATCCTTTATTGAGGTGTGATCGGCTCACCTTAAAAACGATTTTGGTCTACGAAATTTGAGAAAACGGGTTTAGGAGTCAGTTACGTACCAGGAAGGGTTAGCACCCTCGTAACGCCCAAAATTGGTACCAAATTAATTATTTAATGTCTTGAGGTTAAATGAATAATTTGCTTTTGTTTTTAAAAAAACTCGTCTCGAGATAACAAAATGTCACATCCAGTGAGTTAGGACACAACCCTTTGAAGTCTCGAGAGTAAATTTAAATCTTGAAATGTTTATAAATTTATTGAAAAAAAAGATATTCGGCTATTTAAATTCAACGAAAAAAATTGAAACCCAGTAAGTTAGGGCACAATCCCCTCGAGAATTTCGAATGCCGAATATTTTGAAAACTCACGTATAAAAATAATTTCAGTAGTTTAAACAAATCAGTAATTGTATATGTATAGATAAAACAATATTATATAAAAATACCTCCATATAAATCTTCAAAACACAAAAATATATAAAATGAAAGTTTTTAAAAAACACATACTACAAAATAAAAACATCAAAATATATGCATTATATTAGATTTTAAAAAGAAATAAAATAATACATTATAAGATAAAATAATAATATATGACAGTGATATAAATAGAATAAAATTATCCATGCAAAAAGGTTAGATAAATTGTTATAAAAATATAATAATAATAATAATAATAATAATAATAATAATAATAATATTAGCAATAGTAATAGTAGTAATGAAGATTAGAATGATAACAAAATAAAACAAAATATAAAAAAAACGATGAAAAAAACTAAAGGAGTAAGTAAAAATAAAAAATAAAACATTAGAAACAAGACAGGGAAAAAACAAAAAGAAACTTAATTGCCCTCGAAATATAAAAAAAATTTAAAACAAAATAGGGCTGAAATTATATTAAAAAGGCAAAAGGACTAAATTAAAGTTTAATAAAAAATGGGGTAAAAATCGGAAATAAAAAAGAGAGGGCCCAACTTGAATGCGCAAGCAACAATGGAGGACCAAAAGGAAAATTATTCCCGCCTTCCAAAACGCTGCGCAGCGATGGGCTAAATTGAAGCAAAAATAAAATATGCTTGCGAAATTTAAAAGAAATAAAAAAATTAATTTAAAAATACAATGTAAAACATGAGGACCAATCGCGCAAATGACCCAATTTAACAAAACACGCGGATCCCCTTTGGACGGGTCGGGTCACATATGGGCAAACATAAAACGACATCGTTTTGGGCATCAGAAGCCAAGCCCCAAAATGACGTTGTTTTGGGGTGTTTATATAAGTAAAAAAAACCCCAAAAAAATCATCTGAAGCCTCCTTTTAAAAGAAAAAAAACTCTTCTCTCAACTCCCTTCTAACTAGAGGTGTTCATGGGCCGGGCAGCCCGATCCGGCCCGACGGCCCGCCCGAAATATGGGTTTGGGCAAAAAAATGAGGCCCATTTAAAAAACGGGCCGGGCCTCGGGCACGACTTTTTTGGCCTGGGCCTGGCCCGAATATATAATAAAAAATATTTTTTTATATTCTTAAAATTTTAAAATACTTTTTTAAAAAATTGGTGTTTATTTTTAAAAAAGGGCCGAGCTCGGGCCTAAGAATTTTTTCTCGGGCTGGGCTTGGACAAAATTTCAAGCCCATATTTCGGGCCGGGCCGGGCCCGGGCCTAGTATGCAGGCTGAAATTTTTTTATGGGCCTGACCCATGAACACCTCTACTTCTAACCTTCAAACTTTTCTAGAATCCGGTTATGACTCCGGCGTCGAACCACCGTGGCGGCCGCCGGTCGTCGGCGACGATGCCGCCGTCCGCGATGGCCGAAAAATGAAAAGTCATCATTTTTTTAATTTTTCCGTCCCTGAGCCCATAGAACGCCGATTTTCATCGAAATCGGTACCTCTCTTGCGGAAAAGGTATGATTTTTATCCTTTTACTTCTGTTTTTTTTAAATATATAAAAAAAGGGATAAGTAAGCCGGAAAAAAAATAAATAAAAGACTACCTTTGAAAAGGATCGATATTTGAACTGATTTCTCTTTATTTCTTTCTGATTCATTCGTGTCCCAAAATACATAAATTTGGGTGTTTATAGAGCCCAAAAATTCCCCATTTTTTCTATTTTTTTTACATTGTTTGTGTTGGTTTTGGACTCTCCTAGTCCTTTTGCAGGTACACGCGTGGTGGCTTGTGCGGAGAAGCGACGCGCGTGGTGGCCGACTCCGAGGCGTGCGGCGGCTGGAGACCTTGCTAGTGGCGGCGGCTAAGGACTTTGCTACCTAGGGTTTTTTAGTTTTTAGTTTGGTGTTGGGCTAGGGTTAGTTTTTTTAGGTTATTGGGCTGGGTAATTTGGGTGTTTTTATTTATTATTTGGACTTTATTTGGTTTATTTTGGATTGGGCCAAAATTGGCCTATTACAGCTGCCCTTCTTTGCTCGTTGTCGTGTAACGGGAACGGAGCAAAGAAAAAATGGCCAATTTTGCCCGGTCGTGTTTGGACCTTGGTGCTCCTCTTCTTTAAGTAGCCTCATCCTATCCTACCGCATATTCAGAGGTATAGGAATTGGTGCTTCGATCCACTCAACTTGGGAAGATAAAATCCATGATCTCACTACACCAAAACGGGCTTTTAGCAGCGTTTTTAGTGGCGTTTGAATAAAAAACGCCGCTAAAGATCGAGCATTAGTGACGCTTCCTGGAAAACGCCGCTAACAATAAGCAATAGCGGCGTTTTTTAAAAAGCGCAGCAAAAAACCTAATCCAAAACAATGCAGTTTTGTGAGCTTTGTGGATTTAGCGGCGTTTTTGAGAAAGCGCCGCAAAAAACATAATCCAAAACGACGCAGTTTTGTGAGCTTTGTGGATTTAGCGGCATTTTTAAGGAAGCGCCGCTAATGCTCAGGGCTTTAGCGGCGTTTTTGAGAAAGCGCCGCAAAAAAACCTAATCCAAAACGATGCAGTTTTGTGAGCTTTGTGGATTTAGCGGCGTTTTTAAGGAAGCGCCGCTAATGCTCACGGCTTTAGCGGCGTTTTTGAGATAGCGCCGCAAAAAACCTAATGTAAAACGACGCAGTTTTTGTGAGCTTTCGGGGATTTAGCGGCGTTTTTAAGAAAGCGCCGCTAATGCTCAGGGCTTTAGCGGCGTTTTTGGGAAAGCGCCGCAAAAAACCTAATCCAAAACGACGCCGTTTTGTGAGCTTTCGGAGATTTAGCGGCGTTTTTTAGAAAGCGCCGCAAAAAACCTAAGCCAAAACTACACCTTTTTTTGCGCTTTCGGGGATTTAGCGGTGTTTAATTGATTTATTATTTATATTAATTATTTAAAATTGAACTTATTTCTAATTAAATATTTAAAATCTTCAGAAAAAAATAACACGTGGAAATAATTTGAAATAAAACACATGGAAAAATTAAAAGACTATTAGTTAAAATAATTTTAAAATTTTTTGGGTACATGGTTACTAATTATTTTTTAATTTATATAATAAAAAATTTCTTATATAATCGTAAAAGAGATATTATTAATTTTAAAATATTGAATTAATTATCACTATAGTTTAGGGTTTTCAATTTAGGGTATATAATTTTATTTAAGATTTAAGGTCGGTTTAAGAGATCATATTTTAAGGTTTTAGTTAGGGAGTATTTATGGATTTAGGGATTATGGATTAATAGGGATTATGGTTTAATTAAGGGTTGGGATTTAAGGCTTAGGGGTTAGGGGTTTAGGAGTTAGATGTTAGCTAGGGGTTAAGAGTTAGGGATTTAGGGGCTTAAGGTTTCAGGGGTCAGGTTAGGGTTTTGGGTTTTGGGTTTAGATTATTATTATATTTAAAATATGTTATTATGTAGTTGTAAAAGATAATAATAAAATTGTTTAGGGTTTTTAATTAGTTTAGAGTATATGATAAATTTAATATTTAAGGCCGGTTTAGGGGTTCATATTTAAAGGTTTAGGGACTACTATATATATGGATTTAGGGATTATGGATTAGGTATTATGGTTTAATTAAGGGACGTTGGTCGAGATTTAAGGTTTAGGGGTTAAGAGTTTAGGGGTTAGACGTTAGTGGCTAAGAGTTAGGGATTTAGGGTTTAGAGTTTTAGGGGTCGGGTTAGGGTTTTGGGTTTAGATTTTTATTTATATTTTAAATATGTTATTATGTAATTGTAAAAGATGTATAATTTAGGGTTTAAATTATGCCTTGAAAGAGATGTATATAATAGATAGACTTAAATATTTATATCATTTCAATGGTTCATTTAGGGTTTAATAAGGTTAAAGTTTACTTGAGATTTGGAATTTTATACAATTAATTAATGTTTTTATATTTAAAAAAATTGAATCTAAACCATTTGATATATTTAAATATTACCATAAATCGAATTAATAAATAAGTTTAAAAAAGTAATAGATTGCTACGGATAATGTAAGTATAATTATTAAATTTGGAGAGGGCCAATTTATAAGAAATAAAATTAAAATACAAAAATAATAATGAAATAAAAACACTAAACTTTTAATTTTATCTAATTTTTATAAATATTACTTAAAAAACTAAAATTTTTAAATTTATCTAATTTTTATAAATATAACTTAAAAAAACCTATGTATTAAAATTTTCCAAAACGGCGCCGTTTCAATAAAGAATTTCATTTATTAGTGGCGTTTTTGTCCAAAATGCCGCAAAAAAATTCTTAATAATATAGACAAAACTGTGTAGTTTTTGGCTACGAATTTAATGGATTTCGCGTCGCTAGAAGAAAAACGCCACTAAAGGTCATCATTAGCGGCGCTACGCTAAAAGCGCCGCAAAATTTCATTGTTTTTTTTTTGTTTAAACAAAACGGTGTTGTTTTTTATGAGCATTAGTGGCGCTATGATATAAACGCCGCAAAGTTCGAAAAACTATGTATTAAAAACTATGATTTTTTGTGGCGTTTTTTTGTAAAACGCCACAAACACTTTTAAAAGAATCGCGCCATATTATTCCCAAATTTTCGAAATCCCTAATTTCCCCTGAAACCCCTAACTTTACAAAATGCAGACTTCTACTGTTCCAGGTTAGCTATTCTATTCTACTGTCCTCTGGTTTCAGTTTTTAGTTCTAGGTTTCCTCTTAAAATTCCCTCCCACACACTCTTTTTTGTTCTTTTGTTTTTCATTTTCATGGTTCACACACTTAGAGAGACCCAAACCGACGCTTCGCCAGACACAAATCGTGGGAAGACAAAGTTGTAAAACGAATATAAAGAAAAGGGGGAAGGGGTTGAAAGGTGGCTCCTTCTTGCTTAGTTGTGTTCCAAAATAGATGGGGGCTTTGGCGCCAGCCCTTTCCACTTGGATACCTGAAGATGACCTTCTTTTGAAGAACGCTATTGAGGTACTTGCCTTTTCTTTTCTCCTTCATTGGTTTTTAAGAAAAGGAATAAAATAAAGATTGGGTCTTTTTCATACTTGTTTCAGGAATTGGTTTTACTTGTGGTCTCAATTCGACTTTTTTTCTGTTCGTATTTGCTGTCAACTTGAAGTCTTCTTTGTTTTTCTAGTAGCTAGAAAATAATGCATTTTTTTCTTTTAAATTTCTCGCCCGTTCTATTTCCTTGTTTTATTTATTAGAGTTGCTGAGCTTATTTACGTGTCCTTTTTAGTCTTTTGGATGTATGGCACTGCCACTGTTCTAGTCTTCAAATTCTGGGTTTATTGTGTTAAAACGTGGATTCATTGCAATATAAGTTGGTTGTGTTAAAAAAAATTATACGATTCTTGCATTATGTTTATAAAGTTAGGATATTCATAAGATTATCCTCATGTTGTTGTTGTTTCAGAGGAATTCTATTGCATAATGCCAAAATTTGTCAATAGATAGATTGCTTGTGAGAATGCGATGTAGAAATATTACTAATAAACATGGTTTGCGCTGTGCCAAAGTGTTTCTATTCATGGATGCAAGTAGCTTTTCTAGAACATGAAATGACATTACTCTGGTTGGTCTGGTAGTGCCCTTATTTGCAAAGAGTGCATGAATATCAACAGGAAAATGGGATCCAAATTGTGCATTTAGCATGAATATCAAGAGGAGCAGCATCCTTAAAGATCCTTTACCTGTAAATGGCTTCAAATAAAGTGTCTGAATATTTGGAAGAATGAATCTTGAAGTTCGTATGAAGATATTGGAAGATAAAGTTGACAACGAAACCATCAACTGGATGATGGAGAACTTTAAACTCTCAGTCAAACAACAGGTAAATTCAATCTTACTTTTAAAAGAACTTGATTACATAGGTAGTAATCTCCAATCACACTCTTAAATAAAGGTTTCATTCACTTCTATAGATTGAGGCTGTTTTAACCAAGGACGAACTTCAACACCTTGCTTTCTTATGCAAATCCGAAGTTGATTCAATTGGTAGGTTAACTGCTGGAATCTTGTGGTTGCTCAAGCTTGAAAAATGTGCCGCTCTCATCACTGAATCATCTAATTCTGAGTCTTCCCTGGTGAACCTTACTAACATTAAAGAACTTAAACAGAAACTGGATAACATGCATAGTTTACTGCTGCAATTGCGGGTTCAAATTTGAATTTCTTTATCAAAAAAATATTTGCTTTTGATCATATATTTTTACTCATTCTTTATGTATATAGTAAACATACTATAATTACATGTCCGAGTATATGAGGTTTATTAAGCATTGATGAAAGAAATTTAGTTGGTGTAATCCGAAATTTTGTTCATGTTTTTTTTACTTAGTTATAAATAAGGTAACAGCTAGTTCAATCAGTTCAATCATCGGATTTTAATTATTTTTGAGAATTTTTTTTAAAAAAATTGAGGTTTTTTCATTATATTTTAGTTCATTTTCATCCTTTGTTTTTTGAAAAAAAATTATGATATTTTTTTATGCATTGCTTGAAGTAATTTTAAAATTTTGGGGGGTTAAAAGTAAAATTTTAACAAAATTTAACGAAATTGAGAGATTAAAATTGATATTATTCCATTTAACGAAAGGTGTAAGGCCATTGTTTGCCCCTAAGCATATATTCTGAATATATTCATAGACATTCATATATCCAAATGAAAATATTAATCTTTATAATAAAAAAATTGAAAAAATAATTAATCAACTTTATCTTCCAAAGTGTTTCTATTCGTCCTATGAATTGTGTTTCTACTTTATTGAACCCTGTTTCAGTCTATTTCTTTGTACCCTTTTGCAGGCTGGTGCTTCTTTGGAATCTCTTGCTAAGGGTACTAAGAACTCAATGGGCTTGTCAACAATTGCACTGAATTGCACAGAAGGTGGTCATATTTATTTTCTTTATGAAAATTTTCTTCGCTTCATTTTCTTTGATATTTTATTTTGTTTTTTAGTATTTTTTCCTCTTTATTTTGATTTTAATTTTTTTTCATATTTGAAGAATCTTCTATTGTTTTCTATATACTCATTTCTTGATCGGAGTTTGGTTTTAATTTATGTCAGTTTGAATGTCCCAGCAGTAGTGACAGTGGCTTGTGGTTTTTCATAATTTTATTGTTAAACTCTTCTAATTTCTTTAAAAAAATAAAAGAAATGTATAGTATATTTTAGTCGCTGATATTTTGTTTGAAAATTTATCTAATCTCCTTTGTACTTAATTTTTTCTATTGTTGGTCGGGATCCACTTATTGAGGTGTTTGTCGACAACCCTCCGGATTATTTTCTTTTACATAAAGCAACTAACCTTTTCCCACTAACCTTTTCCCACACCTAATCTGTTTTAAGTTCTTCATGATTGAACTTGAATGTTTCATGGTATGTAAGCTGATCAAGGTATAATAACGCATAGACTGAGAGTCCAGTCATGTTGGCTTCATATTTGGTGGCAAATTCCGTAAATAGTATTATGTTTTCTAAACAGGGATTCATTAGTACTTTGTAGTTTGTATAAGTGACATTCTAATTTTGTCCATGATTTCTTTGTTTACTGTAAATGTTTTAATATGCTTTTCTCTTGCCGTCTATCATTTTCCCCTTTTGCAGGTAGCTATTAGTTTGGAGAAGGCCGCATTATCTGACGAATATTTTATTAAGAGGAAGCTTTATCCAAATGTTGATTTCTATTTTGTTAATATATCGGTAAGATAAGATTAATTTCACTGCTCACTTTGAGAAACTAGACGAATGTATAAGATATATTTTAGATGTTAGACCAGTGACAATTGAGGTTTTATTCAATAGGGCCATGGGATTTCCACCAGAGTTCTTCACTGTGTTATTTGCAATCCCTCGAATGGCTGGGTACTTGGCACACTGGCACGAGTCTCTAGATGATCCCGATACAAAGATAATAAGACCCCAACAGGTCAGTCAATACTTCAGGACTCAAAACCTATTTTATTATAATTATACTTATGATCATGACTGTGGAACCGAAATAAGCAACGAGGCATGTTATTTTCTTCTAGTGTAGTGTGATTCCATATTCTTGGTTGGGAAAATCCCTACCAACTTTGACTTGCTATGCTGCTATGTTTTATCTGGTACTCAATAAAAACCCTAAATAGTTGGCTATGAATTTTTCTGCTTTTTTTCTCAGCATCCAAAAGTATAGTTCTTTTTTTTTTCATTTATTTTAGGTGAACGATTGTAGTAGAAGATCTCATGGGAATTTAGTTTAATTGATGAATGCTACTGTGGTATAACAGCAAAAATTGTGAGAGTGAAGGAGGGGGAAAGAAGATGAAAGCAAAAAGGAAACTTGGTGATAGTGTAGACGTAAAACGGGACTTAAAACGGCAGAGGGTTGTGGATTCACCATCTTCACCTCCTGAAGAGTCACTGTGCCTTATAATGACGATGAAGATGATGAAAGGAGAGCATTGAATCACATAGGCAGCAGAGAAGAAGATGGTCACAGAGTTGAAAGTGAAGAAGAAGATGATGAAGATGAAGATGAAGATGATCCATTTCAGTTTAATTTCAAAGGGTTTTTGAATTTCCATTTTAGTCTATAAATTTTACATTTTGAACTTGTGCATTTTTTTTGCAATCAATTAGTTGCACTATTTGAACTTGTAATTTTGCTATTTAAATATTAACATAATTTTTCAATATTTTGACTAAAAAAATTAATTTATTATATGATTAAATACTATCTTTTTAACTAAAAGTATATATTTAATACTAATTAATTTTTATATTAATAATGTTTTATTTTAATATTTAATATTTCTAAATGTTTTTTAAAAGTTAGTGGCGTTTTTTCATAAACGGTGCCAAAGAATGGTGTTTTTAGCGGCGTTTGTAATCAAAGCGTCGCTAAAGGTCTTTGATATATAGTGGCGTTTGTGGTAAAAGCGTCGCTAAAGGTCTTGAGCTATAGTGGCGTTTGTTAGAAAAGCGCCGCTAAAGATCCCAAGTTATAGCGGCGTTTGTTAGAAAAGCGCCGCTAAAGATCCTGATCTATAGCGGCGTTTATTTCTAAAAACGCCGCAAAAGTTTGCGGCGATGACAACAGTGGCATTTTTTGCAGCGCTTTCAAAAATGCCGCAAATACTTTTAGCGGCGCTAAAAAGCGCCGCTAAAGGTATTAAAAAACGCCGCTAAAAATCTGTTTTGGTGTAGTGTCTGCTCCACTACTGCTTAGGGAGACAGTATCTACATTCTTCAACCTACTCCACTGCTGCTCAGGGAGATAGGACCGGTGGCTTAAATCTGCTTCACTACTATCTTAGGAAGATAAGATTTGCCGTCCTCGACTTGCTCCTCTACTACTTAGGGAGACAGGATCTACAATCTTCAACCTACTCCACTGCTGTTCAGGGAAATAGGAGGGGCTTAAATTTGCTTCCCTACTACCTTGGGAAGATAAGATCCATGATGTGCTCCACTACTGCTTAGGGAGACAGTATTTACATTCTTCAACCTACTCTACTACTGCTCAAGGAGATAGGACCAATGGCTTAAATCTGTTTCTCCACTATATTGGGAAAATAAGATTCGCCGTCTTCGATCTGCTCCGCTACTGCTTAGGGAGACAGGATCTGTAATCTTCAACCTACTCCACTGCTGCTCAGGGAGATAGAACTAATGGCATAAATCTACTTCTCCACTATCTTGGGAAGATAAGATTCATCATTTTCGATCTGCTCCGCTACTGCTTATGGAGACAGGATCTGCAATCTTTAACCTACTCCACTGCTGCTCAAGGAGATAGGACTAATGGCTTAAATCTGCTTCTCCACTATTTTGGGAAGATAAGATTCGCCGTCTTCGATCTGCTCCGCTACTGATTAGGGAGACAAGATCTGCAATCTTCAATGGTCTATTCTATGGGGAACAAGACCTGCACGAACCTAATTATGCCTAATGATTGGGATGCCATGATCAAAGTGAATCAAATGCTCCTAACTAGGCATGTATGAATATGTTTGCATGAATGCAGAATGTTATTTTTTTCTCTTTTTTTGTCATTTTTTTTAGAATGATCCTTTTTTTATCTCATATGTTGTCATTGCTCGAAGTTTATTAAGGTCTTATCATTGACGTGCTATAACACCTTCCTGCTCGATCAGCATCCAAGACAAAACTTAATCAGATTGCCCCACTATAAACTTCAAAGTTCAATCCACTGGGTCACAAAATTTGTACCATTTTTCTCCCACTGTAACCTAAGGGTAGAAAAACCTGGTCTTTCTCAATCTTCTCCTATTGCAATTTAAGGATGTGAGACTTTTTGACCCTTTACACCATTCCCAATGTGTCAAACCAAATGCCTATACATAAATGAATGATTCGCTTCTCTAAGGAAACCCCTTTTTATTGCTTAGTGATTGAAGATTTATCACCAACATGACATCTTGTCATTTTGTTTAATCAATACTTCTGACAACAAAATCTGAAGGGATAGTCTCAACTTAGACTTTTCCTTCTTAGAAATTTCATCATTTAAGCTTGGCATATTCTAAACAATAGTCCTGTTTCAGATTACTGTATTATTTAGAAACTTCCAGAGTAATATGCAAAACTTCCCTTATGAAAATTTGTCAGTCCATTAATCATTATTCTAATGCAACATGCTTGCAAAAGATTGACACTGGATATGAATAAGATAGCTCGAAGTGAATAAATTATCGAGAAGTATGTATATATATAAAAAATTGATTGAGAACAAATTTCTTGAAAAGAATAAAGTATTCCAATAATAGCAAAGAATAAAGTATTCCTGGGACAATAAGTTTAATATAAATAGTAAGAAGACTAGGTGCCCCAGATATCGCAGCCTGAGCTTCTTTGTACAAACTTTCTGAAGACATGTGTTTAGAAGATCTACAACACTCTGTCGATGCCCTAAAAATCGAATACCCCTTTCCTATTAATTCAGGCATTGCAAGATCACCACATGCCCCGATCAAAATTTTGAGCTACTCTGATCACCTCATGTCCCATCTTGATCAAAATATGAGCCGCCCTTTTCGAGTTTTCAACTCAAATCCCCTTTGGTCTCAAGACGCCCTTTGCGGGTTTTCACCTTGGCCTCTCCTTTTTTTTAAGGACTCAAAGCGCCCTTTGCGGGTTTTAACCTTGATCCTTCCTCTTTTAGGTAAAGTACCTCTTGACTGCATCTCACTCAAGATTAAAGCTCATCCAGAAAAGGCCTTCTTTACAACATATGAACCTTCCCAATTTGGCATCCATTTCCCTCTAAAATCCTTTTGTATAGGAAGGATCTTTTTCAATACTAGGTCCCCCTCGTGGAATTCTCTTGGATGAACCTTTTTGTTGTAGGCCCGCATCATTCGCCTCTGATACATCTGACCGTGTTGGATAGCTTTTAGCCTTTTTCCCTCTATTAAGTTTAGCTGATCGTATCGAGACTAGACCCATTCTGCTTCATCTAACTTTAGTTCAGCCAACACCCGGAGAGAAGAGATTTCAACTTCAATAGGTAACACTGCCTCCATACCATAAACCAAGGAGAAAGGCGTTGCCCCGGTGGAAGTCCTGATTGAGGTTCGATAAGCAATGAGAGAAAACAGTAATTTCTCATGCCAGTCCTTATAAGTCTCAGTGATTTTCCCCACAATTTTCTTGATATTCTTATTGGCAGCTTCCACTGTACCATTCATTTTTGGGCGATATGGTGACGAGTTATGGTGCTTAATCTTAAATTGACTGCAGACCTCCGCTATTGAGCTGTTGTTCAAATTCAACGCATTGTCAGATATGATTCTTTCGGGCATTCCATATCGGCATATAATCTCTTTTTTCAAGAACTTGCTGACCGCTGACTTTGTGACATTAGCATATGAAGCAGCTTCCACCCACTTAGTAAAGTAATCAATAACCACAAAGATGAAACGATGCCCATTAGAATCCTTCGGTGATATTGGGCCAATGACATCCATACCCCACATGGAAAAAGGCCATGGAGAAGTCATAACATGAAGAGGTGAAGGAGGCGCATGCATTTTATCACCATAAATTTGGCATTTATGGCACCTTCTGGCATAATTGATGCAATCTCCTTCTATAGTGGACCAATAGTACCCGAATCTCATAATCTGTCTAGCCATTGTGAAACCACTGGCATACGTTCCACAAATACCCTTATGGACCTCCTCCAAGATTCTTTTACCCTCCATAGCGTCCACACATTTTAATAGTACCTGATCCTTCCCTCTTCTATATAAGATCTCCACATCTTAGACATAACCAATGGCTAGTCTTCTTAGAGTCTTTTTATCATTCTCAGCTGCCTGATCAGGATACTCACGATTCTTCACATATCGTAATATATCTTGATACCACGGGCTGTCATCCTTTTCTCCTTCTTCAATATTACAACAATGAGCTGGAGTTTCATAGATGCTCATTCGGATAGGCTTCATGTCCTCCTGTCTGTTCACTTTAATCATGGAGGCTAAAGTAGCTAACGCGTCAGCCATTTAGTTTTCATCTCGTGGAAGATAGCAGAAAGTAATGTCATCAAACTCTTCAATCAATTTGAGAACCAGCTTTTGGTAACTAATTAATTTGGGATATCTCGTTTCCCATTCACCCTTGAGTTGGTATATTCCAATATAGAATCTTCATATACCTCTAGCACTTTGATTTCACGCTCTATAGCCGCACAAATGCCCATGATGCATGCTTGATATTCTGCCATATTGTTTGTGCAATCAAAATCTAATTTGCAAGCAAAAGGATAATGATCTCCATTTGGGGATACTAAGACTACCCCAATTCTACTCCATCAAAGTTTAGCTTCCAAATGTGACCCACTTGAGAATCTTCTTTAGTGGTTGCCACATACATCAAGTCCTCATTTGGGAAATCAAAATTCAATGGCTCATAATCTTCCAAGGCTCTATTAGCTAGAAAGTCAGCTATTGCACTCCCTTTCACGGCCTTCTGACTCACATAGACTATGTCAAATTCGGAAAGCAAAATCTGCCACTTGGCCATCCTCCCATTCAAAGCGATTGCCTCCATCATATACTTCAAAGGGTCTAATTTTGAAATCAACCAAGTTGTGTGGTACAACATGTACTGCCTCAGTCTCTAAGTTGTCTAGACCAAAGCACAACACAATTTCTCAATAGACGAGTATCTCATTTCACAATCAATAAATTTTTTACTGAGATAGTATATCGTTTTTTCTTTCTTTCCTGTCTCATCATGTTGGCCTAGCACACATCCCATAGAATTGTCAAACAGCATCAAATACAGTATCAATGGCTTATCGGGGCTAGGTGGCGACAGTACCGGGGAATTGGACAAGTACTGTTTTACCCTGTCAAAAGCTTCCTGGAATTCTTCGTCCTATTCACCTCGATTACGTTTCTTCAAAATACGGAATATGATATCACATTTCTCAGTTAGTTGTGACATGAACCGAGCAATGTAATTCAATCTCCCTAAGAAACTTCGAACTTCCTTTTGAGTCCGTGGCGGAGGTAAATCTCGTATCACCTTGACCTTATTTGGGTCGATCTCGATTCTTTTTTTACTGACATTAAAACCCAACAGTTTTCCTGACCTAGCTCCAAAGGTGCATTTCGTTGGATTAAGCTTGAGCTGGAACTTTCTCAGTCTTAAGAACAACTTTCTCAGGACCTGCACATGTTCTTCCTCCGTTCTAGATTTTGCAATCATATCGTCAACGTAAACCTCGATTTCCTTGTGCATCATGTCATGGAACAAGGCTACCATGGCTCTTTGATATGTTGCCCCAGCATTCTTTAAACCAAACGGCATCACCTTATAACAAAACGTTCTCCACAGGGTGATGAATGTGGTCTTTCCCATATCCTTGGGATGCATTTTTATCTGGTTGTATCCAGAGAAGCCGTCCATAAAGGAAAACAGAGAGTAGCCTGCTGTATTATCCACCAGAGTGTCAACATGAGGGAGCGGGAAATTATCTTTTGGGCTGGCCTTGTTTAGGTCTCTGTAATCCACGCACATTCTTACTTTCCCATCTTTTTTAGGGACTGGGGCAATATTGGCTACCCACTCGGAGTACTTGATCGCCTGTAAGAACCCAGCATCGAACTGCATTTTGACTTTCTCCTTTATTTTTAGCATAATGTCAAGCCTCATCCTTCGGAGTTTCTGCTAAACTGGCTTGTAATCCTCTCTTATAGGAAGGCGATGAACTACGATGTTAGTGCTTAATCCCGGCATATCCTGGTATGACCATGCGAAGACATCCCTGAATTCCTAGAGTAACTCAATGAGGTCTCGCCTCGTCTTTATGGTAATGTCAGTTCCCATATTCACATCTTTTCCCTCATCCAAACTCACAATCTCTATTGACTCATTGTGAGGTAGAATTTGTTTCTCTTCTTGTTCTACCATCCTCAATAAGTCCGGAGATAAACTACAGTCTACATCTCCAAAGTCATGCGATCCTTCTAAACACATGTCTCGTTCAAAAGGAAATTCTGAGTTCGTAGCAGCGTCACTCATGTCATTCATATCTGGGGACCTATGATGGGTACCAAAGAATATATAAGGAATAAATTTATGAACATAATTATAAATGTAATGAAGAATGATTTGGAAAACAATCTCAAACAAATGAAAGAATAAAAGAATACTTGCTTAAAATTAATGCAAGGATGTATTTTATTAGAATAATAACGTTCTGACATGAGCCTATTTCACAAAGGATTTCCTATTATTTTTAGGCTAAAAACAATAAGAATGTTCTGAACATTACTCTGAATAAGCTCTAAAGACTACAGGGATTTCTTCCGCAGTCTAATTATTTAGCTCGCTCCCAGGTTCGTAAGGGCGAATTCCTAACAATGTCCTTCTTTCAGCCCGGTCTATGGCATTTATTTGAACACTTCTCAACATTTCTCTAATACTTTCTCTCATTGACGTCTTTTGCTCAGAATGAATAATCCCTCCTGACACAAAAATTTCTGATATGTGGGGGAACATAATTGGTTCCCACTTGATTTTTTGCTGACAGGTTTTTTGCTGGTTACCAGGTAAACTGAAATAATTTTAACTAACTAGGTCCTTTTGGTGGATTTTAATGCATATGATGTGATGTAATGCAAATGCATGAAGTGAATGCAAAAAGGCGTCAATTTAAATTCAATTCCATTTAGAAAACTTTACTAGAAAACAAAAATATTTACATAAAACAAATTACATATACGGCCTAGCCCTAACACTCATGGCCTTAATTTTCCTAAACAGTGAAGCTAACTCCTACCCCCGGTCTGATTCCAGTTCATACTTTACACTTAGTATATCAGCTTCTACTGCCAAAGTCTGTAAATAATCTGCTACTTCTCGAATCTGAGTTACAGCCTCCCCCATAATATGATCTCTGTTCTTGACTTAGTTCTGGCAATAAATGAGCTGTTCTTTTTGACGCTCTTCATCAACTTTCCTCTTCACATCTGGGTGTGCTAGAATTAGACCCTTCAGATTCTTCCAAGGAATACATTTGCTATCCCCTTTCTGCTTGATTCGTGCTGCAACCCATTGCTCGCTCATCCCAGTAATATTTATCAACTTCTTCAAAAATTTTGGGACATTGACAGCTCTCGAGTAAACTCTATCTGCTTGAATATTCGAGCAACGAAGTAAAGCCATATATTCCTCCACTGTAGCCATATATTCCTCCACTGTAGGTACCAGATCACCTCCCCCAAAAGTGAAACAACTGTAAGCAGGATTCCAAAACTGGGCGAGGGCACGAAACAAGTGTTTGTCCACCTTTATGTCAAGCAGATAAGGCAAATCTCTATAGCTAGCATAAAAAAGCTGCTTGACCTCATCATTCCACTGATCCCAGATCTCTTTTAATTCCTACAGACTATTCTGGGTTACACTAATACGAGTGAAGTCCCACAACTCTGATACATATCCTTTGGCCAAACTATCACCTCTTTCCTGCTGTATTGCCTCAGACCAAGTTTGGACAGCCGCATTATCCTCTACTTTATCAAGAAATTCATTTTCCATGATAAGCTCTCTGTTTAGTAACTGAATATGAATCGACACCTTTTAGGATGAAATGCTATGCAGTCAAAATGCCATGCAATCAAAGCAAAACATACAAAAGTTAGTATCATGTATAAAAACAAAATTCAGCACAAACAGGAAATAATAAAGTACCTATTCAGGAATCTACTAGGGTTTGGTATAGTTCTACCTAGGGCAAGTTCCTAAGGTTCACTACATGAGGTTTTAGCTTTTAGAACAAAGGTACCCAAACCAGCAGATTCCTCGATCCTCACCCGTTATAGGCTCATATGGACCGAGTTCGGTTCAGGGGAATACATTTTCCTATGGCTGCACAGAGATGAAAATCTCACGAAGACATAGGTACGGATGTATTCCGAAAGTGGTCCACTATCCTACACGGAGGTGAAAACCTCACGAAGGACTAGCTTCTCACTCCCATTTAAAGGGGTAAAATCACCAAACTTATGTAATGTAATATGCAAATATTTAAACCAGTCGAGCAAGTATATCATGAAGAAAACAAATGAATGCAAAAGGGAAATCATAATTTAAAACAAAGTTTGATTTTTCGACCATAAGACAAAAATTAATCAATTTATGGCTCGACTCTCTAGCATCCCCAGTGGAGTCGCCAAGTTGTCGAAACCGCTTTTCAAAAACAAAAAAAATTTAGTTTCGACTTAAAAATGAAAATTAGAGTCGCCACTGATCCTTTATTGAGGTGTGATCGGCTCACCTTAAAAACGATTTTGGTCTACGAAATTTGAGAAAATGGGTTTAGGAGTCGGTTACGTACCAGGAAGGGTTAGCACCCTCGTAACGCCCAAAATTGGTACCAAATTAATTATTTAATGTCTTGAGGTCGAATGAATAATTTGCTTTTGTTTTTAAAAACACTCGTCTCGAGATAACAAAATGTCACATCCAGTGAGTTAGGACACAACCCTTTGAAGTCTCGAGAGTAAATTTAAATCTTGAAATGTTTATAAATTTATTGAAAAAAAAAGATATTCGGCTATTTAAATTCAACGAAAAAAATTGAAACCCAGTAAGTTAGGACACAATCCCCTCGAGAATTTCGAACGCCGAATATTTTGAAAACTCACGTATAAAAATAATTTCAGTAGTTTAAACAAATCAGTAATTGTATATGTATAGATAAAACAATATTATATAAAAATACCTCTATATAAATCTTCAAAACACAAAAATATATAAAATGAAAGTTTTTAAAAAACACATACTACAAAATAAAAACATCAAAATATATGCATTATATTAGATTTTAAAAAGAAATAAAATAATACATTATAAGATAAAATAATAATATATTACAGTGATATAAATAGAATAAAATTATTCATGCAAAAAGGTTAGATAAATTGTTATAAAAATATAATAATAATAATAATAATATTAGCAATAGTAATAGTAGTAATGAAGATTAGAATGATAATAAAATAAAACAAAATATAAAACAAAAACGATGAAAAAAACTAAAGGAGTAAGTAAAAAATAAATAAATAAATAAAACATTAGAAACAAGATAGGGAAAAAACAAAAAGAAACTTAATTGCCCTCGAAATATAAAAAAATTAAAACAAAATAGGGCTAAAATTATATTAAAAAGGAAAAAGGACTAAATTAAAGTTTAATAAAAAAATGGGGTAAAAATCGAAAATAAAAAAGAGAGGGCCCAACTTGAATGCGCAAGCAACAATGGAGGACCAAAAGGGAAATTATTCCCGCCTTCTAAAATGCTGCACAGCGATGGGCTAAATTGAAGCAAAAATAAAATATGCTTGCGAAATTTAAAAGAAATAAAAAAATTAATTTAAAAATACGATGTAAAACACGAGGACCAATCGCGCAAATGGCCCAATTTAACAAAACACGCGGATCCCCCTTGGACGGGTCGGGTCACATATGGGCAAACATAAAACGACGTCGTTTTGGGCATCAGAAGCCATGCCCCAAAACGACGTCGTTTTGGGGTGTTTATATAAGTAAAAAAAACCCCAAAAAAATCAGCTGAAGCCTCCTTTTAGAAGAAAAAAACTCTTTTCTCTCAACTCCCTTCTAACCTTCAAACTTTTCCAGAATCCGGCTATGACTCCGGTGTCGAACCATCGTGGCGACCGCCGGTCGTCGGCGACGGCGGCTCCTTCTGCGGTGGCCGAAAAACGAAAAGTCATCATTTTTTTTATTTTTCCGTCCCTGAGTCCATAGAACGCCGATTTTCATCGGAATTGGTACCTCTCTTGCGGAAAAGGTATGATTTTTACCCTTTTACTTCCGTTTTTTTAAATATATAAAAAAAGGATAAGTAAGCCGGAAAAAAAAAAAAGACTACCTTTGAAAAGGATCGATATTTGAACTGATTTCTCTTTATTTCTTTCTGATTCATTTGTGTCCCAAAATACATAAATTTGGATGTTTATATAGCCCAAAAATTCCCTATTTTTTCTATTTTTTTACATTGTTTGTGTTGGTTTTGAACTCTTCTAGTCCTTTTGCAGGTACACACGTGGTGGCTTGTGCGGAGAAGCGGCGCGCGCGGTGGCCGGCTCCGAGGCGTGCGGTGGCTGGAGACCTTGCTAGTGGCAGCGGTTAAGGACTTTGCTACCTAGGGTTTTTTAGTTTTTAGTTTGGTGTTAGGCTAGGGTTAATTTTTTTAGGTTATTGGGCTGGGTAATTTGGGTGTTTTTATTTATTATTTGGACTTTATTTGGTTTATTTTGGATTGGGCCAAAATTGGCCTATTACACTAAGCTTTTTTGAAATAAAAATAAAAATAAAAATATATAAACTGTGAAGGAAAACCTTCGCCTCAGTTAACTATTCAGGTCCTGCTCCGTCGAAGCCTAGGCCGAATCCTAATGGATTCAGAGATTCGACGCCGGAGAAGGCATCCGACAACCGTGGAAGATGAATCGACTCAGGTAAAAAACCAGTTTTACTTTTTATTTATTGTTTCTTTTCAAAATAAGACGGAAAAAGAAATCTCCTTTGTTCGTTTTTTGATTACTTTTTTGTTTTTGTATATATTTCTCGCTCTGTAAATTACAATATGTTTTTGTGGCCTTTATAGCCACTAATACATTGTTTCACTTCTGTTTCTTTACTGTTTATGCTGTTGTTCTTACTACTTCTGTTTCATTTTTTGTTGTCCTTTTTTGCAGGCGTTGGCAGTCAACGGAGGTGAAGGCTTGCTGTTGTGGTGCAAATGGTGGCAGGGCGCGCCAGGCCTCGGGACGAGGCACCTCGGGCGGCGTGCATGCGAAGGGAGGGGTGCGGCGCTAGAAAGGAATTAGGGTTTCCTATTTTTTCTGAAATGTTTTGGGCCACTGGGCCGTAACTTTAGGGTTTTTAGTTTTGGGCTATTTCGGCCTCTTTTGTAAATGAACTTTGGGACTATCAATTTGTATTTTTGTATTTATTTGTTTTTTAGTCTCTGTTTAGGGCTTGGGCAAAAATGGTCCATTACAATGGTAATAATATGGAAGGTGCAAATCTTTCGTCCTTAGTTATACATTTGAATCTTAACTCGGATAAACTAGTAAAGATAATAGCATATTAATAGATTATTTATGTATATATAATATTTTTTTAATAATTGAGGGTAATCAACTGTAGAACATAATACTCTTGTCAAGTATGAACATAATACTAAATTGTAAAATTTAACATATGCTATTTTATTTATTTAAATATTATAATTAATTATCATAAAATTATAAAAAAAGTAAGTTACATTACGAAAATTATAAAAATCAAATTTAGAATAAAAATATTTTTAAAAATTGGTGTAAAAAGGGAATTTCAGCCTACCACACAGTCTAATTTGGATCCTATGACCTTGGTGAAAATGGGCAATCTTGACTTTATAAAGATGTTTTTTTCTTTTGAAAATGGAATTACGAGTGGAATGCGTCGAATTTTCTATCAAAATTTTTGGATTAGGTTGGCTTGAGTTTAGGAAAAATATGCTCCATCTTACCTCCAGATATATTTAGTAACTTGTCTGTCTTTTAATTATATAACCATTTATGATTTTTTTTAACTTTTAATTTTTTTGGGTAGATTAACTTCTAATATTTTAATTTTATAAAATATTTTTTATACTTTCTTAATTTTATTATATATTTTATTTAATTTTTTAAAATTTAATAAATTCTAGTTTGAGGCAGGATAGGAGCAAGAGGTATAGCCAGGATCGAGGTAAACAAAAAACCAATCCACTTCATTACCATACAATGGAATCCAAAGCCTTCAAGATATTGCAGTAATTAAAAATATAAGGATGGTGGATTTACCTATCAATCGAGCAGCTCAAATTCTAATGCTACCTTTTGGCCAATCTAGATCATGTGTGAAAGGTGAAGACGACTTTATGATCAAGATTTTTTTTTCTATATACAACGATTATTCGAATATAAGTTCGTGAGAAAAATAAAGGTTTCACTAATAGCTCATAATTCCGAGTTTGTTTTATAATAAAAATTAAAATTATAGTAATCATTATTTATTGTGTTTGTGATAAAAATAGAGTAACCTCTTTTAATATTATTGATAGACCTTAAGAATATACATAATATTTATTCAACAGTAATCACGTAGGAATAGAAAATATATACAATATATTCCTCAATATATACCTAAAAAATATATAATAATATACCATATATTCCTAAAAGATAATATCACATAATAATATCTTAAAATTTTAACATCTATTAAAATTTTAGCCGAAAATTAACCATCATTTTTTTTACAACTCATACATTATTAGCACACAATTCCTACTATTTAATTCACCCGGTTGAGTTGAATAACATTCCCCTTTTTTACTCCTGTTGGATAATATTAGAATTTGTACACTCCGTGTGTCGGTGGGGTAATTCGTTTTAACCAAGCAATCATTTTTAAGAGAAACATTGATAACTTGTGTCAATATAGACACCAGAACCCTAATTATGCAGGCAACTATAATTTACAATAATCAAGATATATATGTATATATATATTTGTGCATATGCCGTGACTGCCTGGATTTGGCTTAGGGAACAGCCAGCTCTAGAGAAAAAAAAAACACAGTTGAAAGACTTGAAATAGTAGAGCCAACTTGTATTGACATTAGTTAGGACCCCAGAAGCTCAAGTACATGACAGTCCTAAGGGACTCCTCCGACTGCAGTTTAAGCTTGTTGGTGTCATAACTAGTTTTTTTAGCAGATTTGTCAGTACAAATGTTTCTGACTTGCTTAGAAGAAGATTTGAAAACGGACCCAGTGATTGGAGGTTGGTGGTCTTTGATGCCTTGCATCACCTGTGATTCTACTTGCAACAGTTCCCTGCTTGTGTTCCTCAAGCTCATCTCTTCTTTAACCAAAACGCCTTTCTTCACTTGTGTTTGGAGTTTGGACTTTGAGAAAAAGAAAATAGAGAGAGAAAGAAAAAGAAAACACACCGTAAGAGAGTAGCCCTTGTAGTTAGCTATACTTATAGGCAAGGGGAGATGGAGCCTAGTAACATAAATTTCCTTTGCCAAGCCTTAAAGGTAGTTTTTTTCGTAACCCAATTTAATCCGAAATATTTATTTGTAAATAGATAACTTAAAATATGTCATCCTCAATTCATACTTTTATTATTTTTATTATTTGTTGTTGACGTCCACCTGATGAAATTTTTTAAATATGATTACATAATCAAAATTGAACTTGATTCTCCACCATGCTAACTTCAAGTGAAAAAAACACTCACTATATCAAATCCAACTTTTAAAGATTTCATGTTCTTTCTATCTTATTAAATATTAATGAACTTTTAAAGATTTCACTATGCAGTTGATCAGCATGGTATCTAATTAGGTACTACTGCTTTGTTATCGGCTGATATATATACCATTAGAATGACAGAATTGACTAAAGTTGAAATACGGTAAGTCCCTTTATCTTCTCTTATCATAAATTTCTTTTTTATTCCCACTTTTTAATTTACATAAATATTCTTGATTATCTTTGGGGGTTCTGCTTTAGTATTAAAGTGAAAAACAAGAGCTTGTGTTGGTACAGTTTGGAGATAGTGAAAGATACATAGCAGGTTGCTTCCATAGAGATAGGAGCAGAAGGCATATATGCATGTGAGTGTCTACGAGTCCCCATTGACGTCTTCGTCAACTGGATAAGATTGACACATTAAGTAGGCAGACAGCTTTCGCCTTTGTTTGGTTAAATCAAATTCTTATTCATCATCGAAATGAGTACGCACATTGCTTTGCGGGTACATTCAAACAATATATTTTATAAATTGAAAATAATGTGAATGTTGATATTTGAATATCAATTTTAGTATTCATTTTATTTTTATATTAATGTTTGGTTTATGATTTTACTTTTTATTAATCTAATTTTTAAAGATTAAATATGTGTTGTTTTATTAAAAGTATAATATATCTTATTGTTACACAAAACATTTATTGATATCAATTTTAATATATAACTGATGTGAAATTCATGTCTTTTTTATGATCGTGTATTTTTTCCACACCAATGAAGGATCATGGTCTCTAATAATTGTTAATATTTTGCAATGTATCTGATTACTTTTTTTGTTAATATGTTAGTTATTTATTTAATCACACCTTATTTTAAAAAGTTCATGTGAAAGTATTCAAACCCATATTAAACTTGTAACATGTCAAATTCGACCTTATAATAGGATTTGAGTATGGTGTGCCACTACTTAAAATCAAACTAATTTCAGCAAAAACTTTGGATAAATCTTACATAGTCAAATATTAGTACTTCATAAAAGTCTCATCAAAACAGAGTCTTAACAAAAAGTTCTTTGTACAATTCCATTTCACAATACAGTTATGTGCCTCCCCCATAAGACATGCATGATACAGACACAAAGTAGTTAGTTCACAATCCTAACAACACTCAGGCGTAATCCTTGAACAAAATCTTCATTCTATCAACAATCCAGAGAAGGAAAAGGGAATAATCGAGTAAGTTCGTTTGAACTTAGTGAGTTCCAAAGAAAAATCATATAATACATTACTTAGTACATTATCCAAACCTTTCTGAAGATCGTACATGAATTACATAGAGTACGCCCACTAGTGTATACAGAACACAGTTAGACTTAGAATGCCAACTTACTTACCATTTAGGCGTATATTGTACACCAACTTAACATAACTCAAACAAATCCATCTTCGTGCCATCCACATACCCAGAATACAAAATTAAAAGTGTATCATTTAGACTTATTCAAAATTATACTCCCTCTTAATTCCTCATCTCATTTCCATTCAGAACAACATGTTTTATCGTGTTCTACCAATCTGGTTTGCAATATATCTACCCTACCAAAGGCTACACAAATATATCTCCACATCCTCATCATCATATATCAGATCATATCGTATCATACATATAAAAAGCAGATGGTAGTGGATTAAGCATGAAGAATGGCGTTTACTTCACTTTACAGACAAACTGTACTCCGACAGATAATTGTGGATAACCATTATCCACACAAACATCTTTCATTCATTAATCACTCACACACTTTTCATACTTTATAGAGGAAAAATACTTACCTTACATGAAATATAAAATAAAGAAACGACAACACATAGAAATAAGAAGGAACTCACCAGAAACTTTAACATAAGTCTATAAAATAGGTCTCTTGCTCTTATCATTTGGACCTTCGTTATCTTCTTGAGTAGTAAACTGGTACTAACGTATGAGTTAGCCTAATACTATGAACCTTACTTCATACCTGTGAATAAATGTGGATACTGCTCTTTCATTATACTTTCTCTTTCCCAAGTGGCTTCTTCTATATTATGATTTATCCACAATACTTTCACTAATAGGATCCACTTATTCCTTAGCTCTTTTACCTCATTTGCCAGAATACGAACGGGCTCTTCTTTCTAAGACAGATTTGGTTCAACCTCTAATTTTTCACTCTGTACAATATGATTTAGATTGGATTTGTATCTTCTTAGCATAGACACATGAAATACATTGTGAATATTTGAAAACTCTGGAGGCAAAGCCAACCTATAAGTCACTGGTCCAGCCTGCTTTAAACTTTATATGGCCCTACAAATCGTGGACTTAATTTTTCCTTTTGACCAAATCTAATAATCTTCTTCCAAGGAGAAACCTTTAAAAATACTTTATCATCAACTCCAAAAGAAATTTCTTTCCTCTTCAGATTAGCATAGGCTTTTTCATGATTCTGTGCAGCCTTTAAATGACTACGGATAACAAAAACTGTTTATTCTGTTTCATACACTAACTTAGGACCTAATAATTTTCTTTCACTGAGTTTCATCCAACATGTGGGCGTTTTGCACTTTCTACCAAACAAAGCTTTAAATAGAGACATTTTCAAACTAGTATGATAATTGTTGTTATACATAAATTCAACCAAAGGAACACACCTTTCCCAATTTAACACAAATTCAGTTACACAACTTCTTAACATATCCTCTAAAACTTAAATAACTCTTTCAGACTGACCATCTGTCCGAGGATGAAAAGCAATACTGAATTGCAACTTAGTTCCCAATGATCCATGTAATTGCTTCTATAATCTTGAAGTAAACCTTAGATCTCTATGTGAAACTATGGAAGGTGAGGTTCCATGCAGACGTACTATCTCAGAAATATAAAGCTTAGCTAACTTCTCCAGAGAATAAGTAGTGTTCACTAGCAGAAAATGAGCTGACTTAGTAAGTCGATCTAGTATCACCCAAATTAAATTTTTCTTTAAAGGACTGAGGGGTAGCATTGACACAAAATCCATGGTGATCTTATCCCACTTCCACTCTGGTATTTCCAAAGGATACAACTTACCCGAGGAAACTTGTTATTAAATATTTTTTAAAGAAAAAGACAACTTTATTCCTTACTATTTATTTATTATTTTATTTTTTACCTTCAATCTTTATATTAAATAATTTTTAATTAAAAATAATAAAAATAATTAGTTATAAAATAATTTAAATATTATTAAATTAAATTATAAATTGCATTATATTCTAATATAGTCATATGTTAAAAATAATGTATTGTTCAATTAATATTTGTATGTTTTTTAGAAGTTACTAGTAAAAACACAATTGCAATCACAAATAATATATTCGAATAATTATAATCAGAATTTATCATTATAAAACACGATTAGATTGATAATTGGAATATATCTAAACCTATACTAAATAAATATATACAGAGTCTACATATAGTGGGACATAAACCAAAATAAAAATAGACTAAGAACCTATACATGGTTAGGTAAAGTGAGATTCGAACTTGAGATCTTAAAGTTCCTAAGGCATTAACCTTACCATTAAGCTAAGATCTTGTTGAGGAAGGTTAACTCCGTTGGGAGAATTCTGTGAAATGTTGTTTGCTGAGAGCTGATGACCTCTCATCATGTCAGTATTATCTCTGGTGAGAGTTTACTCTCCTTAATCTAATAAGAGCCCAATCGCTTGAAAAGGCGACGAATTCATAGGGTGGGAGTGCCTTGTCAAGTGCCTAGAAAGGCGAGAGCCAATGGACACTTTAAAGGGTCAGTGTTGTCCCTAGTGGAAGGTTTTGTCTCCCGAATCTAATGAGAGCCCAAGTTCCTAAAGAGGCAATTAATTCAGAAAGTTGAATTGCCTCATCAGATGCTTGATAAGGCAAACCATGTGGATGTATCATGGGCCGAGACTTTAGCTCCACCAACGTGAGACCTTAAGTTAGAGTTTTATGCCAATAATACTGAAGTAAAACCTACTATTTAGATCGAAGAGGCACTTGATAAGTGTTAAAAGTAACATGTTTTAATCTAATTTTTAATGTGTTTTGGCTGATTATTCGATGTTAATGGTGAATTTTATGCTCCTAATCCTTTAAATTCATATTTTTATACTTAGAAGGGCATTTGGGAGCAAAATGAGCAAAAACTAGAAAATCGGAGTAAGGTACAAGATCTACACGGGCTAACTCCTTCCACATGGCCGTGTGAGCCATATGGGTTGCCATACTGCCATGTCGATTTTATGAATTGGCACTCTGAACTGCAGGAAAACACGATTTTTAGGTTTTTCAAGCATTATAAGACATATATGTGATAAAAATAAGAAGATAGGAGAGAGTCGTCATAGAATATTCAAGAAAATAACTTGAAAAACACCATTGAAGTCGATTTTGAAGTAGATTCCCGTCAAGATTAAAGACTCCCAGTTGATTTCTTAAGAAGCCATCATGAGTTTCTTTGTTTCTTGTGGTTATACTGTATCCTGGATGTTTTTATCTTTAAGCATGAACTAATTTTCTAAATACCTACGGAGATGAACCCTACGATGGATTTTGTCATATAATTTTTATTTTACGCAATAAATACTTAGATTTTGTTCTCAATTATGTGTGCTTAATTAATAGTTTGATATTTCTAGATTATTGACCCATGTTTGATGTGCTTAAACCAGAGGAGGAATAGAACCTATTTAAGAGTAGATCTTGCGTAATTGAGTGGAGTTGCATGCAATCCTAGAAATAAGATGACATAAATCTACCAGATTAGAGTCAAATCTAATAAGAGAATCCATAACATAAGTTAATGTGATAATAGGAGTTTTAATTAGAAAGAAATTTCAAGTAATCAACCTAGAGTCAGTTGCTCTTACTCTCGAAAGAGATATTAGCATAATTTAGGAATTTCTACGAATCAAGATATTGAGTAAATAAATTGTGTAATTTAGATTGATAGTGGCGGATGAAGTGTAGGTGAATTCTTTTATTGGGTATTGTTTTGCTTCTTGGTTGTTAATCGATTATTTTCATGTTTTTTCTTTTTTGTGTTCGTTAGTTAATTAATTTAGTTAATTTTAGTTTTTAATCAATCACTCGAATTTATCAGTTAAATAAAAGATAGTAATTACTAGTACTTTTAGCCTTCGTGGAAATGATATCTTTGCTTACCTTAGCTATACTATTAATTGATAGGTGCAATTGCCTTAGTCAAATTTTTAGTTAGTTTAAGACACATCAGCACTCTCTAGCCTTTGAGCCTTACAAGCACACTAAGAGTGCACTCTTTAAGCACACTGAGGGTTGGGAGAATGCTAGGAGATGTATTTCACTTAAATGCAAAGTTATGTAAAAATGAAGGAGGGGTGCCTCCTATTTATAGGTAAAGCCCATTGATCCTACAACCAAGATCATTTACATTTGATGGTCCATAACATGTCTTTAGAGTATTCTACACTAGCCTAAACTACTCTATACAAGGCTACAACATTCGAGAGCTTTTGAAACATTCTACCATATTCAATAAGGCTAAAACATGTCTTTAGAATCATGTTATCTCTCTCTAGCCAAATAAAATAAGAGTAAATTACACCAGTGGTCAACCAATAATCAGTAAGTTTTTTTTAGTCACCTAACCATGAAAAGTTACAAAATGATCACTCAACTATTCGATTCTTTTCTTTTTTGGTCACTAGACATTAAACAGCTAATGGAAAAATGACATGTCAGTTTTTAAAATTGGCATAATAGCAATTTTAACCATTAAACATTTATACATTGTGTCAATTTAGTCTTGATTCTAAAAAAAAATTTAACAATAAACATTCACACATTGTGCAATTTAGTCATTTTTGTAGTTTTGCCTTTCTTTGTGACCATTTCACTTAAAAAGCTTTAAAAAGAAAATTTATCAGCAAAATTTGACAAAAAAATACCAAAAATAGAAACACTCAAAAACCCAAGATCATAATTTTCACATTTTCAAATTCTTTCTATTGATGCTTCGATTCTCCACAATTGGATGGGAAACTAATAACTAAGATTAATTTGTCTTCGTCGTTTCACTCTTCATCGGTTTTAAAAGATTTGCACTTGACTACATTAGGTATTGTGTAAAGGTTGTGTAGAAACCCAAATTTGTCCAGCCCGATACAAATATAAAAACCGAATAAATAAATAAATTAAAAGTCCACTTTCAAAGTCCAATATTACAGGTCCAAATAAATCAAAATACAATACAAAACCCACTAACATAACCCGAATTACCCAATACACCCCAGCCCAATAACCAACTCAGCCCAAATGGCCCAACATAGAAACAAAAGCCGGAAAACCCTAATGGCTGATGCGCCGCTACCAAGCCACGCACGTAGTACCACCACGCGCCTCCAGCTGGCCTCCGTACACGCCACGTCCCCGACTCCGTACGCCGTACCTGCAAATAGAGCAAACAACGCAACAGAAAAGAAAAAATGGTATTTTCATTTTTGTTATTTTTGTTTATTTTTTCGGCCTATAAAACAAAAGGCGAAATCGTTGTAATCAGTTAGACACACGCATTCAGAGAAAGTGAAAACAAAAAAAAATCAAAATCTTAAGGAAATTGAAGAGGTGATTTTTGAGTTTCTTCTTACTTTTCATTCCCTGGTTGTTATTTAGCTTTTCTTTTTTTCGTTTTGCATCTGTCGATCGTTTGTTAAGGAAAAAAGGCAGTAAAAGAAAGGAGAAACGTACCTTGTGACGAGATCCTGGCCATCTCCGTCGTCATCGGATTATGGGCTAGGTTCGAAAACCGTTTGTATGCCCTCAGTACAAAACGGCGCAGAGTTCATCTGATTCTATTTAGGTTTTTTTAAGAAAATGAAAAGGATTTTTTAGGTTATTTTGGCCTTTAAGCACGGGAATAAAACGCTGTTGTTTGGAGTCAATGCAATGGCTTTGAAACGGCATCGTTTTGAGGACCCGATCCGCATGGTGACCCGATCCGGGCAGGATCCACGCATTATGGATCGATTGGTCTATTTATTCAACAGGTCCCTCTTTGTTTCAAATAGTTTCAATTTGATTTCCTTTAATCTTTTTAGTTTGTACCGCATATTTGACTTTGTTTTCACTTGAATCCAAGCCTAAGCGGCGCTGTTTTTACGATTGATCTTGATTATTTCAATGCTTGCGTGTAGTTGCTGATTTAGTCCTTCAATGTTGAAATAGATTTTAATTTCATACAAATTTAGTTTTCTTTTCTTAAATTCAACAATATTTTAATTATAATTAGTCCTACTTTCATTTATTATAAAATTTAACATAATTTTTGGATATTTAACTTTTGATAATATTTTAAATTCACTATTATGGTTTTAAAATATATTAAATTATTATTTTAATTTGTTATTGATACTTTTAAATTCATTATATGCTAATATTTTGAATCTACTATATATTTATTATTATTTTATTTAAGCTCCAATTTTAAATTCATTGATATTTTTTATAATTATTGTTATCATTTTTCAAAGTCGTTTTATCATATCTAATTTTGTCTTCAAAAGTGTTTTTTAAGTAAATTAATTCTTATCTTAATTCATTATTTCTAATATTTCAAAATTTCTATTGTACACTTTTATTTTCCAATTTGATATTATTATTTGTTCCATCATTCTTGATATATTTTTATAAAATTTTGATATGTTAATTTATATCTTTGAACAATGTATTTTATAATATAGCTTAAATCTTATTTTCACAATAATATTACATGATTCTTTTGAATATATATATAATTTATATGAAATTATTCTTAGTATAAGTGTATATATATAAAATATATCATTAACTTCGAATTAGCTTTTTTATATATATAGTTTTTATATATAAATGTTTTGTTTCTTAAACCTTATTTATTTCTTGCGTTTTGTTGGTTGTTTATTTATTAATATTGAAGTTTGTACGATATGATTAAAGTTAATGTTTGTATTTGCCTATCACTTGCTTGATTGCTTCTAGTTTAAGTTTAGATTGTTATTTATCTTTTGCATTATATGTATTGTCATTCAATCATGTTCCATTTGTAAGAGTTGTATTTTATTAAAGCACTATAATCATTTTATTTCATAATTCCTAAAAAAGCTTGGTGTTTATAAGTTCTAGAGAGAATTGTGCCCTAACTTACTGGGCTTCAATTCTTCTCGATGAACTTAGATAATCAAATGTCCATTTTATTAAAACCATACATTTAAAAAAAAATAAAGTTCTTAAAATTTCAAAATGTTGGATCCTAACTTACTGGATATGATATTTTGTTATCTCGATTTTAAAATAAAGGCAATATTTGATGTTTAAGAATTTCGAGAAATTGAACCCTAACTTACTGGATTCTGATTTCTCGATTTATCTAAATAATCAAATATCCTTCTTAAAACATATGATTTTTTTTAAAAAAAAGAGACGAATCTAACTTCGAAGACTGAACTGTTGCACTCTAACTCACTGAGTGTGGCGGTTTATTCATTTGAAATGGGTCCGTCTATTTAGCCAATTCAATTATTTAAGCTTTCATTTCATGGGATCGTATTTAAAAATCTTTTCAAGTTTCGACACTAAGACATTAAACAATCAATTCGGTACCAATTTTGGGCGTTACGAGGGTGCTAATCCTTCCTCGTGTGTAACCGACTCCCGAACTTGTTTTCTCAAAATTCGCAGACCTAAAATCATTTTAAGGTTATCCGATATCACCTCAATAAAAGATTGGTGGCGACTCCATTTTCAAAATCGATCCCCATTTTTCAAATTTCAAAAAAAAAATAGTTTCGACACGTTGAGGATTTTGTTATTATAATATTTTTAAAAGTTGTTGTGTTATCTTTCCGTTAGCATAGTGGGTAGAAAAAAAAGTCAAATAGTTGGATGACCATTTTGTAATTTTTCATAGTTCAACGCCCAAAAAAGAAACTAATAGTTGGGTGACTACCAATACACTTTACCCATAACACACCATGCATTGTAGGGTTGAGCAAGAAAATAAAAAATTAACCCAAACCAAGGTGTTTGGACGTTTATAGAATGCCAGTTTGAAAAATGTGACTACCCATAATTGAACTGAATTCTATTTTATTTATTATATAATGAATTTTAATTTTTATGATATAAAATAAATATTTTATATTTAAAATAGTGAAATTAATTTAAATGTTCTTGAATTTTTTTAGAAATATATATAAAAAAAAGCTTTGAAATTTTGTCAAATATTATTCAAAAGGTTTAAAACAAAGCTCATTTTGTTAAAAATAAGTCTAAAATTTTAAAATAAAAAATTGATATGAAAAAATCAAGAACTAAACTGAATTATTAATTAAGATTCAAAAATATCTAAAAATCAAATTCAACCGTTATCACCACTACTGCGTCGTCTCCATCCTTGACACAACTCTAGGCAGCGCCTTTCTTTTAAATGTTCATTGCATTCTACTAAAATCACAAGATAAAGCCCCACCCCCACCCCCACCAAGCTATATATGAATGCCATTTTTTAAGAAGAAACAATAAGCCAAAAAAAAAAACTCTAATCTCAAGCACCTCAACAATCAAAACAAAATTAGTGTAAACAAGGGACCATGCCCATAAAGTAGTCCTTTTATTTAACAGTTAACCTACCCACTTTTTTTTTCTAGTTCATGCATAATGCTTATCTCTTTGCTTTAGTTTCCTTGTAATTTTGTGACCATAAAGCATCCAAATAATTTTCCCCATTCCGCTGCTTTGACAAAAGAAAGATCAACGATCCCTCAACTTAAGTAGCCTCTTGCAACATCAGTGATTGAATCTGCCTCAAGGTTTTGCAGTCAAATTGCATAAGCTTAGAACACATGCAGTGTTCCAAGATTCTATTATAATAGAGTTTATAACCTATGGGAATCTAAACATGTTATCGTTTAGTAGCACCCCTTTTTTTCGTTTTGGCAAAATCTTATCTTCTTCTCTTGAACGATGATAAGCGATAGTGGGCCTATCCCATGAGGCTTGAGAGCTACTAACGACAAGGTTGAGTCAATTGAAACATTGATGATCCCCCTTGTTTGCTTGGCTTGCTATACTAGATGAGTCCCATTCTTACGCTTCCTTTCCTCGTCAGGTTGTTTGTAGCGTAGCCGCTCGGCTATCTGTTTAACTCATAAAATTGACCACTCGAGGCTGTAAATTGGCCTATTCCACAAGAAAATTATGTTAACCAACCCAATTAAACTCGATTGGATTATAAAAACGTCAATAATTTGGATTTAAAATTAATCTAGACTCAAATTGACTTAAACTTAAATATTTTTGAGAGAGGTTAATAAACATAATACTTATAACATAAATTGTTAATTTGTTTTAATTTATAGTTTGTAAATTCTACTTGCCATTGACTATTGTCATAAAATATACAATTTCAACTTATATCATATGATTTTGATAGACAATTGCAAATACAAGAAACACATAAAAAATATTATCTTGTTATTTGCAAGTAAAATTAATGAGTGAAGAGAAATTATTAAAATATAATGCAAAATATTAAAAAAATCTAATATATTTTAAAAAATTGATTTTGATTTTGTTTAACTTCAAAAATTATTTTTACAAAATTGAAATTTTTTTACATGTGTTTTAAATCCTAAAAATCTAATTGATTTCTACTTACCCACAAATTTTAAATTCAATGATGTTATTAACAATAAAAATATCAAAATTTTAGATTAAAAATATTATTGATAGTAAAATATTTGCAATGACAATTTAAAAATAAATTGTTGATTGAGTCTTAGCTCGATTAGCATAAGCATTCTTGTAAATATAGCAGAACGTGAGTTCGAGTTTGCTGAAGCGTATTATCCTCTTATTTATGAGTTGGGGAGGGGCTATGGGTAGTTCTGGGCATTGTTTTTGTATCAAAAAGAGTTGGATATGATTAGTACCTATTATTTTTAGGCTCAAAAACCAAGGGATTTCCCCAATTCACTATAAGAATGGTCTCATTTCAAAGAAAATGTGAACCTTTACTATCCCTATATTTTTCTTAAAGCTTAGATAAAGCACTACACTAGCTAGTAACTCTCCAAATTTACAATTGGTACAAATATTGAGTAAACAGTAAGAACCTCTAAGAAGATAGGTGTTTACAAATTTGACTCACTAATAGGCATCGAAACCACCAAAAATAATTCCTACAAAAATAACTCTAAATAGTAGTAAAGAGTGGTAGTAGGGTCGAGTCCAAATGGATTGGATGTTATAATCAACTTCTGCGTTTAACTTGTGATCAAAATTTTTGTCGTGTTGAAAGTCATGGCAAAAGTCATGCCCACGACTCCAAACGGACCTATAAAGAAAATAAACGAATAAATCATCGGAATTTGGAATGTTTAGAAACTAAGTAATTGAAACAACAAAAATAAATAATTAAATAAATTGGAATTTAAATTCGGATTTTGTAATCAAAGATAATAAGCCTTAGCCTTAGACTCGATGGATTCCGAATTTTTTTGAATCGATCCTTAAAAAATAATTTTCTCCTCCAATCAATAAGCTGGTTATAGCAGTTAAGAACGTCCTAACCACCAATTCTTCCTCTCGTAGCTGGTCCTGATACAACCTACAAACCAACCCTTACCGATTATCTAACTGAGATACACTTGTTGCCGATTCAAGATTTCGGCAGCCTTGCGCTCTGAAGAACCCAACTTGAATTAACGGCCTCAACCGTGTGGGTCGTTTAAACTCGATCACTTCTTCCTTGATTTGTTCTCGAAGATCCAAATACAACATGGCTAACTTATTCCTCCAACTATCAACAAACACGACTCTAACCCAACTTCTACTTTTTGACTTGAAATCGAGTTAACTTTAAGGGATGAGTTGTCAATCCTGATACTTAGGAAAAATGTGAATACCGATTGGAAGAATTTTTGGTATGGATTCGTATCTCACGATTCCCGATTGGAAAGAACACTGGCCTAAAGCTAAGATGGAATTTAGTGAAGCATGGATTTAATCATGCTTGTAGGTTATGGAAGGTGATTATATTTGTATGAAAGATGGTGGAAATTGAGAAAGAAAAGGACTTGGAAGGCAATTAAACAAATTTTGAAAAAAAAAAGAATTGGAAACAAAGCAATAGAACGTTACTCACCAATTCAATTCCAAATTGAAATCAAAGTGTGAAATTCAAGTGTGTCCATCCTAAGAACATTAAAGCTCTTTTTATACACATGGTATTTACTAATTTAGGCTTTAACCACTTCAAAATATAATTAAAATAAAAAATAAATAAAATAAAATAAGATTTTTTTTCTATTTTTGGATTTTACAAAGTTAAAAAAATTTGATGAGTCATTGGCTTTCTCCACATTTTTCTGCAAGTAGTTCGTGTACTTGGAGGAACAAAATAACACGCGTAGGGGTGCGGCAAGAAAACCCATAGAATCCAAACAATATTAATCTAGGCTATCCATACTATATGCACATGTTAAGAACGAGAAATCGACTTCAGAGGGAAAAAGTTGAGAGGTTAAATTCGTAATGTATGACCCAAGTATTAATGGACGATTACATCGCAAAAGAGCATAAAAGTTTCATGGAAATAAATATCCTAAATTAGCTTTAAATCCAGAATGCGTACACTGCAAGAAAAACTAAATGCTAAAACTCGATGAATATATCTTAAGGCGGGTTCATGCACCAATAAGTCTTTTGTGGTCTTCGGATTATGAAGTTGATTTCTAGAATGAGTTAAAGCGCAATAAACATCTTAAGCATCAAAGTTGCTTGAAATATCTAACAGAGCAGTATGATAGGAATCGAATTGAATATTGTCAGGGTCGACGAAACCCATGGCAATGTTGAATTCAGAAATCGACATCCTAAAGTCCTTACCAAGTAACTGAAATAGATAATGCTTTGAGTTTCAATAGTTTGTAATGCATTAATATTGAAGCTAAATGTGGTGTAAAATTCATAAATCAACTTATAATATGCACTACATGAAATATTTGCAAATGAATTCCAACTAATAGCATCGAAATAGCCAATCACAGTATCGCAAATGTTTAACATATCAAGAGTGGAAAGATCGATTTGCTTACAGACCGGGAGCGGATGTTGTCGGATGTCGTCGTATCTTGCGTGATGCTCCGAAGTCGAAAAGTTTAGAAACCCTCGTAATCGTCTTTCGATAGGAATAGTGTTTGCACGACCTCGTCTATTACGTTGACCGTCTCGTGATGGTCGAACATATTAGTTTGGCGAGTCAGACGGTGGACTTGAATTTGTAGCAGCATCAGTACTGTTGTGTGGTGGTGTCGCTGATTCATGTGTCGGTCGTCGATGAGCTCGAGTGGTGGACGATCATGTTCGGCATTAAGAAACACGTTTATTTGTAGTTGAGGGACCTTCAACATTGCCGTTAGAAGTCCCGACTCCCTCCGAGTAACCTGCATAATGCGTTAGTAAAGGTGAAAAGAGGTTGAGGATTAGGAATCGACCTTTTAGGAGTAGCGGGGTTACTGTTTGAATGTTCTATTTCGACCGAAGTTGGACTTCATTGGCGACGAGTTCTCATTGGTGTGGTCGTTAGCCTTGTACAAGGTGGAGAAGGTTCGGAGTTGTCATTGTCTAAATTGACAACTAGAGGCGCTGAAAATCGATGTCGATTGTGATTGAGTGAAGCCAGAATATTGTCGGTCGTTTGGTTTCGAGTTCAAACCATGATTTCCGTACAAGATTCACGAATAAACGATCCTCCTTGGCGGCACAGCGGTGATGAATGGTGACAACGGCGGTAGCGAATGATGGTGACGGTGGTAGTGAATGGTAGCAACGGTGGCACTAGATAGTGGACGATGTGGTTTAGGTCGATTTTTTTTGAAGGGTGACAGTGGGTATTTTAGGTATGGCGTCGGTTAAGGTGGTGGTAGGGGTGGTTTAGGTGTTTGGTGATTATGGAGAAAAAGAAAAAATAGATGAGATGGTGCTTGGGGAGGGGAGGAGCAGCGGTGTTTGGGTAAGGGTTTCGATCGGCAAGAGTACGGTATTGAGGTGGTAAAGAATGCTTTTGAATGGCGGTTAGAGCGAGAGGGCAACAAATGGAAAAAGGGGAAGAGTGATAGTTTGAACGACGGGGCCACGGCGGTTCGTGAAGTCGTGTGCGATGGTGACCGTAGATGGTGGTGGTGGCGACGACATTCGATGACGGCACAGATGATGGTTGAGGCGGCAGCGGTGTGGTGTAGGGTTAAGGTTTGTTTCTTTTTTTTTTGGAAAAGATGAAGAAGAAAAGGGTTTGGGAATTTTAGGAATTTTGGGTGTTTGTTTTTTCTTTTTCCTTTTTTCCTTTTTCTCTCTTTTTTCCTTGTGGCTGGCTTGGGCCTCTTGTCTTTTTCTTTTTCTGTTTTTTTTCTTTGGGCCAACTAGGCCGTTCGGCCTAATGTTATTTCTTTTCATTTTTTTTCTCATTTTTTTCTCTCTTGGGATTGTTTGGGTGTTGGGCTAATTTTGGGTTTATTGTCTGGTTTTTTTCTTCATTTGGGTTGGTATTCAGGTATGGGGTAGGTTGGTTAAATGGGTTGGTGGGTGGGTATTGGATTTGGGTTTTGGGGTTTTTATAAAGGTTAGGGATATTGGTTTTTTTATTTGTAGGTAAATAGTTGTCACCATTTAACACATCGTGCCCACGCCACCATCATTATTCGACTTTCGAAAAATTCAAAACCTCCATTATGTTCCTAAAAACATCAAATCAACTAGAGTAAATAAAAATTTATTTATTTATTTACAACCTAAATCTTATTTAAACTCAAAATTAAATAAATGAAAATAAATTTGGGTTGCCTCCCAAAAAGTACTTTTGTTTAACGTTGTTAGCTCAACGACCTGAAAAATTTATTTAATCGGCTTTTCGAGGACTAATTCCTCAACCATATGGACTTGAAAATTTTCATAGAAATGCCTTAATCGCTGTCCGTTGACCTTAAAAATTTTTCTAGATTCTTCGCTTTTAACCTCGACTGCACTATGTGGAAATACATGAGTAATAACAAAAGGTCCTAAACATTTGGTTCAAAGCTTACCTGCAAAGATTCTTAGTGTAGGGTAATAAAGTAATACTTTCTGCGTTACCCCAAATTGTTTATGGGTTATCTTTTGGTCATGGTAAGCTTTGATTTTATCCTTATAAATTTGGGCACTTTCATACGCTTCTTGTCAAATTTCCTCAAGTTCTTGAATATGTAACTTACGATGCTTACCTGTAGCTTCCAACTTTATGTTGCATTGCTTGACTGCCCAAAACGCTTTATGTTCTAGCTCAACAGGAAGATGACACAGTTTACCAAAAATTAGTCGATAAGGAGACATACCTATGGGTCCTTTATAAGTTGTACGGTATGCCCACAGTATATCATTTAGTCACAAACTCCAATCTTTTCTATCTGGCTTAACGGTCTTCTCCAAAATCAACTTGATTTCTTGATTCGACACTTCCACTTGACTGTTTGATTGAGGGTGATAAGCCGTAGTGACTCGTTGCACTATCTCGTATTTTTTCAAAAGTGTGTCGATTACCTTATTACAAAAATGTGTTCCCCGATCGCTGATCAATGCTCGCGATGTGCCAAACCTAGAAAAAATATAACTCTTTAAAAAATTGACTACCGTTTTGGCGTCAGCATGACGAGTGGCTTTTGCTTCTACCCACTTTGACACAATCAATAGCAAGTAAAATATAAACGTTACCGTATGATGAGACAAAAGGTCTCATAAAATCAATGCCCCATATATCAAATATTTCATAGACATGTACAGAGGTTAGAGGCATTTCATTTTTCTGGCTCAAGTTCCCTACTCATTGTCACTTTTCATATGTTTTACAGAACAAATATGCATCTCAAAAAATATGTGGCCAATGTAGTCCACATTCAAGTACTTTATGCGCAATTCGTTTAGGGCCAAAATGTCCATCACATGTGTAAGAATGATAAAAAGATAGAATCAATTTTACCTCAGTTTCTGTAGCACATCGTTAAATTACATGATCGGAACAGTATTTCAAAGGTAGGGGTAGTCCCAAACATAGTATTGCGATTCACGTTTGATTTTATCTTTTTCAGATCGCGATAAGTTAGAAGAGACTATTCTTATAGCAAGGTAATTCACCATGTCTGCGTACAAAGGGAAAACTGTCTGAGTAGCAAGTAGACTTTCATTCGAAAAATCGTCTTTGAGTGGTGTGACATCCTTTGATAGAGGTATTCAGCTCAGATGATTAGCTACCAAATTTTCGCGTCCTTTTTTATCCTTTATTTTGAGATCGAACTCTTGCAAAAGTAATATCCACCTAATAAGTCTTGGTTTTACTTCCTTTTTTCCAATCAGATATTTAAGAGATGCATGATCAGAGAAAGCAATCTTAGTCCCTAATAAATAGGAATGAAATTTTTCCAAAGCAAAGACTATAGCTAGAAACTCTTTTTTAGTAGTTGAGTAATTGCTTTCGGCAGCATCCAAAGTCTTAGACGCATAGGAGATAACGTGTGGTTCTTTCTCAATTCTTTTCCCAATGACTGCTCCTACACTATGGTCAATTGTGTCACACATTATTTTGAAAGGATAATTCCAATTTGGTGGTTGAACGATAGGTGCCGAAATGAGCTTATGTTTGAGCGTGTCAAACGCATCTCTGCATGATTGGTTAAACTCGAACTCCTTGTCCTTCTGTAAGAGATTACAAAGTGGTCGCGCAATTTTTGAAAAGTCTTTAATGAACCGCTTGTAGAAACTTGTATGACCAAAGAAAGAACGAATCTCCCTCACAGTTGTGGGGTATAACAATGAGTTAATGATGTCAATTTTTGCTTTATCGACAGAAATTCCCTCAGTAGAAATGATATGACCTAGGACTAATCCTTTTTCTTCCATAAAATGACATTTCTCATAATTTAGAACAAGATTAAATTCTAAGCATCTTTTCAAAATTTTTACAAGATTTGACAAACACACCTCAAAAGACTCCCTATACACAGGAAAGTCGTCCATGAACACCTTAATTATTTTCTCGACGTAGTCAGAAAATATACTTACCATATACCTCTAAAACGTGGCTGGAGAGTTGCAAAGTCCGAATGACATCTGTCTATAAGCGAACGTGCCAAATGGACACGTAAACATCGTATTCTCTTGATCCTCCGGTGCCACTGGAATTTAAAAAAACCCTGAGCAACTATCAAGACAACAATAATGAAACTTCCCAACTAAACGTTCTAACATCTAGTCAATAAAAGGAAGTGGAAAATGATATTTCTGAGTTAAGGAATTCAACTTCTTGTAATCGATGTAGACTTTCCACCTGTTTTGGACCCGAGTGGGAACCATCTCACCTACTGAATTTTCAATTACGATCACGCTAGTTTTTTTGGTATTACATGGACTAGGCTAACCCAATTACTGTCAGAAATGGGATAGATCATCCCATCATCAAGTAACTTTTGAACCTCTTTCCTTACCACTTCTATCATGGGCGGATTGAGATGCCTTTGAGCCTCTCTTTTGGGAATTGTATTATCTACAACTTGAATTTTGTGCACGCAAGTCGAGGGGCTCAACCCCTTAATGTCATCTATCGTCCATCCAATTACCTCTTTATAATCTCTAAGAACTCGTACCAAGTTTTCCTTTTTTACCTTCAAGAGTTTACTCGAGATTATTACCAGTAAGTTATTTCCTTTGTAGAGAAAAGCATACTTCAAATGGTCTGAAAGTGGTTTGAGTTCCAACTCTGGAGCCTACAAAATAGATGGTACAAGCTTAATCTGTGAAAGAGATAATTCAAAAATTTTACCTGGATTTTTCTGTAATTGCAGTACCTCCGTATGAGCTACTCATTCGCTAACATACTCTTCAAAGGTTATCCACTCTTCTAGTTCCTCTATGGATTCCAGTCTAGACTTCTACAAAGAACAGTTCGTAATTCATCCTCGTCATGATAGTCTAAATGTAATTCAGCTAAAGGATCGATTATATCAATATTAGAAACATTAGAAATCATGATAGGGTGGTCATGGCCTCATAGACATTGAATTTCACCACTTCCCTATTGAACTCCATAGTGAGTATCCCACTTCGTACGTCAATTTTTGTTTGTGCGGTACTCAAGAATGGCCTCCCAAGAAGTATGTCAGACGAATTAGCCGAATTATCATCCTCCATGTCCATAATGTAGAAGTTTGCAGGAAATATTAGCTCGTTTACCTTAACAAGAACGTCCTTCAGTACTCCCTTTGGATGCACTATAGATCTATCTACAAGTTGAATAATTACACCTGTTTCCTTCAAAGGAACCGCGTTAAGTAGTTTATAAATTGACAAAGGCATAACATTAATTGATGCGCCTAAGTCACACATTATTTTTTTTAATATCGATACTACCTATTTTACAAGATATGAAAAAACATACATTGGTCCTTACATTTGGGTGGTTATTTCCTTTGTAGAACGGCAGAGACGTTTTCTCTGACACTTACCTTTTAAAGGCTTAGGAGCTTTTTCTTACTCGTGTACAATTCTTTTAAAAATTTTGCATGTCGTGGAATCTGTTTAATCGCATCGAGAAAAGGTATGTTGATTTTTACCTTTCGAAATGTGTCAAGGATCTCCTTCTCTTCTCGCTCCTTATTGAATTGTACAAGTTTTCCAGGAAACGGAGGTGGTACTGTAAATGATTTTTGTGGTGCTAACTCTACTAGAGCCTCTGTGTCAAGTTTCTCCTTATCTCGACTAGTTTCGTGGGCACAACTCGTTCCAGGCACGAGTTTCAAAACATTCCTGCTCCTTAATGTCATAGCACTTGCATTGTGTCGAAGGTTTGGCTCAGTTTGGGAAGGCAGCTTACCTTAGGACTCTAAACAGCTATCCGTGAGTGCGAGCTTGCTCACTTTCTTATCCAAATCCTGCAAATGCATGTCAGTTTTTTGTTGAAATTTCTCAGTACTATTGGCTAGCCTTTCCACTATGGCTTCCACAGATTACTTTGGGGGTGTTAACTGTTGATTCGGATGCGACCTTTGTTGGTAAAGTTGACTGAACTGAGTATTCGACCCATAACTTAGATTCGGGCGATCTTTCCACACCACATTATACGAGTTCGAGTAGGGGTCATATCGCCTTTAGGGCGGTCCTGAAATGTTCCTAACAATATTTGTTTATTCTGTCGAATCCTCATGTAAAATTGGACATGAGTCAGTCAAATGATCTGGCTTAGAGTAAATTCTGCACAACCGTGCTGGGCCCGTTTTATCTGTAAGAAAAGTGTGAACAACGTTAGTCAGCTTATCAATTTTATCTTCTAAAGATAGAGAACTTATCCCATTAACCCGTCTTGTGGGTTCTTTAGCTGGTCGGAATTGTTGAGAATTAGCAGTCATAGTTGAAATCAACTCTCGTACTCTTTGAGGAGTCATATTGACTAGTGCCCCTCTATTTGTAGCATCTATCATTTTCATTTCCATCGGGAGCAATCCCTCATAGAATTATTACAAGAGTGACTGTTCAGTCAGTCCATGTTGCGGACAACTTGCACACAACTTTTTGTACCACTCTCAGTAATCGTAGAGTGATTCAGTGTCCTTTTGACGGATTCCTACGATGTCCCTCCTAAGTTCGGTCGTTCGAGCTGCAGGGAAGAACCTGTTAATAAAAAAAACATGGCATGTCAGACCATGTGTTGATAGATCTTGGAGGTAAATAAAATAGCCACTCTCTAGCAGAGTCGGCTAATGAGAAAGGAAAAGCATGAAGTTTGATTTGGTCTTCGATTACTCTCTAAAGCTTCATGCTTGTGCATACCATATGAAATTCTTTAAGGTAGGTGTGCAGATTTTCGTTCTGTAATCCATAGAAAGTGGGTAGTAAATGAATCAAACAGGACTTTAACTTGAATAGCGTTTCTCCCGCCGAATAGGTTATACATAAGGGTTGTTGTTCATCCGGTGCCGTTGCGAGTTGGCGTATCGTTTGTTCGGTCATCTCGTTTGGTTTGTCGAACAAGAAAATTTCCTCGATATAAGATATGGTTTCAAATCTGGGATTTCATCGTTTACCACGTTGAATGGCTTCTTTCTGTAGTTGTCGGGCGAATTTTTCAATTTCTGGTTCAAACTCTAGAGTTCTTGGTTCTGATCTGGTCATAAGGTAAACAAACAAAAATTAGAAAAATATCTTCACTCCCCGACAACGACGCCAAAATTTGATGGGCGTCGAAACCACCAAAATTAATTCCTACAAAAATAACTCTAAATAGTAGTAAAGAGTGGTAGCAGGGTCAAGTCCACAGGGATTGGATGTTATAATCAACTTCCGCGTTTAAATTATGATCAGAATTTTTGTCATGTCGAAAGTAGTAGCAAAAGTCATGCCTAAGACTCCAAATGGACCTATAAAGAAAATAAACGAATAAATCAGGGGAGTTTGGAATGTTTAGAAACTAATTAATTGAAACAACAAAAATAAATAATTAAATAGATTGGAAATTAAATTCGGATTTCGTAATCAAAGATAATAAGCCTTAGCCCTAAACTTGATGGATTCTAGATTTTTTTGAATCGATCCTTGAAAATTAATTTTATCCTCTAATCAATAAGCTTGTTATTGCATTTAAGAACGTCCTAACCACCAATTCTTCCTCTCGTAGTTGGTCCTGGTACGACTTGCAAACCAACCCTTGCCGATTATCTAACCGAGATACATGTGTTCCCGATTCAAGATTCCGACAGCCTTGCGCTTTGAAGAACCCAACTCGAATTAACGGCCTCAACCGTGTGGGTCATTTAAACTCAATCACTTCTTCCTTGATTTGTTCTCGGAGATCCGAATACAGCACGACCAACTCGTTCCTCCAACTGTCAGCAAACACAACTCCAACCCAACGTGCACTTTTTGACTTGAAATCGAGTTAACTTTAAGGGATGAGTTGTCAATCCCGATACTTAAGAAAAATGTGAATACCAATTGGAAGAATTTTTTATATGGATTTGAACCTCACAATTCTCGACCAAAAAGAACATCGGCCTAAAGTTAAGATAGAATTTAGTGAAGCATGGATTTAATCATGCTTGTAGGTTATGAAAGGTGATTGGATTTGTATGAAAGATGATGAAAATTGGGAAAGAAAAGGACTTGGAAGGCAATTAAACAAATTTTGGAAAAAAAAACAAGAATTGGAAACAAAGCAATAGAATGTTACGCACCAATTCAATTCCAAATTGAAATCAAAGTGTGAAATTCAAGTGTGTCCATCCTAAGAACATTAAAGCCATATTTATACACATGGTATTTACTAATTTTGGCTTTAACCACTTCAAAATATAATTAAAGTAGAAATAAAATAAAATAAAATAATATTTTTTTTCTATTTTTGGCTTTTACAAAGTCAAAAAAATCTGAAGTGTCCTTGGCTTTCTCCACATTTTTTATTCAGCCTCATTTCATTGATTGTGTTTCAGTTTGGTCCTTTTCTGCTCGTTTTTTACTCTTAGCGTCCCAATTGTATCCCTGACAAGATTAAAACATAAAAGCACTAATTCAGCAGAGATCAATTCAGAAAAAAACCGAATTAAACACAAAATGTCATGCAAATTAACATGTTATCACTCACTAATGGTCCGTTTGTTTACATGTAATAGGTTTTACGGAAAATGTTTTCTGCATTTTCCTGTGTTTGTTTCATAGAAAACAGCTTGGTCAACGAAAAATGACTTACAGGTCAACGGAAAATAAACCTTTTTCCTTGTAAAATGACTTACCCTTTTGAAAAGCGTAAGTCATTTTTCGAAAAAGAGAATTAACTTAAATCAAGTTTAATATTATTATATTGATAATAAATTTTATTTTTATTTTTAAAAATATTTAAAATATTAATATAAAATATTATATTTTTTAATATGATTAAACATATGTATTTAATTATTTATATTTAGTCATATAATAAATTATTAATATAATTAATATAATATATTATTTTAATAAATTATTTAATATTTAAATTTTATTTTAATAGTAAATTTTAAAAATAATAATTTTAAATAATATTATTCACATATTATTGAAAATATAAATATTAATATTTTAATACTAAATATTTATTACAATTATAAATATATTAATAATAAATATTTTGTAGTATAAATGTTAAAATATGTCATGTAACTAAAAAATAATCGTTGCAATGAACCTAAATTTAACAAAATGTTTTTAATATATGTAAAAACAATGTAAAATATAAAATTATAGATATAAAATAAACTCAATTAAACAATGAAAAAATAAAAAAATCTCAAATGTATGTTTGTTTAATTGAAAACGACTTTTATGAAATATTTTTAAAGAACCTGCCAAACAAAAGAAAATATTTTACACAGATTCATCCAAACACCAAAAAATATTAGCCTTTCCAGAAAAGTAAGTCATTTTCCAGAAATCATTTTCCGGAAGCCATTTTCAGTGAAACAAACGGAGCCTAAAAGATAAAAAGAAACTTATGAAAGATTTAACAATAAACTCTACGATACTATGTATAAGAGAATGAATAAAATGAAGGAATAAATTTGATTCTCTTGATTTTAATGCTTGGATATCTCTCTTATGTATTGTAGTATTGTTGAAGAGTAGTTATATCAAGGAACTCTTTTGTAACTGTTTCGAGTCGTTGGAGATGAAATTATAGCTGTTGCAAGGTAAAAAGTTAAGTTGAAAAAGTGTCCCTACAACTTTGGTATTGATACCTACAATGAGGGTATGGGTACCTTGGTTAAAAGCTAATTGTTAGTAATTGTTACAAAGGCCATGTGTAATACCCCTTACCCACATCCGTCGCCGGAATAGGGTTTCGAAGCATTACTGATCAAACAAACATAATTTCAAAACATTTCATACATATTGTCCCTTATTTACAATCAATCCACAAAATGACTAATAATTAGACACCTTAGGTACATGCCGACACAAAAAGGATAAACATCATCACGTTTGAGTTTGGGACTGTTGTTGGATGCTGAATCGGCAATCAAAATTAAGTACCTAACCTGCACACAGAAAACAAAACCGTACTCTGAGTAAAAACCTGGTGGTATTTCTATAATCCGAATATCAAAAAAAAATATAAAATCACAAACATACAATCTAAATATTACAACAACCATATCACATTTCATTTGTTTCACAATATCTCAATTATCATATTGCTATATAAATAGCTTTTCACAATACAATACACATATCATTTAGACAATAATTTTGTTCACTCCATATCCAATTCATGAATACACAATTCATGTGTCTCAATCCAAATTTCAATTCATTGTCCCATTTTCATTTCACATACAATATCATCTAACATCAATCATATTACAATTTCAATTAATTACCCCTATTAACACGACTCGGACTTGGACGAATACGCGGATCCAACCAAACACACCAGTTTGGCACCCAGTGCCTCAGTGAATAATTCGAAGTAATAATTTGACACTCAATGTCTCATCGGCTAAACCGAAGTAAATTGGCACCCAGTGCCTCATCAAATATATCCGAAGTAATAATTTGACACCTAGTGTCTCATCGACTCGAAGTCGAAGAAATCCTTGAACTCTTCCAATCCTATGGCATGCCATCTATATCTGACTCAGGCCGATACAATTAATAGGGTTTCAATTCACTTTTCAAATACAACCAATATTCAATTAAATTCAAATAATCAATATATATTCAATATATATATACCTATTCAATCAATATAAATTCAATAAATTCATCACATACTAAATCAATTCATTTCAATTGCAAAACACAATAATTTTCACCTCAACACTTACCATATACATTAAATTGAATTATAACAATTAATAACTAGCTTCGGAATATAGAAATACAAATAAAAAATTTCCTTTTTCCTTTTTATTCGAGGGTTCCGGTACGACATTAGCTACGGAATTTAAACATTTAAAAATATCAATACAACATAATTCAATTTTATACTGAAAATTTTAATTTTTACTCAATATTTGCCTAAATTCCAATTTAGTCCCTAAACCGAGACTAATTTTATTTCTTCACAATTAATCTTATATTTTCATACAAATTCCACTTTAGACTAAATTCAACTACCTATTTTCACATTAATTCCTAAATTTCAAAATTTTCACAATTTAGTCCCTATTACTCAAATTTTACAATTTATTCTACAATTCAATCTTTTTTTATTTCTAACTTAAAAATCTATCAATTTAATCTCTAATTCTAAAATTATTCAACATAGACAACACTTAAAAACCCAATAATTTCTAAATTTTGACATGGGTCGGGTAGTATTTAATACCGGGATTCCAAAAACATAAAAAATACAAGAAAAAGGAACTAAACTAACTAACCAATTGAGCTTGAAATTTTGAAATCCCTAGCTTTGCCCTTTCTCCTTTTCTTTCCTTTTTCTTTCATTTTCCTTTCTGTTTCGTTTCTATCTTGTTAATTTTACTATTTCTTTTTCTTTTATTTTGTTTTATTATATAGTAATTTATTATATAATATAATATATATACTTAATACTTAAAGGAATTTATTTTATAATATATATAATAAATTCACAAATATCTTACTTATGCAGCCTCATTTAATGCTAATGGCATAATTGCTTCTTTAGTTCCTTTAATTTTTCTTTAATCTATAATTCAACTTTTACCTTATATACAATTTAGCCCTTTTACCTAATTACTCTTAATTCATGCAAATTCACCTAACCAAAACCTAATTAACCACACAACTAACTAGATTTCAGAAATATATTTTCCAACACCCATGACTATCGGGTTGTTACACCATGTGTCGATACTAGTAAGGCATATAGCGATACCTAAATAGCAAGTATCTATACAATGCCACTCTAGTTTATTTTATGGCAACTGGCTCCTAATGTATCGATACCTAAACCCCTAGGATCGATACTTAACCACCAAATTACTTTAAAAGCCATTTAAATCACTTTAAAACAACTTGGAATTGAATCAAAACATTTGGTACAAGATGGAACACATTTAGAACATATTTTTTTAGTATTACAAGGCTTTGAAAGAATACACTGAGATTCTATTTGGCATTACTAGGAATTTATGGAAAATATGAATAAATTGTTGATTATTAATGTCGGGTGGGATTTAAATGAACCTTTAAAGAGTGGAGTTAGATGGGTAAAACATGTTGGGACTACAATTGATCTGAACGAACAATAACACACTACACCAAAACAGGCTTTTAGCGGCGTTTTTTTAGACCTTTAGCGGTGCTTTTAAGCGCCACTAAAAGTATTAGCGGCGCTTTCACAAGCGCCGCAAAAAGTGCCAATACAGAAGACGCCGCTAAATTTTATGTGAAAAACGATGCTAAAGACCATGACCTTTAGCGGCGCATTTGTCACAAACGCCGCTAAAGACCTTTAGCGGCGCGTCTGTCACAAACGCCGCTAAAGACCATGAGCTTTAGCTGCGCTTTTGTCACAAACGCCGCTGAAAGACCATAAACTTTAGCGGCGCTTTTGTCACAAATGCCACTAAAGGTCATGACCTTTAGCGTCGCTTTTATTATAAATGCCGCTAAAGAACAAACCTTTAGCGGCGCTTCTAGCAAAAACGCCACTAAAAACATAACATTTAAAAAAATATTTTAATCAAATAATATTTATTTTTATGATAAATATTATATTTTATTTTATTTTTTAAATTTGAACTTTAAATATACTTTTTAGGATAAATAAAAAATATTATTTAAATTAAATTTTCTATGAAAATTTTAAACTTTAAAATTATATATAAAAATTAATGAATTTAGTTTTAGAATTTAAAATAATAAATTAATAACACAATTAATAATACAACCTGAAACAATATCGACAAAAAAAATGTTGAGGCGGGTAGGATGGTTCGCAGCAAAGGAAGGATGAGTCTATGATGAGTGTGCGAATTGGCTAGTTGGATTTTGCTAGTTTGTTGGCACCTGTAGTGTTTACTAGGCTGAACTATGGGCGATATGTAATGGTATCTTGGTTGTATAGGATAAGAGCTACAGGGAAGATGGTTGATTGCAAAATGCTAAATGATTGAATGGGAACAAATAGTCCATTGGTACTTATGAGAAGTATTCATGAGTTGATTTGTAGGACATGGGAAATTCAATTTCAACATGTTTACCAAAAGCTGATCACTTGGTAAATATTGCAATAATAAGAAGACCATATTTGATCATTTTAGATAATCTGCCAACTAGATTGAGGGCATGGTAGTGGAAGATACAATGGGAATTACCTATAGACACTATTACTTAGAAAATTTGAGTCAAAATTAAGATATCCATTGTCGGTAGTAGTAACTATTCCCCTTGCTAGGAGTGCTTAAAATAGTTTGTAGATAAAAACCTTTGAATGAAATAAATTACAATGATATTTTTGAAAAATATATATTTACAATAATTGAAGTTAAAGTTAAAAATTAGTATAGAAATGATATGGAAAAAAAATCCAAAACAACACAATGGTAGGAGTATTAGAGGTGTCCATGGGCCGGGCCGGGCCCAGAAAAATTTTTGACCCAGCCCAAAATATGGCCTGAAATTTTGTCCAGGCCCGGCCTGGAAAAAATTTTCTAAGCCTGAGCCCGGCCCTGCCCATTTTTTAATAAACACCAAAAAATTATTTTAAAAATAAAAAAATTTATTTTAAAAATATTTTAAAATTAAAAAAATAAAAAAATAAATATTTATTATATAGCCCGGGCCAAAAAAGTGGTGCCCGAGGCCCGGCTCATTTTTTAAACGGGCCTCATTTTTTGCCCAAACTCATATTTCGAGCTTATATTTTTACCCGAATTCTCCCATATTTTAGGTGGGCCATCAATCTGGGCCGGACCGCCCAGCCCATGGACACCTCTAACGAGTATGTAGCTTCAAAGGCTTTTCCAAATTCATGGAAACCTTTTGATAAAAAAGAAAAAAAATCATGGAAACCTAAACCACACAAGCAAGAGAGAGAAGGGAACACAAGAAACAAAGGTCCACGTGTCGAATCCTCAAAATTCTCCCTTCCTAAATTCACAAAAAATTCCCCATTTCCCATTTTCTAACACACTGGATAAGCCTCTCTATCCTCCTCTCCCTTTCCCCTTCTTCAATTTCCAATTTCGAAAACCTCAGATTTCCACTATGATTTAACACCCAATTCCAAAAACCCAACCTTTCCCAAAAAATTTCCCCCTTTTTCTGTACATTTATACAGAGTCAACAATACCCGTACTGATAGATTCAAAACCCAATGGCGGCCGTCAGTTCCCTGTCTTTCCCGGCAATCGGCCAAACTTCCGGCGACAGAAAACTTAATGTCCCATCGGCTCGTTACTTGGCTTCCAATTTCGAAGGATTCCGTTTCCGTACAAGCCTTTTATATCAGTCCGTAGGACTTCGAGCTTCCACTACTGCTTCTCCTTCCGTTTTTTACTGCATGTCTACTGCTACTGGTTAGTTAATTTTCAATGCTGGAGCTTGGCTAAAGGGGATTAAATTATTGAAATAATTCGATTTCTTTTTATTGAGTTTGATTTTCAGATACCCCGACTGTTTCTGAAACGAAGTCGAGCTTTTTAAAAGTGTATAAGCGTCCCATTCCCAGTGTGTACAACACGGTTTTGCAAGAGCTGATTGTGCAGCAACATTTGATGAGGTACAAGAAGACGTATCGATACGATGCCGTTTTCGCCCTTGGTTTCGTTACTGTCTATGATCAGTTGATGGAAGGATACCCGAGTGATGAGGATCGAGATGCCATCTTCCAAGCTTATATTAACGCCTTAAAAGAGGACCCTCAACAGTATAGGTTTGTCTATGGAGTTTACTTGCCTTCATTTACGAATCAATGAATTGCATTGAAGAAAGTATGCTGAAATATAGGGAGTAGATTCTGGAATTTCTTAACTTGTTCATGAAGCACGGATTATATTGCTTTTAAAGTCTGCATTTTTTCGAATTATGTGTTGAAGTGAAGGATAAGAAGGTTACTTTGTAATGTTATCTTTTTCCTGTTTCGTGCCTTTACAGAGCTGATGCGCAGAAATTGGAAGAATGGGCGCGAGCTCAGACTTCTAGTTCGCTAGTCGAGTTTTCATCTAGAGATGGAGAGGTTGAAGCGATACTTAAAGACATTGCAGAAAGAGCTGGTAGTAAAGGGAGTTTCAGTTATAGCCGTTTCTTTGCTATTGGGTTGTTTCGTCTTCTTGAGCTTGCCAATGCAACTGAACCTACGGTGTTGGAAAAGGTAGAATCCTCTTTTCTTTACATCTATTGGTTTATTGTTGGACTAAGTTCCGAATTACTCACACCTCAGCACGAGTTATATCATTGAAGTCTTAACCGAATCACCATTAAACAATTCATGAATGAAACTTGCAATGTTAAAGTATATGCAATGAAAGCACCTATGATTTTAACACATGATATCCGTACAACAGCTCTGTGCAGCCTTAAATATCGACAAACGAAGTGTGGATCGTGATCTTGATGTGTATAGGAATTTGCTTTCCAAGCTGGTTCAAGCTAAAGAGTTGCTCAAGGAGTATGTCGATAGGTAAATTCTCTCCTCCATGTTAAAATTTTTCTAGACCATAGTATTACTCTATTCTTTCGCCTGCTCTGTACTATGCGATGCGATTCAACGTATATATCTGAGGTGGACCATTTACACTGTAAAATGTTGCTAAAGCGAACTTCCTTCAACTCTAAATGTGCTTGGCACATTGTATATTTTCCGAATTATGGATGTACTTGAAACAATGTGGTTCATTGCTTAATGTGTTGCTCTATTTGTTGCCTGAAATGTTTTCGGAATGCAGGGAGAAGAAGAAAAGAGAAGAAAGATCGGAATCACCCAAAGCCAATGAAGCCGTTAAGAAATGTTTGGGCGAATACCAATACCTAAGCCAGTAATTCAATCCATCTACTCTCGATGTGCTTATCATATTTTGTGATACTTCGATCCCGTTTTTGTTGTCTGAGGTAGAAACAGTGACATCCATGGCACAATTTGTGAGCTTGTGTAATGTTTCCTAATTTGGTGGTTAAGATACACATCCTATATTTGTATTTTTTACGATACAGTCTTTACTCTTCCAAAATGTATCTTTCCTTTATAGTCCATCAGCTATTTATGGTTCATAAAAACTTGTCTCTCATGTCACTTAATATTCTTTCATATTAGATTTTCATCATGCAAAAAGTTTCACCATTTAAATTATTTCATTTTTTTTCTTCACTTTTTTTCACAATACCAAGGCTTCTTAACTGATTCTTAGCAATATCTTATTTTTATGCAAGAACATGAATGATATAAAAAATTTAAATAATGAATGGAGGATATATAAATTTAAGGCTTTTTAAAAATTGAAGTTAATTGTATTTATTTTAAAAACTTCTTTTAATGATATCTTTAAAGAGGGTGTTTTTTTTACGCGACTAACCTAAAAATAAATAAATATTTATGAAAATGATTCAAGTTGAAAAACTATGACGGAAATGACTTGAAATCTACCGTGCCGGGCAATGCCGGTACCAAAATCTATCATTGTGTAATCATTATTTTGTGATTGAGTTGAGGATAAAAATTTAATTTTTTTGGTGTCGAACATGATGTAATTTTTCGAGTACTTTTCCTGTTCAAAATTTTTTAATAGTTGTCGCGTGTAAGAGGCTTTCTGTCAGTGTTTTTTGGGGGTCGGTATTTTCGTTGCTGGCATTGGTGTGATTTTTGAAAACCAATTTTGCTGGCGTGCTCTAGTTGCTAGATCCGGTGACCATTTTTAAGAAAAAAAAAGCCAAAGACACTTCACAAAATGAAAAGACTTGGGAAGAAGAGAAAAAGAAATAAATTGAGAAAATGAAAAGACTTAAGAGTAAAGGAAAATGTGATTTCTTTTAAAGGGTGAGTTTTATTAATGTGTTCTTTTAAATTGGGATATGTCCATTAGTTGTTGGACCTGCTTTCCCCTTGAAGCCAGGACAAATACTTTGCCTAACAATTTCGACCATTTAAACGTTCTCGAATTTCCCCTTTTATGGGGGGGGGTCAATATTTAATCTTTTCTTTATTGGAATTTGGAACTTGTTGCATAATTTTGGCCATTTAAACCCTCTTTAATTTCCCCTTTTATTGGGGGGTCAATATTCAATCTTGAATTTGAAAATAGGTCATTATAATTTTTTTTTGGTAAAGTAATAACATACAAAAGACTTAACTACATGAAAAATCTATGGGCCATAGGGGAAAGTGCTAGCACCTCCCTTGGTATCTCGTCAAAAAATCTTCAAACCTTGGTTCATATCAAAGGCCATTTTAGTTAAGTAATCAACAACTTTATTACGGTCTCTAGGCAAATTTGAATGGCCAACGAACCTACATTCAGCAGCAGGTGATGAATATGTCTAATGAGGGCAAAATTCGAGCTTGAGAATGAGGAATCCTGAATGGCTTTAAACACATCCAAGCTATTAGTTTGTATCAATATGCTATCATAGCGCCCTTTTTGAATCAGAGCTAATCCATCAAGAACTCCTCATAGGTCAACATTGAAGATTGAGCATTTGCTCAGATTTCTGTTGTATCACATAATTCACTCCCTTTTTTTCCATTTCTTATGACTCCCCCCACTACAGCATCACCCAAGGCATCTAGACCGCCCCATTAGTGCAAAGACTGATCCAACTTTTTGACATCTCGACTGTTGACCTTTGTTCCTTCAATCTAGAAACATCTTCCCTATGAAAAGAAACAAATTGTTTTACCTAAATATATGAAATCTTAATAATCTCACTTGTGCTCCAAGAGACCCCCTGAAAAAGAAAAAGGTTTTGATTTTTCCAAATACACTAGATTAGTAAACCAAATAGACATGACTAATTTACCTCACCAACAACTGGACTTGTAGGACTCTACAAATTATACTTAATCCACTGAAAAGGGTCTCTTGTAAAAAAAACCTCCTAAAAGAGTCATTTGGAATAATTCGCCTCCAAATTTTTCAAAAGGACTCTACAAATTATACTTAAACATAAAGACTGATGTTATACCCTTAATTTTTCATACTCACTAACTCTTAATTTTATCATTATTTAATGATGATGATGAATATATCGAAAATTAAACAAACAATTTTATTTAATGATAATGATAAATATACAACTTTATCCATATCTCAATTTAAAAGAACAAATTAATAAAATTCATCATTTAAAAGAAATGACATTTTACTTTATTGCTAAGTCTTTTCATTTTCCCAATTTAATTTTCTTCTCTCCCTCTCTTCTCCCAAGTCTTTTTATGTTCTCGAGTGTCTTCGGCTTTTTTTTAAAAATAGTCATCGATTCTGGCAACCAGAGCACGTTGACACTAACACTGACAAATTTTTTTTAAAATATGAATTGGTACTGACAACGTGAATGTCAACATCAAAAAACATTGATAAAAAAATGAATTTTTTTCCAGTGCTAGCCATATACACGCCGACACCTATTAAAAAAATATTTTTAAATAAAAAAATATTTGTATTTTTCAAAAAGTATACCAAATATATATTTAGGGGTGGCAACCATTGCAGTGTCGACACCAAAAAGTTTATTTTTTTAAAACCCTAACCCAACCAGTAAGCAATTATTACACGGTGGTTGACTTTGGTGTTGACCATCGGGGTGTCGATACCGCCCAACACTATAAATCTCAAGTCATTTTCATCATAATTTTTCAACCTGAGTCATTTTCATAAATATTTATTTTTTTGAATTAGTTGGATAAAAAACCTTAAATAGGAACATAAAAGAAAATATAAATGAAAAGTCAAGGAAGTAATCAAGGAAGTAACCAACGGGGCTTTGACCTTAGAAAATAATATATGCATCATCATATTATCAAAGCATTTGAAGAAAATACTGCGAGATTAGATAGGGTGAATTACAACCGATGGTTGTCCATTTAGGTTTAAAGGCTTGTTTAAAAAATAAGAGGATTTAGGTAAAAATATAAGTTCGAAAAATAGGTCTGGACAAAAAATAAAGATCGTTTTCTAAACAAGTTAGGCCCCGAGTAAGATTCTTTTACCCGACTTGGCTCAAATTTGTCTAATTTTTTTCTTGTTGTTGTTTTGCTGCCATTTTACTGTTGTTTTACTGTCATTTTGCTATTATATTGCTACTATTTTATTGTTATTATTTGGATATTGTATAACTCTTGTTTTATTGTTAATTTTGCCATTATTTTAGAGGTATTTGATTATTAAGTTACAACTATGTTAGTGTTATTTAATATAAAAAAAATTTTAATATATTTTCAGTTTGTTGGGAAACATTTATTTTAATATTTTTAGTGTATTTGATGTATTATATTTTTGATTTTTTATATAAAAAATAATATAAAAAATTTTAATACAGGCGGGTCGGATTAGGCTTGAGTTTAGCATTTTTTTATTTAGGCTAGACTTGAGTAAAATTTTAAGTTCATTTTTTAAGTCGAACCCAAATCTAAAACACAGACCTAAAATTTGACATCGACCCGGTCCGACCTATAACCAGATCTAGGGTGAATCAAATTATGCACCTCTTTCATTATTGTCAATACCTAATTGTGATGGAGTTAAAAGTTTATGGAATCTCATTTTATATAAATTATAGGTGAATTCTAATTTAATTTAATTTAATTTAAATTTCTTAGGTATAAGTTGTTTTTAAGAAGTAGTATTTTGTTTTTCTTTGGAATACCAATTCTCTAACTTTTAATCTCTTGTATGAATGTTAAAGGAGGTTTATTGTCTCAGCTCGTGTATACTTAAGGAGTTTGTATGTGGAGTCACGAAGTCCAGTAGGTAGTCTAGAGCAATACATGTGTGTTGTATACATAGAGCTTACCAAGAACGTCAATTCTATGAACAATAGTTATGTATATAAATATTTGATTGCATCTAATAAGACGCGATGAAAAATTACTCAACAATAATTAAAATATTTAATTTTATAATTATTTTAATTAAATGAAATTGAAAATCCATTAAGTATTTGAATTGGAATGATGATGTTAGCATCCTAGCAAAACCACAAATTTTAACTTTTTATAGTGACAACAATTGTCGAAATTAAGCAAAGACCACAAGGAGTGAGAGGAAATAAAGTTTGACTTTTGTAGTTTGCATACGTGTTTAAAATATAGTGGTCTGTTACGAATAGGGTCAAGCAAGGAAAGTTAATTGGTAGCGTGGTGCCTGTCAACAACTCATCTTTTACATGGGTGCTGACGTAGGCGCCACCTAAAAATTCAAATAAAATTATCATTGTTTATTAAACCGGATTGTTAATAGAACCGATTAGGTTATAAATTTTTAGTTTAATTGATTTAATTAAAAACATTAGACTTAAACTAAATTTTTATTCGATTCAATTGTTCTGTATCAATCGATTTAAAGTCATTCAAACTTGATTTAATGGTCCAATCAACTATCCGGATCAAATTCAAACAACATTAAAAATTATATGAATATATGAATAATATAAATTTATATAATAAAAAAATATTTAATTTTCCAAGAATCTGATTTGAGCAAATAATTCAATATTACTAACATAACCCCAATCTATAATTATGATCGTAATGGATTTAATTTTGACAATATTACTAATCAATGTTCCTAAATTATACGCTACAACATATATCGACGTTTATGCTTTATTTCATGTGCATATTGTAAACACATGTATTGTAATACTTAGAGAAACAGGCACGCGTATGAAGGCCGGCACCAAATTCCGTTGACCTTAATCTTGTTTTCCAACTATATATGTATGGTGGTCATCGTTGCTTTTTTCATCTACCATTTCCACTTTTCGCCACCTTCACTTCTTCTCCAAGCCATCTCACACCTTCACGTAAACTTCACCATCCTTTTTTTTTTCCAAGGAAAATCAATGGGGAGAACACCTTGCCGCGACAAAAATGGCCTCAAGAAAGGTCCCTGGACTCCCGAGGAAGATCTTAAGCTTATTAATTATATTCAGATTCATGGCGCCGGACACTGGCGTAAACTCCCCAAGAATGCTGGTATGTATATGTATAAACTTGTTTTCTTTTGTATTTTTAAATATTGTGTTCTTCAGGCTGTGATGATGGGTTTTGTTTAAACTGTTTAGGGCTCCAAAGATGTGGAAAGAGCTGCCGTCTCCGGTGGACGAACTACCTGAGACCTGATATAAAGAGAGGAAGGTTTTCATTTGAAGAAGAAGAGACTATAATTCAACTACACAGTGTTTTAGGAAATAAGTAAGGTTTACACTTTACAGTGTTTTATGATATTGTTATGAGTGATGAAGTTGGAGTTTACAAATTCATTTGTCTGTAAATCAGGTGGTCCGCCATTGCTTGTCGGTTGCCGGGGAGGACTGACAATGAGATCAAGAATTACTGGAATACACATATAAGGAAAAGGCTTGCAAGGAATGGAATCGATCCTGTAACACATGCTCAACGTCTTGATTTGGTTGACTTGTCTTCTTCCATTATTAGCTCATTATTAGGTGTCCAAGCTCTCCTAAATCCTCAACTGTTAAGCTTAGCTAACACCCTCTTGTCGTTAAAACAAGAAAACCCAGAATTACTACTACAATATCTTCAACAAAACCAGCTTCTTCAAACTCCCACGTTAGAACCACGAAGCCAACTTCTTCAAGCTCCCATGACAGACTGTAGCAATCAAAATTCCCAGAAAAGCTATGTATTAGTTTCGCAACCAAATTATGAACATTCTAACCCAAATCCAACGGTTCCATCACTTGTATCTGACAATTCACATTTCCATTCAATGGATGGTAGCCAGAATTTTGGGTTGGATTCAGTGAGGTTCACGCCGATATCAAGTCCAACTCCGTTGCATTCATCATCTACATTCATCAACGGCAGCTACACTACCCATTACGAAATAGAAAGATTCAACAGTTTGCTCAAATATGAAATTCCAGAAAGTTTGAATATTAATGACCTTTTGTAAATATATATACATACACACACATTATTTGTAGCTTAGAGTCTCAGAGTTTTGGCTTGTAAAACTGAAGACACCATCATTATTGGTTTTTTTTTAGATATTTTATTTTGTTTTGTTTTTTTTTTCTCAGTTTTTTGTGGGTTACTGGGTTTGTATTATATATATATACACACATATTATAATTATTTGATTGTATTACTTGTATTTTAAATATAATTTGTTAATTTTCAGCAATGCATGCTCATGAAGATAAGCTAATATTTAATAATATTTGGAGTTATATTTATGCATTACGATATGTAAATTAATATATTAATAATAAATTATTTTATATCACCTTTTTTTTTGGTGAATTACAATAACAAGATAAAATTCGAACAACTAACGTGACTAGCACGACCCGAACCCAGGCCTTTGTAAACTGCAAACTCATAAAATGGAAAAACAGTAAATCAGTCTCAAAAGTTAAAATATCATTTTCAATCCTTTAAAAAATCATAAATTAATAAATGATAAAATTATATTTTAATTTTTTATAAAATTATAATTAAATTTTCGCAATATCATTTTCATAAATAGTAAAAGGACTAGCCAAAGGAGCTGTGTGATTTACAAACATTGTGTAATAATAGATGGTTGGATTAGGTGCAACAAAGTTAAACAAAAAATTAACAACAAATTGGAGAAAGGAAAAAGTCAAAGAAAATTATATCACTTTTATTTCTTCGATTCCAAAGGGTATGCATCCCTATACAACTATGTCTGTCAAGGAAACATTATTGAAAATATTTACATTATATTTATTTATGATCACTTAATAATCAAAGTTTATAGTTATCCCTTTTAATAATATCGTTTTTAAATTTTAATTTTATTTGTCTTATTATTATATTCAATGTTAAATACAAACTAAATGCTTACTTTTATTATTATTTTTTAGAAGTATTCATACAGGCATTTTGTAGAAGTATATCATTCAATTGCTTAAGAAAAGAAGAAGAAAAAGAAGTAAATTGAATGAATTTCTCTATCATCATTATTCTATTTTCTTTATCATCAAGCAAAATACAGAAAATTCTACAGCTTCGAAACTAAATAAAAAGTGCAATCTTGTCTTTACATGCCTCTTTTTTTTTTGTTTTCTTCCTCATCATCTAGCTATAGCAATGAGAAAGCAACTTTCAATAGCTTTGAACGTAAACCCTTTTTCTTTCTCCTTTTGAACCTTTTATCGCCAATGGGAAAAGAAGAAATATGGAGGTTGCTGTTTATTTTGGCCTTTGTTTTTGGTATACGTAGTCGACATTGTTGACTTTTTTCAGCTTTTGCTTTGTTTCTGCATTTCGAGTATATTAATCATGTTTGAGCAAATTTTAAAATGTTTTTATTCAGCATTTAAAAAGGGAAAGGATACCAAAATTAAGTGGTGGAGTGGGGCTGAAATTTAGATATATTTGGATAAGTTTTACTTGTAAGATAACATTTTGCACATGATGTTTAATATGTAGTAGCGGAAGAGGACACGTAATGTAAGAAATTGTAGGACTGCACCGCCATGTCGCAGACACCAGACGCTTGTCCATGTCCAATACTGACTCACACAATCGAGTTTTACCCTCAAGAGGATGGTAAAAAGAGAACCATACATTTTGAGTTTTGGTTCTAACTCCAATATGTCACTCAACATGCAGCATATTCATGGCTTCCCACCATTTCCTTTTATAGTTCTTCACTTTTTGCTGAAAGAGTAAGAATCAATGGCAGAAATGGGCTCCTCACCCTTGTTTGAATTGTAAAAAAGGCAAACGAAATCATTTATCATTCACCCGTTTCTATAATTTTTATTGAAATTAATTTTTAGAAAAAAAATAATCATATAATTTTTAGATTAGAAGTGTTGGGTCGGATCAATTTAGGCTTAAACATGGTATTAAAATATTTTATATTTGTTTAAATTCGATTCAGCTCGAAATATAAATTTAAAATTTTGTTCAAGTCCATTATTATTTGTAAATGACTAACTCAAGTTTATTCTAAGCATGGCCATATTGTTTTTTTAAAAAATATTTATAAAATAATATATATTTCATTTTTTGAATATAGACAACTTAGCATTTTAGATTAATATTTAGTTTACTTCCTGAATTTGTCCAAAAGTACGTAGTTGATACCTAAATTTGTATTTCGTCACACACATTGCCCTAATTTATTAACAACATTAATTTTTTAAGGGTTAACATGTAGTTTGCTCATTGAACTTGTCTAAAAGTACCTAAATTATACTTTTTTAAAATTAATTTATTTTTTTTAAAAAAATTAATTTTTTAATGTGTCCACCACATGTCATGCTAAGAGGTTGCCATGTGTCACTATAGGATTGGCTATTAGTGCCACGTAAGCATAAATTAACGATACTAGTGTGGAGGTACCAACCTAGATGACGAAATATACGTTGAGGTATCAAGTAGGTGTAGAAAAAAGTTCATAGGACAAGTAGGTACCTACTAGGTACTTTTGGACAAGTTCATATGACAAGTTTAATATTAACCTAGTATTTTTTAATCATTTTATTCTATTATTATATATTATTATAGATTTAATTTTTATATGTTATAAATTACATAATATAATATAATATAATACAAACTTAGAAAACACATTGGCTTGAGCCAAACTCGAGCCTTGAATGTTTGAGCCTGAGACCCAATTTTTTATTCAAGCCAATTTTTTTAACCTAATTAACTTAAACCTCCTAATATTCGAACACACCTTTAAGTTTGGACAAATACCCAACAATTAAATAGGTCTAATTTTAACATTTCACTTTATTATTTACCATATTAATCATATTAATTTAATATTAATAATTTATCATTCACCCTTTTCTATAATTTTTGTTGAAATTAATAGAAGAGTTTAATATTATTAATATTTGGACTTGTATTTTTAAATATAAAAAAAGAGTAAATTCTTTAAAATAAAATTTGAGGACTAAATTCTAAATACGAAAAGTGGAATAACTTATAGTATATTTTAATCATAGAATAATTAATGTTTTAGCACATTCCATTTTTATATTTTAAGAAATACTAATGACATATATAAACAACACAAACTATACCTACCAAAGCAACCCAAACCCAAAATATTACAGGTCCAAGCCCACTTAAAAATCCTTAAAATCTCAAACCTCGTAATATTAAAATAAAATTTTGATTAAGATGGTAAAATTAAGATTTTATAGCTGTTTAAGTCTCACAATATATGATATTTTATGGATTATATTAAAAATATAAAAAGTCAAAAGTAGTATCATAATGATATAACTTATTTTTACACACAAAAAAGGTATTTGTTGGACAGTGGATTTACTTTCAAAAGATTTCATTAGTCTGATTATAGTCTGATGCTTATGATTTGAGGTTATGGGTGTATTTATTAAATCGCTATACATTGTATTCTATATCAGATGGAGTAAAATTCATCAAATATATTAGACTTCCAATAATGTGTGCATACCCAGATTGAGCATCAAGGTCCCCTATATTTTTTCTTCATTTAAGTATTAGTTTCATAAAAAGTAGTCACAGATTTGACATCAAAATATCCGTACTTATTTAGAAATATCGACAATTATTCACATACTCGTGTAACTAAACGCAACGTACTTCAATTCAAATGAGAGTTACCAAAGCCCAAGACTTGATGCAACTAGCCACAAATGAAGAAGAAACCTTGGGTCTCTTATTCCAGCCGAACAAGCAAAGGAGGGAGGCCTAGAGTAGTTGAGGGAGCAGGCTAAATTTTTGATCTATCCCCGTTCTAAATTTTTTTTCCCTAATATTTAGGAAAATAAGTCGATTTTAAAAAAATAAATAGAAAACGCTCTTGCAAAGCGAGTTTTCTGAAATTTTTAACACATTTAGTAGTTTTGATTTTTAGTCTCAGATTCGATTTCTTTCTTATTTCATATTGTTTCAAGTTTTTTTTAATTCATATTTTTAATTAATAACTCTTTTATTTATAAAATAAAATAATTATTCCAAATATCATTATTTTTAGTAAATATAAATTTTATGTGTAATATTAATTTTCAATCCATATCGTGAGTGTAGTAACTTTTAGTATTATATATTTTTGTATGTGTATTTGAAATATTTGAAATATAAAAATAATGATATTTGAAATAATTAATTGAAATATTTCACATATAAAAATATTTGAAATATCATACCCACAATGTAGATGAAAAAATAACGATATTTGAAATATTTTACATATAAAAATAATAATGGTATTTGAAATAATTATTTCATTTTATAATATTAGAAATCACCATACCCACAATATAGGTGGAGAAAATAAATATTTGACATATAATTATTATATATAAAGAAAAAATATATAAAAAAATAGTTAATATTTTTTAAAATATATATATTTAACATAACGATGAGTATCAAAAGTATATATTTTTATTATATAATTATTAATTTAATTATATAAATAAAGAAGTTATTAATTTTAAATATTTTTAACATAATGATATATATAAAATCATTATTATTTAACTAACCAAAAGAGCTTATGTGCTAAAAACATTAATTAAAAAATAATAAAAAGTTTGAAACAATATGAAATAAAAAATACAAATATGAGTAGGAGAAGAATTAAATTTGAGACTCGAGTACAAAATTACTAACATTTAACCATTTAACTAAAAGAGTTGATGTGTTAAAAAAGTAAAAAAAAAATCCTAGTAGAACGTGCTTTCAACTGAAAATGCGTCTAACAAGATATGTTTTCTATTCTTCTCTCCAAAATCAGTATATTTCCCTAAATATCACAAAAATCGACCCAAAACCCTAATTTTTTTTTAAAAAAATGGCATATTTCTAAAATTTGACCTCCTAAAAATCCTTAAGAATGTTGGAAAATTTTTACATTAGGTAGGTTCATAGGAAAGAAAGGTGGGTTACAATGAATACTCTCAAGTACCAAGTGCTTTTTTTTAACTAGAACTAGAGAAATGCTAAGCTTGAGATGTATTGAACACTGTTGTTAAGGATATTTAAGCCACAATGTATCCCCAGAACTTAACAAGTTGTCCTGTTACAAGAACAGAACCAGGAACAACACTGCCAAAAAAAAATACCCAACAAGGAGGGAGAAAGAAAGAAAATGAAAAACTCACTTGGTGCATTTTTGAAATCAAAGATATTGAACTTTTTATGTAGACTTGAAAATCCCTCATTCATCTCTTCCTTAGTGATGTAAAAGTGGGGTTTCTTTTGAAATATTCTATATTTTTAGAAAGAGAATTCCAATATAAATAAAAGTTTTTTCTTGTATTATTCAATATCAGGTAATTAATACACTAAGAGTGTCAGAGTAACTTTCAAGTTTCCATGCATTATAAAATTTTCAACTTTGAAGATGCTAACTTTAAGTAATTTGAAGTGAATTCTCTGCTTAAGGTTAGCACGATTTGCTCGATTAAAGTTCATGCTCATGACAATAACATACGTCATTAAAACTAGTTTATATATTTCAGTGATAAATTCACGTACTTAACTATTAATTTATAAATCCATACATAAATAATGTATAAAATATAAATCTAAAATTAAATATTACTCTGTGCATATATCATGATATTTCTTGTACCATTTCAATTTTATAATTAAATTGGTATGCATTTAAGTTAAAAAGGAGTCTTGACTCATACAGAGCGGTGATCAAAACTTTTGTTAGACATTTGTCTAACATGGGTTCAAATTGAGTGACTCTATCCCTCACCCTAATTTTATATAAAAAAAATTTAAAAAGATAACTGCACCTTCATGAATTAGATATAAAAGAAAATCTGAATATACCAAGACCATCAGTGTCATGCCAAGATATGATTGATCAAAACTTTTGTTAGACATTTGTCTAACATGGGTTCAAACTGAGTGACTCCATCCCGTACCCTAATTTTATATAAAAAAAATTTAAAAAGATAACTGCACCTTCATGAATTAGATATAAAAGAAAATCTGAATATACCAAGACCATCAGTGTCATGCCAGGATATGATTAAGGCTTCTGACAAGCTGCATTATACAAATGAGTAATTCTATGGTACAACATGATTAGCAATGCTGTAAAAACATACGCAATATAAATATAGAATACCTGAACTGCCATAATGAATATGTTTAAGCCCACCATGGAGCATCACCAGTTTTGAAATCTATTTCGACCCACGGAACAAACACTACCTTCCCGTCTTCCACACCAACATGAGCCAATGCTAATGACTGTTCCAATCATCACACAATCAATTCATTATTTGCAAAGAATGAGATAAAAACTAAACATAAATTTGGATGTGCAAATTTGTGAGACTAAAGGAGTAAATGCAGGTAATTTGTATTAGGCTCACTAGGGGCAGGTCCTCTTACAACTCTTCCTTGATCATTGTATTGAGTACAATGGCATGGACAAATGAACTTGTTCTCAGCTTGATTCCATGCAACAACACATACAAGGTGAGTGCATACAGCGTTGATACCATATGCTGCAAGTGTTCTGTTTTTTTCCACCACTAGGTAGGTGGGGTTTCCCTGAAGTTTCATAAACAATCACAGTTTTATAGACTTTAGCAATAGGTAGAAAAGCTCAATAAGAAACATCCATTGGTTACCTTAAATCCTTGAGTTAGGTTTCGACTCGAGGGCCATGAGTCTTAAGCCATTTAGCAACAATGACATCGTTTCCAATCTAGTTAGCCGAGGATGTTCATTGTGGGAAAAATATTGAGTTGGTACATCAGAGTACTAAGGAGACCTCCTTGGAAATGTTAGAGGTGTAGAAAATCGATATGAAGCATATTGAGTTATTAGTGGGGCTACCACTTATGGGAGTGGTGGGTTGTGCATCAGACTTTGGGGGAAAAGTGGTGATGCAAATTAAGCAATCTAATCGAGTAAATGCTATAAGTGAGGTACATCTCAAACACTTATCTAATGTTTTACATTATGACTTACTATTGGCTTGGTAAAGATATAGGGGCCCTTTCAAAGTTCTGAAGCGGATAAGCCAAGGGCTACAAACTAGAGTTAGTGACAATCCTCAAGGTGAACCCGGTGTTCAATGTGGGTATGCCAAAGCCTATTTGTAAGGATTAAGGGGATCCCAATCAAGACAAGTCACAATGGGAGCAAGTAAGAGCGGTGGGCTCTTATGATCAAGATGTACAAGAGAGGAATACAATTTGAGTTAGGCAACACTAGAGACATAAGCCAAGGCAAATGTTTCGAGGGGAAAAACTATTCGATAGAGAGACTAGTTGGGAATTAGCCGAGGCATCGAGACCATTCCGAGACAAGTTAAACCAGTGCCATTTCGAGGATACGAAAAAGGGCATTGTGAGAATGGGTGAGCGAAAATATCACAGGCCACGAATCAAAGCCTGTGACAAATGTGTGCGGAATATCCTATGGAGGCCAACTGATCGAATGGGGCTCGTTTAATCTACTTGAACTGGCTTGATTTGTGGAACATATAGAGAAGCCCATCTACTTGAAGCCTTGGTGGCCCAGTGAAACACTCCAGTAAAACTAGAGTTACCAGGGTAATTATTGGGGTTTAAATCCTTTAGGATTCTCATATTGTAGATAGGCAATTAATCTTAGCCGTCGATATAATTCAATCTGTACCATTAGATTTTAGGGAACTCAACTGTAAATAAAAGTTTTCCTACTCATTTGTAATCACCCCTTTGTATTCCCTTATTGAGTTAAAGAATATTTTGAGAGCCTGTACTCAAACGCTTGGTGTGCGCTATTTTTCTTTGTCTTTTGTGTTCATTCATGACTTCTTTCTCTTTCGAGTTTGCTTCCACTTTGCTTTGGTGCCTCAAAGAATTTCTCTTGTGAATTCTTGCTTTTCGAGAGTTAGCCTTTCAAAATACTCATATAAGAGCCAAACTTTTATGAAAGTGTTCAAATAAAAGCTTTTCACCAAGGTTTTTAGACTAGATCGGTGGTCAAATCGCTCAAACCACCGGTCCCTAGTCTAACCGCTTTGTCTAGTTCAATTGAACAAATTAATTAAAAAATCATAAAAATTAAAAATAATAAAATCGGTTCAACCGACTCATATTGGTTCGTGAGTCAATTGGTCCAACCCTTTATTTCAAATTGGTGCCCGATCAACTTTCGATCCAAACGGTCGATTGATCGGTCCGGTCTGATTTTGAAAATAATACTTTTCACGCACTTCACCCCAAAATTGTAGTAAAAGTTAGGTGAATGTTGACGTGTGTAGCGACCTAAAAATTTGGCAATAGGCGCTAGTTGAAATGATTATTGAAAAATTAAAAACAAAGTTTCAAATTTTATTTACAAAAGAGGAGTCGCCACCGATCTTTTTTTTTAGGTGTGATCGGACACCTAATAAATTCTCTTTTTAGAAGAAAAATTTAGTTTTAAATTTTCCTAAAAAAGAGGTAATTTTAGGTCTGCGTGAAAATCCAGAGAAAATTAGGGTTCGGGAGTTGGTTACGCGCGAGGAAGGCATTAGCACCCTCGCGACGCCCAAAATTGGTATCTCGTTAAACGCGCGTTGTCTTAATTTTCAAAAATACATGTTCAATTTAATATTTAATTGTGATCCGATTGAAACTTGAGAAAACTTTTTTTTGTTTTTAAACACGAGAACTTTGAAACACAATAATAATTTTTGAAAACACGAAGATTTTTGAAACACGAAAATTTTTTTGAAAACACGGAATTTTTTTGAAAACAAGGAAATTTTCGATACGTGAGAATTTTTTGACACAAAAAATTTTGAAAACACGAAAATTTCGAAAACATGAATTTTTTTTTAAAACATGAATTTTTTTTAAAAAAAAACACGAGAATTTTTTGAAAACACGAAAACATGAAAATTTTGAAAATACGAAAATTTTTGAAACACGAAATTTTTTTTTAAAACACGGGAATTTTTGAAAACACGAAATTTTTTATTCACGAGAATTTTTGAAACACGGATTTTTTTTAAAGAAAGAAACACGAATATATTTTTGGAAACACGGGAAATTTTATTATTATTATTTTGAAACACGTGAAATTTTGAAGACATGAAAATTTTTGAAACACGATTTTTTTCTTTAAAAAAATACCATATTTAACACGAGTCGATGATATTCACCCCGATATGGCGATGAAACCATCAAATTAGTGTTAAATCAATTCAATTTAATCTTTAATTGGGATCCTAATAAAACACGAGAATTTTTATTAAAATACGAGGAATTTTGAATATTTTCGATTTTTAGAAGGGCGTCCCGTATTTAACATAAGCCATCGATATTCACCCAACATAGCAATGAATTCGATGACTTAAAATTAAATCGGTTTGTTGCCTTATGCATTAAATATTTTTTATTTTTAAAATACAAGTAAAATAAATGTAACAATATTTCTAAAAACTATCTAAAAAATGCTAATTTAATTGAAATAATATAATATTTAAATAAATGGACTAAATTTAAAAAAATGAGAAATTACCAAAAGCCCCCTTTTCCTTTTTTCTTTTTCTTTTTTTTCCTTATTTTTTTTTGCTGGGCGTTGGGCCTAGGCCTGCTGGACAGTCTGCTGGGCCGAATCTGCTGCTGGTCTGCTGGGTCAGCTGCTGTTGGGCTGGGCAGTGGCCTGCTGCTCTACTGGGCTGCACAAAGTGGGCTGCTTCTTTCTTCTTCTTTTTTTCTGCTTCTTTCTTCTTCTTTTTTGCTGCTTTTTTTTTGCTTTGTTTTTTTTTTGGGCTGGCCTGCTACTGCTGGGCCTGTTGGGTAGGTTCGCGGGTTGAATCCGGGTCGGGTCGACCCGATATATTATTTTTTATTTTTTTTCTTTCTTTTTTTCTTTCCCCTTTTTTCTTTTTTTTTCTTTCTTCTCTTCTTCTTCCTTCCCTCTTTCGGCTCTAGCCTCTTTCACTGCCGCTGCCACTTGCGTCGATCTCCTCCGCCCTCGGTGGTTGTGGTTGGGCTCTCCTCTTCCCCTCCTCTCTTCCTTCTCTCTTCTCTTTTCCTTCCTTTTTCTTTTTTTCGAAACTTTCTTCTCTCTTCTTTTTTTTTGATTCGTGGGGGTTTGATTTTGGGGTTTTAAACCCATTTTATAGTTGATATTTGCTTCCTTTTTGCAGGTGGTAGGTGAAGAAGGAGCAGCCACCCATGTTTGTGGCCTGAAAATCTGGGAAGTGGGTGCCCCAAATCACGTAACCTGTCTGAAGGACCAAATCACAAATGCAGCAAAACTTCTGGGGCTAAATGTAATTTTTAGAAAATTTAGGGTTAAAATGAAATTTAATGAAAGTTTAGGGGTCTAAGTGAAATTTAAAGAAAGTTTAATGGTCAAAATGAAATTTAGGAAAAGTTTAGGGGTCAAAATGTAATTTTTATTTTTAAAATTTTTTTTTTGAAATTTTGAAAATTAAACACAAATTCTAGTCGGACAAAAATTTAGTGCTTACAACTGCCCCTCTTTGCTCATCATTGTGAAACAAGGATAGTGCAAAGACTTAAAAGCACTAAATTTTGTTCAATTGTCCAATCTTTATTCTTTACTCGGCATGTGATCCTGAGCTCAACTCATTTCTCGCAATATGAATTGACTCTTTAAAACTAGACATTAAAAATAGAAATTGAAAATAGCTCAGGACGTGAGCCAAGGCTCAACTCACTTCTCGCAATATGAGTTGATTTTTGAAAACAGAATTTACAAAAGGCTCAACTCACCTCTCGCAATATGAGTTGATTTTTTTTGAAAAATAGAAAAAGGCTCAACTCACCTCTCGCAATATGAGTTGGTTTTTGACAAATAGAAATTAAAAGGCTCAACTCACCTCTCGCAATATGAGTTGATTTTTGAAAAACAGAAATTGAAAAGTAGAAATTGAAAATACCTCAGCGTGCCCTGAGGCTCAACTCACCTCTTGCAATATGAGTTGATTTTTTTTTTGAAACACAGAAATTAAAAAAACAGAAATTAAAAACAGAATTTGAAAAGACCTCAGCGTGTGGCCTGAGACTCAACTCACCTCTTGCAATATGAGTTGATTTGAAAAGTAGAATTAGTAAAGCAGAAATTGAAAATACCTCAGCGTGCCTTGAGGCTCAACTCACCTCTCGCAATATAAGTTGATTTTTGAAAAGCATAGATTGAAAAAAACATAAATTGAAAATACCTCAGCATGTGAGCCGAGGCTCAACTCACCTCTTGCAATATGAGTTGATTTTTGAAAAACAAAAATTAAAAGGCTTAACTCACCTCTCGCAATATGAGTTAATTTAAAACATAAACTAAAAATACCTCGGCGTGCCCCGAGGCTCAACTCATTTCTCGCAATATGAGTTGATTTTTGAAAAACAAAAATTAAAAGGCTTAACTCACCTCTCGCAATATGAGTCAATTTAAAACATAAACTAAAAATACCTCGGCGTGCCCCGAGGCTCAACTCACTTCTCGCAATATGAGTTAATTTTTTTTTTAAAATTTAAAAATACCTCAACGTGTCTTGAGGCTCAACTCATTTCTCGCAATATGAGTTGATTTTGAAAAACAAAAATTAAAAGGCTTAACTCACCTCTTGCAATATGAGTCAATTTAAAACATAAACTAAAAATACCTCGGCGTGCCCCGAGGCTCAACTCATTTCTCGCAATATGAGTTGATTTTTTTTTTAAAAATTTAAAAATACCTCCACGTGTCTTGAGGTTCAACTCATTTCTCGCAATATGAGTTGATTTTGAAAAACAAAAATTAAAAGGCTTAACTCACCTCTCGCAATATGAGTCAATTTAAAACATAAACTAAAAATACCTCGGCGTGCCCCGAGGCTCAACTCACTTCTTGCAATATGAGTTGATTTTTTTAAAAAAATTTAAAAATACCTCAACGTGTCTTGAGGCTCAACTCATTTCTCGCAATATGAGTTGATTTTGAAAAACAAAAATTAAAAGGCTTAACTCACCTCTCGCAATATGAGTCAATTTAAAACATAAACTAAAAATACCTCGGCGTGCCCCGAGGCTCAACTCACTTCTCGCAATATGAGTTGATTTTTTTTAAAAAAATTTAAAAATACCTCAACGTGTCTTGAGGCTCAACTCATTTCTCGCAATATGAGTTGATTTTGAAAAACAAAAATTAAAAGGCTTAACTCACCTCTCGCAATATGAGTCAATTTAAAACATAAACTAAAAATACCTCGGCGTGCCCCGAGGCTCAACTCACTTCTCGCAATATGAGTTGATTTTTTTAAAAAAATTTAAAAATACCTCAACGTGTCTTGAGGCTCAACTCATTTCTCGCAATATGAGTTGATTTTGAAAAACAAAAATTAAAAGGCTTAACTCACCTCTTGCAATATGAGTCAATTTAAAACATAAACTAAAAATACCTCGGCGTGCCCCGAGGCTCAACTCATTTCTCGCAATATGAGTTGATTTTTTTTTTAAAAATTTAAAAATACCTCCACGTGTCTTGAGGTTCAACTCATTTCTCGCAATATGAGTTGATTTTGAAAAACAAAAATTAAAAGGCTTAACTCACCTCTCGCAATATGAGTCAATTTAAAACATAAACTAAAAATACCTCGGCGTGCCCCGAGGCTCAACTCACTTCTTGCAATATGAGTTGATTTTTTTAAAAAAATTTAAAAATACCTCAACGTGTCTTGAGGCTCAACTCATTTCTCGCAATATGAGTTGATTTTGAAAAACAAAAATTAAAAGGCTTAACCCACCTCTCGCAATATGAGTCAATTTAAAACATAAACTAAAAATACCTCGGCGTGCCCCGAGGCTCAACTCACTTCTCGCAATATGAGTTGATTTTTTTAAAAAAATTTAAAAATACCTCAACGTGTCTTGAGGCTCAACTCATTTCTCGCAATATGAGTTGATTTTGAAAAACAAAAATTAAAAGGCTTAACTCACCTCTCGCAATATGAGTCAATTTAAAACATAAACTAAAAATACCTTGGGGTGCCCCGAGGCTCAACTCACTTCTCGCAATATGAGTTGATTTTTTTTTAAAAAAAATTTAAAAATACCTCAACGTGTCTTGAGGCTCAACTCATTTCTCGCAATATGAGTTGATTTTCCTTGGAAAGCATGAATATTAAACATCAAAATACCAAAACCAGTCCTTTGGTAGAACTCGGGTATCTTTTCCTTTGATTCAGTGCGACTCTCATTCAAGATTTCTTGCTTTACTGGATTACCTGTATATGCCATGCATAATGTCATCATGATATGCACATGTTTGTCTTAAATGCCTTTATGCCTACATGATTATGCAGTGCTCCTTAAGCATATTGGTCGTATGTCATTTTCGCCATGATTGTTGAGGATCTGCGTTCATTGCTTTGATTCTCGACTCTCTTCAGGCCTCATACCTGTCTTCGAGCTTTACGAGTAATCGACGTTTCTCAGATATCACCCTTTTTGCCCTTGGTTAAACTTTGTTCTTGCTTTGAAGATCTTGCACTTATCAAATTCTTATCCGGGTAATGCTTGACATTTCTTTTGTTTAGAGTATGTCATTTCACTATTTATCATTAAATAAACACATAATGAGATGCATGAAAATGGTCAGGTAGGGACACAAAGGATATCTCATATTCCTTTATTTCAAGTGTGGCAAACAAAGAAAGTTAACCAATGAGAGTAAAAATGTCAAAAAGGAAGAAAAGGTCGTATTCAACGGATACAAATGCTCTAGATATTCAACACATGAACTCTTCCACGTTCCTCAATCAATAATCTTTTCGAGCATGGCTTCTTGCGTAGAAAATTTCGAGCTTTCAGAAGTGCTTCAAATACTGTAGTCTCACTACTTGACGTATCGTTTGACCGCCAGGTTTGTTTCATTAGGACGCCCTCTCGGGTTTTCATCCTAATCTTTTTGTACTAATCAAGACGCCTTTTTCGGGTTTTCGCCTTTTTTTTAAGATGCCCTTTTCGGGTTTTCATCTTAAGCATAATATTTCTTCACTGCATCCGAATTCACCGGATTCGGTAACTCCTTCCCATCCATCTCGGTAAGGATTAAAGCTCCTCCTGAGAATGCCTTTTTTACAACGTATGGTCCTTCCCAATTTGGTGCCCATTTTCCTCGCAGGTCTTTTTGTATTGGGAGAATCTTTCTCAGAACGAGTTCTCATTCATGGAACTCTCTTGGTCGTACCTTCTTGTCATGGGCTGCGATCATTCTCTTTTGGTACATTTGCCCATGACAAATTGCCCTTAGACGTTTTTCTTCAATGAGGTTCAACTGATCATATCGAGCTCGAACCCATTCTGCTTCTTCTAACTTTGATTCCATCAATACTCGCAGTGAGGGGATCTCAACCTCGATAGGTAGCACAGCTTCCATTCCATAGACTAGAGAGAAGGAGTTGCTCCCGTAGATGTTCGCACAGATGTGCGATATGCAAACAAAGCAAATGGAAGTTTCTCGTGCCAATCTTTATATGTCTCAGTCATTTTCCCAATAATCCTCTTAATGTTCTTGTTAGCTGCTTCAACAGCCCCGTTCATCTTTGGGCGATAGGGCGAGGAATTATGATGCTTTATTTGGAACTGCTCGCACACTTCTTTCATCATCTTATTGTTTAGATTCGTGGCATTATCTGAAATGATTCTTTCAGGCAAACCATATCGGCAAATGATTTCCTTTTTCAAAAACTTGCACACTGTAGTCTTCGTCACATTGGCAAACGAAGCGGCTTCAATCCATTTTGTGAAGTAATCGATAACCACAAAAATAAATCGATGTCCATTTGAAGCTTTTGGAGAAATTGGCCCTATGACATCCATGCCTCACATAGAAAAAGGCCACGGAGAAGTCATGACATGAAGGGGTGAAGGGGCTACATGATTTTTATCGCCGTAGACTTGACATTTGTGGCATTTTCTGGCAAAATTGATGCAGTCACTTTCCATTGTCAGCCAATAATAACCGAGTCTCATGATCTTTCTGGCCATATTGAAACCATTGGCATGCGTTCCGCAAATTCCCTCATGGACCTCTTCAAGTATTTTTCTGGCTTCAACATCATCCACACATCTCAAAAGCATCTGATCCTTTCCTCTTTTATACAGGATATCCCCATCAAGAACAAATCCCGCTGCCATTCTTCTAATTGTTCTTTTATCGTTCTCATTCGCTTGTTCGGGATACCTTTGATTCTTGATATATTCTAAGATATCATGGAACTAAGGCCTTCCGTCTACTTCTTTCTCAATGTTACAACAGTGTGCAGGGACCTCGTATATGCTCATTTTGAGGGGCATTATTTCTACTTCTCTACTTGCTTTGAACATTGAAGCCAAAGTGGCTAGGGCATCAGCCAGTTGGTTCTCTTCTCGTGGGAAGTAATGAAAAGTTATTTCTTTGAATTCCTTGATCAATCCAGCCACTAAATCACTGTACTTAATCAATTTTGAGTCCCTCACTTCCCATTCTCCACGGATTTGGTAAATCACTAGGGCTGAGTCCCCATACACCTCTAAGATCTCGATGTTTCGTTCGATAGCTGCACGAAGCCCCATGATACAGGCCTCATATTCTGCGATATTATTGGTACAGGAGAAGTTCAGTCTTGCAGTGAACGGATAATGATTCCCGTCTGGTGATACCAGGATTGCTCCAATTCCATGCCCTAAAGCATTTGACGCACCATCAAAGCACATCTTCCATGACTTCTCTTTTGATGACTCGGATTCTATTTCTGTGATGCACATTAAGTCTTCGTCTGGGAAATCGAATCTTAAAGGCTCATATTCCTCTGTCGTTCGAGTTGCTAAGAAGTCAGCTATTGTGCTCCCTTTTATTGACTTCTGACTTACATAGGCAATGTCATATTCCGAAAGGAGGAGCTGCCATCGTGCCATTCTTCCTGATAGTGCCGGCGATTCCATCATGTATTTTATTGGGTCCAGCTTTGAAATTAGCCATGTCGTGTGATACAACATATATTGTCTGAGTCTCTGAGCTACCCAAACCAGAGCGCAACAATATTTCTCAACGGACGAATATTTTGCCTCATATTCAGTGAACTTTTTGCTGAGGTAGTAGATCGCCTTTTCTTTCTTTCCTGACTCGTCATGTTGTCCCAGTACGCAACCCATTGAACTTTCGAACACTGTCAGATACAAAATTAATGGTCTTCCCGGAGTTGGCGGTACAAGCACTGGAGGACTGGACAAATATTATTTTATCTTATCAAAGGTCACTTGGCATTCCTCTATTTCTTTATGCATCATGTCATGGAATAACGTCACCATAGCCCTCTGATATGTTGCCCCAGCATTCTTTAACCCGAATGGCATCACCTTGTAGCAGAACGTTCCCCACATTGTTATGAAGGTAGTTTTCTCCATATCCTCAGAAGCCATCTTGATCTGATTATACCCCGAGAATCCATCCATGAAAGAAAACAATGAATGTTTTGCTGTGTTGTCCACCAACGTGTCAATATGTGGCAAGGGAAAATTATCTTTTGGGCTTGCTCGATTCAGGTCACGATAATCCACGCACATTCGTACTTTTCCATCTTTCTTTGGTACCGGGACTATGTTAGCCACCCATTCTGGATATTTGGAGGCTTGTAGGAAGCCAGCGTCAAATTGCTTCTTGACTTCCTCTTTTATTTTCAACAGCATTTCGGGCCTCATCCGTCTTAATTTTTGCTGGATGGGCTTGCATTCTGGCTTTAATGGGAGCTTATGGACCACTAAATCTTCATCTAGCCCTGGCATGTCCTGGTATGACCACGCGAAAACATCTTTGTATTCGCGGAGTAAAGTGATCAAACTACGCCTGGTACTTTCTGAAATAGAAGTCCCAATCTTCACTTCTTGTTTCCTCTCTTCAGTGCTCAAATTTATTGTTTCTACAGATTCTTCATGAGGCAGAACCTGTTTATCCTCTTGTTCCACCATTCTTAACAATTCAGGAGACGAGACATAATCTTCAGCATTTTCTTCGGCTTCAAATTCTCCTAAGCAAACAGCCTTCTCAACATCAATTTCAAGATTCGTAACGGGCTTATTCATGTCGTCAATATCTGAGCACCTGAAAGTTGAATGGAAAAGGAAGCTATCGGGGGACATCCAAGTATTGGAAACAACAAACAAAATGTTATGTCATGGCAATGAGGCAAATGTAAGGATAGGCTATGAAATGAGAAAATGATTATGAAATTAGTGATAATGCGAAAAATCATGACAAAATACATCTTCATTGAAATTCATTTAAATGATAAAGAGCGAATGCAAACTCTTACAAAAGAACTCTATTATATCTAAGGACACAATAGAAGGTTGATGTTTGGCATTACTCTGAAGGCTTATAAACTACAAGAAGCTCCTCAGCAATCCAATTGTTCAATATGAAACCAGGAGGGCAAGGGCGTATCCTCGAGACATCTTTACTTGCACCAGCTTCTTTGTCAATGACATTTATACTAGCATTCTGAAAATCCTTTTCAATTAATCCCAGCATGTTTCGTAGATCCTCTTGTCCAGGGTACATCATTCCCGCAGATGTAAATGTTTTTGACAAAGGAGGGTACTCTATTGGTTCCCATTCTGGTTCCCGGCCCAAAGTTCTTGCAATTCTTCTCTCTTGATCCTTCTTCCACTGTCTTCTTCTTTGGCGCATGTCAGGCTGGAACCCCAAACCGTATCGGGCCTTGTGGTGCACTGGCTTTAAAGCCCTCACTATTCCTTGCAGATGTCTCCCTAAACCTCTTCTCGCACGAGCTCCCCTTCCTACGGTCAACTTGACACCCATTCTAGTATTTCTCGACAGTTTTGGCATCGGAATTCTATTTCCCTCAGCGACGAAAGTGGCATTAATGAATTCAAGGGATCGAAAGGAACATTCCACTGCATCCTTGCTTACTTCCAGGTATGGCGCATCAGTAGAGATAGATGCGATGATGTCTTTTTCGCCCTCGACTGTGACCAAACAGCCATCCTTGATGAATTTCACTTTTTGATGGAGGGATGATGGGACTGCTCCAGCAGAATGAATCCAAGGTCTTCCCAAAAGGCAGTTATAAGAGGGTGTAATGTCCATGACTTGGAATTCGACCTCATAGATGTAGGGGCCCACTTCTAAAGGGATTTTGATCTTTCCCATGACTTCACGCCTCGTCCCGTCGAATGCCCTTACCGTGGAATGACAGGGCTTTAAGTAGGACAAATCTATCGGTATTCTGGAAAGTGTAGCCAATGGCATAACATTTAATGCTGACCCATTATCGATGAGTACGTTCGGTATTATGTAGCCCTTGCAGCGGGTCGTGATATGCAGCGCTTTCACCGAACCTCTACCATTTAGCGGTATCTCATCATCACTAAAAGAGATGAAGTTGTCCGCATTCAGATTGTTTACCCACCTATCAAGCTTTTCGACAGATATGTTGTTGGCCACGTAAGCTTGATTTAACACCTTCAATAAAGTATTCCGGTATGGCTCTGAATTTAACAGTAGAGATAGAACTGAGATTCGTGCTGGCTGCTTGCTCAGTTGTTCCACCACACTATATTCGCTGTGCTTAATAAATTTCAAGAATTCTTGAGCTTCTTCCTCATTCACAAGCTTTTTAGTTTCTTGCACGGGTGGAATTTCTTGCTCGACTTCGACCTCGTGCATCACTGCTTTCCCTTTTTGTTTCGAGTCGCTACTTTTCTTTACCGGTTCAACTTCTTTAGAATAGCATCGTCTACTTTGAGTAAAATGACCTACCTCCCCAACATATTCAATTATGGCTTTGGACTTTTCAACTTCCGGTGTAACGATATTAACATCATATCTCTACGGTACTGTTTTGTTGTCCTTATACGGGAAAGGAGATGGTACTTCAATTACCATCTGTGGTTTCAATCGCTCTCTCATCGCGTCGTAATAAATTACCAACGGTCAATCAGCACTATAAGGGGGCCCTGATGATTGGCTATCAGAGACGCATACTTCTCTTTCGTTGGCATTTTCACTCTTGTTAAGGACCTTGATCTCCTTATTATTCATCCGGTCTTGAAGTAACATTTTAAAGTCCTCGCACGACTGAATGTTGTGCGCAACAATCCCATGAAAATTGCAAAAACTTTGACCTTCTTCTCCAAAAACTCTATCAGAGTGACAGAGTAATCCTTTCTTAACTAATACCTCCCAGATTTTCTGCAGAGGCGTCCTTATTTCTGCCACACATCTTCTGACCTTCCATTCATCCTCTTTCCCCACTGTGCTCACATTCCCTTCGGTATGGTTAGGGAACGGGTTCCCCGTGGCGTTACTAGCACTATCAAATCGTAGGATACCCGTGTCAATGAGTCCTTGAACTCTCCTTTTGAAAGCGAGACAGTTCTCAGTAGAGTGCCCTTGGTTCCCTGCGTGGTATGCATAACTAGTGTTTGGATCGTACCACTTTGGATATGGAGGTTTAAGGGGTGCCATGTAATGGGGAGAAATTAGTTGTTTTTCTAAAAGTTTTGGGTACAATTCCCCATACGACACAGGGATGAGGGTAAATTGCGGTCTCTCGAGATTATGCCTTGATGGTCTTGGTTCGTTTCTGGGTTGGCTTTGGGCGGGTACCGTGTTTTGTGGGAAAGTGGTGACGGGTCTTTGGTTGTTCGTGGCGTATACGGGGCAGGACGGATGTGGTGCTTGGTAGTAAGGGGTTTGAGGGGGATAATGGAAATTCGAGGGTGGATAATCTCGAGGTCGGGGTTGATTAGGATATGAATTGGGAATATAACGACTCCCAGTTCCCACCATGAGGGCTTCTGGCTCTTTCTTCCTTAAGGGTGCTACTTTTCTTGAGCCTTCTGATCCTTCCATTCTACCGCTCTTGACGGCATTCTCTATGAGTTCACCGGATATTACAATATCCGCGAAATCTTTCGCGGCACTTCCCACTAATTTGTCATAAAATGGTGCCTTTAAAGTATTGATAAAGAGAACGGTTATCTCCGTTTTTGTTAGTGGGGGTTCCACTTGAGTTGAGACGTCTCTCCATCTCTGCGCATACTGTCTAAAGGTCTCTGATGGCTTTTTCTCCATCATTTGCAAGGTCATACGGTCTGGCACCATATCCGATACATGCTTGTACTGCTCGCAAAATACTGACGCCAAGTCCTTCCAGGATCGAATCTTTTCTCTACTAAGTTGATTGTACCACCGAAGAGCTGACCCTGTTAGACTATCTTGAAAGCAATGTATGAGTAGTTTATCCTCGTTCACATAACCGGTCATCTTTCGACAGAACATAATGAGATGTGCTTTTGGGCACCTTGTCCCATCATACTTCTCAAAGTCAGGCACTTTGAACTTCAGAGGCAAAATTAGATCAGGTACCAAACTGAGTTCCTTGGCACCTAGTGCGGAGAAGACTTCAGTGCCTTCTATTGCTTTGAGTCTTTCCTCTAGACTCCTATATTTTGCGTCATGGTTATCCAATTTCAACTTGGCTACCTCTGTTGGGTCATCCAGATCTGGAACTAGTGGATTAGCAGGACTAGCCCCTGGGTTCGACGCTAACATTCCTTGCCCCAAATTAGTGGGTGGAGCAGGTGGCATAGGTCAATGTTCCAAGCCAGTGGGTTCCTCTTGAGTATACCCTCTTTGTATTGTATATGCGGGCGGTGGAGTGAATCCCGGGGGATAGAATGGATTCTGATCATGGTGAATTCTTGACCGAGGTTCCATAACATCGGAGTTCTGCATGGGTCCCTTTCCTTTGACCAAAGTTGTCATCATCTCCATCATTTTAGCCATCTGATCTCTTTGCTCGAGCGGTTCCTCTCGAGATCTCACCATTAGGTCTCTCGTCTCTTGTTGCGATTTGGCCAGTTGCTCTTGTAATTCCTTTTGAGCCCTTTCCATCCTTTCAATTCTCTTATTGAATTTATTCTCCATTACTCTAGCTTGTCGGCGCGTTTTATACGGATGACGTGGTTCCAGTCTTGAAGTCTGGCAACTGCGAATTGTACGCTTTAATCTCAGCGAACGAGTATGGGATATGCAATGAATGAATTGATGCATGAATGAATGCATGAATGTCAAATGAATGTAAGTTATGAATGAAATGCAAGAAATTGGTGTTGATTTCAAGATAGCCCCATATTTAGGCATTTCATTTATCAACATAGTCTATTACACAAAGTTCTCATTTTTCCAACAGTTACACAAATTTCCTAGCCACATTGCCTTGTTTCTTCACTTGCTCTAAAAACTCTGATATGCTCGATCTTTGGCTCGGAGGGAATTGGCAACTGAGAACTTCGGCTTCATCTGATAATTGAACAACTTGCATAGCCACTTTACGAATTTCATTGATCAAGAAGTCAAGTTGCATTTCTTTTTCTTTGAGAGTTCCTTCATACGCGTGAATGTCCCTATCGTACTGCTCACTCTTTTCTTCTAGAGCCTTCAAGAGGTTATCTAATTGTTGTTGACGAGATTGCAGCATATTTTCTAGATCTCGTGTTTTCCTTTTTAATTCTTGATGTTTAGACTAACTATTCGCCAATTTTGCAGTCACTATTTCATACTTGGCGTTCTTCCTTCTTAACTCTATCACAACGCGCGCAGCCTTTTCCTCTTCTTTCTTTGCTTTTCCCTTCCAAAACTCCATTCCTCCCTTGATATTGCTAATTTCTTCCTTCCATTCTGCTGTCGACTTGCCCAACCCGCTATTCTTTATAGTGTTTCTTAATTTCTTGTTTTCCAAATGAAGGTCCCTTAAGTCGTTTCTCACAATCTCGGATTCTCTTTGTACTTTTTCAGTCCTGGACCTTTCAACCTGAACTTCAATCTTCAGTTGATAGTTTTCTTCTTGAAGGGCACTAAGGTCTCGAGACATCTTGGCCTTTTCTCGTTCGAATTCTTGTCTTGCCATTTCTAGCTCAGACGGCGTTTCCTCTGAGAAAGGATTCTGGATGGTGTAGTTTGTTGATGAGATTTGCTGACTATTTACCCGTTGCTTCCTCCATATGTCGTAATCTTGGGTAAGGGTATCAACATACAAAGCTAATTCCATGAAATGAATTTCCTTCCAATACTTTGCAGTGTCTCGAACTCTCTTCATATATCCTTCACCCGCGAAAGCGAACTCGAACTGTGCTAATCCTCCAGTTGCGGGGAGGAATTGTCGCGAAGAAAATTGCCTTTGGACTAATAGCGGAGCATATCCAACTCCTCCCCATAACCCGAGTAGAGGTACCCAATCTTGGCTTCCACATTTGTATAGCAGAACTGAAGGACGGATCCAGGGTGCTCTCCATTTTATATTCTCGGCGCGAAGATTCTGAAAAACTGATACCCAATGTTGCTCGGTGACTTCCTTCGGCCATTCTTTATTGAGGTAAGCTTCTAGCGGGGAGAATGTTTTAGAAAACATATGGAACGGAGTGCGCTCTACCTTCCAGAAGTGACTCAAAATCCAAACATTGAGCAACTGCGCGCATCCGATAAATTGTCCCTCCCCTTTTCTTCGACAACTACTCAGGGACCTGAAGGTCTCGGCTAGGATGGTCGGGACAGGGTTGATTCCTTGTTTTAACCTTTCGAAGAAATTAACTACTGCAACTTCGAGATGTCCGAGAACTTTTGGGAAAATGACCAAACCGTAAATGGCCAAAGCGAATAGATTTACCCTTTTCAGCATGTTGGGATGGTTCAGAGCCAAATCTCGTAGGGAGGACCATGGAATGCAAATAGTTTCATTCTTCTTCTTTATCTGTTTTTCGGCCCATGCATCAGTCATGTCTGTCAGTCTCACTAACTTTTTCTTGAAGGTCATCGGCTTAGGCTCCTTCACATATATTTTGCCGAATTGTACATTGTCGATGCGGAGTAGAGCAGCATACTCTTCTATGGTTGGAGTCATGTCCTCTTGATTAAAGGTGAAACACTGATAAGCTGGGTCCCAGAACCGAACCATGGCTTGAATCAACTGTTCGTCTACACGGATGGTGATCAGGTGAGCTATATCTCCATACCTCTGAGTGAAAATGTCTCTAGTGTCTGAATCCCACTGATTCCAAATTCGAACCAAATCCTCAAAGTTATTTTGGCGAACATTTACAGTTATATGTTCGGGCAAATTAGCAACACACCCTTCCACTAGACTATCCCCCTTTTCTCTCTGAATTTTTAGAGACCAGTCCCGAACCACGACATTCTTCTCGGTTATTTGTGTAATTGACTCTTCCATCAGAAACCCGTTTTTTTGGCAACCAACTTTTAATCAACATCTTCCTAATATGATGCCTATGATGCATGATGAAAATAAAAGTAAAAACAAACAAACTTGGTTAGTAAACACAACAAATATAAATTGAAAAACAAATTAAACTACCCAATCCAATTATTTTGCATAAACAGTGTAAATGAAAGGCAAAAGGCATTTTCCCCGTGTACTTATTTTAATGACTATAAGCGGACAGAGGTTCGGCATGGCTCTAATTGGATAGCTCGTATGGTTCACTATATGCGGTTTTGGTTCTAGGTGGGTACTCGAATCGTCTGCACTGTCATCTACTAAGATTAGTACAGAGCCTCGGTCATGGCCCATCATAGGCTTACGAGATCAATTCGAGGGTTTACATTTACTTATGCCTATGCGGAGGGACAAGTTAACTCACGAAAGCATAAGTCATATGTAACCCGAAAGTATTCACTAGCCTGTGCGGAGGAACGAGTTAACTCACGAAGGCGTAGCGTTTACTTTCTCTTAACAGGGACGAAGCCCGGGTATAGAGCTCATGTTATGCAAAAAATGCAAGTGCACGGTGTGTGGGGAGAAGCTTGTAAACCTTTAAGTTTTATTTAGAAAAAACTAAACCAAAAATAAAACCTCAAAAATTTAAAGCTGAAAAATAACTTGATAAAACAAGTTAGAATATGTACAACACGATGCAAATGCATGGTTTTTTTTGAAAACAAAAAATTTAAGGATCACGACTAAATGTAATTTGAACAAGAAACTTTGAAAATTTTGACAACGCGAGTTTAATTCGACTCGACTCTCAAAAAGGGTTCCCAGTGGAGTCGCCAACTGTAGCGACCTAAAAATTTGGCAATAGGCGCTAGTTGAAATGATTATTGAAAAATTAAAAACAAAGTTTCAAATTTTATTTACAAAAGAGGAGTCGCCACCGATCTTTTTTTTAGGTGTGATCGGACACCTAATAAATTCTCTTTTTAGAAGAAAAATTTATTTTTAAATTTTCCTAAAAAAGAGGTAATTTTAGGTCTGCGTGAAAATCCAGAGAAAATTAGGGTTCGGGAGTCGGTTACGCGCGAGGAAGGCATTAGCACCCTCGCGACGCCCAAAATTGGTATTTCGTTAAACGCGCGTTGTCTTAATTTTCAAAAATACAAGTTCAATTTAATATTTAATTGTGATCCGATTGAAACTTGAGAAAACTTTTTTTTGTTTTTAAACACGAGAACTTTGAAACACAATAATAATTTTTGAAAACACGAAGATTTTTGAAACACGAAAATTTTTTTAAAAACACGGAATTTTTTTGAAAACAAGGAAATTTTCGATACATGAGAATTTTTTGACACAAATTTTTGAAAACACGAAAATTTCGAAAACATGAATTTTTTTTAAAACATGAATTTTTTTAAAAAAAACACGAGAATTTTTTGAAAACACGAAAACATGAAAATTTTGAAAACACGAAAATTTTTGAAACACGAGAATTTTTTTTAAAACACGAAAACACGAAATTTTTTTTAAAACACGGGAATTTTTGAAAACACGAAATTTTTTTATTCACGAGAATTTTTGAAACACGGATTTTTTTTAAAGAAAGAAACACGAATATATTTTTGGAAACACGGGAAATTTTATTATTATTATTTTGAAACACGTGAAATTTTGAAGACATGAAAATTTTTGAAACACGATTTTTTCTTTAAAAAAATACCGTATTTAACACGAGTCGATGATATTCACCCCGATATGGCGATGAAACCATCGAATTAGTGTTAAATCAATTCAATTTAATCTTTAATCGGGATCCTAATAAAACACGAGAATTTTTATTAAAATACGAGGAATTTTGAATATTTTCGATTTTTAGAAGGGCGTCCCGTATTTAACATAAGCCATCGATATTCACCCAACATAGCAATGAATTCGATGACTTAAAATTAAATCGGTTTGTTGCCTTATGCATTAAATATTTTTTATTTTTAAAATACAAGTAAAATAAATGTAACAATATTTCTAAAACTATCTAAAAAAATGCTAATTTAATTGAAATAATATAATATTTAAATAAATGGACTAAATTTAAAAAAATGAGAAATTACCAAAAGCCCCCTTTTCCTTTTTTCTTTTTCTTTTTTTTCCTTTTTTTTTTGCTGGGCTTTGGGCCTAGGCCTGCTGGACAGTCTGCTGGGCCGAATCTGCTGCTGATCTGCTGGGTCAGCTGCTGTTGGGCTGGGCAGTGGCCTGCTGCGCTACTGGGCTGCACAAAGTGGGCTGCTTCTTTCTTCTTCTTTTTTTCTGCTTCTTTCTTCTTCTTTTTTGCTGCTTTTTTTTGCTTTGTTTTTTTTTGGGCTGGCCTGCTACTGCTGGGCCTGTTGGGTCGGTTCGCGGGTTGAATCCGGGTCGGGTCGACCCGATATATTATTTTTTATTTTTTTCTTTCTTTTTTTCTTTCCCCTTTTTTCTTTTTTTTCTTTCTTCTCTTCTTCTTCCTTCCCTCTTTCGGCTCTAGCCTCTTTCACCGCCGCTGCCACTTGCGTCGATCTCCTCCGCCCTCGGTGGTTGTGGTTGGGCTCTCCTCTTCCCCTCCTCTCTTCCTTCTCTCTTCTCTTTTCCTTCTTTTTTCTTTTTTTCGAAACTTTCTTCTCTCTTCTTTTTTTTTGATTCGTGGGGGTTTGATTTTGGGGTTTTAAACCCATTTTATAGTTGATATTTGCTTCCTTTTTGCAGGTGGTAGGTGAAGAAGGAGCAGCCACCCATGTTTGTGGCCTGAAAATCTGGGAAGTGGGTGCCTCAAATCACGTAACCTGTCTGAAGGACCAAATCACAAATGCAGCAAAACTTCTGGGGCTAAATGCAATTTTTAGAAAATTTAGGGTTAAAATAAAATTTAATGAAAGTTTAGGGGTCTAAGTGAAATTTAAAGAAAGTTTAAGGGTCAAAATGAAATTTAGGAAAAGTTTAGGGGTCAAAATGCAATTTTTATTTTTAAATTTTTTTTTTGAAAATTTGAAAATTAAACACAAATTCTAGTCGGACAAAAATTTAGTGCTTACAACGTGTTTAAAATAAAACACATAAAATAGTTGAATCATATATTACTTGAAAAGAAGGAAAAAAAAAGAAAAAACATAACGACATGTTGATAAAATTTAGCATTCAACGTGTACATCTTTTGTCAATTTGGCTTTTATGATTATTTTTAGTTAAATTTAACCATTCCTTTTAAAAAGAGTCAAATCATTTTTTTAACGAAAATGCTTACTAAAATATTAATTTTTTAATAATGTTGTTGCGGTAACCTAAGTGTCAGCCACGTATATTTCATACTAACATGACACTATTGACTTATATGACATGTGAATAAATAATTTAAAGATTATAAAAATATTTTAAAAAAAGCTCAAAATTAATATATATAAAGTTATAAAAGTTCAAAAAAATAAAAATAGCATGGAGTACATATGGATTGCCATGCTACTATGTCTGAAGATTTAACGTTTTAGTCAATATTTCCTTTTAAAAATAGCTATTTGACTTTTTTTTGAAATGTTGATGGTCAAATTCAACTATTTTTAAAAAATTGAGGGTCAAATTTAGCTCAAAAATAAGAATAATGACCAAATTGACAAAAGCTATAAGCGTTAAGGGAAAAATGTATCATTATGTCAAACATAATTTAAAACTTGATATATGACATTTGAAAAGATTTGGCCCGTATTTGATAATTTAGGTAAAAAAGACCTCTTTGATCATTCTCAATTTCAATATTGAGCAAATTGGTCAATCTAAAAAATTAGAGCAATTTAATCCTTGTAAATGTCAAAAGTAAAATTTTTCATCAATCGTACATATTTTTATTGGTATAATAATAAATTTAGCTCACAACGTTGACACATTCTCTGCAATAAATAATAATTAATAAATAGCGAAAGAAATGAAAAAGCAAAAAAGAGCGTTGGTCTTCTAATAGGTGAAAATATATATAGGACCCTTTGGTTTTTCTTTAGACTTTCTCTTCCACCAATGTAAAGAACAAAAAAAAGTTGGAATCTATTTGTTTTTCCATCGTCAAACAAGAAGATAAAAAGTAAAAGATGCATGGAAAGGCCAAAAAAGAAAATATATTTTGAATAAATGAATAGAAATGGAGGAATCCTCGAAAAACAAACATTGGAACGTTCTTCAAAGGCATATTACCAAGTTTGTAAGCCAAAACCCTGCCCGCATTACCATGCACACACACAAATTGGATTATTTTAACATCTCATAGGATTACGATACTCACTCATGTTATTTAAAAAAAGAAAAGAAAAGAAAAGCAGATTCATTTCTTAAAGAAGAACCCTATGCAATGCTTTGTTGAATGTGAATTACAGCGAGAAAGGTTAAACTAAATAAAAAAGGAGAGTATATTAGCTGAAAGATGCGACACAGTAATTATTTCATGTTAGCTGCAGTTTTAAAAGTTGGTATAAGCTTTTAATTTGCGCATCCAATATATTAACAAAAGATAGCTGCTTCGGATACCATTAGGGATCATTCATATTTAAGGATGAGTTTTTTGGTACCATATTTAAATGCACAGACAAATGATTTGATTTGTATCTTATTAAAAATATAACTCGATGTCTAAGCGTTGGTTTGTTATCATACTTTGAATGATTGCAAAGCAATAAGAAAGAAAAAATAAGAACACACAGGACAGAGGAGAAGAAAATTCATTAATATCGAATTCAAATTATACAAAAAGAGTTTAGACTACATCTGTTTATAGGTTAAAACATTTTATTCTAATCAATGTCAAATAGAAGCAGCCTTATTCTAATCTATATGGATTCCACTTGTGCATACAACAAGAATTTATTTAATAGGAATTTGTGTTACATAACTCTAACTCTAACAACAAAAGTAGCTATCAACTCAAAAAACTCAAATTTTTATTTAATATAAAAAAGGTCTGAGTTTCATAAACATGAATTTTATCAACAATTCAAAATAGTTACCTTGATAATGTCATGCTGATAATACCATATGACATATCAAATAGTGTGATCTATCAAAATGATCACGGTATAATATCATATTAGCATGTAATTAGTATCTAAAAACAATTTCATTAATATTCGTGATTAAATCATTACTTTATGATGAAAAAATATAAAAGCCTTGGAGAATTTTAGTAGGTAATCTTGTAGTTGATATTATTAATTCATAATTTAACACAAAAGTAATTACGAAAAAAAGTAGTGGTAAAAAAAAGAATTTAGAGAAATTATTAGCATTTATTTAGTTATAAGGTGATATATTAGTATTCAAGAACTTTGTAGAAAATTCGTGCATCGATAATATATCAAATATTATAAAAATATACGAAAAAAATAGAAAAGTATTTACCGCCCTTTACATAGTAAATTAGAGATTTTAGCATTGTTGTATAGATTTCTCATCTAATAAGTTAGACAAATTTTATCAGAACAACTGAGATATTTCATGTTTGCTCTGGTGTTGCTACTTTTGCAGTTTTGACTAATTTGCAGGCAATATCTCAATAAATCTGCTCAATAGTGTTCCTCTTTAAGAATTAAAAAGAAAGTACATAAAAAGAGAATTGTGCCATGTGGGTTTCAAGCGCTCAAGGCATGGGTCAAACTAGTTAAAGGGATGGGTATATAATTATAAAAAAAGTAGGAGCATTTTGAGTGTCTTGTTGGAGCTCTATCTCACTTTAAATTGCCATACCTTATTTCATTTTTTGGTCTATCTGCTAAGATGTAATTTGGCATAGCTAAACTCAAACTAAATAATGTTAAGTTATGTCATAAAAAATTCAATTATAAGTTAAAGAACCTTTTCAAATAGACTTTGGAGTTCTCCTATCCATAATTTTCTTTTTAATTTTTTGCACTAAATGTTCAACACAAAAGACATGAAATTAACCCAATGTTTTCCACACGTGTCCTGATAATTAAAGGTTGCTCCCATGGTAGATTACCAAAAGGAGTTATTTAGTGGTAATGTATGGAGCTATATTTGTATTAATAATATATAGGAATGATGGGTGGTGAAACATCAATGTGATTAAAAGAAAGAAATGAGATTGTAACGGTTTGATTAAGTCACGTAAAAAATTAGATAATTGTATTAGTAATTTAGAATTTGTTAAATTAGTTACTGAATATGTCCAAAAGGTAAACTCATGTTTCTTAGTCCAAATCCTGCATGACATGATTAGTGGTGAGCGCTCGATCGAATTGAGTCGAGTTGAATTGGGTGAAAAATTTCGAGTTAATCAAGTTGTCGAGTCTCATTTTATTATCCTAATCTAAATTGATTTTTTTTTTAAAATCGAGTTGAGTAAAATGAAATTCAAGTCGAGTCGAATCGAGTAAAATTGTTTGAGTTATATTAAAAATTAAACATGTCAAATTAAAATCTTATTATAATATAATTAATTTCATGTTAAAGTATATAAATTTGAAACCATATATATTTGAAAACTCTTTCAAAGAAAAATAAGATTAAAAAAATAGGATAATTTAGTATGATAAACTTGAATAATTAATTTACTTATTTAGGTCCCAAAATTATTGTTTTATATTTTTTAATATTTTAACTTTTTTATATAATCTTGAGAAATTTTTGGAATTTCAATATATATTTAATTTTTTTTATATTTTTAAAAATATATAAAATTTGAAATTTTTATAAATATTTTGAATTTTTTTGTAATTTTTGTTGAGAGAGAGATCGGTTTGCTCATTTTCAAAATTGGCAGGGACCGAATGTGTATTTATTCTAATATGTTATTTGAGTTATTCAAATTATTCTAGTTATTGGAATTGTAAAATTTAGCTCAACTCAAAATCGAAACTCGAATTACTAATTCAAGTTTACTCGAAAAAAATAAATAACTTGATTCGATTAACTCAAAATAAAAAAAATCTATTTTTTTATCGAATTAAATTTTACTCATCTCTAAACATAATAACGATGAAATGGTATTTCGTTTTCGCTTTTTCATTTCAGCCGTTCCATTATATAGATGCATAGCTGAAAGATATTTTTCCCTTTTCCTTTTCCTTTTTCTTTTCCTTTTCCTTTTTTTTAAACCTTTAGCTAAGTAGTTTACAGAGTTTAATAGAGGTAATTGCAGCAGTTGCAGCAATATCTAATTTTGAGAAGAATATACCTGGACAGGTAGGGTTCTTTCCATGTTGACAATGAAATGAACTGTATGACATGATGGGCAATTAGCCTTGTTTAAAAACATTTGGACATTTACTGCTTTACCTATATGCAGATAAACAAAGCTATACTAAGTAAAACGCCTCCTCTCCCTCTGATTCACCTCCACTGAGACAAGAGATCCGATGTTTAAGGTGGAATCAATTTGTAAATCCAAATTTTAATTTATGTTGAACAATAGATACTTTGAAGACTTTTTTTTGAAGGAGCTGACCTACCCAAAGTAGCATCATATACCCTACCCCATAATTGACATGTATAAAATAGGTGAGGGGTTTAAATCCAACTAAGGTTGAGATGCTCATGTTGCCTCTTGGTGGGTGGTCGTACATCCACATAGGGTCGAAGCGTTCCTCTTTATAAATCATACACGATTTTCGAGAATTGGGAGACAAGACCTTCCTGTAAGACAATACTTTCTATTATTGAGGAATCAAATCACCATTTCCAAAGATGATACTTCGAAGACTCCTCCTGAAAAAGATCCCTCAACAATTTAATTAATATAAATAGATGTAATATTTAACAAAGTTAAAATCTTTATAATATATTATCATGATTTGGTGAAGGTCAAAAGCCTATAAAAGTTAAGAGAATGTGTGAATGTCGAATTTAATGTCGAATTTGGGCATTCACCAAATAATCTTATCTGATCACTTCCCTTTTAAAGTAAGAGAGATAAGTGTGTATCAGCAAAGTTGAGGATTTCCAAAGTATTCAGACACCATCTTTTGAGAAAGGAACAAAAGAAAAAACTGTTAAAACTGTGTGTGTGCCTCTCTCTCCATGCTGCTTGTTTTATCATCACAGCATCTTGTCATTTAAACGATGTGCATAGATATAGCGGGCCACTGAGCTTTTTTCTAAAATCAATTTGATGGAGTTCGATCTTGAAAACCCATTAACAAACTTCGATGACTTCCATGTTTCTAGTTCTGTTCCCACTTTTATCCCTTCCTTCTTCCTTGTTGAATCTGATCATATGCCCACTGAGACTTACATTAAGACCCTCGAAGCTAGTGATCTTGCTACTAGTATTAGACGAGAAGCTATCTGTTCAATCTCGCAGGTATGGTACCAAGGAACTTAAGTTATTAATGGCGTTCATGCTTATGCATATACCTGCTGAATTTGGTTGTGTTTTTTGGTTTCAGTTTTCACGCAAATTCAGTTCTTTTTTGTCGTATCTTGCTGTCAATTATCTCGACCGTTTCTTATCAAGCCAAGGGTTACCGGTAAGGAAACCTTATATCCATTTAGTTACCAACATTTCTGCAATTGATATAGTACTCTAAAACGGGGTAAAAGAACACTATGAGAATATTTTTGGATTGTATTACGTAACTTCTACTCAAAAGTTGAAGTAAATTAATCTTAGATCAAAGAGTAAACTGATATTCTCCTAAAATTTATCTATTTCTATTATTAAAAATCGGTTTTTGTATACCCATTTGAGATGAACACAACACATCATATGTCATTATTTTAGTTATTTTATCAAACATGTCAATTTTTAATAGAAAGAATCTACTAATGCTGTACCTTTATGCTACTTTTACTCCATAACTGACAAAAGATATGATATTGCAGCAACCTGAGACATGGGTTCTAAGACTTGTTGCAATCTCTTGTGTCTCTTTAGCTGCCAAGATGAACAAATTAGAGTTTGAACTTACCCATTTTCAGGTAAAATTCTATATTATATCATGTTTATCAAGATGTATAAATTGTTTTTATGATCAAATTAATCTTTTCTCTTTTTTTTTGTGTGTGTGTGTGTGTGGAATATAATGTGTAGGGCGATGGAGGTTACATGTTTGAGGCACAAACAATAAAGCGAATGGAATACGTAATATTGGGAGCCTTAAAATGGAGAATGCGTTCGATTACTCCTTTCTCGTTCATATCCTTTTTTATTTCATTGTTCAAGCTCAAAGATCCTCCATTAATGGACGTCCTCAAAGCTCGAGCTGTTGAAATAATTTTGGAAGCCCAAAATGGTAGGTCTACTTCAGTGAAATGCATTTACCTCTAGTACTGTACTTCAAATTTCCCATAAATTTTGATTTTATAACAGATATAAAGCTTTTAGAGTTCAAGCCATCAATAATTGCTGCAACTGCACTTGTCTGTGCTTCCCATGAACTTTTTCCCTCGCAATTCCCCAGCTTTAGAAAAGCAATTTCCTACTGTCCATACGTAAATAAGGTAAACCCCATCCCATTATCTTAGTTGGTACAAAATTTAAACCTACCAACAAAGATTTTAAATTAGAAGATTGAACTATAATAAAAAACCTCATAATTTGGGTGCAGGAAAACATGTTAAACTGCTACAATTCGATAATCGATATGGGTTGGAGGTCTAACAAGGCCGAAGATATGGTTTCTCAGCAATTTTCAAGTTCAGAAAGAGACATGTTGAAGAGAAGAAAAACCAATGATTATGGGAAGAAGCACACGGTCCACCTCTCTCAGGTCCAACACTGTTGATGATAGTGGGTGAGAGGTTTGAATCAATGGGCTGTTTTGAGAGTGAGCCTAGCTACCTCTTTACCTTCAAATAAGAAATGAGATGAAAACCAAAGAGAATTTTGTTTGCTTTGATTATTTTCCTTTCCTTTCTATTTGGTACCAAATAAAAACGAGGACAAAATTGACACTTCGAATTATATGGTTGGATTTTTGTTCATCTTTTTAGAGTTTCTAGCAGAAGAATAATGGTGATGGGTCGTAATTACCGGGGCAAAACGAGAAAGCCGAAAAAATAAAACTTGAAATCCATCCATTATCGGGGTTGCTTGAAATTAAATCCAAACTTTTATGTCTAGAGCATACTCTTTTTGTCACTAGGTCAAGAAGTTGTTGACATGATTTTTATTTAAAAATTCTCTGTTTTGAGAGTGCTTTTTTTTTAATTTATCTTTTTTCTTAAGAGGATTGTTGAGAGTGCTTTTTTTTTTAATTTATCTTTTTTCTTAAGAGGATTGTTAGTAGGGAATAATATTTTATTGTCTAAAAAATTTTAATAAATTATAATTATTGATCAAATAGTTGTGTTAAAAAATATATGAAAAGTTATCTTATAGAGATAACTTTGTGTAAAATTGTAAAACAACACAATTCTCCGAAAATATGTATCATTAAAAGATATATTTCTATGATAGGATATTTTATTCTGTAAATGATTTTTCTATTAATCATTTTTATTGTTCTGCTTAGAATATTAAAGGTTTCGTTGTATCTTGAAAGCAAATTAAAGTTCTATACACCTCAAACCATCTTATTTTACTAATGTTATTTTATTTTCTTGCTTCAATCTTTATTATTTATTTTTTTAACAGTATTTGGTAAATTTATTGATAATGACCAAAATACAGCTTGAGTTGTAAAGCTTAAAAACGGCTTTAATGAAGTCCATGGTTATAACTTCCCAACTCTGATGTTGTATAGGTATTGGATTTAGCTTCCCTAGGTAAAAAATAAATGTTCAAATTTATTCCTTTGGCATGTATCACATTGCTAAATAAATTCTTGCACTTGTTTCGACATGTTATGTAACACCCTCATACCCGATCCGATTGCCGAGTCAAGGCATCAGGATGTCACATTCGTTGCCGAAGCAACTACTGAAAATTTCAAATCATGTTACCTTATTATGTAACACCCCAGATTTTGGGGTTAGAAATTTTGAGTTTTGTGGTTAGGGGCAGTGAGAAGGTTGCGCTATTGTGTTTAGTTGCGCGTTTAAGTGGTAGAATGAGCTTGCTGGTTTGGTGGTTGAGTGAGGGCTAATGTACCTATGGGTTTTTGGGTTCGAGTCCATGTGTGTGTGTTTTGCAGAAGTATTTTTATTTTGTGAATTGTAAGTTTGATTTTGGTGGAATGCGACAATCTATGTGCCTTTTGGAAATTGGTTGTCGATGTTCGATAATACTGTTGAATGGCATGGAAATCTATATATTTGGTGTGTTTCTAAATCCCATCAATCGAGGGTCGATTTAGTGACCGAAAAGCTCGACTTCCAAGCTGATTGGGGGTGGTTTTGTGATCATACCGGTGGCCACACGGGCAGTTCACACGATCGTGTACAGTTAGGAATTAGGGTTCCGGGCAAGTTTTGGTGCCACACGGCCTGGCCACATGGTCGTGTGGCTGATTTGGGGAAATTAGACGATTTTCACACGGCCGTGTCTCCCGGCACATGAGCGTGTATGATTGGGAATTTAGGGATTTAGCAATTTGGTGTCACACGGCCTGGCCACACAGTCGTTGGCTAATTTGGCGATTTAGGGATCCCACACAGACGTGTGAGACTCTCATAGGGCCGTGTTTTCCCTGCACTCTATTTCAGCACAAATGGACAGAAAGTTACACGGCCATGTCCCTAGCTCACACGGGCGTTTTGACCCCCCACTCGACCTAGGCATTTTCACATGGCCAGAGCACACGACCGTGTGGCCCTAAGTCACTTATTTTGGTTCTGTGTATGTTTTGATCTGAAATCGTTTCTGTATGTGCTTCAACGCTTGGCTAGGCTTTAGTGAGGTAAATAAGACTTTGTTACGGGCTTTAGCTTATGTGTTTTTTGTGACTATTGTGTGTGAGATGTCTGATTCTGAACCCGGTTAGCTGGGTGTGTGTGCATGTCTGTTCTGTTTAACTGTCTATCGATGTGTTCATTGTTTCTGTGAAATTGTATGCATACATACACTTGCATAAAGTAAATTTTTGGGTTGGTTGTGAAGAGAAGGGGACTGATTCTGATCTGATATGGCAGTTCTACTGTAACTTATTTGTACAGCAATTTACTGCACTGTACCACATGTACGTCAGCTTTGCTATGTACTATTATTTGATCTGGCAGTTTAAACTGGAACATGTTTGTACAGCGGACTACCGCATTACACTGTACTGCATATGCGCTAGCCTTGCTACGTATTATTATCTGAGTGGCTTAGTCCACATTCTTAGTGTGTAGGGTTGGATGATCCTTTCGAGGTTTTATTTGGTGTGATTGGTTGGATGAGCTTTAACAGCTCTTTTGGGGTATGATCGGGGGACGGAGAGGTGTATAGGCTGGATGGGTGGGTTTTAGTACTTAATTGCATTTACGTGCATCAATTTGGGTGTTCTGTTCGACTGAACAGCACTTGTGTTGAGTATTCTATTCTACTTGGTGTGCTCTGACTGTTACGTGTGTTGGGGTGTTGGTGTTGGTTCCGTGTTTGGTTTCTGTTTCTGCATATATTTGTAAATTTGTTTTGCTATTGAATTGCCATCTGAGTTCCTCTTTTGGAATCTGTTGTTAGTCTCTGGAGTTCTCTTCTGGAATCTATTGTTAGTTATTTTGAACTCTCACTGAGCTCGTGTAGCTCACCCCCTTTAGTGTTTCCCCTTGCAGGTACATTTCTGTTTTCTGTAGCTAGACTCAGTATGCAGAGGTCTTGGTTGAAAATAATTTATCAATTATCTTTTCAATTTTCGTTTTGATTCACCGTCTTGATATACAGGGTTTTATAAAAATTATTATAAAGTTTTGTTTGGAATTTTTCGCACGCAAATTTTATTTTTGTATTAAACTCAACTATAATTTTTCTGAATGAATACTAAACGAATAAATGTTTTCGGTTTGTTGTGACAACTTGTTTTGTAAAATTTTCCATCAATCACTTCAGTGATCAATGTGGCCTCCGAAATTCGGTCTAAACTTCTAGGCCGAGTTTTGGGGCGTTACATATTATTTAATTAATGTAGATCATTAACTAATTTTAGTAATAATTGAATTTACGATATAACTAATTATGAGTTAAATGAGCTCATTAAAAAATCTACAATTGATCAAATGCCAAATTGTAAAGTTTATAAAAAATTTTGAACTGTCGTTGCGACTTTGGGGTTTCCACGTCGTGACATGGCGAACTTGTCATCGTGATGTCGTCTCCATTTCCTACAAGTTCCACGCTTTATTTTTATTTATTTATTTTATATCATTACTTGAACTGTATTTAGATGTCATAACCACTACTTCATTTTACATATCATCCACTTAAATCTATTTCTAATCTTAAATCCTCATAAAAACATGATATTCAATTAAATATAACAAAGTTTATAAAATTAACACAAATATTAAAATTTTACAAATAAGACCATTGGAGGACTTGCACTTGCAAAATTAGTTTACCCACTTTATGTATATTTCATATTTATTTCTAAATTGTGCCAATCAATTTAATTCTTCATAAAATTTTAACAAATAATTCACGTCAATTAACAATTATTCACTTATTATGTTATCAATTCGTTTAAACATACTCATATGTATCAATCATTCCATCACCTACAAACATTTCAAAACATTTCAAATTCATCTACTCTATATATATATTCATATATTTTTCCTCCTCCTCTCCATTCCACACCCTTTATGTATATATTTGTTAGAATCTTTAGCTTTTAGTATATAACATGCTTATATGTAACATTATCTATAATTCTACTATTTACTTATGTGTTCATATCAAAGCTGTCCACTTGAGTCATAATCACTAAATTATTTATATCTTGAGCTACAGAATTCTAAATTAAGATCCGCTTGATGTTTTTGAAACTAGACTCAAATATATTTTTACCATAAAAATTTAAAAATTTATAATTTAGCCAATAAGTACAGTAAAATCTTCAAACTTATCATTGTTCTGCTATTTGACAGCTTCAACCTTTCTTTACTAAAAAGTAATTATCTCTTAGTACGGGGTTTGGATGATGTTTGCGTTTGTTTGTATTAAAAATAGAATCATTAAGAATTTAAAAATATAAATTTAAACCCCTAATTATTTTTTTACAAATTTTTATGATTTTCTAAAGTTAGAATAGGGGAGCCCGAAATCAATTTGAAATTGTCTCACAAAAATTCATATATCTCATAATACAAAATTCTTTTGCTTACACCGTTTCTTCTATGTAAAACTAGACTCAATAGGATTTAATTTCATACTTTAATTGACCTCTAATTAAATTTTTACAATTTTTGGTGAATTTTCAAAGTCAGACTACTATTACTGTCCAAAACTGTTTTAGTAGAAAATGTTGATAACCAAGTTTAAAACACTCTCCTTTCCTTTCTCTACAATATTTCCCATCACTTCCTCTTATTTTCCTTCACTAACATATCAAGAACATAAAACCTTATATAAGAAAACTCTACTTTAATATCATTTTCATGCTTTTTCAATAATATCAAACTTAAAAATATATTGAAATCTTGATGTTCTTACCTTGTCCTATTGACTTCAATCTTTAACTTGATTTTCGCTCTCCTCCAACTTCCATTTTCTTGAATCCAAAGTGATTTTCTTGTTCTCCATAGTCTCCTCATCACTTTTCTCTCTTGGTGATTATGAAAATTTCTTGAAATTCTTGGTGAAAATGGTGGATTTTTGGTGGAAGAACCAAATTGTAAAAACAACAAAGTTTTCTTCTTCTCTCCTCCTCACTCACGTTGGAAAGATGGGAGGATCCTCTCCCTCTCTCTCTCTCTCTCTTTTCATCTTCCTCTTCTTTTATACTAGCTATTTATAATAAAATATTAGTAAAATATCTCATTAAAATATTAATAAAGTAATATTTATCTAATTAAATAATTATAAAATATTATCAAAATATCTCCAACATCATCATTGCCTTCTAAAGTTCTCTCTCTTTCTAATTGACCATTTTGCCCTTCATGATCTTTTAAAATTTCATTCTTGAATCATCACTTAATTTGGTAAAATTGTGATTTAGTCTCTCACAATTCTTCACTTATTCAATTTGGTCCCTGCATGCCAATTCCATATCATAGTAAATTGGATTATTTTCACTTTTGATCCTTCAACTTTTTATTTTTACACTTTGATCCCTAAATTTTGAATATTTACACTTGAGCCAAAAACTTTTCACATATTTACAATTTAGTCCTTACTTTAAATCTATATACTAAAACCTACTTCTTAATTATTATTATTATTATTATTATTATTTTAATACTCCTCAATATTCTCTTTTATCATCTTTATATTATTTTCTCATTTTATCGAGAAATTAATTATACATCATGTCATGCTTCTTGATTTTACTCTCTTTTAATATCTTGCAACTTTCATTTTCTTTGATCTTATACCTTATTTCACTAAAATTTTATCTCATATTATTTACGACCAAGGGGGTTTTAAGGATGTTACATGTTAGGCCAGTAAAAGTAGAGCTTAAGTTTACGGTAAGTGGCCTCCTTGAGAAGAGTCATGCAAATCTTGAAGCAGTTGTAGTTTCAAAGGCCCACTATCACCAATGCACACTATCGAAACCAATTTTTAATTTGAAAAACGGGGATCGACTTTGAAAATGAAAATAGGAGTCGTCACCGATCTTTTATTGGGGTGTGATCAGCTCACCTTAAAATGATTTTGGTCTACAAGATTTGAGAAAATAGGTTCGGGAGTTGGCTACGCACGAGGAATGGTGCTTCGTAACGCCCAAAATTGGTACCGATTTGATTGTTCAATGTTTTATTGTCGAATTTTTGAAAAGATTTAAAAATACGATCCTTGATGAGAAAACTTGGATGAACTAGCTTGGATGATATGACGCACTTATTTCGAAGAAATAAATTATCATACCCAGTGAGTTAGGGTGTTACAATTCTATCTTCGAAATTAAATGTGTTCCTTCTTTATGAAAATCATGAGTTTAAAGAAGATTACTTGATTGTTTAAGTCAATCAAGAAATTAGAATCCAGTGAGTTAGGATTCAATTTCTCGAAATTCTTAAATCTCAAATATTGCCTTTATTTTTGAAAATTGAGACAACAAAATGCCACATCCAGTAAGTTAGGATCCAACATTTTGTAATCTTAAGAGCTTTATTTTAACAATTGTATGGTTTTAATAAAATGGATACTTGATGATATAAATTCATTGAGAAGAATTGAAGCCCAGTAAGTTAGGACACAATTCTCTCGAGAACTCATAAACACCAGGCCCTTTTTAGGAATTTGAAATAAAACGATTGTAATGCTTTAAAGAAATGCAATTTTTGCAAACAATATAATCTGAATAGCAATATATAAAGCAGATGATGAATAACAAACCAAGTTTACAATATGCAACAACCAAACATATAATACATCAACATTAATGATTAAGTATCTAATAAATCAATAATCAATCTCATAAAGATATTTTTGAAAAAAGATATTTAGAAACAATTTAATAATAAATAATTAAACTAAAGCAAGCAAAATAAATAACTTCCTTTAAGAAATAAGATACTTATATGTATGAAACGCGTATAAAATTTTATAAGTTGAAATCTATTATACTTTACATTTATTTATATACACCAACAATTCCATATAAATTATAGATATAGATATAATAGTCACGAGATATCATGTTGAAAATACAATTTGGAACTATATTCTAAAATACATTATTGAGAAATATAAAGTAACACATCAAATTCTTAAAATATATCAAGTGTGATAAAATAAATAATAATGTATCAAATTGGAAAAAATAAAAGTATATATAAAAAATTTTAAACAAAAAAAAATTGTAAATTTAAAACATATTGGTAATAATTTTAAAAGAATAGTGTATCATATCTTAGAAATCATACTATTAATAGGTTTGAAAATAATATTAAGCCAATAGTAAAAATAATGAAAAAAAATATGAACATAATAACAGATTTATCCAAAAAAAAACTTTGAAAGCAAAATAAAATGTGAAGAAAACGTTTTTGAAATTGAAAATAATAATCTATAAATTTTAAAACCAAAGTTTCAAATGAAAATAAAATAATAATAACAAGAAAACAAAATTAAATGATATACAATAGATTCAAAATATTGATATATAATGGTTTTGAAAATATTAAAAAAACAAACTAAAATAATAATTCATTATAATTTAGACTATAATAATAGTTAACTTAAACATTATCAAAATAAATATTATAAAGAATATTAAATAATATAATATAAAAAATAGAATAAAAAAAATAACGTTGAATTTTGAGAAAGAAAACTAAATTAGTATTAAATTAAAATTTTATTTTAAAAAATGAAGGACCAAATCAGCAATTATACGCAAGCTTTGAGATAATCCAAATCAATGGCAGAAACGACACCGTTTGACCATGGACTTAAATGAAAATAAGGTTAAATATGCGATACAAATTAAGTAAAATGGAAAGAAATCCGATTGAAACTAAGCAAAACATAAAAGGCTCTCAGCGCAAATAAACCAATAAGTCAGAATGCGCGGATCCTCCCCGGGTCGGGTCACCGCGCGGGTTGCACGCCTCTAAACGGCGTCGTTTTACAAGCGTTATAAAAGATAGAGAATTTGCTAATCTATTGACTATTTCAGAATAAAAAAAGAAAAGAAAAAGATAAAAAAACATTAAGGGTTTCATTGCCTTCCCAAGCGTCGCTCTCCACCTCGACTCCGATCGTACCAGAGGAGGACGCGAGCTTCGACGGCGCCGATGTCAAGGTAATATCCCCTCCTTTCTTTGTGTTTTATCTCATGCATAAGAATGTAAAAAATAAACGATGAACCCACAAAAGAAATTGAAAGTCGTCTCCGTTTCCTCTTTCTTTTTTTGTTACACAAGATTCATAATAAAAAAACAGAAAAGAAAGAAAAAAACGCAGAAAAAGATGAAAAGAACACCTTCAAAACTCAGTTTTTTGCTTTTTTCTCTATTGATACTGTGTGTTCCCCCCTTACAAATGCTGAAAAATGACTTTATATCGCCAAAAATAAAATGAAAGTTACAAAAGAAAATGTATTTCGCTTCTTCTCTCTTTTTTTTGTTATTTTCTGCTGTTTTTTTGTTCTTTCTATTAGCTGGCCTCTTTGTTTTCTGCTTTGCTATTCCTTTGTTGCAGGTACACGCTCGGATGGGGCGTATGGAGGCGCGGTGACGTGGAGGCTCACGTGGATTTGGCGCGGAGGCGCTACACGCGCGCAGACGCAACATGCGCGAGGAGGAGGCCTGGCTCTGCTGCGGCGACTGAGGCTGTTTCAGAAACTGCTAGGGTTTCTACTTATGCTTTGGGCTCAGAATCGGGTCTAAGTTTAGGTACTAGGTTGAGATTTGGGCCATTGGGCTGGTGTTGGGTTATTGGATATTCAGGCTAGTGGGCTTAGGTAAACGGGGCTAAGTACAATTGGGCCATTTGGGTTTAATATTCTGGGCTAATGTAAATGGACTATTTTGGACTGTTATTAATTTTTTGGACTTTTAATTTTGGCTTGGTTTATTTTATTATTTTTATATTTTTTGTTTATTTATTTCTGATTTGGGCCGGGCAAATTTGGGTTATTACACATGCTTTCTATTTGTACCTTACAATTCCATTTTCAAAAGAAAATGAAGGTTGAGCTGTAGGACGAATTGCTAAGGCAATAATCTTTTCTTGCACATTCTGGTCTTCTTTTGTAACTTTCTTCAACATCTTAAACCCACTTATTACAAGAGTAGTAGATGTCAGAATTTGGCACAAACCCTGCTCCTCAAATTGCCTTTGACAAGGTATTTGTAATTGCATTAGTTTTTTCCTTTCTTGTTTTCGACAGTATAATTTAGATACAACAATTTGGTTAAGCCTTTCTTTTAATAACAATGGTTTGTTTCTGCTCCAACAAAGGCTTTATGGCTTCATGGTTTGTTTGATGACAAAATTGGTTCTCTTAAGATAATGCCTCCATTTGTTACTACCATTAGTATAGATAGGTACTCCTTTTCATAGATGGACAAGTCCGAATGCCTTGGCCCTAATGCCTTCCTAAGATATTATAAGCCACCCTTCTTATGTGAGCACAACTCCTATACCTATAGAATTGGCATCTGTCTACAAAGAAAAGGACTTAGAAAAGGCAGTTAATGCCAAAACTGAAGCTATTACCATAACTTCCTTTAACTATTGAAAGGTAACAATGGCTTCTTCAGTCTAAAGGAAATTGTCTTTCTTTAACATATTAGTCAAAGGTTTATTCATGCTCCTAAAACCTCGATGAATTTCTTATAGTAACCAGTTAAATCAAGGAATCCCTTTAGAGATTTGAGATTTTTAGGAAAAGTACATTAGCTAATAGATTCTATTTTTGAAGAATTAGTGGAAACTCCATTAGCTGAAATGATGTGGCTAACATACCACACAAAGAAACATTTGTTTTCTCTCAACACAAAACATGTTTTTCTTAAAAAGCCCAAACAAAAGAACACAAGAATAAAGAAAAGACATCATTCATCATGGATTGAAATATACCAATAGCACCAAACCACGTCACTTTGAACTCATAATAACTTTGGTGTGTTCGAAATGTGGTCTTTTGATCCGAATCCACAAATTTCAGATCGAATCCGCAATTCGAATTGCCATCCTATATCTCCTTAGCTTCCACTAGTCCAATGTTGCTCCTTTTTACATGATTAACCAATGCTAAGCCAGTGTTTTACATTAACATCACATATTTTCAAAATCTTAGCTACATTTGGTTTTAGAGAACATTTTCTGTTTTATTTTTATTTTCAGAAAATAATTTTTATTTTCTACTTTTTGAAAATTGAAAAATGTGTTTGATAAATGAAAATAAAATTTTGTTTTTAGTAACGAAAATAGTGAAAACACCTTTGGTATATAATTTTTAAAATAGAAATGAAAAATAATTAAATAATTAAATTAAAGTATAATTTATTAAAAATGTATTACAATAATAAAAATAAAATGCAATTAAATAAAAACAGTTTAAAGGTTAAAAAAATAAAAAAGTTGTTTCTAAAAGGATCTAAACAGGGTAAATTTAATGGATAAAATCAAACTTAAAAAAAAATTTGCTAGTTTCCATTTTTTTCCAAAACATGTTTTCATTGTTTGACATTTTTATTAAAAACAATAAAAGCATATTTTTTATTCTCTAATTTTTACATATTTTTATTTTTATTTTCCAACAATCATTTTCAAAAGTTTTAACCAAACATATTTTCTTTATTATTTTCAATTTTCTTACAACCTTTGTTTCCTTAAATTCTCTTTAAACTTGTAAATTGTAAAGTCATGTCGAATGATTTGAAGATTTAATTTTTATAGTGCGAATAATCCAAGTGATAGAGTATTGTTGAATAATATGATTAAAATAATTTATTTTCTTGTTGACTGACTCTCAGCTCAGTTGATATAGATATTATTGTCGAAACAAGTTAACGTAGATTTGAGCGAGTTAAAACGCATATAAATAGTTCTAAGCATTATATAAAGAAATTATTTTCTTTTAAAGTAACTTTTAATTAGTTTAATTTAATTTAAAATAAAATAACTTTTAAATAAATTGACGTCTTTATTAAAAAGTCTTAGAAGATTTTTTTAGCGCAAGTCCTAGAAGAATCGTAAATCTTTATTTATTTTACAATTAATTTAATTTAATAATGGTAAATGTTGAGATTTAATTCACAAAGCCACATGCCTATAGCTGATTATAAATAATATAAGCATAATAATTTATTTGGCTCTCTAACCTTATAAAAGATGTCATTTTAGTCCTCTATTTAATTTTTTTGTCTTTTTTAGTTTTTGAACTTAGGCTTTTTTTTTCAAATCACCCCAAAATATATGAAAAATTAACGTTTTCTTAACTTTGCTGATGTGGCATGCAAGGATGACACGTCAAAATTTAATTAATTTTAAAATAATTAAAAATTCAAAAAAATTATAAAAATACATTTTTTTAAAATTAAAAATATATAAAAATTACAAAAATATATTTTTAGTATTTTTAAATTTTAAAAAATTAATTAAATGTTGACATGCTATTTAAGTGACAATACAATTCCATCTATTTTGGGGTGATTTGACAAAAAAATATAATTCTAAAGGCTGAAAGAGGTGAAAATTAAATAGAAAACTAACGACTTTTTTTATAAAATTGAAGGGCCAAAAAAATCATTATGGTAATAATTAATATGCTGTAATTGCATATTATGTCATCAATTCACACCCCTTAGGTAATCCAACAAATTTTCTTAAATTAAAAAAAAAATCATTTTGTTTGGATTAATAATTGTTAAGTTATATATAATGTTGCTTGAATCGGATCGAATTTTGATTCAAAAAATAATTTTGAAACGATTCGATTAATAAATTCAATTTAAAATTTTTAATAATATCATCAATTCCACTACCCAACATAAAGATTGGTTATATAGAAATTTAAGAGTTGTGTTGGTTGTCGTGTATACTTCTTTCATTTGAATATTGATTAATCATGCTTGTCCTAATCACTGGGTTTCTTTTGTTCATATCTTTAGATGATGTTATAACGATTTGAATCCCATATTTCATTTATTTATATATTGCTAGTTTAATTTTTAATAAATAAAAAATTATAGTTACATGTGTACTCAGAATTTTTATTCTGACCAACAATTTATAGTCTTAAGACTAATATTGTGTTGATCAGTTCCCCCAAAAAACACATCATGAAATTAGAAAATCATGATAAAAATTAGAAAAACATATAATAAATAATTCCAAATTTCCAAAAATAAAATAAGATGAAATCGTTACTCAATCCAAATCTAGAAAGATCATTCCATGTTTTTCCCTTTTCTTGATATCTTATAGATTTCTTCTCATCCCTTTTTGAAAGATATATACAACCTCATACATATTACATCATTTTTGCAGACTAAACAACGGCTAAGATTAGATTCTAAGCCCCAAAAACCTACATCAAGAAGTAGTAGCATACATAAAACTAACTCAGCTAATTCCTGGTTTCACCTCGAACTGAATCATGGGTCATGGATGAAGTGAAGAAAAAGAAAAACTCGTATTCAAGCTGGTTTCTAATTAGATTTCTAGATAACTCTTCCTTAAATTTAATTAGAAGTAAAAGCCGTCGAGCGGATCGTAGGAATCGAAATGACATGAGATTTCTCCATCAAGAAATGGAAACTCGGGTAATTCATAGCTAGCAGGATCCAACGTAACACTTGTATTTATATTACTACTGTCCCAGAAAAATGGTTCATTCCAGAAATTTCCACTACTTGCCTCGTACCCTTCAAGCGAAGCCTTGTTGTTGTTGTTATGATCATATGTAACTGAGTCTTTGCTGGATAAAACTGTGTTATCTTTGGTAATGGTGGAATATTGATCACTCGAAGTTGGTTGTGGGGATGCTGATAGTGAGCTCTCGAGAATTAATGGAGGACTTGTGGGAACATCAATTACAAGATGATGATGATTGTTTAGCTTCTTTTCTTTTTTCTCTACTGCCTTTTCCCTGTTATTTTGTGTTGACACCATTTTTTGGATGGAAACGGGGTCGACTTGGATTTTGAAAATAAAACGAAAAATGGAAGTCGCCACCAATCTTTTTTGATGAGGTGTGATCGGGTCACCTTGTAAAACGGTTGTTTTTAATAAACGATTTAGATTTTATTAAAACAACGATTTTTGTCTACAAAATTCAGAAAAATGGGTTCGGGAGTCGGTTACGCACGAGGAAGGGTTAGCACCCTCAATACGCCCAAAATTGGTACCTAATTGATTTCTTAATGTCTTGGTGTCGAAAATTAAAAAACTCAAAAAGAATTTAAAATACGATCCCTCCTTATATTGTTATTTTAAAATTACTCAAATAAATCAAAATGGAAAATGCTTCCTTATCTCGAAGTAACAAGATGTCACGTCCAGTAAGTTAGGATACAACACATCGTATTTTCGAGAGTAAGCTTGCCTTTATTTTTTGTTTAAACCTCATTTATTTTAATTTCAAAAGGACGTTCGGTTATTTAGGATCAACGCGAGAAGAATCGAAGCTCAGTAAGTTAGGGCACGATTTTTCTCGAATTTTCTAAATACGAAATATTACCTTATTTTGAAAGTTTAAAAAGGATATTCGGCAATTTGGTCGAACGAGAAACCGAAACCCAGCACGTTAGGGCACGTTTTCTCGAATTTCCAAACACGAAACATTGCCTTATTTTGAAGAGTTTTCAAATAAGTAATTATGAAACCGGCTCAAAATATATTCGCTTGGTTTACTTTAAGGGTAATAAAACAATCGATGTTGAGCGAAAATGCGGATTTTGTAAAAAACATGATGCAATAATAAGAAACTAAATCATAATTCTAAGCATGAAACGATAATAAGTGGATTCAAATTGAAAACGAAAAAAATAACACGTGATACACAGAACTACGTGAAACCAATATAACACAAAACAATTTAAAAACCATACGAACAATATACAAAGGTATAGCATATATTAGAATTCAAAATAGTTTATATGTATAAAAAAACGGATAATATATTGGTGATTATTTTAAAAAATATATTGAAACGAATAATATGTAACATAATTTCAAATGAAATAAATTGACTAAACGAACGATATATTTATATGAAAATAATAAATGAAAATAACGTATATACAAAGACCAAAGTAATTAACATAAATAAAATATGCAATAAAAAATAAAATCCTCAAAAGAAAGCCAAGCTATATACGAATAATTTTAAAGAAAATATACACAATAAATTTAAAAAATATTTACATAAAATAATATGAAAGCAACAATGTACATAGAATAGAGTTAATCATAAATTATATGCCTAATAACATAGATATGAGAACATTTCAATGTAATAACATACAAAAAATAAAAAAATAAAAATAAAACAATAATGTTTTTCAAAAGAAGAAGTGGAATTGTCAAAATTATTTGAAATACATATATACAAATAAATAAAGAAAATAAAAAATATTAAATGAACCTTTTTTAAGAAAAAGTGAATTATGGAAAAACTCAATTAAAATAAAATTAAAATAAAAGGGATATTTTATAAATAAAGTAAACCATTGAAATAGAATCGTGGACCAAAACAAAACGCGTATAAACGCTTGAGACTAAAACTGAAAATAAACTAGACCCCCAAACGTGTCGTTTCAGCGCGAATTAAAATGAAAATATGCGCAAGTCCCAGGGATAATTTAAAAGAAATAAAAAAACAAACATGACTTAATTAGACAGTAGTGCAAGGGAGGGGACTAAACGCGCAAATTATCCATTTAGAGAAATCATGCGCATGAACCAAGTCAAAAAAGCTGTCTGTTCCTTCCCCCCAATGCCATTTCCTTTTATTAACCATTAAAACCCTCTTTTTTTGTCAAAAAAACGTTTTAACCTTTATTTTTAAAAAGAAACCCAAAAATGTTTTATGAAATTCCTTATTCTCCCTTACTATCCCTTTTGTCTTCCAGCCGAGGAGGCCACCAATGGTTCACCCAACCGCCGCCGTGACTCCGGTGAGTCTCCCTTCGTCGACGCGAGCACGACGTGGCTCCGGTGAGTCTCCCTCTCTCTCCTAATGTTTCTCTCACGCAAGAAGAAAATGAAAGAATAATAACAAAATCAGAAAAAGAAAGAAACTAAAAAAATCACCTTTAACAATTATTATTGCTTTCTGTCTCTACTTGTATTTGATTTCATATATATTTCCACTATTGTATTCGTAGAAAGGGAACCCCCCTTTTACAAATTTTCCTTTTAGGCTTTATAGCCGAATGTTTCAAAGCAGAGTACAAAAAAAATATTGTTTCTTCCATTCGCTACTGCTCTGTTGCTGCTGTTGTTGTGTCTCGTTTTGCAGGCGGTGTCAGACGCATGGAGGAGAAGGGCATGCGCGGGGTGTGGTGGTGGTAGTGCGCAAGGTGGCCCATGGTTGGCCTAGCGTGCGGCAGCTGGAGGCTTGGGGAAGCAAACTAGGGTTTGCTGAAAATGGGGTTAATCTTGGGCTAGGGTTATGTTTGTTTTGGGTTTAGGGTTAATTTTGGGTAGTTTGGGCCATATGAAATTTGGGCTGCAATTTAGACTTTATTTCATGTATTTGGTTTATGTTTTATTTTTATTTTGTTTTTGTTTTGGCACTGGGCCCGGGCAAAATGGGCTCGTACAGCTGCCCCTCTTTGCTCATTTTCGTGTAACGAGAATAGAGCAAAGACATCAAAAGGGCCAATTTTGCCCGGTCTTGCCGAGTCTTGACTTTTTGGTGCTCATATTCTTCAAGTAGCCTTATTCCAGCCTGCTACGTCTTGTTGCTTCGATCCACTCTACTGCAACTTCAGATACGCCTTGTAGCTTCAATCTACTCTGCTACGACTCCATGGGGATGAGATTTGTGTTTTTAGTCTGCTCCACTACTGCTTAGGGGAATAAGATCTGTAATCTTCACTCTATTCCACTGTTGAGTGCAGGGAGATAGAGTTATCGGCTTCAATGTACTCCACTGTAGTCAGGGAGGTAAAATCCGCCATCGTCGATCTGCTTCACTGCCAAATACAGGAAGGCAAGATCTGCAATCCTCAATCTATTCCACTGCCAAATACAGGGACAAGATCTGCTTTCTTCGATCTACTTCACCACCAGTATGGGAAGACAAGATCTGTATCTTGGATCCACTTCCTATCAATATAGGAAGATAGGACCTGCTATCTTCGATCTACTTCACGCCAATACATGAAGATAAGATCTGCTTTCTGCGATCTACTTCGCCACCAATATGGGAAGACAAGATCTGCATCTTCGATCCACTTCCTACCAATATAGGAAGATAGGATCTGCTACCTTCGATCTACTTCACGCCAATACATGAAGACAAGATCTGCTTTCTGTGATCTACTTCGCCACCAATATGGGAAGACAAGATCTGCATCTTCGATCCACTTCCTACCAATATAGGAAGATAGGATCTGCTACCTTCGATCTACTTCACGCCAATACATGAAGACAAGATCTGCATCTTTGATCCACTTCCTACCAATATAGGAAGATAGGACCTATTTACGCCTAGTGTTTAGGATGACATGATCAGAATGAATCAAATGCTCCTAACTAGATGTGTATGTATTATATTTGTAGAATGTCATGAGAATGATCCATTTTTAATGATTAGGTTGTCATTCCTCATTGTTCATCAAGGTTCTATCACTGATGCCTTCTTGTTCAGCCAGTACCTTTGACAGAAAACCTAAAGAAATAGATGCTATTTAGACTATCATTTATCAAATGTTTCCAACCCTTAGGTTTGGTTAGTTCTAAACAATAGTCCTGTTTCAGGTCCTCGTATTATTTAGAAACTTTCAGAGTAATATGCAGAACTCCTTCTGCATGTGTATTGTCAGTCCATTAATCGTTATTTCAATGAAAAATGCTTGAAAAAGATTATCAAAATGGACAAAATGAAATTTTGTTGAGAGCAAAGCTCTAAACAAACAAATCAAGATAGCAAATTTTGCTGAGATACGAGAGGAATAAGATGAAAAAGATTATCACAACGGATAAGATGAAAATTTGCTGAGAGCAAAGCTCTAAATGAACAAATTAATCAAGATAGCAAATTTTGCTAGAATACAAAACGAGAATAAATTAATCAAAATGATGTATTTTGTCAAAAATACAAAAAATGAATAAAATAGAAATAGGTGCCCCAGATATCGTAGCATGAGCTTCTCTGCCCCAAACTTCTTAAGGACCCTTTTGAACTTGATATGTGTTTAGAAGTCCTAGAAGGCTTTGTTGATGCCCCAAGATGTAGCATCTTTCCTTCTTGTTAATTCGGAGAAGACAAAACTACTTTATGCCTCATCTTTGATCGAAAATTTGAATTGCCCATTCCTGGGTTTTCAATTCAAAACCCCTTTGGTCTCAAGGTGCCCTTTGCGGGTTTTCGCCTTGGCCTCTCCTTTTTCTTTTTTTTTTTAGGCAAAGTACCTCTTCACTGAATCCGAATTCACAGGATTGGGCAAGCTTTTGCCATCCATCCCAGTTAAAATTAATGCCCCTCCTGAAAATGCCTTTTTTACTACATAAGGTCCCTCCCAGTTTGGCATCCACTTTCTTCTGAAGTCTTTTTGTATGGGAAGGATCTTCTTCAGTACCAAGTCCCCTTCATGGAAGTTTCTAGGACGAACTTTCTTATTGTAAGCTCGCATCATTCGTTTCTGGTACATTTGACCATGACGGATAGCTCTTAACCTCCTTTCTTCAATCAAGTTTAGTTGATCATATCGGGATTGGACCCATTCTGCTTCGTCTAACTTTAGTTCTGAAAAAACTCGGAGGGAGGGAATTTCAACCTCAATTGGTAGCACTGCCTCCATTCCATAAACCAAAGAGAATGGTGTTGCCCCGGTAGAAGTCTTGACGGACGTTCGATAAGCATAGAGGGCGAATGGCAACTTCTCGTGCCAATCTCTATAGGTCTCAGTCATTTTCCCCACAATCCTTTTGATATTTTTATTGGCTGCCTCCACCGCACCATTCATCTTTGGACGGTATGGCGATGAGTTGTGGTGCTTGATATTGAATTGACTACAAACCTCTGTTATCGTGCTATTATTCAAATTTAATGCGTTGTCAGATATAATCCTTTCGGGCATTCCATACCGACATATGATTTCCTTCTTTAAAAACTTGCTGACAGCTGTCTTTGTGACACTGGCGTAAGAAGTAGCCTCTACCCACTTAGTAAAGTAGTCAATCACTACAAAAATGAAACGATGTCCGTTTGAAGCCTTTGGTGATATCGGCCCAATGACGTCCATGCCCCACATGGAGAAAGGCCATGGGGAAGTCATGACGTGAAGAGGTGATGGAGGCACAAGAATTTTGTCTCCGTAAATCTGGCATTTATGGCACTTCTTAGCATATTTGATGCAGTCTCCTTCCATGGTAGACCAATAATATCCAAATCTCATGATCTGTCTGGCCATTGTGAAACCGTTAGCGTGTGTTCCACAAATACCATCATGGACTTCTTCCAAGATCTGCTTGGCCTCCACAGCGTCCACACATCTTAACAGCACCTGATCTTTTCCTCTTTTGTACAGGATCTCTCCATCTAAGACGTAATCACTGGCCAGCCTCCTCAACATTCTCTTGTCATTCTCAGTTGCTTGGTTTGGGTATTCACGATTTTTTACGTATCGCAATATATCCTGATACCAAGGGTTGTCGTCCTTTTCTTCTTCCTCGTCAATGTTACAACAGTGGGCTGGAGCATCATAAATGCTCATTTGGATAGGCTTCACATCCTCTGGTCTATTTACTTTGATCATGGAAGCCAATGTAGCTAAAGCGTCGGCCATCTGATTCTCGTCTCGTGGGAGATAACAAAAAGTGATGTCGTCAAACTCCTCAATCAATTCTAGGACTATCCTTCGGTAACTAATCAACTTAGGGTCTCTGTTTCCCATTCGCCTTTGAGCTGATAAATTACCAATGCTGAATCCCCATATACCTCAAGTACCTTGATTTTGCGTTCCATAGCCGCGTGGATTCCCATGATACATGCTTCATATTCTGCCATGTTATTTGTGCAATCAAAATCTAGTTTACTGGTGAAAGGATAATGATCACCGTTTGGAGATACCAAGACTGCCCCAATCCCGTTGCCCATGGCATTTGAGGCTCCGTCAAAATTTAATTTCCAAGTATTGCCTTCTTGTGTGCTTGCTTCAGTAGTTGCCACATACATCAGATCCTCATTTGGGAAATCAAAGTTCAAAGGCTCATAATCGTCCAGGGCTCTACTTGCTAGAAAATCTGCTATCGCACTCCCTTTTACAGCCTTTTGATTCACATAGGTTATGTCAAATTTAGATAGTAGAATTTACCATCGGGCCATCCTTCCGTTTAGAGCAGTTGACTCCATCATGTATTTCAGAGGGTCTAACTTTGAGATTAACCAAGTCGTATGGTACAACATGTATTGTCTCAATCTCCGAGTAGTCCAAACCAATGCGCAACATAATTTTTCAATTGGCGAATATCTCGTTTCGCATTCAGTGAACTTCTTACTGAGATAATAGATCGCTCTTTCTTTTCGTCCTGACTCATCATGTTGGCCGAGCACGCACCCCATAGAATTCTCAAATACTGCCAAGTATAGTATCAGTGGCTTGTCAGGGCAAGGTGGCATCAGTACTGGGGCGTTGGACAAGTAATGTTTAACTCTTTCGAAAGTTTTCTGGCACTCCTTATCCCATATACCTGGATTGTGTTTCCTAAGAAGACGGAATATGGGGTCACATTTCTTAGTTAATTGTGAAATGAATCGAGCGATGTAATTTAGTCTTCCTAGGAAACCCCGAACTTCTTTTTGAGTACTTGGCGGAGGTAATTCTTGTATGGCCTTAACTTTGTCTGGGTCAATTTCAATTCCCTTTTCGCTGACTAAGAATCCTAGCAATTTTCCTGATCTAGCCCCGAAAGTACACTTGGTTGGGTTAAGTTTTAGCTGGAATTTCCTTAACTTTAGAAACAGTTTTCTCAAAACTTGCACGTGTTCCCCTTCTGTTCTGGATTTTGCGATCATGTCATCAACATAAACTTCTATCTCTTTATGCATCATATCATGGAATAATGTTGCCATGGCTCTCTGATACGTTGCTTCCGCATTTTTCAATCCAAAAGGCATCACTTTATAACAAAACGTCCCCCATATTGTTACGAATGTGGTCTTTTCCCTGTCTTCAAAAAGCATCTTAATTTGGTTGTACCCGAAGAAGCCATCCATGAAAGAGAACAGTGAGTATCCGGCCGTGTTGTCTACCAAGGTATCGATATGAGGCAGTGGGAAATTATCTTTTGGGCTGGCTTTGTTCAAGTCTCTGTAGTCCACACACATTCACACCTTCCCATCTTTCTTAGGAACAGGGACTATATTGGCTACCCATTCTGAGTACTTGACCACCTGTAAGAAACCAGCATCAAATTGCTTCTTAACTTCTTCCTTTATTTTTAGCAAGACATCAGGCCTCATCCTTCGGAGCTTTTGTTGGACTGGTTTGCATTCTTCCTTTATAGGCAATCGGTGTACCATGATATCAGTACTTAACCCTGGCATATCTTGGTAGGACCATGCGAAGACATCTTTAAACTCTTGAAGCAACTCAACAAGGTCTTGCCTTGTTTCCTTGGCAATGCAAGCGCCAATTTTTACCTCTCTGCCCTCTTCTAAGATCACAACTTCTACTGATTCCTTATAGGGTAGAATTTGTTTTCCTTCTTCTTCCATCATTCTTAACAAATCTAGAGATAAAACGCTGTCTTGGTCACCTTCAAAATCTTGAGGATCATCTATACTCATGTCTTGTTCAAATAGAGACTCTGAATTAGTAACAGCGTCGCTCATCTCGTTGATATCTGAAGACCTGTTATTGGAACAAATGGAGGCCCAAATAAAAGAATCTAAGAATACTTATATGCATAGTATGATTATAAAGGGAATGAAAAGAATGAAAGAATATTTGCTCAAGATGAAACTGAATGATAAGTTTTCACTGAAATTAGATTTTGGACATGTGCCTTTTACAAAAGATTCTTATCACCCCTGGTTCAGGGCAACAAGTGTTCTGAATATTACTCTGAATTAGTTCTAAATGTTACAGGGATCTCTTCTGCAGTCCAGTTGTTTAGAACGCCTCTAGGGATGTAGAAACAAGTCCCTGATAGGTTTTTTAGTTCTTTCTTCAAAGGCACAAACATCTTTACTTTCCAATCCATCGATATATTCAAATAATTCTAATTCTTTTTCATCTATCTGGCTCTGTACTAAAGTTCTGAACTCAATACACTTTTGGATTTTAGGAAATTTATTGTATGCAATGAAATGTAATGTTAATGAATAAAAAGATGCTTGCAATGAAATGTAATGCAGATACATGAATGCAAAAAGAGACGTTGATTCTTGATTCAATTCTATTAGAACAACTTTACTAGAAAACAAATCTCTTTACATAAAGCGGATACATATACGGCTTTGCCCTCATATGCGGAGACATTCGATCATTTTCTTCGTTCGAGCGTTAAGATAAGTCTCACAAACTCTTCAAAAGGGACGTATCTTATATCTCCTTTTTACTCAATCCGGGCCGTGACTCGTTGCTCACTAAACCTCATGGTTCTCGTTGGCTTCTCTTTTAAGAAAGTTCAGCGGCTCTCGAATAATCCTTGTCATATTAAATTCTCGGGCCACGGAGCAATGGTTGTGTGGTCCTCCATTAAACTATCATCCTTCATACGGCTTTGCCCTCATATGCGGAGACATTCGATCATTTTCTTCATTCGAGCGTTAAGATAAGTCTCACGAACTCTTCAAAAGGGACGTATCTTATATCTCCTTTTTACTCAATCCGGGCCGTGACTCGTTGCTCACTAAACCTCATGGTGCTCGTTGGCTTCTCTTTTAAGAAAGTTCAGCGGCTCTCAAATAATCCTTGTCACATTAAATTCTCGAGCCACGGAGCAATGGTTGTGTGGTCCTCCATTAAACTATCATCCTTCTCTTATCACGTTTTCTTGAACCATATTCGGACAACCGTATTATTATCCACTTTATCAAGAAACCCATTTCCTTATGACAAGCTCTCTATTTAACAACTGAACGTGAATCAACACCTCTTTTTATGATGAAAATGCAATGCAATCATAACAAAAAGAAAATAGGTTAGTACAAAGCAAAAGCAAGCAAGAATAAATAGAACACCTATTTGGGTGAATACTAGGGGTTCGAAGTGGTTCTACCTAGGGTGGGCTCCTAAGGTTCACTACATGAGGTTTGGTTCTAAAGTAAGGGTACCCGAACCAGCAGATTTCTCGATCCTCACCCATTATAGGCTCATGCGGACCGAGTTCGGTTCAGGGGGATACATTTCTCTATGGCCATGCGGAGATGAAAATCTCACGAAGACATAGGTACGGATGTATCCCGGAAGCGATTCACTATCCCATGCGGAGGTGAAAACCTCACGAAGGCGTAGTTTCTCACTCCCACTTAAAAGGTGTGACCAACGGTCATGCAATGGAATGTGCAGAAATATACACCTAAACTCTAAACAAAGCAGTAATTATAAACAAATAATAAAAGCCAAAATAAAGGCAAAAAGCAAGTTTTCAATTTTTGACACAAAGACAAAAAGCAATCAACTCGTGGCTTGACTCTCTTATTTAAAGTCCCCAGTGGAGTCGCCAAGCTGTTGACACCATTTTTTGGATGGAAACGGGGTCGACTTGGATTTTGAAAATAAAACGAAAAATGGAAGTCGCCACCAATCTTTTTTGATGAGGTGTGATCGGGTCACCTTGTAAAACGGTTGTTTTTAATAAACGATTTAGATTTTATTAAAACAACGATTTTTGTCTACAAAATTCAGAAAAATGGGTTCGGGAGTCGGTTACGCACGAGGAAGGGTTAGCACCCTCAATACGCCCAAAATTGGTACCTAATTGATTTCTTAATGTCTTGGTGTCGAAAATTAAAAAACTCAAAAAGAATTTAAAATACGATCCCTCCTTATATTGTTATTTTAAAATTACTCAAATAAATCAAAATGGAAAATGCTTCCTTATCTCGAAGTAACAAGATGTCACGTCCAGTAAGTTAGGATACAACACATCGTATTTTCGAGAGTAAGCTTGCCTTTATTTTTTGTTTAAACCTCATTTATTTTAATTTCAAAAAGGACGTTCGGTTATTTAGGATCAACGCGAGAAGAATCGAAGCTCAGTAAGTTAGGGCACGATTTTTCTCGAATTTTCTAAATACGAAATATTACCTTATTTTGAAAGTTTAAAAAGGATATTCGGCAATTTGGTCGAACGAGAAACCGAAACCCAGCACGTTAGGGCACGTTTTCTCGAATTTCCAAACACGAAACATTGCCTTATTTTGAAGAGTTTTCAAATAAGTAATTATGAAACCGGCTCAAAATATATTCGCTTGGTTTACTTTAAGGGTAATAAAACAATCGATGTTGAGCGAAAATGCGGATTTTGTAAAAAACATGATGCAATAATAAGAAACTAAATCATAATTCTAAGCATGAAACGATAATAAGTGGATTCAAATTGAAAACGAAAAAAATAACACGTGATACACAGAACTACGTGAAACCAATATAACACAAAACAATTTAAAAACCATACGAACAATATACAAAGGTATAGCATATATTAGAATTCAAAATAGTTTATATGTATAAAAAAACGGATAATATATTGGTGATTATTTTAAAAAATATATTGAAACGAATAATATGTAACATAATTTCAAATGAAATAAATTGACTAAACGAACGATATATTTATATGAAAATAATAAATGAAAATAACGTATATACAAAGACCAAAGTAATTAACATAAATAAAATATGCAATAAAAATAAAATCCTCAAAGAAAGCCAAGCTATATACGAATAATTTTAAAGAAAATATACACAATAAATTTAAAAAATATTTACATAAAATAATATGAAAGCAACAATGTACATAGAATAGAGTTAATCATAAATTATATGCCTAATAACATAGATATGAGAACATTTCAATGTAATAACATACAAAAAAATAAAAAAATAAAAATAAAACAATAATGTTTTTCAAAAGAAGAAGTGGAATTGTCAAAATTATTTGAAATACATATATACAAATAAATAAAGAAAATAAAAAATATTAAATGAACCTTTTTTAAGAAAAAGTGAATTATGGAAAAACTCAATTAAAATAAAATTAAAATAAAAGGGATATTTTATAAATAAAGTAAACCATTGAAATAGAATCGTGGATCAAAACAAAACGCGTATAAACGCTTGAGACTAAAACTGAAAATAAACTAGACCCCCAAACGTGTCGTTTCAGCGCGAATTAAAATGAAAATATGCGCAAGTCCCAGGGATAATTTAAAAGAAATAAAAAAACAAACATGACTTAATTAGACATTAGTGCAAGGGAGGGGACTAAACGCGCAAATTATCCATTTAGAGAAATCATGCGCATGAACCAAGTCAAAAAAGCTGTCTGTTCCTTCCCCCCAATGCCATTTCCTTTTATTAACCATTAAAACCCTCTTTTTTTTGTCAAAAAAACGTTTTAACCTTTATTTTTTAAAAAGAAACCCAAAAATGTTTTATGAAATTCCTTATTCTCCCTTACTATCCCTTTTGTCTTCCAGCCGAGGAGGCCACCAATGGTTCACCCAACCGCCGCCGTGACTCCGGTGAGTCTCCCTTCGTCGACGCGAGCACGACGTGGCTCCGGTGAGTCTCCCTCTCTCTCCTAATGTTTCTCTCACGCAAGAAGAAAATGAAAGAATAATAACAAAATCAGAAAAAGAAAGAAACTAAAAAAATCACCTTTAACAATTATTATTGCTTTCTGTCTCTACTTGTATTTGATTTCATATATATTTCCACTATTGTATTCGTAGAAAGGGAACCCCCCTTTTACAAATTTTCCTTTTAGGCTTTATAGCCGAATGTTTCAAAGCAGAGTACAAAAAAAATATTGTTTCTTCCATTCGCTACTGCTCTGTTGCTGCTGTTGTTGTGTCTCGTTTTGCAGGCGGTGTCAGACGCATGGAGGAGAAGGGCATGCGCGGGGTGTGGTGGTGGTAGTGCGCAAGGTGGCCCATGGTTGGCCTAGCGTGCGGCAGCTGGAGGCTTGGGGAAGCAAACTAGGGTTTGCTGAAAATGGGGTTAATCTTGGGCTAGGGTTATGTTTGTTTTGGGTTTAGGGTTAATTTTGGGTAGTTTGGGCCATATGAAATTTGGGCTGCAATTTAGACTTTATTTCATGTATTTGGTTTATGTTTTATTTTTATTTTGTTTTTGTTTTGGCACTGGGCCCGGGCAAAATGGGCTCGTACATTTTGCTTATCCATAAAGCGCTTCTTGAGATGCGTATGCCAATGGTTCTTTATCTCATTATCTGTTCGTCCAGGTAACTGTGCAGCAATGGCCGACCACCTACATATTGTGAATTATACAGCATTAGATCATTAGACCAAAGCAGTATTTGAATATATTCAAATGGATTAAAAAACAGTACCTGTTTCCAAGCGACTCATGTAATCTGATGATAGTCTCTTCTTCTTCCTTGCTGTAATTCCCTCTTTTGATATTCGGCCTTAAATAATTCAACCATCGCAGCCTGCAACTCTTCCCACACCTCGCCAGTCCTGAAAACATAAGGATCGATCCTTATATCACCATTTTCAACAATAATCCCCAATCTATACTCACTATGATATGGACCATATGCTGTCTTTACCTGCATACTTGGGGAGTTGTCGCCAATTCCAACACCCATATCTAGTAACATAAGCTGTCAGTTTCCTATCTTCCTCAGGTGTCCAAGTTCCTTTCCTTAGTCCACTCTTATCACAGTAAGGTGTTCTCACCATGTTTGACTGCTCTATTTACAAACTATGAAACTTCAAAGTTGCAACAATTTATATACTATGCCCATGTTTAGACCAAAACGTGTGACACGTTTTAGTTGTGGTATTTATAAAATATTCATTTTCATTTAATAAATAAAAAAACCCTTTTCGTCTATATCCAGGAAAATTCAGCAGGATGTCGTTTTCATGGTCAAATACTAGAACGATATAGCTGACACCTTCGAGGAAAGATTGCCACTCCTGAAACGTGATGTATGCAGCGGATGAACCAAAACTTCGACGAAGCTCAGTTTAATTTTGATCAACAGTAGATTCATTACGTTTTTTTTTATCTTAAATTGTTTCTTTAATAAATCAATAAACAAAAGCCATTGAAGATTTTGTAGGTTGTTTGATCAAGTCTGGTATATATATTTCCGTGTCAGTTTGTGAGTACAAAGTACAAACAATAAGTGCAATGTTGCTTTCAATAAAGTTAGACATTATTTAGATGTAACTATCTATTTTGTTCCGTAGCTGAATATGGTTATCTTCTGAATATCAACCTTGAAAATCATTAAATGGTATATCCTTTCTCTCAAAACATTCATATATCAAAAATAAAATAAGGTCTGTCTCGATACATGAAAGCCTCTATCTACATTGAAATTTGACAAATGAGTTGAATTCGAGTCCTAACTCCGCTTATGATCCCGTTTAATTCTAAAACAATTTTTGTGAGATTAATCATGTTCTTGAGTGTGTGTGTTTTGTAATGTGATTGAATGTATTTATCATTGTTGAAATCACTTGAAATAGTCTGAGTTGATTCGGCAACATAATGAGATATCACGTATTTAGATCTAGCGATCAAATTGAGTGTGGGGTGTCACATTTAGTGCTAATTTAGCACAACCATGCATGTCACGAGTTACACTATAGCAAAATAGGTTTTTAGCGACATTTTTTTGGGGACTATAAGTGCCGCCGCTAAACCAGTTTGCAGCGTTTTGGTAAGCGTCGCAAAAAAGGCCGCTATAGATAACGTCGCTAAGTTTTGCGATGTTTATGTGAAAAACTAGAACATGACATTTAGCGGCGCTTTCCCCACAAACGCCGCTAAAGATCATGTCCTTTAGCAGCGCTTTTTCCAAAAACTTGCATTTAACTTGCTTTCTATTCTTTGTCTCCAAACTTGTATTACCTGTGTTTTACGTGAGAATTTGCAAATTTGTTCCATATTGAATCATTGATTTGAGAAAAGCAGTGATCTGACCAATGGTATCAAAATCAACTCTTGACTAACTTCACCAAATTTATATAATTTTTTAAATTTTCAAATCTCCAAATTTTTATATTTTCCAAGTTAAATGCAAGTACCAAAATGAATGAAAAAATTTACAAATACCCAAGTGAACTTTAGGGCCAAATATTTTATATACATAAACATTTTAAATCATACGAATGTCATATGTTTTTTTTTTTAAAAATTAGTTTGTTCTTTAATTTTATTTTTTTAAAATATACCCTAAGAAGCATATCACTGTGCAGATCCCATGGAAAAACTAAACTCCTTTGACAGTGGATCAAACAAATCTTTTTTATTTTTTAATCCACTTCCAAATCATTTATGAAGAAATAAGACAATGGCAAGAAATAATTTCAAAATTGTAATCCTTCTAATTGATTCTATTATTGATGTATAAAAAAAAAACAAGTAGTAATCACCTACAAATCCAGAGAATTGTATCCTATAAAAGCCATATTTATAGCTTACCAAATCAAAGAAGATAAATGAGTGATTTTTGCTCAAATACTCTATATAATATATAACATCTACTTTTTCTTGTTCCCTTAACAGATAACATTTACTCGATTTAAAAGTAAATTATTGTCATCAGAGAACATGCAATTTTAGGGCTAAGCATCCATTAAACCTTGTAGCTTAATAACAATAATCACAAACAAACGGAAAAAACTTACACGGCGATGAGGCAGAGGAGTGTCGACGGCGATGCAGTAGAGGGCATAGTCGACGGTGATGCAGTAGACGGTCAGGGAAAATCAAAGGGATTTTGGATTTTGATTTGGGGATTTCGGGATTTCGATGTGGGGATTTCGATTTGGGGAAAAATTAAGGGATTTAGGGGTTTCAATTTTTAGGGGTGAAAATAAGGGATTTTAGGGTTTAGGGATAAAATAAAGGATTTTGAAGTTATGGTTTAGGGGAAAAAAAGATTTTTAGCAGAGCAAACGGCGTCGTTTCGTTTAAAATAAAATAATTTTTTGCTTACCTTTTGCGGCGTTTTTCTCATAAACGCCGCTACTGCTTTACCTATTGCGGTGTTTTTCCATTAGCGCTACTAATGTATAATATTTGGGCGTTTTCCGTCCAAACGCCACTAAAAATGCCGCTAAAACCTTAATTTCCTGTAGTGTGAGACTGCAATTATTGAATCTAAGATCACAATAAAGCCAAATCCCGACACATATTGCTTTGCAACAATCAAGAGGACATGGATTCGACCATATCGTGCAATTTTCCTCCGATTTAAGAGTTTAGAGCTTAATGAGTAGAAGTAAACATTGTATATATATATATATATAAAGGGAGGGATAGTTTCACTCCCTTTTGTATCTTTTTTGTAATATTAATATTTTAACGATCCAACCGTTGAATTTATCGATTAATTGTACTGGTTATGCATGTAGATTTTCGAACCGAACCGATATCTCTATCATATCGATCTAAAAAACTATATATATATTAATATTTACTAAATGGCTAAAAGTATTTTACATAAAGCAAGTAGTTAAAAACTTTTAATTTATGTCATGCATAGTTTATTTGAATGGAATATGAGATATGAAGGTTGAATCATTAAAATATTAATATTACAAAAAAATATGAAAAGGTGTGGTGTAACTAGATCCCTTCCCTATATTATATATGAAAATCAATTAATAATTAATGTAATAATAAATAACTTATATTATTGATTCCTAATTTCGAGTTTTAAATCCTCTACAACCCTTAAAAATTAAAATTTTCTTTATTTTTAAAGGAAATGGAGTTTTATTTGAAAAAAAAATCACATGTGGACTACATTATTGTATGGTAAAAAAAAGGAAAAGAATGAAAATTGTTGATACTAGTGTTCAACAAGAAAAGAGACAAGGATGAGATGACAGTGGTGACTACGTGAGATTGTTGAAAGGGAAAAAGTTCCCTTCCTTCATCGTGCTCTAGGGTATTTATAGGGGTAAGATTCCCATGTGTGGTGATGTCACGTCACTAACAATATAGGTGATGGCTCGCTCATGTTGTGGGCCAGATGGCATGTCTGTTATGTGTTGCTTATCGTCAAGTAGGGCTTGCTTAACCATTCCCTTTGCCGAGATAGTACAAGGTCGTTAGTCCTGAGTGATCTCCTCTTGTCCAAATCAAAGTAAGGTATAACAAAACTAAAAAAAATTTAATAAATATTCTTTTATTTAAGATTTTGTTTGATTTTTTTGGTCAAGACTAAATTATTCTATTAATAATAGAGAAATAAATTAAAACAATTTGTAATAATAGAAGAATCTAATTATTATGTATCTAGTGAATAGCTCATTTAGAAGAAATTATTTTATGGATCCTTCCCACCATATTATTCATTGTCACTTTTCAAATATTTAATGACATTTCAACAATTATTTCATGTTATTGATACATAATTTTGATAATTTGTTAACATGAACCCTAAACCCCAGACGTTCAAGTATAGGTTTAACAGTTTAGGGTTTGGGTTTAAGTTTGAGTTCAAAGTTTAGGGTTTAAGGTTTGAAATTTTTAAGGTTTAGGGTTTAAAGTTTTAAATTCATGGTTCGAGGGTTAGGGTCAAGGTTTGAAATTCAAGGTTCAAGGTTTATGGTTCAAGGTAAAAAATTATCAAAATTGTGCATCAATGACATAAAAAAATTACTGAAATATTATTAAATAATTAGAAAATAACCATAAATGATGTGATAAAAATGGTCTATAAAATAATTTCTTCATGAAGAAATCCAAAATTTGATAATGACATTTCTTTTAAGATTTATCCAAAAGTACACGTGTTATGTTGTTGCTTACATTTCATGCTGTTTTTTCTTTTTTGACCAAAGTTCATGTTCCTTTATATGATCTTCCTTTGCTGTCAACATTAAACTATTGGGTAACTAAGATTTCATCCAAAGTAATATCAAATAATTCAATTTACATAAAGCATATTTTGGTTTAATTTTGTGGGTGTTATTTAGATTATTTTTATATTCATTCAAATGTATATTATTTATATTGTGATTAAAATTATATTTTATATTTATAATTTCATATTTATTTTAATTTGAATATAATTATATTTACGATTATGCATTATAAATTGATTATGATTATAGTTATTCAAATGTTCGGTAAGTCTGTGATCATAATTGTATTTATATTTTATATTTATAACTTAGGATAAAAAATTACAATATTTGTATGTCATAAAATTCGGAAATCTGTTTCTTTGTTTTTTAATACAATAACCCTCTCAACCCATAAATAAGAAAATAATGCGCTTTAGTGTACTCGAACCCATGCCCTCCAATATTGACAACAAATATTTAAAATCTTAAAACCACTAAAATGTGGTAGTCAAAATCAAGGAATTTAAAAACTGTATTTCAAATAAACTATTTTATTATGCTTGTGAAAGAAATCTTAAATCATATCTTTTGAACATATTATCTAAACCAATTTTTTTTCCTGAATGAAACTTTCTCCAACACAGAATTCTTTCAAAATTTAATAGATGCTAAAGTAACCCGGAAAGAAATCAGGGATGGAGACAAGGCGAGGAAAGTGGGAGGGGACATGTCCCATGACCTTCTAAAATTTCATTAAAACTCTTTTTTAATTTTTAATTAGTCCCTCAAATCTTTCAAAATTTTAATTTATTCCTTGTATATACAATCCATTTTTTAATAAAATCGATCGTTTTGCTTAGAAGTTGGTTTATTGTTTTAAAGAATAGTATTTGATACACAATAGAAATTTTAATTTCACAAACAAACTTGTTCATGAGCCGAGTTACCTGTCCAGGCTTGGAGATGATCTGTACGAATTTTGGGATGCTTTGGATAAAAATATTTTGCTCAAAAAATAGGCTTGTATAAAAAAATAAACTCGTTTAAAATATGGGTCGAGCTAAACTTGAATATTCAAGGCTCAAACCTGGTCCGACCATTTTTAAGTTTATAATACTCTATGTTATGTAATTTATAACAAATTGAAAAATAAAGCTATACTAAATATATAATACTACTATAATATAAACATTAAAATAATGTTAAGATGACTATATAAAAAATTTCAATGAATAAAAGAGTATAAAATTATTAAATATTATATTAAAAAATAAAAATAATATAAGTGAACTTAAAATGAGTTTGAGTTAGTTTTTTGCAAATATAAATATATTTAGACAAAATTTTAGACTCATATTTAAGACTGAACCGGACTTGGACAAATATAAAATATATCAATATCATGTTTAGCTCGACCCGATCCGAGTTTAGTTACGTGTTTCATTTAAAAGAAATACTATGTCTTCTTATAGGGTCTTTAAGTTTTTCACTGGCTATCAAATAATTTTCATGGTTTTAATTTAATACAATTAGAGGCGAAACTGGGGCTTTGGCTTCCTTAGTTTAATGGAATAATTCCCCTTTTATAGTGAATTATTTATTCAATTTAAATAATCCCAAAACAATTTTATTTTTCTAGTTTTGGCCTCAATTTTTAAAATTTGTCTTGATTAGTCAATACAAATTAATTCTTAACTTTGTCCTTGTAATCAAAGAAGGGATATGGTTTCTAAGGATTGAATTTAATGTGTGTTTGATAAACTGAAAAATTAAGTACTAAATTTTTACTGTTAAATTTTATAAATGCTGAATTTATACTAAAAGTTATTTGGTAAATTAGTAAATATAAATACAGAATATAGTTATTTTGTTTGATAAAAAATAAATATTGGTTTTTAAAAGATTATTTTTTTAATTTTAGTCATCTTAATATAATTTTTTATATTTCATTTTAAAAAAATAACTTATTTCAATATTTTTTTTCAAAATTCTCATACAATACAAAAATATTGGCAAAATACTATAAATAGACCAAAATTGGATTTTTTATTATTATTCATTGATCAAAATATAAAATTTGATATTAATGATGGGAAAGTTCTTAATTTCATAACTGATATTAAAAACACTTGAAATTCTTAATTAACATTTAAAAAATAAAAGCACAGAATTTTTTTTTAACTCCACTTATAAACTTAAAGAAAAGCCTCCACACTTTTTCGAAAAAAAAAAGAGCTCCACAAATAATATGCCATAATAAATGTAAAGCAGAAATGATTTTATCTTTTAGAATATGAACGAATTACCTGAAAAAGTTTGGTCTTTGAAAAAGGTTCATACAAAGTGGAAGCGATGGCTAGCGGTATGAACTTGACCATTCTTCCATGGTGCGTTTTTTTCTGAGTCACGTTTAGCGCCAGTCTTGAGTCAACTCAGACTCAGACTCCACACTGGAAATAAGCAGGAACCAGCGCCCCTATTTTGTTTTATTTAAGAATTTATTTTTCTTTTTATTACTACTTTTTTTAAGAACAAAATATCTAACAAATGTAGTTTTATTGTTGTTACATTTATAATCAAATTACTTGGCTCTCTTTTATTTTTAGGTATAATGATCTCCATTTAATTTTACATTTTTTAGCTTTTGAACTTGTATTATTTGTCAAATCATCCAAAATAAATAGAAAAGTTAACGTTTGTTTGCTGATGTAGCAACCTAAGCAATTAATCAATTTTTTTAAAATTAAAAAATAATTTATATATTTTTGAATTTTTAAAAATTAAAAAAATAAATTAATTGCTGACATTGCATTTAAGTAGCAATCCACGTATATGCCACGTCAACAAATTTAACATGTATTAACTTTTTCATCCATTTTTAAATTAGTTCTTTATAACAACATATAGTCTAAAATTTTAAGTAAAATTATAGTTATTCAAGCCTATTAAATATCATTTATTGAATGAAAATGACCTTAATTAAAATATTATTTCAATAAAACGATTAAATTTTATGTGAAGAAATCAATTAATGATATTTTATTACATGAAAATAATATTTAACGAGTGAAATTAAATATATCAATTTAAAAAACAATTAAGTTTTTTAATTAAACATTCTACTATGAATTTGGAACATCATAAACTTATAAATTGATTACCTAAATTTAGTAACTTGTGATAAATTAATTAATTTAATTTGATAGCCCATATTGATTAATTGAACTTGTTAAGTTTATGATTTTTATAATTAATAAATGTGAAAGAATGTAAAATAAAAGATGTATAAAAGCAATAATAAGTGGACTTGCTATATCTCTTTTAATTTTGTTGATTTGATTCCCATTTTTTTTCTTTTTTGAACATAATTCGCATTTTCTTTATTTGATGGAAATTCACGCTATAAATTCTATGGTAAGTTTACAATGATTATCTCTCTATAACTACATGTTGCTACAGGTATATAACAGTCACCTCTCTATAACAGGAAAAATCTGGACAGACAAATGAGACAATAATATTTAAGTTCTTAACTGAGTTGGTGTTACGAGTCAACTAGGCATCAACTCGATTAGAGAAATTACGAAAATGTTCTCCCATAATTACATTTTAATTGTATTATTATTTTATACAAGTGAACAAGCACAATATAATGGGAGAAGGGGGAAAGGGTTTACAAGCACAATATGGAATTAGATCTCATGTCAATCAACTTGAAATCCACACAAGTTTGCCACTAGGCCATTGGTATGATGGGCTTAATTGTATTATTCATGCTTTATTGCCTTCACCAATTGTTGTCAACACTATTATAATATTATTTAAACTCCTGACTGAGTTGGTGTTACGAGTCAACCGAGAATTAACTTGATTAGAGAAATTACGAAAATAGTCTTTAGTGATTAAAATAAATTATAAGATTTGAGGGTATTTTAGTCTTTTAATTTTTAACAACCAATAATTCTTTTTTGAATGTGATTGAATTTGAACCCTTGCTTAAATTTATTGTAATGTATTTATATCTTTAAATTTCATTTTATTCACAATTTAATTTTTTTTATTTTAATATTATACATATTGTATATGTTATTATTAATTAATTTCAAATAATATATTTTATTATTTTTAGACTAATATCTATATTTTAAATACATAAATTCTACGTAGAATTTTTAATATTAATTAAATAAATAAGATTTTGGGAAATATTGACAAACAACTTTCTGAGTGGAATTTTGTCTTGAGAAAGATGGACTGACAATAGTTGATGGTTTGGCTAAAAACAGACAAGGAAAAAAATTTGGCCAAAAATAAACAAAAGTTGATGGCAATGAACAATGTTGATTGTGGTCGAAACGTGGAAAAGGAAATGATTCTAGATTTGGTTTTCCATTTGAACGAGAGGAAACAAAGTGTCTTTTTATAAAAATAAATAAAAGTGAATATTAAATATTAAATAATAAAATATAAGTTCAGATATGTTATAAATATTTCGAGTTTTGAATTTAGTTTCTCTACTTTTATTTTAAAAATATTGACCTTTTTAATTTTTAGACCAAGGAAAACAAGTTCAATTGCGAATATTTTTAAAAAATTAATTAAATTTAGATTTATTAAAGTATTTTTTGTTATATAACTATTAAATATATATTTTTATTTTAAAATATCACTGATAATTTCAATTAAAAAATTAATAAATTTACGAAATCTAAAAATTAAAAAAATCTAAAAAATATATATACAAAATTTTAACCAACTTCATATATAATTTGCACACTCCAGCCAAGTGGCATTGTTTACAGATGTAAATTATTAGAAACATTAACTAATAATTTATAATCATTGCAAACCAAAGTTATTTATACTGGTTTTAAAAAATTGCAAGGGAGAGATTGAAGATGTTGATTTCAAGACCCTTGATGAAAATATGAAGTTGTAAACCCTGTGTTGGTCTAATAGTTAGGGTGTTTATCGCTTTAGATGTGGTTTAGATATGCTTGTCTCGCCCTAAAATATAGACAGTTAATTGAAATAAATAATTAAGAAATGACTTAGACTTGATGGCTAAATAGTTAGTAAATTTCTTAAAAGCCCTAAGTTCTATCCACACCACTTCTCTTTCATTTTTTTTCTTTTTAAGTTCTATAAATTAAGATAAAAATTACATTAAAATAAATATTATTTGGGGTAGAAACTTAAGATAGCAACTTAATGGTTAACATGCTACTCTCCCTCTTGGATTTCAAGATCAAGTTACCTTTTACCCAAAATGTATTTTAATCTTTATAGACTAGGGGTAAATTACCATTCAACCTCCTAAAATTTGAAAACCCTAGGTAATTAGCCATTTTCCTAATTACATTTGAATTCTTGCTTCTTTTTCCAAACTAAATAGAATTTTTTATTTCTCTTCCCTTTTTCTTCCCCTTTTTCTTTTTCATCTTCTTCTTTGCATAATTTTTTCCCACTGTTGAAATTATTGTTGTTTTCCCGAATCAAAATCTATTCTCGATTCAAGTCGTTTTTCAACCGGAATTGTAATCGCCATTAGAAACATTTTTAATCTTTGCCAAGAATAGGTAAGTACGTCTCAGTCCCTATGTTTGATCTCAAATCTTTATAAAAATCTTGTCTAATGATAATCTTGCAATCAATTAAACGATCTTTCTCGATTTTCATCAAATCTTGATAAATCTTGGAAATCAAACGTTAACCCGTGTGAAATTGTCGATTGAAGGACCTGCTCTAGGTGAACCGGACTAGATTTGATCATGAGGAACGACATTCGGGCATTCGGTGAAAAGTGTGTGTTCTTTTACAAGTGAATCGAGACAAACTGTGCCTAGGATTAGGGCCACAGGGGCATGCGGACTTGAGGTGCTCATGGGTCGAGTCAAATCGGGTTCAAGCCAAGCCTAAGCATGATATTAACATATTTTATGCTTGCCCAAGCCCAGCTCAAAATTCGGGCCTAAAATTTTGCTCAAACTTGCCCATATTATTTTTAATATTTTTTAAAATATTTATATTATATTAATTTAATATTTAATAATTTTATACATTTTTATTTATTGAAATGTTTTATATATGTCGAAACCGCCTTTTTGAAAACAAAAAAACTTTAGTTTCGACTTAAAAAATGAAAATTGGAGTCGCCACCAATCATTTATTGAAGTGTGATTGGATCACCTGAAAGCGATTCTGGTCTACGAGTTTTAGAAAAAAACGGGTTCGGGAGTCAGTTACGTACGAGGAAGGATTAGCACACTCGTAACGCCCAAAATTGGTACCAAACTAATTATTTAATGTCTTAAGGTCGAATAAATAATTCGCCTTTGTTTTAAAAACTCGTCTCGAGATAACAAAATGTCACATCCAATGAGTTAGGACACAACCCTTTGAAGTCTCGAGAGTAAATTTAAATCTTGAAACGTTTAATATTTTATTGAAAAAGGATACTCAGCTATTTAAATTCAACAAAAAAAACTGAAGCCCAGTAAGTTAGGGCACAATTTCCTCGAGAATTTCGACCGCCGAATATTTTGAAAACTCACGTATAAAACCATTTCAGTAATTTAAATAAATCAGTAATATATCTAAAGAATAAAAGTATTTTAATATAAATTGTACATGTATATAAAAAATAATATTATATAAGAACTTTCATATAAATCTTTAAAGTACAAAAATATATATATAACATGGATTTTTAAAAAAACATACACTGCAAAATAAACACATCAAAATATATGCATTATACTGAATTTTAAAAAGAAAATAAAACAATACATTATAAGATAAAATAATAATATATGACAGTGATATAGATAGAATAAAATTGTGCATGCAAAAAGGTTAGATAAATTGATATAAAAATATAATAACAATAGTAATAATCATAATAATAATAATAGTAATAATATTAACAATAGTAATAGTAGTAATGAAGATTAGAATGATACTAAAATAAAACAAAATATAATACAAAAACGATGAAAAAAAAACTAAAGGAGTAAGTAAAATAAATAAATAAATAAATAAAACATTAGAAACAAGACAAAAAAAACTTAATTGCCCTCGAAATATAAAAAAAATTTAAAACAAAATAGGGCTGAAATTATATTAAAAAGGCAAAAGGACTAAATTAAAGTTTAATAAAAAACGGGGTAAAAATCAGAAATAAAAAAGAGAGGGCCCAACTTGAATGCGCAAGCAACAATGGAGGACCAAAAGGGAAATTATTCCCGCCTTCCAAAACGCTGCGCAGCGATGGGCTAAATTGAAGCAAAAATAAAATATGCTTGCAAAATTTAAAAGAAATAAAAAAATTTAAAAATACAATGTAAAACTGGAGGACCAATCGCACAAATGGTCCAATTTAACAAAACACGCGGATCCCCTTTGGACGGGTCGAGTCACATATGGGCAAACATAAAACGATGTCGTTTTGGGCATCAGAAACCAAGCCCCAAAACGACGTCGTTTTGAGGTGTTTATATAAGTAAAAAAAACTCCAAAAAATCATTTGAAGCCTCCTTTTTGAAGAAAAAAAAACTCTTTTCTCTCAACTCCCTTCTAACCTTCAAACGTTTCCAGAGTCTGGCTATGGCTTCGGCGTCGGACCACCGTGGCGGCCGCCGGTCGCCAGTCACAGCGCCGCTGTCCGCTGTGGCCGGAAAACGAAAAGTTATCATTTTTTTATTTTTCCGTCCCCAAGCCCATGGAACGCCGATTTTCATCGGAATCGGTACCTCTCTTGCAGAAAAGATATGATTTTTACCCTTTTACTTTCGATTTTTTTTAAATATATATATATAAAAGAAAGGGATAAGTAAGCCGAAAATAAATAAATAAATAAAAGACTACCTTTGAAAATGATCGATATTTGAACTGATTTCTCTTTATTTCTTTTTGATTCATTCGTGTGTGTATAAAAAAATAAAATGATTTGGGTATTTATAGCCCAAAATTACCAATTTTTCCTCTATTGTTACAATGTTTGAGTTGTTGTTGGACTCTCCTAGTCCTTTTGCAGGTACACACGTGGCGGCTCGTGCGGATAAGCGGCGCGCGTGGTGGCCAACTCCGAGGCGTGCGGTGGTTGGAGACAGAAGTGGCGGCTGCTGTTTTCTTTTGTTTTGGGTTTCTTTTCTTTTTTTGTTTTTCATGGGCTAGGGTTTGTTATTGGGTTAATTGGGCTGTTTGGTTTATTATTGGGTTTGTGTTTATTTGGTATTTGGACTTTTATTTCTTTTGGATTTTATGTGGTTTATTTTGGTTTTATTATTTGTATATGGGCTAGGAAAAATTGGGTATTACAGCTGCCCCTCTTTGCTCGTTGTCGTGTAATGAGAACGGAGCAAAGACTTTAAAACAGCCAATTTTGTCCAGTCGAGTTTGGACCTTAGCGCTTCTATTCTTCAAGTAGCCTCTTCCTAACCTACTATAGCTTCGGGGAGATAAGGCTCACTTTCTTCAACCTACTACACTGCAACTTTAGGGAGATAAGATTGATATCTTCAACCAGCTCCACTGTAACTTCAGGGAGATAAGGTTGGTTATCTTCAGTCTTGATCTGCTCCGCTTGGAAAGATAAGATTTACCGTCTTTGATCTGCTTCACTACTGCCTAAGGAGACAGGATCTACAATATTCAACCCACTCCACTGCTGCTCAGGGAGATAGGATTAATGGCTTAAATCTGCTTCTCCACTATCTTAGGAAGATAAGATTTACCATCTTTGATCTGCTCCACTACTGCTTAGGGAGACAGAATCTACAATCTTCAACCTACTCCACAGCTGCTTAGGGAGATAGGACTAATGGTTCAAATCTGCTTCTCCACTATCTTGGGAAGATAAGATTCACCATGTTCGATCTGCTCCACTACTGCTTAGGGAGACAGAATCTGCAATCTTCAACCTACTCTACTGCTCCTCAGGGAGATAGGACTAATGGCCTAAATCTGCTTCTCCATTATCTTGGGAAGATAAGATTCACCATTTTCGATCTGCTCTACTATTGCTTAGGGAGATAGAATCTGCAATCTTCAACCTACTCCACTGCTGCTTAGGGAGATAGGATTAATGACTTAAATCTGCTTCTCCACTATCTTGGGAAGATAAGATTCGCCGTCTTTCATCTGCTCCACTACTGCTTAGGGACACAGAATCTGCAATCTTCAACCTACTCCACTGGTGTTCAAGGAGATAGGACTAATGGCCTAAATATGCTTCTCCACTATCTTGGGAAGATAAGATTCACCATTTTTGATCTGCTCCACTATTGCTTAGGGAGATAAAACCTGCAATCTTCAACCTACCCTACTGCTGCTCAGGGAGATAGGACTAATGGCTTAAATCTGCTTCTCCACTATCTTGGGAAGATAAGATTCGCCGTCTTCGATCTGCTCCACTACTGCTTAGGGAGACAGAATCTGTAATCTTCAACCTACTCCACTGCTATTCAGGGAGATATGATTAATGGCTTAAATCTACTTCCCGACGATCTTGGGAAGATAAGATTCGCCATCTTCGATCTGCTCTACTACTGCTCAGGGAGACAGAATCTGCAATCTTCAACGGTTTATTCTCAAAGGAACAAAACCTGTATGAACCTAATTATGCCTACTGATTGGGATATCATGATCAAAGTGAATCAAATGCTCCTAACTAGGCATGCATGCATATGTTTGCATGAATGCATAATGTCATTTTTTTAGAATGATCCTTTTTTATCTCTTATGATGTCATTGCTCGAAGCTCATTAAGGTCTTATTACTGACGTGCACCTTCTTGCTCAGCTAGCATTAAAACACAACTTAATCAGATTGCCCCACTTCAAAATTCAATCCACTGGGACACAAAATTTATACCATCTTTTTCCCACTGTAACCCAAGGGCAGGGAAAAAAATCTGGCTTTTCCTCGATCTTCTCCTATCACGATTCAAGGATATGGAATGCCTATACATAAACGAATGATGCTCTTCTCCAAGGAAACCCCTTTTTATTACTTGGCGATTGAAGCTTTATCACCAACATGACATCTTGTCACTTTGCTCAATCAATACTTTTGACTACAAAATCTGAAGGGATATCTGAAGGGATAGTCTCAACTTAGACTTTTCCTTCTTAGAAATTTCAACATTTAAGCTTGGTATATTCTAAACAATAGTCCTGTTTCAGATTACTGTATTATTTAGAAACTTCCAGAGTAATATGCAGAACTTCCCTTGTGAAAATTTTATTTGTCCATTAATCATTATTCTAATGCAACATGCTTGTAAAAGATTGTAACACTGGATATGAATAAGATAGCTCGAAGTGAATAAATTATCGAGAAGTATATATATATATAAAACACTGATTGAGAACAAATTTCTTGAAAAGAATAAAAAAAATTCCAAGAATAGCAAAGAATAAAGTATTCTAGGGACAACAAGTTCAATAGTATTAAGACTAGGTGCCCCAGATATCGCAGCTTGAGCTTCACTGTACAAACTTTCTGAAGACGTGTGTTTAGAAGATCTACAGCACTCTGTCGATGCCCTAAACGTCGCATACCCCTTTCCTGTTAATTCAGGTATAACAAGATCACCACATGCCCTAATCGAAAATTTGAGTTACTCTGATCACCTCATGTCCCATCTTGATCAAAATTTGAGCCGCCCTTTTCGGATTTTCAACTCAAATCCCCTTTGGTCTCAAGGCGCCCTTTGCGGGTTTTCACCTTGGCCTCTCCTTTGGTCTTTTTTTTTGTAAGGTCTCAAAGCGCCCTTTGCGGGTTTCACCTTGATCCCTTCTCCTTTCAGGTAAAGTACCTCTTTACTGCATCTGAGTTTACTGGGTTTGGCAAGTTTTTACCATCCATCTCATTCAAGATTAAAGCTCTTCCAGAAAAGGCCTTCTTTTCAACATATGGACCCTCCCAATTTGGCATCCATTTTCCTTTAAAATCCTTTTGTATAGGAAGGTTCTTTTTCAGAACTAGGTCCCCCTCATAGAATCCTCTTGGACGAACCCTTTTGTTGTAGGCCCGCATCATTCGCTTTTGATACATCTGACCGTGTTGGATAGCTTTTAGCCTTTTTCCCTCTATTAAGTTCAACTGATCGTATCGAGACTAGACCCATTCTGCTTCATCCAACTGTAGCTCAGCCAATACCCGGAGAGAAGGGATTTCAACTTCGATAGGTAACACTGCCTCCATACCATAAACCAAGGAGAAAGGCGTTGCCCCGGTAGAAGTCCTGATTGCTGTTCGATAAGCTAGGAGGGCAAATGGTAGTTTTTCATACCAGTCCTTGTAAGTTTCAACCATTTTCCCCATAATTTTCTTGATATTTTTATTGGCCGCTTCCACTGCACCATTCATTTTTGGGCGATATGGTGACGAATTGTGATGTTTGATCTTGAATTGACTACAGACCTCCGCTATTGAATTGTTATTCAAATTCAGCGCATTGTCAGATATGATTCTTTCAGACATTTCATATCGACATATTGAAAACCTCACGAATGACTAGCTTCTCACTCCCACTTAAAGGAGTAAATTCGACCAACTTATGTAATACAAAATGCAAATTCACAGACTTAAAACAAACAAGTATGCCATGATGAAAACCAATGAATGCGAAGGAAAAACGCAATTTAAAACAAAATTTGATTTTTCGACCATAAGACAAAAATTAATCAATTTATTGCTCGACTCTCTAGTTGTCCCCAGCGGAGTCGCCAAGCTGTCGAAGCTGCCTTTTTGAAAACAAAAAAATTTTAGTTTCGACTTAAAAAATGAAAATTGGAGTCGCCACCAATCATTTATTGAAGTGTGATTGGATCACCTGAAAGCGATTCTGGTCTACGAGTTTTAGAAAAAAACGGGTTCGGGAGTCAGTTACGTACGAGGAAGGATTAGCACCCTCGTAACGCCCAAAATTGGTACCAAATTAATTATTTAATGTCTTAAGGTCGAATAAATAATTCGCCTTTGTTTTAAAAACTCGTCTCGAGATAACAAAATGTCACATCCAGTGAGTTAGGACACAACCCTTTGAAGTCTCGAGAGTAAATTTAAATCTTGAAACGTTTAATATTTTATTGAAAAAGGATACTCAGCTATTTAAATTCAACAAAAAAACTGAAGCCCAGTAAGTTAGGACACAATTTCCTCGAGAATTTCGACCGCCGAATATTTTGAAAACTCACGTATAAAACCATTTCAGTAATTTAAATAAATCAGTAATATATCTAAAGAATAAAAGTATTTAAATATAATTTGTACATGTATATAAAAAATAATATTATATAAGAACTTTCATATAAATCTTTAAAGTACAAAAATATATATATAACATGGATTTTAAAAAAAAACATACACTGCAAAATAAACACATCAAAATATATGCATTATACTGAATTTTAAAAAGAAAATAAAACAGTACATTATAAGATAAAATAATAATATATGACAGTGATATAGATAGAATAAAATTGTGCATGCAAAAAGGTTAGATAAATTGATATAAAAATATAATAACAATAGTAATAATCATAATAATAATAATAGTAATAATATTAACAATAGTAATACTAGTAATGAAGATTAGAATGATACTAAAATAAAGCAAAATATAATACAAAAACGATGAAAAAAAAAACTAAAGGAGTAAGTAAAATAAATAAATAAATAAATAAATAAAACATTAGAAACAAGACAAAAAAAAACTTAATTGCCCTCGAAATATAAAAAAAATTTAAAACAAAATAGGGCTGAAATTATATTAAAAAGGCAAAAGGACTAAATTAAAGTTTAATAAAAAACGGGGTAAAAATCAGAAATAAAAAAGAGAGGGCCCAACTTGAATGCGCAAGCAACAATGGAGGACCAAAAGGGAAATTATTCCCGCCTTCCAAAACGCTGCGCAGCGATGGGCTAAATTGAAGCAAAAATAAAATATGCTTGCAAAATTTAAAAGAAATAAAAAATTTAAAAATACAATGTAAAACTGGAGGACCAATCGCACAAATGGCCCAATTTAACAAAACAGGCAGATCCCCTTTGGACGGGTCGGGTCACATATGAGCAAACATAAAACGATGTCGTTTTGGGCATCAGAAACCAAGCCCCAAAACGACGTCGTTTTGAGGTGTTTATATAAGTAAAAAAAAACTCCAAAAAATCATTTGAAGCCTCCTTTTAGAAGAAAAAAAAAACTCTTTTCTCTCAACTCCCTTCTAACCTTCAAACTTTTCCAGAGTCCGGCTATGGCTCCGGCGTCGGACCACCGTGGTGGCCGTCGGTCGCCAGTGACGGCGCCGCCGTCCGCAGTGGCCGAAAAACGAAAAGTTATCATTTTTTTTATTTTTCCATCCCTGAGCCTATGGAATGCCGATTTTCATCAGAATCGGTACCTCTCTTGCAGAAAAGATATGATTTTTACCCTTTTACTTTCGATTTTTTAAAAAAATTATATATATAAAAGAAAGGGATAAGTAAGCCGGAAAAAAATAAATAAATAAAAGACTACCTTTGAAAATGATCAATATTTGAATTGATTTCTCTTTATTTCTTTTTGATTCATTCGTGTGTGTATAAAAAAATACAAAGATTTGGGTATTTATAGCCCAAAATTTCCGATTTTCCTCTATTGTTACAATGTTTGAGTTGTTGTTGGACTCTCCTAGTCCTTTTGCAGGTACACACGTGGCGGCTCGTGCGGATAAGCGGCGCGCGCGGTGGCCAATTCCTAGGCGTGCGGTGGCTGGAGACAAAAGTGGCGACTGCTGTTTTCTTTTGTTTTGGGTTTCTTTTCTTTTTTTGTTTTTCATGGGCTAGGGTTTGTTATTGGGTTAATTGGGCTATTTGGTTTATTATTGGGTTTGTGTTTATTTGGTATTTGGACTTTTATTTCTTTTGGATTTTATGTGGTTTATTTTGGTTTTATTATTTGTATATGGGCTGGGTAAAATTAGGTATTACAATATAGTCATCTTAAAATTATTTAATGTTTACATTAAAGTAGTATTATATATTTAGTATAGATTTATTTTTAATGTGTTTTTTATTACATAATATATAAAAATAACATAATACAAAGTATTATAAACTTAAAACGGATTGGGCTGGGCCTTAAATGTTCAAGCCCAAGCCCGAACCTTATTTTAAACAAGTCTAATTTTTTTGCCTATGCCCATTTTTTGGGGCTAATATTTTTTGCCCAAACCCTCCCAAATTTCGGGCAAGCCTTCGGGTCTAGGCGGGTAGCCCGACCCATGAACAAGTCTAATGTGGACCACACATGTGGACCACTGGCCCCACACAAGACCATGTGCCTTTGGAACCCTAGGATAGTTCAAATCTCACACGGCTAAGAACCTTCCACACAGTCGTGCCTCCCTTGTAGCTTAATTTTGCCAATTACACACAGCTACAATCTATTACATGGCCTGGCCAGACGACCGTGTAACCCCTCCACATGGTTTATAGCATCCCACACAGTTGTGTGCCCTTTTTTCAAATTTTACAGTTTTGTCCAGAATTTTATGATTTGTTTTGTTTAGTCCCTAAATGGTTCCCAAACTATTTTTAGTGTTTTATTTTATTCAATTAAGTCTCTGATGATATGAATAATGCTAGAATGCATGATATGATTGACTGAATTAATATTATATATTTTTCTTGAATTGTGATTAATACATATGTTATCGTATTTGTATTTGAGATTGAACGTACAACATGCCTTAAAATAAATATAGGGAGTTAATTGAAATTAATAATTAGATAATGACTTAGACTTGATGGTTAAATAGTTAATGCATTATTGAAAAGTCCCAAGTTCTATCCACTCCACTTCTATCCAATTTCTTTCCTTTTTAATTTCAACAAATTAATTAGGATAAAAACTACATTAAAATAAACATTATTTGGGGTAGAAACTTAACAAAAATGGGTAGTAGCTTAATGGTTAACATGTTACTCTCCCTTTTGGAAGCTTGAAATTGAATTTTAATCTCAACAGACCAGGGGTAAATTATCATTCAGCCTCCTAAAATTTGAAAACCCTAGGTAATTAGTCATTTTCCTAATTACATTTAAATTATTGCTTCTTTTTCCAAACCAAATAGAATATTTGCTTTCTTTTCCCTATTTCTTCCCCTTTTTCTTTTTCATCTTCTTCTTTGCATAAAATTTTCCCCACTGTTGAAATTAATGTTTTTTTCCTGAATTAAAATATATTCTCGATTCAAGTCATTTTTTCAACCGAAATCGTAATTGCCATTAGAAACATTCTTAATCTTTGCCAAGAATGGGTAAGTACGTCTCAATCCTGATGTTTGATCTCAAATCTTTATAAAAACTCTGTCTAATGATAATCTTGTGATCATTAAACGATCTTTTTTGGTTTTCATCAAATCTTGATAAATCTTGGAAATCAAATGTTAACCCATATGAAATTGTTGATTGAAGGACCTGCTCTAGGTGAATCGGACTAGATTTGATCGCAAGGAACGACGTTCGGGCATCCGGTGAAAGGTGTGTGTTCTTTTACAAGTGAATTGAGACAAACTATGCTTAGAACTAGGGCCACACGATTTGCTACACAGGCATGCAGACTAGAGGTGCTCATGGGCTGAGTCGGGTCGGGTTTAGGCCAGGTTTAAGCATGATATTAACATACTTTATGCTTACCCAAGCCTGGCCCGAAATCTGGGCCTAAAATTTTCCCAAACTTGCCCATATTTTTAAAAGACTAACCTAAGCCCATTTTAGGCCCGCCCATATTTTTTTAATATTTAAAAGAATATATTTATATTATATTATATTAATATTTAATAATTTTATATATTTTTTATTTATTGAAATATTTTATATACTCATCTTAACATTATTTAATGTTTACATTAAAATAGAATTATAGATTTAGTATAGATTTATTTTTTAATGTGTTTTTTATTACATAATATATAAAAATAACATAATATAAAGTACTATAAACTTAAAACGGGTCGGGTCGGGCTTCGAATGTTCACGCTTGAGCTCGACTCGTATTTTAAATAGGTTTTATTTTTTTGGCTAAGCCCATTTTTGGGCCTAATATTTTTGCCCAAACCTTCCCAAATTTCGGACGGGCCTTCGGGTCTAGGCAGGTAGCCCAACCCATGAACAAGTCTAGTTTAGACCACACGTTGGACCACATGGCCCCACACACGACCATGTGCCTTTGGAACCCTAAGATAGTTCGAATCTCACACGACTAAGAATCCTCTACACGGTCGTGTCTCCCTTGTAGCTTAATTTTGCCAATTCCACACAGCCACAGTTTGTTACACGGCCTGGCCACACGATCGTGTAACCTCTCCGCACGGTTTATAGCATCCTACACGGTCGTGTGCTCCTATTTTTCAAATTTTATAGTTTTGCCAAGTATTTTATGATTTGTTTTGTTTAGCCTCTGAATGGTTCCTGAACTATTTTTAGTATTTTATTTTATTCAATTAAATCCTCGATGATATGAATAACGCTAGAATCTATGATTTGATTGACTAAATTAATATTATATATATTTACTTGAATTGTGATTAATACATATGTTTATTGTATCTGTATTTGAGATTGTACGTACAACATGCCTTATGTTATCATTGAACTGAACACATATCAAGCATGACTTATGCTAATAAATTGATCTGTTATAAGCATACTATTTGCTATTATATCGAACTGTTATAAGCATATTGATTGTTGTTGTATTGTTTTGTTAAAAGCATATTAAATGCTATCATATTGATCTGTTTTGAGCATGCCATATTGCATTGCACGAGGTGGGACAATATGTACGAAGGGAATATTGGCAATTTATCTGCAAAATTTGTTGTGTATCCACAGTCAAAGGCAGGTTCCATTTACGGGTTATTTGCTGTGTATCCACAGGCAGAGGCAAATTCCATCTGCGAGTTATTTGCTATGTAATCCACAACCAGAGGTAGATTTCATTTGCAAGACTTTGCTGTGTACCAACAGCCAGAGACAGATTCCATCTGCGATATTTTGTTGTATGTCCATAGGCATTGGTAGTTTATCTGCAAACCATTAGTGGCTAAGCCACAATCCTGTGTGTTGTTGGTTGGAGTTCAGGGGAATTCCCATTGTGGTGTGTAGCGGTGGGGTAGGATCTTTTCTGTTAAAACTAAAACCAAAACTGTATGACATCTATAAAAACATGTGCATACAAAAATGGAATTTATGATATGGCATATATATGTGTATATTGTTGAATGAACTGAAACATCGATATTCTAATTAATATTGTCGTTGCAAATTATTTTGTGTGACATATTTTTGTATGCTTAATCATTTGTACTAATTTTCTTGTGATTGAACTCAAACTAAGTGTCATAGCTTGCCCCATTTTATTTCCATCTATACAGATAATCCATTAGGTTAGGACGCGGACACGACATCCAGGGGATCTCGGCTCAGTTTTAGTTAATAATATATTTTAAATTTATTATTTGATCTTTTAATTATTCAGAGACTGAGATCATTTTATTTTGAACTGTGGTATAGGACATAGAACTTGGGTTTTATTTTATAGCTTGCATGACATTTAATTTGAACTTAGGACTTCGAAATATAAATCTAAATTAGTTATGCTTGAACTCGGGTATTTATTAAAAACGCAAATTGATATCACTTTTTCGTTGCTAGGTTATAATTAAAATTTTGAGTAATACATAAATTGGTAATTAATCAAGTTTTCAAAAAAGAGTCACCATTACATAAGTTAGCTAATCTAAACTGATTTTGATAACATGTAAGTTTTTTTGAAAATAGACCAAGTTTTCCTCTAAATCAAACAAATGTTTTAAAATACTTGTTTTCTCTACTCCAATAACTTACAGGGTCATTTCGGTGGTTAATGTAATCTTCTGAATTCGAGTATAACGTCTAGATCGGGTTGGGAGGTTACAACGCTAGTCATGTTGATGTTAGGGTTTTGTCCTCCTCTTGTAATTCACCAAAAAATATTTTAAATTTATTTTTGAGTTTTAAATAAATTATTGATTTTAGTTTAAATAATTTATTACATTCAATAAATTAGATTGAAAGTTTTGGATTATTATTAATGTTTTATTAAAACAAATTATTATTTTTATGCAAATTTAATGATTATATGCGTTTTATTACATTAAACATATTTATATTTTAAAATAATTAGTAATCACAAATAATACATGGATCGCAAAAGAAAGAAAACTATTTTATATATAAAAGGACAAACAAGATTGGACTAACATATTTATGCTTTATAGATGCTTTGGTAATATTCACAAGGAAAGTGCAATTATTTGGGTACAATGTATGCTTGATCAACTTTATGTTTTGTTATTGCTATTAAATCATTTCAAAAGTGAAACATTCTCAATTGATGTAAAGGAATTTGAGTTGAAAAAAGTGTGGGAGAAAACTAGCTTTGCTACAAGGAAACTGCCAATGATATAGTTAGGGTTCCCATTGGTTGCAAAGTGGTATGGTGCTCCATTATTGAACAAGTTTACAGAGAGAATAAATGGATGGGTGGTAAGAGATCTTTCTTATGTTGGCAGAGCTCAACTAATTCAGGCTGTGTTATTTCATACCCATAATGATTTGGTAAGGCACTTTATACTTGTAAAATGGGGGTGATAATTAACTTTGTATAAGGTTGTTTTGGAAGGGTGAGAATGAAGTGGTAAAAAGGGTAAGGGTAAACTGGGACACAGTTTGTAAAAGGTGGAGTAGTTGGAATCATGCTTGTGCTTTGCAAATTTGGGCTTTTTTTTTTTGTGAAAATTGGGTGCTTGGCTAAATGCTTGGTTCTTAGAGTGAGGTACTTTATGGAGCCGCCAATATCCTTTAATAGTAGCTAAAGTTGAAAGAAAATAATGAATAGACACTAAAGAGCAAATTATTCAAAGTGGGGTTGGCCTTTGTCATGACATAAGTATATGGTGAGTAAAGTTATTAGACCAAGAGCAAGGGAAGTGTGGTCCAGAATTATTTGGTTTTAATTTTCAATTACTAAACATTCTATAATAATTTGGATGGCTATTAAGTAGCCAACTAAAGACAGGTTAATTTGTAACATTAAGGAACGGATCCTTACTACTAAGGAACGGTGTAGGAGAGGATTCGCTGATGATCCCTCGCGCAAGTTTTGCGGAAATGCCGAAGAATTTTGTCTTCATGTGTTACGTGATTGTAGCCATGCTAAAGAAGTGTGGAAACAATTAATTCCCAAGAGGATTTCAAACCAATTCTTTTCTTCCTCACTAGAGGTATGGTTTTCTAGCAATTTGAAAAATACTTTTGATGTTAATTTTCAAGATGTAGATTGCTTCCCTCTGTTCGGCATTGTTTGTTGGAGGATTTGGAAACAATGGAACTTATGTGTGTTCCAAAATATCCATTTAAACATTTTTAGTGTGATCAACATTTCGTGGGGGTGGACACGTTCCATCAAGTAGGGACAGGTTTCTATTAAGGGAAATAATGTGGGTCGAAGTAGAGAGCAAATATGGTCTCCTCCGCCTATGGGATTTCTTAAATTGAACACAGATGGTGCCCGTAATCTGAACTTGGGGCTTGCTTGCTCAGAAGTAGTAGCAAGGAATGAGCTAGGCAGATGGATATGGGGAGTAGGAAGAAATATTGGGAGTTGTAATGTTTTTCAAGCTGAACTTTGGGTCATTTTTTACGGTCTCCAATTAGCTTGGGCAGCTAAATGGACGAATATTATTATTGAAACAGACTGTGCCTTGGCTATCAAAGGTATCCATGGAAATCATAAAGGACATTCCAATAGGGACTTGATTTTGTGGATCCAAGAATTATGTAAGTGAGAGTGGAGAGTGCTCATAAAACAAGTACCTAGAGAAGTGAATTTTGCTACTGATATCTTGGCAAAGTTGATGAAAGATTACCCCTTCGACAAGTGAATCTTTCATGTGACTCCTCCGGTTGATGAACAGATTCGATTTGATAGATGTGCTTGGTTTTTCAATCGAGATTCTATTCATAGTTTGTAATTAATACTATTTCTTGTTACCAAAAAAAAAAGGACAGGTTAATGGTTTCCACATTATTTTGGTTTAATGTGTAAATGTAAATATGAACTTTGATTTTATACATAAAATTTTGATTTGATCCATTTCGCACAAATTATTGACAATATCATCATTCTGTATTTATATATTTCATACAGAGATAATTATGTTTATCTAATATAACAATAAATTGATGTATTTATTTTCTTAATTGTATATGATTGGATTAGACTTAAAATTTGATGTATACATTTGAATTACAATCAAAATTTCATATGTATAATTGCACCAAACTAAAGTTCATTATCAAATTTCTCATTCAATCAAATTATCCCTATTAAATATAATATAGATTACCCTTAAACCTTAGAACTCACCATCTTTTAGGAGTTTCCACAAGTGTAAATCGAGCTAGTACTCAATTTAAATATATTATTTCAATGTTAATTTTAAATATATTTGCATTTTTATATAAATAATATTAAGTTTTATAAATAAAAGTATTATTATTTAATTCAAACATGAAATAGCATCTTTAAAAAAAAGATCCTCATGGTACTATAATTTACAATTTATTCTTCACATAATTTTCAATCATTTTAATTCTAAGAAATATCTTAATAATATATATTTTAATTATGATGTTACATTTTAGAAAGAAAAATCAATGACCGATTAAATCTTAATTTGACTGACATTAATATTTTTACTAATGCAGGATATAAGTTCGAGTTCTAAAAAAGTATAGTTATTTAAAATGTATATTTCTCAGAATGTGGATTACTTGTTCCATTATAATAAAATGAGAGTTCAAAATTTTTCTTTCACTTGAATTGGATTATTATTTTATAAATTAAGTTTTTTTTTATTAAATTTAATTAAAATTATATTTTGAATAATTTGTTTTATTCGACCAGACCTTGGACTTGCAAAAATAACCCGAATTCATGGAGAAATCTATTATCAAAGTAAATAATGTAGAAGAGATGCATTTTTTATGTGAAAAATTAGAATTTTATATATTACTTTGAAAGTAAAACATGTAGCTGAATTCCAAAGCTTAGCTTCTATGAAGGTGGATGATAAATATAATAATAAGATTCTACCTCATTTATTGCATGTGTTGAATGCTTAATTTTAAATAATAAAATAAAATGTAACCTTAATTTCGCCAAACAATTATTATATGTCAGACAGGGAAGAAACATGCCACACAACATCAACATGGCACAGTTAAGCTCTCCTTTTTGTCTTTAGTTGATACTAAATATAATTATTTTTAATTGATAAGTTGTTGATTTGATTTGATTAGAAAATTAAATAATGGACCAAATGTTTTAATTACTTCAACTCATCAAACTAACATTAAGCAATTTATTATTGTTATTATATGAAGTTGGCCATCCTAAGCATCAAACGAAACCAAGTCAAAGGACTTAAAACAAGGATAATGTTAATCTATTGGTATTTTTTTTAAAAAAATCTCAATCAAATCCATTGAATGAGAGAAGAGAGAAAATATAAAAAAAAAATACGATAGACGCGTAACCTCGTCTAATTGTATATTGAATGTGCTAGATTACAAGTTTTTGGTCTTGCATTATTTAATTTCTTATTTATAGGTGGAGAATTAAGACCTAACTCAACCCCAAAATTATTACTTCTTCTTCTTCTTCTTCTTCTTCTTATTTCACTTTAAAATATAAATATGTTGTAGAAAAAGAATCAAGGAATTATCATATACATCCTTCTTGTAAATGTAAATTACAAGTATAAAGAAAATAAAAATGGAGTAAATATCTATATAGTTATGTATATATAAAATTTATAGTATGACAAACTTGATAAAAAAAATTATATCCCTCATATATATTCTATATAATAAAGTCTTTTGTTAAGTTTGGTGTAACAAGTCAACTCGATAATTTCTTTTTCATATGTGGTTCAAATTAGACGATCACGTCTCCCATCCAACGAGAAAAATCATTAAGATTATTCCATAGTGCATTCTCTAGATCTTGTTCCCAAAGACAAACCAGACATTGAAAAATATTGCAACCATTCTTAGCCTTGAATTTTTTTGGGTGAAATTAAGATATCTTCCATGTTTGTTTTATGATCCATAAAAACTAATCTTTTCAAGGTTTGTGGTTGCTCTTTTTAACAATGTTGTCTTCAAAGTTTAAACCCAAATCCTTCCTTTAGGAATACAATGTGCCTTACTATTGCACCCAACACTTGTTGGTTCTTTAACATTATTAAACATCACAACGACAAAAGCTTTTTATCAACAACCAATAAATATAGTTGTGAGAATGTATCTTTCAAGGGAACATTACCATACCACTCATCCTCCCAGAAACAAGCATCGCCCCATTACCTACTTCCCAATGAAAACCTTTTTCACCCAAAAAAAAATCCATACTTTCTCACTCTTTAATTTTCAATATATCCCTCCTAACAATAGATGCTTCACTCAGCTTATTATCATTAGGCACCTACCTCCCTTTCTTTCCTGTATATTGTTGGGTCATGGGACGTCCCACTATGTGTGGGAAAGTCTAATTGCCCATATGCCCTGTAATATAACAATGAGAAGAAAAAGAGAGAGAAAAGGACAGTATTGTCACCCAGACCAATTTTCCTCAACTTCAATCGAAAGTCCATCCGATGTTCATTGGAGTTGATTTTTGAGTTGTGACAAGTACACTCAAGGATTTTGAATATGTACGATCAAATTTTTTGTCAAGGTAGTGTAGCTTTAGTTTTTCCATCAAATTTAGCCTCTATTGAGTAATATTCTCAATTTTTTCTTAAAGTTTGCTTGACATTATTTTTGATAACCTTGTTGGAGTTGTATACTCTTTTTTTTTGGTGACTTCTATTGTGCTATTGTAGCAAGACTTTAATTATAATGAAAATTTTAATGAACTTTCAAGTCCTGTGGTTCTTACCATTTGCTTTAAAGGGTTTTTTACTTAAAATTTGTGTCTCATTTATTATTCTTGCTTGTGGTATTGTGATTGATCTGAATTGACTATTGATATATCGTGCTAGTAGGTTTACCATAATTGCCAAATTGTATTGATTGGGAGTGAAAGAACATTAATTATGCTTTTGCGATGTTTCGTCATGTTTGATTTTATTTGCAACACCCAAACGAATGGTCGGACAACCAACCATTCATGATTTCAATTATCATTCTAAGCGAAAAAAAATTAATAACTAATCAACAATTCCATAGGGTTTTGCTGTGGAATAATAGTATATGAAACTACCTTATGATAATATTAATCTTTATATAATAATTTGTCCAACTAGCTTCTTGAGTCTAATTACAATTTGAACTAGATTTGAAGAGTTCTTATACAAATTCAAAATAGAAGTTTTAAACTACACGTTGCCCAGATAGCTACATATGTTACAAAGCGAAAAGTGACATGCTCACGCTAAACTTGTAAACTCTGGCTTAGTCCCCTTCTTTGAATCAACAGTTCAGAATACCTGAAACAAAGGAGAGAAACATGGTAAGTTCATAAGGAACTTATTGAGTTCTATGAATGAAATACTTCCCTTTAATTTTCAAAACTTAAAATTTGCCACTAATTTCACTTAGACAAAACTTGTGCATTCATATTTCACAACTTATGCTTGGGCTTGAACAACACAGAGGTGTAGTATATAATACATGAGAATTCCTCCTATGAAAGATTATGAAGCATATAGTCTCTTCGTACAGACTTGTTGCATATAATCTTACCAGGAAACCCACCGAATGGAGAGAGAGTCACTTCGGATTAATTAGGAAGACAATTTTGTGGACACTTACGTGCAGACTTCTATATGCAGATTCTTATATGAGGACTCGTACATGCGAATTTGTATAAGAAGATTCATAGATATGGAGGACTCATACATGCAGATTCATAGAAGAAACTTCATGGATATAGCAGATTCAAACATACGAATACATAAAAGAAACTTCATGAACATAGCGGATTCATACATGCGGACTTTGTCGCGGACTTTGTATGTAGAAATCTCACATATAACTTTGACATAAAACTTAAAGTGCAAGTCTGACGGACTTTCATAACTTACAAATGCCATAGCCATGAACTTGTTTACACATATGAGGCTTTAAACCTTAGACTCCGTAGAGTCTCATACTTGAAAAAGCCCACATAAGGTTATCATAAACATGTGAGCAAATATCCCCCTACATTCTAACAATCCTTCGCAAAACCAAATATCATGCATATACATTCTCCGTCCAGTCTGCCTGAGCCTCTACAAAACCAATATCATGTGGCACAGACTGCACAACATGCCATTTCTTCATCTTTCATCAGCCAAAACATCCCTCCATACTTCGCATATAATTTATATTTAAGACTGACATATAACAAAAATTCAACTAATCATACTATTAATAATGCAACACAGATCATACAAAACATATCACCTATCAGACCATTTCAAAGATAACTTCCTCAGTAATTATTTTCCCAGCGAAAATTTATCAAAACCACAAATTGAAACGTAAAATCAAACATGCATCTATAAATCATCACTTTGCATACTTCAACAATACAGTAAACAACCCATAATAATTCAACTCATCATCAGTAGAACATGAGTCAAACACAACACAATAACACAATACTAATATATATAAAACAACCACAGAAGGTTTGAGTTTAGAAACTCACCAACAAAATACATGGGGTTGACACAACTTACACTTGCTTTGTCTTCCCTTTAGGGGTGAAGCTAGAGATTTTTTTAGGGGAGGTGGAATTAAATTGTAAGTTTTACGGTAGTAAAAATGTAATTCCACTATTTCAATAACCTATATTTTTATAATTTTTAAAGGATTAAATCAAATTTTTATCATTTTTAGGAGGCCAAATTGCAATTTTACCTTTACTAATTTAAAATTTTAAAAGGCCTAAATGGAAATTTTTCTATTTTGGGGAGGTCGGGGCTCTTGCCAGCCCCCTGGATATGCCCCTGTTTTCCTTTATCACTTGGGCCTCCTCTTTCTTGGTTAGATAAACATAACAACCATACAAAGATCAAAATAACGACGTACATATGTAAGAAAACCTTAATTCATATGTATGCAAAGGAGTTATAAATGATAGCTACGACTTAAATCATCACAATTCAAAATAATTTATGTTGAAATCCTCAGACTTTCCTTCCTTTTTCTTAAATTGAAAAGTACGGAAGAGTTAGAATGATTACCAGATTGCTAAATTCTCAAATATTTATGCTAACACCCTAGATTCTTTCCTTCATGCAAACCGCTTTTTAATTTCCTTTCTTACAGAATGAACCAGAGAAGAATATGGAAGAAAGAAAATGAATACCAGAATGAAAAAAATCCTCCCATATATAATCTTTCCACAACCATTTCCCTTAATCCTAAGTCGGTCAGTGCTATTAATACCCTTAACCATAAAGTTTCCCACTAAAAGAAAACTCCTAGTTCTAATGTAATGAGACTAAACTTGAATCCTAACTATTTACCAATCAGTCAGCAAGATTCTCAAAATCACACTAGAACCAGCTTAAATAGAAAATTTTCTAATCAAATACTTAGAATTTCTATTATACCAAACCTTTAACATTTCCGAGTGTTTTTGGAGACTTTTTTTTGAGCTACTTTTGTTCTGCTATTAGATTTCCAGTCCGTTTTTTACTTTTTATGTTGTTATTTTGAACTTTCAAGGCTTTTTTTTGTTGTTGTTAACTTTGAGTACTATTATGTGCTACCATAGTAAACTTTCAAGAATTTTTGTTTCTTTTTTAAACTTTTAGGACTTCTTCTTCGATATCATTGTTAACTTTTTGTTTGGTTTCAAGATTTATGTAGTGTTTCTAATGTTTTATTTGTTGTTTTGACCTCCATTTAAATCTTTTTGAACTATTAAATAAAAAAAATGAACCTTAGCAATGCATTTTTTATATGTTTTATACTGATTTTAACCAAAAGACAAAAACATATAAATTTTGGTTAATTCATTTAACTGACCGAATTAACTGAAATATTTTGGTTCGGTTAATGTATTTGAAAAAACACTTTAGTTTAATTAACCGTTAAAGATTTTTACATTTTGAGTAATTCGGTTAATAGTAATTCGATTTAGATATTAACCAGACTAACTGTTTGAACACCCCTATCATTGTGTAGTGTGTTTTAGAAAGAAAGAAAAGTGCCACATTTCCTCGGTTTCTAACTGGTTTCTTCCAAAGGTATTATTCAAAAGGAAGTTGGGTAAGGTAAAAAGGGAGGGTAAAAAGGGAGATAGTTTGTAAATCCAACTATGCTAGATTTCTAATTTAGTTAGTAAAATTTCTTAGAGAAGTGGTGGTGGTCATATGTTGGGATAAAACCAAACTCGACGATATATCGCACAGCATAATCGAGTTAGGATGTTAGAGGTGTAGGGTGAAGTTTGAGTTAAGACAAAAGACAAGGAAAAAAGAAGACCAATTTGACTACTAGGGTTTGTTTTTGTTTCAATTTCACTTTTTAATTTTTTTGGGTTAAATGTTTAATTTAAATGTTTTTTTTCTTTATTATTTTCGAGTCATTATTGCCTTGTTACGTAAAAAAATTTGCAGCCCGTTGCTTTCATATATTGGGCTATCTTAATTATTTATATATTGAGGTGGGCTTTATATATTATTTATTTTGGCTAATCGGTTAATTACCGGTTTTGAACCCACTTTTCAAGAAAAACTATTGGTGCCCGATGGGGTTTTAGTAAAAGACAAACATTGTCATTCGTCCATCACAACTTGTGAAGATAACAAAGATACCCACAAAATAGATCTGCAAATTGAAAAGAGAGAAAACATGTAGAATGAATGAGAAGAAGAAAGAAAAAAAAAGAGTTAATGGGAAGGAGAAAAAGGTAGGCGATAGCCAACTGTAGGCTGGCACCGTCGTTGGACAAAACAAAAAATAAAAAACAAACGACTTGGAGAAATAAGAGAAAAGTAAAACTCTTCAAGTTAATTGATAACAACTTTTGATAAAAATATTCCCCCAAACCAAATTAATTTTGATTAGTTGTATAGGTTTTAGACTAACCAAAATTTATAAGATTTTGAGTATTTTTTTTAATGCACATATTTTATACATCATCTTAAAATATCATAATAAACCAAAATATAAAACACAAAATATCATTTAAACATATTAAAAATAAATAAAAGCATGAAAACAACTCAAGGTAGCCCATTTGCAACATTTATAAGCCGTAGAGCTAAACGTCAAAGAGGGGGAGAATTGATTAGTGAACATAAGACATACTTAATATATTTAATATTTAGTATTTAATAATTTCAGTTAAATGATTAATTCAATTAAATTAATCTTAGCAAAATCAAATTAACCAATAACGAAATTTTAAAAATGATGTTTCGATCATCAATTAATTAATAGAAAAAAGACATAATGATAAATTTAGCTCAATCTTAGCCAACTAAAATCAATATATACACAACTGCTTATGGTAAGACTCAAACTTGAGTACTCAAAACCCAATTCCTCAGTATTTACCAACACTGTCAAGGCATCAACAACAAGCATAGGAGCGTAACTAGAGAGGCGCAAGCTAAAAAATAAGTGAAAAGTGGTATTTATATCTAGGTTAACTAGGCATGACAACACAAAAATAGGGAAAGGAGAAAAATTAGCAAAATTAAGTTATTTTACAAGGGCAGGATCAAACTCGAATCCTTAAGCTAATTGCACCGTCTTCTTATTTCCTTTTTAACCACTAAGCTAATGGCTCATTCTTGATACAATTTTACATTCTTTAAACTAAAATTTGGGATGTTACATTTAGTATTGAAAAGTTGATATTGGATTGAACTATTTAAAATATATTTTTTCGAAGGTGTTTGAACATGTTTTATGTAGGTCTGGAAGTGTACAAATGCACTAAAGGTGCAAATGGTTGGAAAGAGTGATTATGAACTTAGTTTATATGTTTGTAAAATGTATATGAGGGAAATTGAGTAATGTATTATGTATTAAATGATCAAAAATTGAAAAGGGAAGGACTCAATAACAAGTTGAGTATACTTATGTAATCGAAGATGAATCAAGTTCACCTTGTTGTGAATGTGTTTTGATATTTAGGTAAAATATTGGTTATACACATTAGTTTAACCTATGTACTTGCTATATAAGGTAAGTTAACCTTTTATATTCATATAAGCTTACGAAGCATTTTGTAATGCTTACCTTGTCACTTTTCCTTTTTTTTTTTTGTAGATTTTGGCTTGCGAAATGTGTCAATCGGATCCTCGAGGAGCTCATGCTATCCATCTTTTGACTCGATAGACTTTGATTGTTTGAACCCGATTATATGTGGCATGTACTTAGGAGTATCTAGACGTTCATAATGTTATGTACGTTTTGAGCATGAATTCTTATGGAAATGCTAATTTGATATGCTTGTAAGTTGGTGTCATGTTACATAAGGTTTGAATAATCAAAGTGAATTAAGTATTTTGAACTAGTTGATTGCATGAAATGGATGAATGGTTTGGAATTGTATAAGTAGCTTGAATGACATGAAGTAGACCGTTTAATCTTGTTGTGTTTTGGTATCAAATGTGGCATATTGGTTAGATGTTTAAAGGAAATGATATATGATATGTCTTGGCATGAATTTTAAGTGTTTTGAATAGGTCTTCATGTTGGACAAGTGCACCTATTTGGTGACTTGAGTGGTTAGTTTGAAAAAAAAACCAAATAGCCTATTCTTGCACCACACAGGCTGACCACACGACCGTGTGACTGGCACAGGCTAGTGACACAACCGTGTGATCTCTGGAAGGAGGAAGTTTTTGGAGCCACACAATTCCCGAATATTATATAGGCCAGCCACACGATCGTGTGAGTACTATAGAAATGGTCATTTTTAATCCACACGCTTTTAAAAAGTTACAAGGCCTAGGCACACATTCGTGTCCCTTATTCTTCATAAATGTCCTTATTTTTGTAAAATCTTTTAGAATGGTCTTTATTCATACTTGGAGGTCAACTTAAGAGCTTTCGTATGCTTGATTTAGACTCGGTTTTGTTTGTAAATCATGACTTGTGCGTATGTATGAAATAATTACATGTTTAATTAAAATTTTTCAATTAAGTTTTGCATGTAACTGATCCGTTGACTGTTGTAGTATTCTATAGCTTGGGTCCGGCAATCAGACTAGGTATGGGGTATTACATCACCAGTAGTGTCGATAATTTATATGTACAAATTTCAAGTTAAAATTTGACTTGGAAATTTGAGGTCAAATTTTATTGATAACTTAAAAAGAAGTTATAATCTCTGGATATTTTTTTACAAGGAAAACTCCTTTGATTCTTCTTTTCAGTTTGGCTTCAATCCGAGGGTCGTCTAGGCTTGATCTTGGAAAGATGCGATTTACTTCAAGGGTTGTCGAGACTTGATCTTGAAGGCGAGATGCTTACTTGAGAATTTGATTTGGATTCAAAGATCGTTGAGACTTGATCTTGAATTAATATGTCCACTTCAGAAGTTGTCAAGATTTGATCTTGAAAATGGGTTTTGACCTCCTTTCTTTAGTTGAATTGGGTCAAAAGGTAGCTTTCTTCGGTTGAATTAGATTGGAAGGTAGCTTTTCTTCAGAACTGATATGACATTCATCAAAATTTCTTCAAGTTCTTCAATTTCTTCATAGATTTCTACAAAGAGTTTTTGGACTTTTTGAACTTATGAATGTGGGTTGAATGGCTTGGAGGCACCCCTTTTATAGTACCAATTAGTCAAGTAAAAGAGAGTTTTTATAGAATTTAACTTCTTCATTTGAGTGTTCTACAATGATTAAACTATTTTATTTATTATTTATCTCATATTAAAAATAATATGATTTCTTTAAGAGAGAGTTATAAAAGAATTTAATTTCTTAATTGATCTCTTTATTAATTTAATTTAATTTAATTTATTAGAGATAAACAATATTAACAAATGATGAATTTCGATTGGTCTAAAATATCTACCTCTATACCCCTAAAAAAATTATTGGCTTTGCGTAATATTTATTTTTAAAAATAAACTTTTCAATATTGTTATTTTACATGAGTGATAATGTGTCATCTTATTATTAACTGATGGTGCATGATATTTATGCATCAACAGTGCATCAAATATTCTCTGAAAAAACCAAATCTATAATTCTTCAAAAAAAATTTAAATCTATAATAATATATAGGCATAATTTTTTTAAAATACCCTGAAGGTTTTGAGGTTTTTGGGTTTGAACTTTTATTTTTAAATTGACACTCTCAATATTATAATTTTTTTAAAAATCATCTCAATTTTAATAATAAACATGAGTTGAGCATTAACCAGGTAAACGAAATAGGCATGACACATAACCACCATGTTATAAATGATATCATCTATAACAAAATTGTTTAACAATTTTTTTTTCATTTTGTTTCATCTTCTTTCTTCTTCTCTTTTTCTCTCTTCCCTCTAGCTGCTGTTATAGTAAAATCAAAGAAAAAAACAAGCTGATCCGCAAATGAAAATGCTAAAAAAGGAGATAAAAAGAATTATGTGGCGGTGACAGCACATGTTTCTTTTAGTTTCAGTTTTTGTAGCCTCATGTACATGCGATGAGCATTATGTTTCCAGCCATGGCGGACTTACCGACAAGGAAGTGTCGTACATAAAGCAACGACAGCTGCTTTATTACAGAGATGATTTCGGTGCAGAGGGGAGAACGTTACGGTCGACCCGTCACTGGTTTTTGAAAACCCGAGGTTGTGAAACGCTTATATGGCTTTACAAGCTTGGGAAAAAGCGATTCTTTCCGACCCGTTTAATCTCACTGCCGATTGGGTTGGATCCTGTGTGTGTGACTATACTGGTGTTACTGTGCTCCAGCGCTTGATAACAAGAGAATCAGAACCGTCGCCTGTATTGATTTAAACCATGGAGATATCGTAGGATGCTTGCCGGAGGAGCTTGGGTTACTCACCGATCTGGCATTGTTTCATATAAACTCGAACCCGTTTTGTGGTACGGTTCCACATAAGTTTATAAAGTTGAAGCTGATGTTGGAGTTGGATCTTAGCAACAATTGGTTCACTGGTAAGTTCCTTGAAGTGATTCTTAAGCTTCCTTTACTTAAATTTTTGGATTTGAGGTTTAATGAATTTGAAGGAACTATACCCAAAGAGCTTTTTGATAAAGATTTGGATGTTATTTTTATTAATCATAACCGGTTTAGATTTAATCTACCGGATAATTTTGGTAACTCACATGTTTCTGTTATTATTTTAGCTAATAACAAGTTTCACGGTTGTATGCCGGCGAGTCTTGGGAACACGACGGGTCTTGAAGAGATTATTTTAATGAACAATGGATTTCGATCTTGTTTGCCGGAGCAATTTGGGTGGCTGAAAATTTTGACTGTTTTTTAATGTTAGCCTTAATCGGTTATTGGGTACTTCGCCGGAGCAAATTGGGGGGAATGGTGAGTCTTGAACAGCTTAATGTGCCACTTTTCATTAACAATATATCAAATTAAGAATGGCTTAAATATTTGTATTTATTTTTAAAAAAATATGATTTGATTTAAAACAGGTGTACGAAGTGTGTTAATACCTATAGTAGACTATAGTTAGATCATGCTATATTATATTATACCATAAAGTTTGAACAAAATTTGACATCTATAATTCCAGTTTAGACTATAAATTATACTAATACTACATGTAGATTGGGACCAAATCCAACCTAGATTGACATATAAACACATTAATTGGGTTTTTACTAAATTATTATAAAAAAATAAAAAAAATCCAAAATATTATAAATTTTTTTTATTTACTAAAATATACAAAAATAAATAAATAAAAAATAGAAAAAAAGTTACGCCGATTTGATAGGACCATGGTGGAGGGTTTTTGATTGGCGGCACCAAAGGTGCCTAACTAATTGGCGGCACCGATGGTGCCATACTAGTTGGCGGCACCATTGGCGGGACTACTCGTGTTATAAACACGAGCTCTGTCCAGCTGAAGGGAGAAAAATAAGAAGAAAAAGAAGAGGAAGAAGAGGTGCTGCGGAAAAAAAGAGAAAAAGAATGTATTTTTTTAAAAATAATTGATTATCTTGTTGTTATTGTTTTGTATAATTTGTATTATTTTTTGTTTTAGTTTAGTTATTAAGATTAATAAAACTCAAATTGATAGTTTTAGTTAGTATTATTATTATTATTATTATTATTATTATTATTATTATTATTGTTAGTATTAAGATGTTATTAAGGTATTAAGATGTTACTTAGTATTATTGTTAGTAAATAACTAGTATTATTATTATGGTTAGTTATTATTTTTATTTACCAAAATAAACTAGTTAGTAAAAAACTAGTATTATTATAGTTAATTAGTTATTATTTTTAGTAAAATCCTAATTAATAATTTTAGTTAGTATTATTTTGAGTATAAAATTATTAATATTATTATTGTGTTAGTTATTAGGATTAGTGGTTAAACAGTTTTCATGTACAAAATTGCATATTGAAACATTAATTTTTTTAAGTAATTTATTTACCGTTCGAGATTTTTTATGAGATTTTATTTATTTTTTTGACAGATTAAATATTGAAGATGGATGCTAAGTTTTTTGTATGCGTTTATCTCGATGGAGTCCTTGACAACAAGTGTTGGATGTGTATTTGAATGTCGGCAACAAATAGCAATGAGCTTTAATAGAAATGTCTCGTTCGATGAAATGAAGGCAAGGATTAATGCAAAAATTCTTAGACATTGTGGGTGAAGGATATCAAAAATTTTCTACAAGTTTCCAGTTTCGACAAATCCGGTCAAATTCGTCGAAATGGAACTTGTAGACGACGAAGACGTGGAGACAATGGTTGATCTCTACTGTGAGAATGGGACTGACAAGAATGCACCGATTCACTTATTTGTTGAGTTAGTCGGTATGGAGCAAAATGAAGATGTCAATGCATTTGAGGAAGAACACAGAGCTCAAGAACCATGGATGGTGGCTCCAATATCATACGTTGATAGTGAATCGACTATGGGTGGGATCGGTATCGACCTGAATATTACACCCGATGTTAATATGGTTGGTGGTAAAGAAGACGGTGGTGGCGAAAAATAAGGTGGTGGCGATCATTGGGATGAAGAGGTCGATAGTGACGGTGATCCCGATGTGGACGATGTACCTGATGATATTGACGATGAAGATGTCAACAACGATGAAGGCATTAACGCTTCTTCGGTTGGGGAGCAGATGCAGCGTATTTTGATACACAATAATCCTGGGCCACTATTCGATCATGAGGCGGTATATCAGGACAGTGTACGACCTCCTGATACCCGGACGAACACTCCACTTACAAAAAACAAATATAGGGTTTAGGGTTGGTAACATTAGTTAATATATTATGACTACAAATAATGACAATTTATATTTTATCACCTGTTCAGCAGTGGATAGACATACGGTTGGTGACTAACGGATGCCAAAAAAGGCATCCGATAGAGCGCCCAGGACTGCAGCAGTGTGAGGCATCCGCCCATGTCTACAACATCCGAGTTTGTTACCTGACAAAGCTCCCGGTACAACACTGTTAGAACGGCGGAGCATCAGCTATACGAGCTAACAGTGGACAAATCAGCTAACAGGGGCAAGTACATCAAATGCACCTTGTCGTTGTTTGCATCAGGCATGAGTACTCCCCCTACGATATGCATGATGTACGCTCGAGCAGCACACATCAACTCACATTCAGTGGCAGTTGCTGATAATTGTCCAAATTTGGCTTTTAGCCATGTAAATTGTAAGCCCGTAAAATTTGACTCACCGTCCCCTGGCGAGTCCCCCAGGAGCTCATAACAAAGTCTAGCCGGATCAGTAAATGAAGATACTCCCGTTACGGGACTCCCGTCAATTGGGAGCCCAAGCTGCATTGCAACATCCTCCAAGGTCACCGTGCACTCCCCGCACGGAAAATGAAAAGTGTGGGTCTCCGGGCGCCACCACTCCACTAGCGCAGATAATAAATCATAGCGCAAGTCGGAGGACCGGATCAATGCTACTGACCCAAATCCGGCTTGCTCCAAGTACGGCATTAGTCATGCATCCGGAGCTTTCTTTAAACCTCTTACACGGCCCCTTAATACTAGGTACGAGTCCTGATAGTGTTAAATTACAGAAAAATATTACAATAACATGATTTATTTATATATACTACGTATATCCTTTTTAAATAAATAGAACCCGTGATTAACAAATAATAAATCATACTGCGTTATTAGCCGCATCAGATATGTGTCTATCGGTTCGAATCAATGGAGCCATTGCGATGCCTGCAAGTTGAAAAAAAAAGTTAGTAAAAAACTCTTACTTCGGCCATTTGTTCGTATTTTTTTCTCCACATTTTATTACTTTAAAAAATATCTTAATTTCTAATTTTATCATTTTACATTGTTTCAGTGCATAATGTTTGAAATTTATTAATTTAGTGTGTTTTTTAAATTAATTTGGTGTAAGAAAAAACCTTTATCCCTGCCCGTTGCTTGTATTATTTTCCCGATTTTTATTACTTTCAATAAAAATATTTTATTTTCGTATTTTATTATTTTATATTATTTCAGTGCATTTTTTTGAAATATTTGTATTAATTATTTCTGAATTTTTAAAAAAGTTAGTAATACACTCTTACTTTGGCCACTTGTTCGTATTTTTATCTGCATTATATTATTTTAAAAATATCGTAATTTTTAATTTTATCATTTTACATTATTTCAGTGCATTATGTTTGAAATTTATTAAATATATAATTTTTTTCTCATTTTATTACTTTCGGTGAATATACAATTTTCGTTTCTTCTTTTCGTATTTTATGCTTTCTTAAATATATTTTTTTATCATTTTACTTTTAATGCTATTTTCCTAAAAAAACTAATTTCGACATCTTAAGTAAATTTCATAAAAAAATTTCCTAATCAACATACAATGTACATACCATGAATTTTTTCATGCTAAATATATTTCATAAAATATATATGCTAAATAAAATAATAAAACACGTATAATGTACATAACATAAATTTTTAACACACAAATATTACAAAAAAATTAATTTAATAATAAAAATTACCTTTTTTTTCTTTTTTTTCCTTCCTTCCCTCTTCTTCTTCTTTCTTTTTTTTTCTCTTCGCTTCTCATTTCTTTTTCTTTCCTTCTTTTTCTTTCTTTCCTTTTCTTTCCTTTTCTTTCTTTCTTCTTCTTTCCCTCTCCTTCTCTTCCCCCCCCCCCCACCGATCGGCCCCATTATAAGGTTGGTGCTGCCAACCAGTATGGCACCATCGATGCCACCAGTTAGGCACCTTTGGTGCCGCCAATCCAAAACTCTCCACCAGGGTCCTGTCACATCAGCGCAGCTTTTTTTTTCTATTTTTTTTTGTTTTTTTGTATATTTTGATAAATAAAAATAATTTATAATATTTTGGATATTTTTATTTTTTTATAATAATTTAGTAAAAAACCCCACATTTATTACATTTCCTCATAGGTTAAGCAACTTCAGGGTAACAAATGCACAAATAAATAGATTCCTCCTCTGTTATATTGTATACAAGGGTGAAAAGAAGGGGTTCGCAGGTCTATAATACCTCCTAAAATGGTAAATTGTTTCTTTAGACCCTTAATTTTTTATAAATTTTAAATTAATATGTGATAAGTTATAATTTGGCTTCCAAAAAATATTAGAATTTCAATTTAGTTCTTTTAAAAATTATAGTGATATAAGTTAATACAAGGATGAAATTATATTTTAACTTTTATAAAAGTATATAACTTAATCTCCCTCTTTAAATTTTTTTTTGGCTTCGCCCTTGATTGTGTAGTCATAATATATGTATATTAATTAAAAAGATAAACTTAATATGATACGCAAAAGTGTCATGGAAACTTGTGTATTAAAAGTCGGATTGTTTTTTGTCCCATTCACTTAAAAAAAGGACAAATTAGCCCTCGCACATTAGAGAAAAGTACAAATTGGCCCTTCCATTAAAAATTTCATCTATATGTGTTATTAAGTGATAATTTGACTTTTCAGTTTTTTATATAAGTGACCTAAAATTAAAGGATGAGTAGGGTTAGATAAAAGTACCATGGAGCCCTTTATATTAGGAGTCCGGTTGCATTTTACTTCCACTACTCAAAAAATGGGCAAAGTAGTCATTGTATGTTAGATCAAAGAGTAAATTGATTATTTTGTTTATAATTTTATTAATGCTACTGTTAAATGTTGATGTAGCTGACGAAGGAACCAAACACTAACACATGGTGTGCTACATGTAACTCATGTTGACGTGATAACATTTTAAAAAAATAATATTATCATAAAAATAAATAATTTTTATAATTATTTAAAAAACCACATCTAGGATGAACTAGACAGATAGTTATCCACTTTCATTTAATCCTAAACATGGTTTTCCAAAAAAATTATAAAAGCATAGAGAATTATTTAAAAATTATTAAGGATATTAAAAATTTTAAAATTAATAAAAAAATTATTAAAAACAAACATCCAGAATGATACTAGACATACAGTTGTCCAAGCTCAAATAACTTGGGTAACCATTTGTCTAGGTTCATTTTAGAGCAGTTTCTTAAATTATTATTAAAAAATTAAAAAATATAAAAAATTAATTAAAAATTATTTAGAATTATAAGAAATTATAAATAATGATTGATTTTTTTTTAATTTTAAAAATTGTAAAGCTCAAATAACTTGGGTAACCATTTGTCTAGGTTCATTTTAGAGCAGTTTCTTAAATTATTATTAAAAAATTAAAAAATATAAAAAATTAATTAAAAATTATTTAGAATTATAAGAAATTATAAATAATGATTGATTTTTTTTAATTTTAAAAATTGTAAAAACTATATATATAGACATTTAGCATATTTAAAGATTTCAAATATATTTATGTACACATATGTATCTTCTAATCAAGTTGATATTTTAGTTAATCAAATTTATGGATCTTAATTTGTCAATGTCTTATAATTCTTAATAACTTTTAAACAACTTTCTGTTTGTATGTATAATTTTATAATATTATTTAATAATTATTTAAGAAACAACTCCATAATCAACTCCAAGTTTATTATGAACATTGTTTTTAATAGTTTTAAAATTTTTTAATAATTAAAAAATATTATAATTTCTTAAAAAAATTAATAATTTTTATATTTATTTTAAAAACAACGTTTAGGATGATTTGGACAATCATTTGTCTAGATTCATTGAACTTGGATAATGATTTTAAATATTTATTAAAAACTTATATTATTTTTGAAATGTTTTAAAATTTTAAATATTTGCTAATGTGGAAAAAAATGTCATATCAACATGAGGTATATGTGGCACTCCACATAGTGCTATTTGATTGCTTTGCCAGTCATGTCATCACTTAAAAGTAGAAATAGATAGAATTTTTAATAGAAAGAGTAATTTGCTCTTTGATCTAACAATCTCCCTCCTAATACGGGGCATCAATTGTACTTTTATTAAATCTTACACAGCTTTTAATTCCAATTCACTTACATATTCTAAATCATCACTTAATAAGACATACAAATTTATAACGAAAGGATCAATTTGCATCTTTTTCTAATGTATAGGAGTTAATTTATCATTTTTAGTAAAGGGGTAAATTACAGTCCACCTCATAATACACTTAACTCTATGATTCTTTTACTGAGGGAAATGTAGAGATTTCCGATTGGTTAGGCTCAAAGCATTTGATTGATACAGCGAAATAGGAGCGGGGTAGGGCCGGTTCGGGTTTGGAAATATAGAGTTGAGTCAGGTGCGGCGGCGGGCAAAGCACCTGCTCTATGCATTCTCTCTAAGCAATAATATGATGATAGAAATGCCAAAGGTTTCACAAGTTTATCGGTTCCTTTCAGAATGTTTATTGTTCTTGTATCGATCTGGATAATTACAGGTTTTTGAGTTGAAGAACCATAATTCTCACAGAGACAGAGCAGTAGCCGAAAAAGCAAGTATTTCATGATATATAAAGCTACAAATTCAATCTGACACATATATTACATCGAAAATAATTATAATTTCACTTCTAGCTAAATGCTTGTGTATGTATGGAAGAGCACTACTTTCACTTCCACTAAACCTGTAAGAAATAGAGGAGCTGGGAAAAAAGTAGTAACAGAGAAATCCCCAGAATAAAGAAAGACTTATAAGCTCAGTGTTTAACACCATCATCCCTTGTTCTTGTAACTCGAATGTAAGCAACAACAACTGCAAAAGCAGCAGTGACAAGTCCAGCAATGATGACACCACCGGCAGCCAGACTTAGTTGATGAAAGAATATGATGCTTTCCCAACCGTCTGATTTCTGGTGCTTCAGCTTCAACATCTTCAGGACTTTCATCTGGCTCATCTGCTTCTCTAGGAACAACCCAACCTGGCTCATCATCATCCTCTTTATGAACCTTAATCTCAGGTGGTTTGGCCTCAGATCCTCCAGCCATTGCATGCACCAGCAATACCTCCCAAAAAAGCAAGGAAATCAAAACAAGCTTACCCGCAACCATATTTTAAGAAAAGGGTGGTGATGTTGAGGTGTTGGAGTCTTTCTATGTGAGAGACAGGAGTGTTTTCTGCACATAAGGCTAGGGACTCTGCTATGCTACGATTATTCTATGGTGGTTGCTGAAGCTATATATAGGGCTATAAATGGATAGTTAGAATTTGGTAAGGTTTTGACTTTTGAAATGGTAACCAACGATGAAAGCTTCCTACTCGGACTTTGGGGTACAGCTGGTGTAATGAATAAAGTTTGCCATTTAATGAATGGGAGGTGGAGTTTGGTATTTGGGAATTGGGAATTGGGAATTGGGAGGGTGCAAGCTTATGACAAACCGGTGTGGTTTTCTATTCGATGGAATTCATGGATTAAAATAGATCGGATTTGAATTAAAATAATTTAAAATTTAAATAAATGATAAATATAATAAGTTAAAATTTTAATTCTAAGGCGAATTTTCAAATTCACTTTTGAAGTTTAAAAATTTTATAACCCCGATTTAATCATGTGTATAATGTATAATAAATACAAAAACTTAAATAGATGAAATATTTTTTAATTCAAGAAATTTTTAAATAAATAATTCCTTTCAAGAATTTAATTAAATTAATTCCATCCGTCAGTCAATAGTTTTATTCATGATAGGGGAAGAGAGACATTAATATAAAATGTTAATTAGGGTTGGTTTGGCTTGGCTGTTAGGGTAGTACTATTTTCAGTTCAATCTAGGCAAGTTAATCGTGACTTTAGTATAAAAACAATTTGAAATCTTTATACACTCCATCCATATAATAAAATATATAAAATAATTTTAAAAATTGGAATCTGGTAAATTAATCGTCGATAATGGCAATAGAACGATCGCAAAGCAATAAGAAAATAAAAAAAAAACAAATAGATTTTACTAAAGTTGAAAAATAAATCATACAAAAGGAGTTTCGATTACATCTATTTAAGGGTTGAAAAATTACATTCTAATTAAAATCAAATAGAAGAAGAATAGCCCCACTAGTCTCGGTATTTTATCATTATGTTTATTCTTTTAATAAGTAACGAGATTTGAGTCACAATCTCTAAAAGAAAGTTACATTTTTCTACGAGGATTGACATTATCGAATGAAAAATATTATTTTAAATTACTAAAAACAAAAGTTGCAAATCAAAACAGTCCATCAAACATGGGTGCTAATGCCTTGCTTTTCACCGACGTCGACCACTGCGACAAATAAAGGCAACTCAAATTCATCACCGAAGTAATTGACATTAATGTTTATATTTGAAAGATAAATTTTCAACCTGAGTTTTGTTTAGGTTTACAGCCCACTCTCTTTATAAAATATCAAAGTTTTAAATCTCATAAAAAAAATTATACATCTATAAGAATATTTGTAATTTAAATTATTTTTAAATTTTGTTAAAATTTCAAATTAAAGAATTATAATATATTAATAATGATATTATTAATGAAATTTAGATAATATTTTTAATAAAATTTATAAAATATTACCAATAAATTTTTATATAAAATTTAATTATTTTATTGAGATAATATTTAATAAAGAGTGTATTTTATGCTGACAAAAAAAAGTATGTTTTATGGTTTATGTTTATTACTATTCTAGATAAAAACCGTTATAAAGAGTAAAAATTAATTTTATAACAAATTTGACTATTATAATCAGATATAAATCTTAAAAAATATATATAAACTTTAGTTTAATGTGTAATTTTATACGTGAATTTTGATTTTGTGTAATTTTATACATGAATTTTTTATTTGATCAAATTCTCACAATTTATTAACACAATTATTGATATAACATCATTTTATGTTTATATTATATACATAAATAATTATAAAAAGTAAACTAAACACATCGCACTGTATCCTACCGTCTATCCAAACCCGTGTTGTGCAGTTATTATCATAATCAAATCACTATTTATTTTAGAAAGATGAGGTTATATTAAAGAGCAACAAATTGATAATAAATGGTAGCTTTAGAAAGCCAAACACAAAAGACTGTGTCAAAATATTAAATGATACAACAAACACGAGACGAAATCCAATTGACCAAAATAACTGCTTTACACTACCACCATTTTGACTTGGCAAGCAACCAAGACGCGCAATTTTCCTTTACTTTTCCTCTCCACATTTAAGTATAAACTTGGTTAAAATTTGAAATTTAGTATTTTTATTTTTTAAATTTTACAATTAAGGTTGAATTATTAACTATGTAATTAAAAGAAGATTTAATTTATTGAGATAAAAATTCACATTTATTTGTAATCTTGTAAATTATTATATGCGGAGGAGAGTGAGAAAATTTATTTGTTTATTAATAGGAATCCATGCTAGTGTAAATTCTTTTTAAATAAGTTCTTTTTTTTTATTGTAATTAAACTTTCAAGTAAAAAGTTTTAATGAGATTGTAATTTATAGTAATTTATTTTTTGTATAAGTAAATTTATAGTGCCTAAAACTCCGAACTAGACTTATTTTTACACTTTTAATTAGTAAAACGAATAGCAACTAGACTTATAACTGAAAGGCAAAATTCGTCTCAATTAGCTTTTTATTGATGCTTTAGTAAACATTACAATTAGCACATTTTATGTACTCAAATATGAAAATTGGGATGGATAGTCAGAACTTTGTGGAAGATGCATATTGCATGCAATTCAGTTGGATAAAATTGAGACTTTGATGGGTCAGTTACGGAAGATGATGGCAAAGCAGCTGGGCAGGGGAGAGAGTTATTTCAAGCCCAATTATAATAATAACAACCTATTTGAGGAATTATTTCAAGCGCCCAAATTCTCTTAACTTTTTCTTCTTATTGTTATGTCCCCATTTAACTTAAAGTCATTTTGACTTAACAAAATATTAGAAGTTCCACTAAAAACAACCTTTCACAACTAGGAAACTAAGTTCAAGACGAAGGTAAGGCATCATCCTGCAGAATTCTCCAAAGCAAAGTAGGCGCATGGTGGAAAGTATAAACATTGTATTAGGTTCATAAACATGAATTCAAAAAATAGATTTTATTTGTTATAAAAATTATGAGAATGAAATGCATATATTATAAATTAAATAATTAAAATTGTTTGAGAAAAATATACTTGTTATGGTACTCGTCATCATTGATTCGCTATCCGGTTATTCAATTGGGTCCTGACCCATAGTCTACAGGGTTCACACCTTGAGTTCGAACACAAGGTGTTCACATCCTTTTATGAGACCACTCGGTGTGGGTTCGCAGCACTATGTAGGCGAACCCATATCTAGAAAACACGTGTTAACCCTAGAATAGGGTATATGTTGGCATGCATGGTGGCTTACTTACGATGTCCCATCAATGAACAATAAGTGTATCATATAAATAGAGAATATAACCCCTTTGAAAGGGATACACACTAAAAACACTCAATAATTTGGTGCGAGGAGAGTGGACAGATTTCTGACCATCAGAAAACCAAAAAACTAAAATACCCCCTACGAGAATTTCCCTAGTATTTGACCGACTAGAAAATCTAGGCAACTTAGGCCAAGCAGGTGCTTCCTATTCTTTCGATCTCAATACTCCCTTTGGTTAGGGGCCATCATTTCCCTCTGATCTAGGAGCATTGCCCACAACTATTTGGTTTGCAAGAGCAGTTGAGGTTGATGAAGGAACGGATGACTTAACAAAGTGCCAGGTTTGAACAACAACAATTGATTTAATAGGAATTACTAAGGCAGAATAAAGAACCGAGAAGAAATGTACAATTTGACCACTCTGATCTTCAGGACTATGTCACGCCTCTCTAGGAGGAGGATGTGGGAGCACATGCAAAGCTATGGCAGAACGAGATGGATGCTTTGCGTAGAGATGTGCGAGAATTGTACCCTGATGTGCAAGACATGGACTGGTTGTTTTGTTTTAACAACCCCTTGTCTCCAAAGGTAGCTGTTGTGAGCCTATTAACTGAGTTTAAAGTCCCAAAAGAGATGTTCGAAGGTAGAAAGGATCCTCGGGCACATCTCATGCAGTATAATGATTATATGAATGTGTCAGGAGCTTCTGATGTAGCAAAATGTAAAGTTTTCTCAAACACTCTTAAAGGAAGTATGAAATATTTGTATCTATCTTTGCCAAAGGGCTCCATTCGAAGCTTCTTGCAGTTGGGTTAGATGTTCTTGAAAAGATTTCGAGCCCATAGGATAATAAGGAGAATTTCTATAGGTTTGATGTTAGTGAAACAAAGGGATGGAGAATATTTGCAAGATTATGTCAAACGGTTCCATGCAGCCAACGTTAAACATAAAGAACTTGGAAGATGAGTAGGTCATTGATGCCTTTATCATGGGAGTTTGAAATGAACATATGTAATATTCGTTTACTAATAATAGGCCACAGAGTTTGTCAAATTTGTATGAGAGGATGCATAAGTTTTTAGAGGAATGACAAATAATTTAGGGGTCTTTAGAAAGTTCACAACCACCAAGGTCCTTCTTCTCACAGTCTGGGTGTACAAGGTGGGGGATAACTTGAAACACTATTACTCACATAAATGATACAATAGCATGTCATATAATTTACTGGAATTTTACTTGACAAATACTCGTTTTGTTTTGTGATGTTTTATTACAAATATAATTTTGGTTTTATTTTTTTGTTATGTAGTAGTTAGCTCATTATAGGGACAAGCAAGCTCAATTGCGAAGCCAAAATGTTGGATAGTTTATTGGATGGTTCAACAATGAAGGCAGGATTAGGAGCAGACATTCTCCTTATAGACCCTGATGAGAATGAATGATAGTAAGAACTATCCTTCAGCTTCTAAGCATGCAACAACGATGTGGAGTATGAGCAATTAATTTCAGGACTACAATTGGCTCTACAGCTGGGGGTGAGGGAGTTGGTAATACAAACTAATTCTCAATTAGTAACGAACAAAATAAATGGGGAGTATGAAGTAAAAGAGCCAAGCTTAAAGAAGTACCATGCCATAGCTACCCAACTACTTGCTCAATTTGACAAGGCACAAGTTAGACAATTATCCAAGACGGAGAATGTGACACCCCTAAAGTGACCCTAGTCGGAAAGTGGTTTCGGGACCACGAAACCGAGTCACAAAAATAATTAGATGTTATATTCTGTGCTTATTGTATGTGGAATTTGTATGTGTGAATATTTCGTGCCTTGATTTTTATCAAGGCGGTGTTAATTTATAAGAAAGGACCCATGTGATAAGACTTGATAATGTGATAGGTGAAATTTAAAGTGGCCAAATAATGCATGAGTTATTGACATGAGGGACTTGCATGTCAAATGGACCACTTTTAATTAGTGGCCGGCCATAATGATAGTTGATAGATATTATATGCATTTCATTTTAGCATGATAATAGTTAGTGGCTTTATATTATGGAAGAAAGAATAATTAAAAGAAGAAATGGGTGATAAAAACAAAGGTGGTTCATCCTCACTCTACCATTGCCGTAACTTGAGATTAGAAAGAAAAAAAAAAGAGAACATGCATGTAGTTCATCTTGGAGGCCGAACAAAGGAGAAAGAAAATAAAATTTGTGGCTTTGAAGTTTCGGCCATTTGGAAGCAACAATTCAAGGTGAAATTCAAGTTGTTTTGTTAATTTTTAGTATCATTGAATCCCTTACTTAATTTTCTCTAAAACCCATGAGTTAAAATTTGTTTTGGTGAATAATTGATGTTCGGCCATGAGTTGATGAGCTAAGAAATTTGAGTTTGATGTTAGAATTTAAAAATCAAGTGTTAGATGAATGCCTTTTGTGTTACGATTTTATGTGATTTTTCCTAAATTGTCTATGAATTTTTGGTTGTTGATTTCATGGTAATGGTATATTGAATCCATGATTTGAATTCATGAAAATTTAGTAAGGTTGCATTCGGCAACTTGCTTGGAATTAAGAAATGATGTCTAAGCTTAGGTGATTTCGATGATGATATATATATTCATAAGTATATTTAGCTGATTCGGCTTTGGTATTTGCATAGAAAAAAATATGTGTGAAGTTAGTTGTTGTGTTTGGTTAAGGTACTATAAATAGCTTATGATTAATTCATCTTTGGTAAGTTTCATGTATGATATGCTATGGCTTTGAGAATGCATTTTATAAATTAGTTCGAAAAGGAGTGAAATAACAATTATATGTTTGACTATGTATTGGATATTTTGGTTTGGTTTGTCAATGCAATGTATGCGCTTAGGTTATGCTTAAATGGTTAGTGGAAGTAAATGATGTAATGTCAACCATAATTTTATATGTTAACAAATATTATGCTATTTGTTATGATTGGTATGAGTTAAAATGCGGATGTGTATAGATAAGCAAAAGGATATGTTTAGTATTTAGTTAAAGTAACGAAATTGTACTAAAGAGAGTATTAATGCATGTTTGGTACTTGAGATGATTGAGGTGGTGATCTCGAAGCTAAATGTTATAAGGAATAAGTGTATTTCTTGCTAACCGAATTATAATATAATCGAATGTGGTTTTACACAATAGTGATGTGATAAGTTTAAATTTGGTTCATTAGCTCAAGAACTCAAGGAAACAAAGTCGGATCGTGGAAAAAGGGAAATTGGTCGAATAGTCGGAATTGACGTACATTAGCGATCGAGGTAAGTTTTAAGTATTAAAGCCTATAATGTGATTGAGTATGATATGTTAAGCACATATTAAAAGAATCATAACTTTATTGTAAATCTTTATGCATATAGCCTAATGGTTATTATGAAGTATAGGTAAGTTATTGATATGATATGTTGCCAAATGGATATGATATTATGAAGTGCTGAAAGGATATGTCAGAAGAGTAAAATTGTGATAAACCTGCTCAGGACAGCAGCAGTAACATGAATTTAGATAATCACCATAAATTCATGGATTTGAATTAGAGGCTGAATGAGACATGAAATTAAAGCTTAATGAGTCTAGTTTCTTATAAAAGAAACCGTGTAAGCAAAGGAATTTCTGATAATGAGAAATTTGATTCGTAGTGAAGAGTGGTCAGATTAGTCAAGCAGTGAAACAGGGGAAAACTTTAAGAAAAAATCTGGTATTGATTGGCCAAACCTAAAATTCTGGAAATTTTATGGATGGAAGACATACGAGTCTATATTCAGGAAAAATTTACGGAAAGTGATTTGGAGTTTTGTAGCTCCAGTTATAAATAATTTAGTGACTATTGCTCAGGAAAAACAGCTTGTGCTGAATTTGAGATTGTGTTGTAAACCTTGATAAACTTGTTTTAGTTGCTTATAAGCTATTGATTAAACCCATATGTGAATTCTAAATATGTGATAAGGCTTAATGGCCGATGTGATGAATGTGAAAGTGTATATATGTGAATAGGGCCTAATGGCCGATGTGATGAATGTGAAAGTGTATATATGTGATAAGGCCTAATGGCCGATGTGATGAATGTGAAAGTGTATATATATGTGATAAGGCTTAATGGCCGATGTGATGAATGTGAAAGTGTATATGTGCGATAAGGCCTAATAGCCGATGTGATGAATGTGAAAGTGTATATATGTGAATAGGGCCTAATGGCCGATGTGATGAATGTGAAAGTGTATATATGTGATAAGGCCTAATGGCCGATGTGATGAATGTGAAAGTGTATATATATGTGATAAGGCTTAATGGCCGATGTGATGAATGTGAAAGTGTATATGTGCGATAAGGCCTAATAGCCGATGTGATGAATGTGAAAGTGTATATATATGTGATAAGGCTTAATGGCCGATGTGATGAATGTGAAAGTGTATATGTGCGATAAGGCCTAATAGCCGATGTGATGAATGTGAAAGTGTATATATATGTGATAAGGCTTAATGGCCGATGTGATGAATGTGAAAGTGTATATGCGTGATAAGGCTTAATGGCCGATGTGATGAATGTGAAAGTGTATATATGTGACAGGGCCGAGTGGCCAATGTGATGGATGTGAAAGTGCATAAATGTGATAAGTCCCGAAGGGCATTTGTGTCAGTACTATATCCGGGTTAAAACCCCGCAGGATTTATGCGAGAATATTATCACTGATTAATGTCCTTAAGCTTCGTGCTTGTACTATATCGAGCTCTAAAGACCCGATGACTACGTGTGGGGATTTTGTCCGGGTAAGACCCGATAACTTCGTGTGGAGATTATGTCCGGGTAAGACTTCGTAATAAGAATTGCTTATAAATATATTCAATGCGAAAGGTTAAACAGGTATGTACTCCAAGTTTATATGTGAGCTTGATTTGCACTAAATCATAAGGTAGTTATGTGATGCATACGAGAGCAATCTATGAGACTATTCCTATGATTATGTGACATCGGATCAGTGTGAGAGGTGATGTGAAATCATACGATATATCTATGTCACGTGAGCTCACTTTTATGTGAAAGTTTATCTGCCTATTGTATATGATGAGATGTGTAGATTCGGTAAAGGGATGGTATGCCCGAAGGAAGAGTGAAATAAAAATACGAACAACTATGTTATAATTTGATTGTTATCTGTTGACACTGCTTAAAACTTACTAAGCATTGTAATGCTTACTCCGTTTACTCTGTTTCCTCTGTTTTATAGATCTCATTGCGAAGCTACAGGCTCGGGGATCGTCAGCAACTAGTCACACTATCACTATCCACTGTTTGGTACTGCTATGTTTCGGATTGTCTTATGGCATGTATAAAATAGACTAGTGGCGGAAGAATATTTTGGTTAATGTATATAGCCATGCGAAAATGGCTTATATATGTTCGAGCATAATGTTATAATCATTTGGTATGGAATGGTTAATCGCTAACATGATTTGTGCTATTTATGCAAAAAGGGCTAGTTGAATCATGGAAACTATGAAATAGGTAAAGTCTACCTTAAAGGCAGATGCTGGCAGCAGCAGTGATGTAGATTTGGAAAATCACTAAAAATAGTAGGATTGGAATTAAATAGTGAATAAATTATGTAAACGAAACTTGATGAATCTATCTTCATAGGAAAGTAACGAAATGATCATATGGACAGTATGTTAAGAGATATTCAGGTTCTCGTGAGACAGGGCCAGAACGGTTTCTGGATTCCCTGTTCCGACTTTGGAAATTCATTATAAATTAACCAGAGATAATTAGGAGTTATGCCATATATGTCTGGATTCCTCTCTGAGTCTAGTTTCTATAGAAACAAACGGCATCAGTATTGAAGCCCTGTGCAGGGAGATATCCAAGTCGTAATGCGCAAAGGTCAGTGTAGTCGATCCCTGTAACATGGGAGACTTTGACTAATAAACTGTACTAATTGGCCTGACCAAAAATTCTAGAAAAAAATATGTAGATGGGCATATGAGTCTAGTTTTAGGGAAAAATTACGAAACTGATTTTCGAGTTGTGAAACTCAAGATATGATTTTTAAGGTGACAGTGTTGCAGTTAGCCAACTGCCTGGAAAATTTTAAAATGGACTGCGATAGTAAGCGAATTTAGTCTGTGAACCCCTCGTGTCCGACTCCGGCAACGGTCTCGGGTATGGGGTGTTACAGAGAACACCAAAGGTGAAATTTTGTCTAAGTTAGCATGCTCTATTACTATTGAGCAAAGAGGAAAAATTCTGTTAGAACATAAAGCCATCCCAAGCTGTGACACCCAGCAAGTGCTCAATTTGAGCCAAGAAGAAATGTGGATGACCCTTATAGTACAAGTTCTATAAGGTATGATGTTATTAGTTACATTTAACATATTCGTATCTGTAAGCTACTCAACTCTCATTCAATTAAAACTGTTCAATCTATAACCTTTAGATATATCTTGTTAGAGGATATGCTTTATAAAAAAGGTTATTCCCAACCACTTTTGAGATGTCTCGCTCCCACTGAAGCTGAATATGTTATGAGAGAAATACATGAGGGAATATGCAGTGATCATCTGGGTGGAAGATTGTTAGCACAGAAAGTTCTCAGGCAGAAATATTACTGGCCAACTATACAAAAAGAAACATATCACATGGTTTGCACTTGTAATTCCTAACAAAAACATGCTCAAGTACATCAGTCACCAGCTAAGCCTCTGCAAGTAATGTCTGGTCCTTCGCCATTTGCAACTTGAGAAATAGATATTTTGGATCTGTTTCGAATAACCATAACTCAGAATAAATTTATAGTTGTAGCTGTGGATTATTTTGCCAAGTGGATAACAGTTGAAGCTCTAGCTACAATCACAAAGAGACAAACAGAGTCTTTTCTCTAGAAATCCATTGTTTGTAGGTTCGACATTCCACGTTTGATTATAACAGACAATAGAACCTAATTCTAGAGAAAATTTAAGAACTTCTGTAAGGACCTACAGATTGCTCTTGCTCAAAGCTCTGTAAAAACTACCCAAACAAATGGTCAAGTAGAGACAATGAACAAGAAAATATTAACAACTTTAAAGAAAAAAGGTTGACGAGGCCAAAGGTTTCTGGTTAGAAGAGCTACCAAGAATTATATGGGCCATACAAACCTTACCTCACATAGCAATTGGAGAGATAATATTCTCACTGCTATATGGGGCTGAAGTGATAATCCCTACTAAGATAGGACTGTGATCTCACAGGACATCTCATTTTGATAAAAGTGCCAACCAAGAGGCCATTCGAAACATAAATTTTATTGATGAAGTTATGGAGACAACAGAAATCAGGAATGCTGTGTGAGCTCAACAAGTAGCTCGATACCATAACTCCATAGCAAAGAACAAGCAATCTTATGTGGGAGATCTAGTTTTAAGAAATACTGAAGCCAATTTCCCAGCATCACAACAAGCAAAAATGACCCCTTGTTGGGAGGTACCCTACAAATTTGTCGAAAAAATATGTTATGGAGCTTACAGAATAGCAAAAATAGATGACCTTGTTCTACCTCATACATGGAATGCACGCCATCTGAAAAATATTATGTATGAATATTCTACTCTCTTTTTCAATACAGATACACTTTGAAAATGTTATTTTGATTGTTTAACATGAACAACTCGCTGATTTAAAATCACAACTGATATTATTAAGGCTCGTTGATTTACAATCATAGTCTAAGTTCATTTGATTTACTATCATGAACAATTTTATCTGAGTTAGATGATTTTCTATCGTTGCTCCAGACAACTCGCTGATTTAAGATCACAACTAATATTATTAAGGCTCGCTGATTAAAGATCACAACATAAGTTCATTTGATTTATTATCATGAACGATTTCATCTGAGTTAGCTAATTTTCTATCAGTGCTCCAAACAACTCATTGATTTAAGACCACAACTAATATTATTAGGGCTCGTTGATTTACGGTTACAGTCTAAGTTCATTTGATTTACTATCATGAACAATTTTATTTAAGTTAGTTGATTTTCTATCATTGCTCTAAATAGCTCGTTGATTTAAGATCACAATTGATATTATTCAGGCTCGCTAATTTACGATCAAAACCTAAGTTCATTGATTTACTATCATGAACAATTTAATCTAAGTTAGCTTATTTTCTATCGCTACTCAAAACAGTTTGCTGATTTAATATCACAACTGACATTATTAAGGTTTGTTGATTTATGATCACAACTTAAGTTTATTTGATTTACTATCATGAACAATTTTCTCTAAGTTAGCTGATTTTCTATCGCTATCCTTAACAACTTGCTAATTTTGATTCCTAATTAAAACAAAATCACAATAAAACACTACAAGGTTTCAACAAAAAGAAAAGATATTTCTTTCCATTTTAAAATAAAAACAGTAAATATAATCAAAATAAGGAAGTCATGAGTTAGCATTGATATCCTGGGGGTCGACGAGCTCTTCATCTTCTCCTTCCTTCCCTCATTCGTTAGCATCCCGTTTACACCCAACAGTGGGAACTACATTGGTCTCAGTAAGAGTATCAACAAAGTAAAGCCTACTGGAGTTATTTCACTCTTCCATAAATTCCTCCCAAGTGGCTCTAGAGGGGAAGTGAATATTAAAGTCCAACTGAGCACCTGTAAGGTGACTGAGAGCATTGAAGTTTACCTTGCGAGCATCAAAAGGACCGCCAACCACTTGAGCATGTAGCAGGAAATTAGATTTTAAATTTGACAAATAATTCGGAAAACTTTGAATGGTATCAGCTTTATACTTCTCCAAAGCCTCTTCATGACTCTTCGCTAGATTAGCCATGCCAAGTTTATGTTGCTCATCTATGCTTTTCATGGTCACCTCCAAAATGGTCTTATCACCTCTCTCACCTACCACCTCTCCAAGCAATTTTTCAATATTATTTTTAATGAGAGTGGGACTATAACACCCTTAACCCATATTCGTTGTCAGAATAGGGTTACGGAGCATTACTGAAATTTACAAATCAAATATAATTAATTCATATCATTTACTATTCATATCCAAAATCAAACATATTCAATCATATTGTCCCTTAAATGGACCATTGAGGCCCAATGTATGCGTTAGAAACAAGTCAGGACTAAAACAGAAACTCAGAAAATTTTTCGCAAAATTTCAAAATTTTTCTTAGGTGCATGGGACACACGCTCGTGTGGCTCACACGGCCAAGTGACATGCCAGTGTCCCAGGCCATGTGGGTATTCGATGTGAGGCACACGGCCGTGTCCTAGCTCGTGTCCAATTTAAGGGTATACTGACTTGATCACAAGGCCAAGACATATGCTTGTGCGCTAGGCTATGTGAACATTTTAATTTGCAATAATTATGTGCAGGGGTCACATGGCCAAGACACGCGGCTGAAACACATGCCTGTGTCTCTGCTCGTGTGAGCAATTTGAAGCATTTTATTTCTCAACTTTTAAGATGCAAGGGACACGCGGCCAAACCACACGCCCACGTGCATGGCTGTGTGTCACAAACGGCTGAGACAATGCCCGTGTCTCTGCCCGTGTGGACGAAAATAGGTCATTTTCTAGGCCACTATTCTCACCCAATTTGTCTTCCACCTACACCAACACATAAATACATTTACCAACCAATTTAAGGCATTAAAAATCAAAATAAAACTAAGTCTTATGCATGTCATATTATCACATATGTTCAAGTTTTCAAATATACCAAAAATACATATATGCATATTGACATATTCTATCAATTATGCTAACTCAAACCATTCACCAATAAGTTTATGTACTTTCTTCTATATAACTATTTCAAATACGTGCCTCAAACATATTTAAGCCATATTTTTACATCGAAAAATATACCAACACAAGCCATACCAATGGCTAATTTCAACCAAATATATAAATATTATCATTTGGCCAATTAAACCTATACATGCCATTATATCTTAATTAGAGTTTACTATTTATACCAAAAGAGCTGAAAGATAGTGTGATCTTGCTCCGACTTGCTTCCAACCTTTAGAGCTCTTGAGTACTATAAAACAGAGGAAATAAAACAAAGTAAGCATTTAGTGCTTAGTAAGTCAGTAAAACAGAGAAGTTTACTTACCATTCAGGTTTATTTAAAGTAAACATACAAGGTGCGTTCAATCAATTTAATCAATAACCTAAACACACATACATCCTCATCAAACATGTTAGTTATGCAATTCACATAAGTATCAAGAAATATGAATGAGCTCATCAATATTCCATTTCCACATACATGTATTCTTCACTCCAAGTATCCAATGAACATGTACATAACAAATCTTTGTATTCCAAGTATTTCTCATAGTAATTCATCTTGAATTCATATTATATCATACCAGAACTTTACCCGTTGAACCTTATGAAATATTGATGGACATCAGATAATACACATAAAGTGTACGAATCTGTAATCCGTCAATTCATATTTAGGAGTGTTTATAAGAACACTTAAACGAGAAGCACTCTCTTAAGCCATATAACGGGAAGCTCATGTGAGCCATGTATCAGGAAGCTTATCCAGGCTATATAACGGGAAGCTCATAAGAGCCATAGTCAGGAAGCTCATGCGAGCCAATATCGGGTAGCTCCGAAGAGCCATTAACAAGAAGCTCTGAATAGCCATATATCGGGAAGTTCAAGTGAGCCATATTGGGAAGCTCACAAAGAGCCAATTAAAAGGAAGCTCACGAAAAGGCAAAACCAGAAAGCTCATAAGAGTTGCGATGTGTCTACAACACATGTAGGATCACAACCAATCGAGATGCTCCGAAGAGATATTATCGGGAAGCTCGCAAGAACCATATAAGGGGGAGCTTGATAGGGCTTATAACGGGATGCTCTTTCAAGCTGTGGTGTGTCTGCAACATATGCAGGACCACAACCAATACGAGAAATTTCTGTATCCATCGAATTTCATATATTCAAACAAGACTTTATACTTATCAATCATTGTTGGATATGTGAATACTTTCATATACATGACAATAATACAAACACATACATACAATTCAATTAACACATATAAATTCTCAATTTAGTTATACAAACTTACCTCGACACTTGCTCGTGTACTAAAATCTACTAATTCGACACTTCTTCTTTTCCTCTATCTAACTTTGTATTTGAGTTATCTGGATCTATACGAATAAATTTAACATCAATTTAATACAATTCACATTCAATTCCATTCATTTCACATCTTAGGAAAAATTACCATTTTTCCTTTATACTTTTGATTAATTAAGATTTCATTCCTAAGCTTGAAAAATGAAATTCATGCAATTTAATCCTTATTCCAAGCCTAGTCAATTTTTAACATATAACATTTACAGCCCATGTATTTCACAAAAATTAGAAACTTTCCATGAATTTTACATATTTTTAATTTAGTCCCTAAATCACAATTTCATAAAAATTTCCTTTACAAAAGTTGTTTATCTATCAACAACCTTTCATTTTCTATCTTAAATTTCAAAATTCCAGGATATTCATCTATGGAAAAATTTTAATACTTTGATAACTTTGCAAATCAATCCCAAAATAACTATATTAGGTTATTACGATCTCAGAAATATAAAAATTTCTAAAAACGGGACAATAATGCTTACCTAATTAAGCTTGCTTGAATTTTTTTCTCTTAGATAGGGTTTCCATGGAAATAATTTGGGGAAGATGATGAAATAAGATGATATTTTGTCTTTTAATTAATTATCATCTTTTTTTTATTTCCACTATCCAATTTAGTCCTTTTCTTTTCTGAAATTTCCATGGATGAATCATCATAATTATCTACTAACTTCTCTTAATGGTCTATTTTCCTTATAAGGACCTCAAATTTTGAATTTCATAGCTATTTAATCCTCTAGCTACTAGAATTTCAACTTTTGTACTTTATACAATTTGGTCCTTTCTAACAATTAAACTTGTAATCGGTAAAATTTCTTTTAACAAAATATTTATATGGTTTTCCTATCATACGGTAGATCATAAAATAATATTAAAATAAATTCTCTTTTGGACTCGAACTTGTGGTCCCGAAACCACTATTCTGATTGCACTTTAAACGCGCTGTTACAGAGACGCTCCTATAACCTCCTATTCTGCTCCACTAATTTTCTGTTTTCTTCATCCAAATGCTTATATAGTTCGCGAGTCCTTTCCAACACCCCATGGTAGACTGATAAACATTTTTAATTTCTATCTTCTTTACTTCCTCTTCCCTAATACCCTCAGTGAACCCTACACTAACCATACCAACTTCAGCCAAGGCTACTTGAAAAGACAGTATAAACTTTTTCAAGGAAGGTTTCCTCACATAGGTGGATGAAGCAGATGGACAAACATGTTGTTTTGCTTCTTTAAACATGTAATTTCTGCACTATTTTTAACCTCAATAGGAAAATAAGGAAACTTCTTCATATTCAGGTGCTCGCACCACGAAAATAACGTTTGTGTCTCACCACCAAAAAGCATAAACTTCTTGGAACCCTAGGAAGGTCATGATGAACAATTACCCCAAATGTGTCTTTAGTTGGTGGTCTTGCTTGAGGTGGAGATATAGGAGGGGAATGAACCACGGGAGGAATTGCAATAGTAGTTGCCACATCACCAGATGTTGGAACACGATCCTTCTTTTTCTTTCAGTGAAGTTCCCTCACTGGATTACCCTTGTAACACCCCCAACTTGTATCCCTCGCTGGAACCGGGTTACGGAGCATTACCGGAGTTTACAAATCAAACAAACAGAAATTTCAAACATTTCATATCATCAAAACAAGTCATCAAAGCATTATTTTAATCCAAATTATAAACATACCAAATCCAAATCAATTTGCCTAGTTCATAAGCACTTAAACATAAAATTAAATTCACATGCACCTATTTAGATTAGTTCAATTTATCATGCCATAATATGGCTTAAAAAACACATATTTATATGTATAAAACCAACCAAAATTAAACTTATAACCTCATTTACAATCAAACCATAAATAACTATTATTTAGACACCCTAGGTACATGTCGACACAAAGGATAAACATCACCACATTTGAGTTCGAGATCTTTGTTGAATGTTGAATCAGCGATCAAAAGTTAAGTACCTAACTTGCGCACGGGAAACAAAGCCGTACGCTGAGTATAAACTCAGTGGTATTTCTATAATCTGAATATTTAAAGATAAGAAATTACAAATATACAATTGAAATATAAACACATATTAATATTTAATTATTACAACAACCATATCATATTTCATTTGTTTCACAAATATCTCAATTCTCATACTTGCTATATAAATAGCTTTTAACAATTTATTTCACATTGCATTATACAATTGCAATATCCATTCCATTAGTCACTTTATGAGTATATAACTCATATATTCCATATATTTGCAACATATTTCACGTTCTATTTTCAATTCACTATTTCACTTCCATTTCTCATACCATACCATTTCAATATCAATTATAAAACTTTATTATTCATTTACCCCTATTAACACGACTCGGACTCGGACGGATACACGGATCCAACCAAAACACACCAGTTTGGCATCCAGTGCCTCATCGGATAATTCGAATTAATAATTTGACACCCAGTGTCTCATCGGTTAAACCTATACAACTCTATCCCGAAATCTGAGCAAAAATAATACACAAGATTTCCACCATAATAACACACCATTTAACCACCAGACCAGCAGACTCATTCTGATGTAATTTACCCAACAATCAAATAAAAACCTATTGAACAAGAGTAGGACCTAATTCATTCAAAATACCAAAATTTTCCCAAGCGAAGGCTTGAACTTTTGACCTCCCAAACACTCCCAAAACACATAACCACTAAAGCTGACAGATATTTATGTCATATTTTCACAATAAATAAATTAGAAATTTTGGGGCATTACATGTTAACTCTAGAATAAGATACTTGTTGGCATGCATGAGGACCTACCTACGACGTCCCATCCATGGATAATAACCATATCATATAAATAGAGAATATAACCCTTTTGAAAGGGACACATACTCAAACACTCAACAATACTAAATATATATTTCATAAAACAAATGATAAATATATTAAATAGTAATTTGAAATTCATAAATATCATAAGTATTTTCTTGGCTTTTTTACCTATATAATACTAATTAAAAAAATTAAATACTAAAATGATATGCCTATATTATTTTTGTAAACCCATCTCGGTATTTATTTTTGAGTTTTTAAAAATATATATATTTACAGTGATCCATCTTTACCAAAAAAAAAATTAGGGTGAACAGCCTAAAAAATAGGCCGGCAGAAAAATACAAGCAGATCCTTCTCATCCCTTTTCATTGGACTATAATTTCTTGGCGATTTTCAGGTGTTTATTGATATCCTTGTGTTGGACGATTTGAAGATAACCTTAATATATGCCCATGTGAACCTCCCATCATAATTCATAAACGTTGCTTTCTGAGTTCAATATATTTGACCTTTTATATATTTATTTGTTTTTAATTCTCTGGTTATAAATGCATAGGACGCTGTTTTCTTTTTCCTAGCCGAAGAAATTCATAAATTCGCACTGTAAATTCCAATCTTCCTGGTGTTTCTTAGTTCGCCCTGTACAGTAAATGCTTGTGTCCTACATAGCAACATCTCCAAGCTTCCGGTTTTTAGACATCCTGATGATGTAGCAACACGAATTTCTTCTTCTTTTTAAAGAAAACCAAAACATTATTGTGGCTAAGACATCCTGATGTTTTTAGACATTTGATTTGTTTAAAAGTTGTGTTTTTCATGTAAAAATAATAGAAGATATAATTGCAATTATAATAATATGTATTTCTTTTATTGCTTAAATAGGACCGTTGTGGAATTAATTTCTTAAATGTGTCTTTTATTAATGCATGGGTGTTAAGCTTTATTTGACATTTAAAGCACAACCAACTCTGAGCTCACATAATTGAGATAAGATTAAAAATAAAAACAGTAATTTAAAACATAGATTTTGAATGACTTAAAATTTCATCTCATCCTCACCAAGTAATTTCCTCAACTTTAAAGCAAAATAAAGTGAAATTATTAAGTTGATGCTTTCTACCATGTCAAATATAATCTCTTTCAATAATATTTCTCCGCAAAATATCAAAAACAAATAATATTATGCCACAATTTTCTTTTACATGTCAGCCCTTATCTCATTCCTACATCATCCATTCTTTTTGTACTTTGTTTTCTTCGAGCATGTTGTGGCCAACCGTAAACAGAAAAGAATCTCGCTGAAGTCTGTGGAGGGATAAATGTAGAATTTGAACGGTTTGAATGCCCAACCAATATAATTTCTGTAATGTCCGCTTAAGAATTGATCAGAAAAGGGTGTGAGGTGTATTTAGCTTATATCCTGGATATGTGAATACTGGGATCCGAATTGGATCAAGTCCCTGTAGTTAGAGAATTTCCAGATATATTTCCTAAAGAATTGTCAGGCTTACCGCCTGAAAGGGAGGTTGAATTTGCTATAAAGTTAGCACCCAGAATTGCATCAATTTCTATTGCGCCATATAAAATGGCTGTAGCTGAATTGAAAGAGTTGAAAGCTCTATTGCAAGAACTTTTAAGTTGAGGATTTATCTAACCGGCTATATTGCCATAGGGTGCTCCAGTTATGTCTGTGAAGAAAAAAATGTTGGATCTGGTACCCTAAGTGTAGTATTTTCGTCAATATACACTTGTAAATTTTTTCAAATAGATTAGTTTATAAAACAAATTCATTAATTATGATTAATATACTTTGTATTATTATCCTCACATGGTTTTTGCATGCAAAGAAAAATGGAAGCAAATGTTGCTCATTTGTTTTCTAATGTTTAACTAATACTAATGTAGATTACGTGGTCAGATCGTAATACAAAAAAATAGCTTGTATTAGTAGGCGATCCTAAACATGTCCTTAGTCTAATCGAAAATGACCAAACCAATTGAAAGACTAATATGTCATCTATAAAGTCCAATTAGGGAGATGCCTTGTCTTAGGCATCAGAGCGAATGACTCCCAGAAGATAGAGACATAGATGTGACTGACTAGACTGACATTACATCAAACAGGACCCAAGCATAATATGTCATGAACCCGTTTGTAGATTTATTTACTTGTGACGTTTATAGTGTGACATACCTAAATCTTGAGTGGATGGTGGACTATGTATGCGTGACTCGTACACTTTGATGTAAGTAAAAGCTTGAGTTTAAATAGACAGGAAACCGAAAGCTGACGCGTTGGATGTACAACTTCTTTAGTATGTAGCATCATACACAACAGTGAAATTCATAGCCCAAAACATGGGTAAATGATACCCTCTCATTGGCATTACATGGTTGATGAAAAGTAAACGTGGCTATGGGTCATCCATTTTTATGACGGATGACTTGATCATTATTTGATAGTGATTGACTTTTTTATGAAGGAAGATGTAATGGTTACCATGAGATAAAATAGAATCATATTGGTATAATAGATATTATCCTAAAGAGATCAATGATATCCTATGAGGGTAACACACTTATGACAAGGTCATTGGACAAACACTGAGTAGTTGCTTTCGTAATGGTATGTCATTAGGAAGAGCTTAGCCACGATATTATAATGGAATGACTTCGTAACTAAATGAGTTTATAATTAATAGGCGAAAAGCCGAAACTTAATTATAAATCATTTGAGCCTCAACTTCATATGTTCAATTAGTCCATCTGCTAGATCGTTGAAACCAGAAATGAATTGCGTGTTCGAATATAAATGAATGAAATGGATAGAAAAAGAGAAATGGGAAACATTCAGGAATGATTGTGGTTTTCTTTGAAATAGAGAAACGAAATCATTTGAAAATAAATGTAGGTTTCAAAAAATGGAAATAGAAAGGAAAATGGAAACTTGCAATCTTATATAGGATTACTTCAAAAATGATAGAAGAATGAGTTTATGCTTTTTGATTGTTTTGAAGCCTAAAAATGGAAATAAATCATTTGGTAATAGTGAACATGTTGAGTTGTAACATATTGAACGTTCTTGAAATTTTACCGAGGGTAAAATCATCAAAAAGTTTGTCGGGGGTAAAATTGTTAAAATTTTACTGGGGTAAAATTAGGGTGAAAAATCATTTAATATGTAGATATTAAAGTTTATTTTGGAAAATTTTAAGAGTTCTTTGTCAAAAAAGCCTAGGAAGTATTCATAATTGGACCCGATGTGAGAAAGATCCAAAACCCCTCATATAACATGAAGGCAACCCTAGTAGAAATACAAGGGTAAGTCGTTCAACCCTCTCCTACACTATGTATGATGTTAATTTTATTTAAAATAAACCTCTGCAACTCTATAAGAGTTCTACCCTCTCTTCCTATAATTAGATAACATCGGTAGAGCTATTAAGACAACCTTTGAGAGATTATTATTTTGCCAAAAAATAAAGAGAATTTATTCTGAAATGTTACATATATACTGTTCCAAAATAAAAATTTTACCGGTTTCTATTATAGAAGAGAGAATTTTCATTTTCACCCCAAAAGGAAATTTTTTTTCTAGTCTTGTATTTTGGTTCAATTGGTTCGAGCTCACATTTAAAGCAGGTCATGGTACGAGAAAAGTGGAGAAGATCATTTGGTTGAAAGTAAAAAAATCAAGGATCATTTTATCTGAAAACACATGTATGATTCAGTCTAAGGTTTATTACTATAAATATCACAAATTGGGTCAATTTTCAAAATTTTAAATTTTAGCTGTGCAACAAAACCGTTTTCAAATCAAATTTTTCCTACAAAAAGACGAAACCTAGAGATTGTGTATCAATTATCGATAATTGAATAAGGTAACGGTAACGAAAAATAATCTAATTCCCCGAATTGATGAATTGTTCGATCAACTCAAGGGAGCAAGTTTATTTTCAAGGATTGATCTTCAATTGATCTATTATCAACTCAGAGTCAAAGACCCCAATGTGTCGAAGACTATTTTCCGAACCCGCTACGGACATTATGAGTTCTTTGTAATGTTGTTTGGGCTTACTAATGCTCTTACCTCCTTTATGGATTTAATGACTAGGATCTTTCAGCCATATTTAGACCAATTCGTGGTTGTTTTTATTGATGACATTTCAATTTATTCAAAGGATGAAAAATATTATAATCAGCATCTGAGGGTCATATTACAGATTTTGCGAGAAAAGCAATTGTATGCCAAGTTTAGCAAATGCGAATTTTGTCTTCGAGAAGTGAGATTTTTGGGGCATGTGATATCGGCTGAAGGTATTCGGGTTGATTCGAGTAAAATCTCAACCATTATAGATTGGAAGCCCCAAAAGAATGCCACCGAAGCGAACAACTTTTTGTGCTTAGCGGGATACTATCGACAATTCATAAAAGGATTTTCAATGATAACCCTTCCATTGACAAGATCGCTACAGAAGAATGTTGATTTTCAATGGTCTGAGAATGTTGGAAAAGGTTTGAAATTTGAAAGCCATATTGACTGAAGCCCCGGTTTTGACCCAACCTGAGTCCAAATTTTTTTTATATTCTACGACGCGTCGCTCAATGGTTTAGGGTGTACATTGATGCAAGAGAGGAAAGTAATTGTATATGCTTCCCAATAGCTTAAGTCGCACGAGAAAAATTTTCCTACTTACGACTTGGGACTCGAAGCTATGGTTTTTGCTTTGAAGATTTGGAAGCACTACCTTTATAAAAAAAATGTCACATATTCATTGATCATAAAAGTCTGAAGTATTTGCTGATGTAAAAAGAGTTGAATTTGAGACAACACATGTGGCTTGAATTACTTAACGACTATGATTTGATCATTGATTATCATCCGAGATAAGCCAAAATTGTGGTTGGCACTTTAAGTTGAAATCCCTTGTTTGCTTTGAAAGCTATAAATGCACATTTGAATTTGGAGTGAGATGACTCTATTTTGGTTAAATTGAGAGCTAACCGTGTATTCCTTCAGAGAATTCAAGAATTGCAGAAATGTGACGTCAAACTTGAAGCGAAACATAAACTTGTAGAAAATGAGCAAACCAATGAATTCAGCATAAATGGCGACGTGTAATGACTTCAGATCGTTGTATTGGTGGCCTGTAATTCGGGGTTGAAGCAAGATATTCTCCACGTGGTTCACAACAACACCTATGCGATACATCCTGTTGGAAATAATATGTATAATGACTTCAGATCGTTGTATTGGTGGCCTGTAACGACCCGAAATTCAATGGTGTCGAAAATACGATTTTAAAATCCCATTTCTATAAATTAAGTCTGTAAATATTCATATTTAATATTTACATGGATAACATAAAAATGTATTAAAAAATGGTCAAGTAATTTTTTTTCAAATTAATAGTTAATTAAGGCTCAAGGACTAAATTCTAAAAGTTCAATCGCTATAGAATTTTAATTAACAAAAGGCTTAATGACTTGAATAACAATTAGTCAAAGGTCCAAAATGATAATAAAATCATTTGTAATAAGTAATAGTGGATGATGATGGCATGTTGATTAAGTACTATTAATGATTACTTAATTTAATTAAACATGATTAATTAAGTAAATTAAGGATTAATTAACCTATAAATACAAGATATGGTGGAAAAAAAAGTGTCACACCTTGGCCAAACATGACCGTGTGCCATACACAAGTTCTTGGCACTGTCGTGTGGTCTGTGTAATTTAGTTCTCATTTTGCACACACGACCAGAGTTAGTTGTACAGTTAGAAGACATGGTATCTATCTCCTTGCACATGGTTTTAGTCCTCAAACATGATTGAACAACATGACCATGTCTGATAGCACACGGCCTAAACTTGTCACACGACCGTGAGACCCCTGTTTTGTTACTTTACTTTTTTTTTTTATTTTGTTTTGAATTAGCCCCTGCTTGTTTTAGAATTGATTTTAGAGTTTTAGAACCTTGATTTAAGCCCTATTTTTGTATGAATAGAATGATTATTTACTGATTATATATTTATGATTATTTAAAGATAATTTTTTAAATTGAAACAGCATGTGTTTATTGTCGTAGCATCCTGTAACCCTAATCCAATGACGGTGACGAGCGATGGGTGTTACAACTAGTGGTTTACCCACAATGAGTTGCTCGTCCAATATGATGAGTGGTTTTATCCACGTGGTGTAAAGGTAGAAGAAATTTTGAGAAATCTTATTGTGGTGTGTAGTGGCGGGTGTAGTAAATATGTAATTCTTTTCTGTGTATTTGAACGATGAATAAATAAATTTCACATTTCACTGTTATGTCTTTTGTATTTTTGTCTTTCATATTTTGCATGCATAGCGAAATTGTAACAATCAAATATTAGTTCATTGATTGTCTAGGTTCAAACTGATGATAAGTAGCATTGTAAGAATGTTTACATTTCAAGAAAGACAACTTATTTCAGGAGATAATCTAAACGAGTCCATAATCCCATAAAAGAATCAAAATGAGCATTTGATTTAAATAATGGGAAGGATTATTATGTCGTCTACAATTTCAATTGACGAGATGGCTAGTATTTACTATTGGAGCAGTTGACTCTACAGGTAGAGCCATAGATGTATTCATTGGCAGAATGATACATTGGACTGAACCCAAGATGAATTAATTCTAAATCTATTTGTGAATTAATTCACTTGTGACATCCATAGTGTGATTTACCTAAATCTTGAGTTAGTCACTAACTATGCATATGTAACTTATATGCTTTGATATAAGTGGAGGCTTATACTATAAAGATAATCGACCCAATAGCCGGTATATTGGGTACGTGACATATGTAAGGCATGGCTTTACTAGAAACAGTGAAATTCATAACTTAATTAAAGAGTTAATGGTCTCCTGTCATTGACATTGTGTGGATTGATATATATGGAATGTGGCCAGGGGTTTCTTGTTCTCAAACAAGCTATTTGGCATAGTCATTCGTTGATAGTGATCATATTAATCATTAAGAAGACATAATTGTGACAATAAGATAAAATATGATTGTATTGAGTGAACAAATTTAACTCAAAGAAATCAAGGATATCATATAAGGGTAACACACACATGATGAGATCATTGGACAAAACAGTTGGATAAATTACTTTCGTAAATAGTATGCAATAAGGAGTTTTTAATTATGGTACTTCTTGTGACTGACTCCATGATTAAGTAAATACGAATTATCGAAACGATGCTTCTAGGCATAATTGAAATTACTAGAGCCTAATTATATATGTCTGATTGGTCTCTCTGCTAGCTCGATCATATTGCATTTGAATTAGAAGTAAATTATAAGAATTTGGAAATAATTTAATTAAGTCGATTTATTCGATGTGGAATTAAATTGGGCGGTCGTAAGAATTGTTTAACTAGAGAATTTGATTAAAGAATTTTCTTGAAAAATTAATTTGAAAAATCTATATGATTTTTCTAAAAATTATTTTTGATCAAGTAAAATTAAACTAATCAAATTAATTAAAATTAATATGATATTTTTTAAAAAATTAATTTTCAAATCAGGCAATTAACCCAATGGGTAATTGAATATGACAATTAGACATGAGATCGTAAATTGGGTCTGGAGCCCAAAACTGAGACCAAGGCCCAAATACTAGTCGAACCAGGCCTAGTATGTGAAATTGGGCCAATGGTCCAATTGGTGGCTTGACAGAACCGGTCGGGCCGCCACTGGCCTGGATCGCACCAGCTCGAGGTGTCGACGGCAGCGATGACAACATTTCGATGGCCAGAAAATAGTTGGCGGCGGTGGGTCTTCGGTGGTTGAGGACTGGAAGAATTACACTCCTACATCGTCTTTACCAGAGAATTTGATTTCAGATTAAGTATTCCAAAAATAATATTATTTTAATAGATTTAATATTAAATTAAATTAAATATTTATCTTATAGTATTTTATTAATTTAATATTAAATTGATTATCTTAATATTAAATGTAATTTAATGTTTATCTTGTAGATAAATATTTTATTAATTTAGTAAGATTTAAGATTAAATTTAATCTAATATTTATCAAGATAAATATTAGATTAAATTTAAGGGTTAAATATAAAATTGGTACCCGAATTGGTCTGCTTCTCCCAGATTGGTACTTCTAGTTTTTTTTTTTATCCTTGATTGATACCCAGGCTTTTTTTGTCCACTATATTGGTACTTGAGTTTAATGGCGTTAACTTTTTGTGGACGTGGCAATGCTAGCCAATCACATGTCGCCACGTGGCGTCCCCTTATACATCTATTATCTTTTTCTTTTCCCTTATCTTTCCTTTTTCTTTTCTTTTTTGGTCTACTTCTACGCTTCGTTTTTTTCTTCTGTAAAAAAAACTAATTTCCTTCTTAAAATGATTTTGCTCTTAAAATGCCCATTTGCTTCACTCTTGGGTTCCAAGGATGACTCCATATCGGTCGTGGATCTAATCAACTCCATCAGACCACTCTCTGCTACGGTAAAACTTCTAACCACTATTTTCACAGCAGGGCAAAAGTAGAAGTAAGCACTTCATGTGGATAAGCGTCGACGCTTTCAATTTGGTTTGGATCGTTTGACTACGACTGAAGAGTGTTTCAACAATAGAGCCCATTAGTTCGTAGAAGGAGAAGCTATGTTACTGCTAGGGTTTCATTTCAGTTGATACAATAATTACCCATAAATTTTTTCTTTTCCCTTTTCTACACTCTATTGCTGCTACCATAGTGTGATTGGGAGGACGAAACCAACAAAGGAAAGCTGACAGTAAGAAATAACAACAACAACAATGGTGAAGCTCCTAAAGCCAAACAAGGTGGTAGTTGTCCTTCAAGGTCGTTATGTCATTCGTAAGGCGGTGATTGTCAAATCCTTCGACGAAGGAACCTTCGACTGCCCTTACAGTCACTGCTTAGATGTAGGGATTAAGAAATACCTATTTCAAAAAAGCAAATTAAAATTTCAAGAGCGATAAAAAACCCAAAGTGAAAAAGAAAGTAATGTTGATGATTGGATGGTAAGAAAGTGAGAGAAAATTTTGGGAGTTTTTAAAGGAAAAAAAAGAGAAAAAAAGTAAAACAAACAGAAGAGAGGTAGAAGACGAAGAGGTCATATAAAAATGGTGAAAGGAAAAAATAAAAAAAATAGGGAAAAAGAAAGAAAGAAAAAGAAGTTGCAACAGTCAAAGAGGAAGAAGAAAACGATGAGGGAAAGAAAATTTCAAAGGAAAAAAATAAATATAAGGATTTTTTAAAAATATAAAATGAAATGGAAAATAATTAAAGGGGCTAGCTTTTCAAGCAAAAGGGAGTGACATGGTAGGGCGCAAGTGGCCAGGGATACCACATCAGCAAAAAATTAACGTCGTTAGTCTCAGGTACCTATATAGTGGATGGAAAAAAAGTTTGGGTACCAGTCTGGGACAAAAAAAACCATAAGTACCAATCTGGCATAAGTGGACAAGTTCGAATACCAATTTTATATTTAACATTTAATTTAATGTTAAAGTGATTAAGTTTAATCATAGTTGAACTCTCTAAACTTTCCTTATATAAATAGAGTCTTTGGTCATTCTCTACAAACACTTGAATTCAAAAGAAAGTTGTAGATAAAAAATTCTCTGAAGATATTATTTTAGAAAATTTCTAAAGATATTTTTATTATTTATAACTTGGCACAAAAGTTTAGAGAAATTACAAAATTACCACGTTGGTAATTTTTGTGAAAAAGTTTTTGATTCGATATGAACCTACATTTGGTAGACATAAGCTTGAGGATAGCGGAGAAGACTACTTGGTCGAAGCGTTCATCCTAGATGAATCAAAAAGATACAATTTTGATTAAGTGTTCATTACTTTAGATATCACAACCAAGTTCTTATTTTGGATGAATATTTCTAATACAGAGTTTGTTACTCCAGCACGTTTCTAGTCTGCTACTCTAGCAAGTTTTGTTTTGATTAAGTGTTCGTTAGGAATTATTTTCTTTTACATTGGAATCGGTGGAAATAGAAAATGAATTGGCAGATCTCGCGTTGGATGATGAGAAAAAAGAGATCTTATAGGTACATAAAGAGGCCGATTCTGTAAAGGAAATTTATGATCTTTGCCTGGTTGTAAGCATGATCCATTTTCTAGTAATAAGGAGCACAATGGTGAATCTTTGGCATTCTGTGAAAGGGGTTCAGATCTCACATCTGGGGAGAAAAGATTTCTGTTTCGATTTTTCCATAATATGGATCTTGGCTGAATGCAAAATGGAACTTCATGGACTTTTCATAATCATCTTTTGGTGAGTCATTGATTGGAGGATAGAAAGGATCCACTTAAGGTACCATTAATACATGTGTGTTTTTGGGTGCAAGTTCATGATTTGCCGTCGGGGTTTTTCTCTGAGTATATAGCCAAACAGTTGAGAGATTTTCTTGGGAAGTTTTTGGAATATGATACCAAAAGTTTAGAAAGGGGTTTGAATGATCATATGCGGATTCGAGTTCGGATGGATGTTAGACATACGTTGAAGACTAAAAATAGGCTTATGTTTTCTCTAGCTAAATGTTCGTACGCCAACTTTAAATATGAAAGACTGACTTTGTTCTACTTCTTCTGTGGTTGTTTGGGGCACAGTGACTTTTTCTGTCAGATCAGACTGGCCAAAGGAATAGAAATAGCAGAGATGGGGTGGGATCAATTGATTAGAGCTCAGTCAAGAAGAGCTATTACAATGAACAATATATGGTTAATGGGAGAAGGATAATGAGGGATAAAGGAAGATGGATTCGATCATAATAGATCAGGGGCAAAATCTTAGGAGGAGGGGATAGATTTAGATAGGCGTTTTGATCTCGTCTTTGGGTTAAATCTGAAGGGAGATCCGAAATAAATAAAGGGTATAAATTGGGATCCCTCCAAGGTACAGGGCCTAATGGAAATGGAATACGATTCGGAGGATTGTCTAGTAAAAGGTGGTGATGGAAAGAAAATATCGAGAATAGGGAAAAAATCACAGTGGATTGATTGTGGACGATTCACTGGGAGGACGAGATAGAGGATTGTTGGTTCGAGGCCAATTGTTATCGACAACTGCCAAGGGGTAAGCCAACCGATTGTAATGAAAATAATATGTTAGAATGTTCGTAGTTTTGGGAGTTTACGGACTAGTAGAAGACTTCAGCATACGCTGAAGGTGTATAATCCCTAATTGGTCTTCTTGATGGAGATTAAGTTAGATGATAGACAAATGGAAAATGTGAGGAAAAGATGTGGTTTCTTAAATAAGATGTTTCGTTTGATGGCTCATGAGGCGGTTTTTGTTTGGCTTGGAAAGAGTGACTATTATAATTAATTTAAGGAGTTTTTCCAAGAATCATATCGATGTTGTTATCCAAAAGACTACGAAAGAGAGGGAATTAAAGTTTACTGGTTTCTATGGGGCCCCATTTGCTAGTAATAGGAGTGATTCATGAAACATGTTGAGGAATTTAGGACGTACTCAATAGTTACCTTGGCTAAGGTGTGGTGATTTCAATGAGATTATGTATTCTTTTGAGAAGGTTGGGGATATTCCAAGGGAGGAAAGGAGAATGAAGGTGTTTGAGGAGTTCTAGAATAATGTAGGTTAATAGATGTGAGATACTCTAGGCCATGGTTCATATGGGAAAGGGGGAATTTGTCAGAGACTAATATGAGAGAGAGGCTGGATAGAAGGATGGTGAATGATGAATGGATGAATATGTTTTAGGATGCTTTAATTCAACACTTGCCACATTCTTATTTGGGCCATTGTTCGCTCCTTATGCATATTGAGAAGGAAGGAGATGGGTCCAGGAGGAAAAGGTTTCGATTTGAAGCATGGTGGATGATGGAAGATTCATTTGAGGGGGAGGTAAAGCAAATATGATATTCCACTTTGGAGGGTATTTTTGCAAAGTTTGAGAGTTTACAGAAAGGTCTAGGGAGTTGGACGAGATTTATCAAGAATGGAAGGAATGGCCGGAAGAAGGAATTGACTAGGAAGTTGGACGAGATAATGGATAAAGAAAGGAATGATGAAAATCTGGTAAATTTTATTGATACAAAAATTCAATTGAATTTGAAGATTGGCAAGGATAAAGCCTTTTGGGAACAAAGCGTGCATGTTAATTGTTTAGGATTAGGGGACAGGAACATATTTTTCTTTCGTAACTTCGCTTCTCATCGTAGAAGAATGAGTACAATTAAATGCTTGGAGCACGGAGATGGAAGGGGAGTTAAGGATGAAGGTCAAATGGAAGGTGAAATGAAGGTAAAAAATAATTTATTAAAAGAAGCTGAGGAAGCTCAACGTTCCAAGGCTATTCTGTTGTGCTTTATGGGCTTTTTGGACTAATAGAAACAAAAGAGTGCATGAAAGGAAAATCAAATCGGGACGGGAGATCTCAAATTCCATTACTAGTTACATAAAAAAAATAGACGATTCTGTAGAAAGGGCTCTTGCCAAGAGTTGCAAGACTGTGAAATGTGTGCCCCCAACTAGGCCGGTCATTAAAATAAATTTTGACGCTGCGTTTGACAATCACCAATCTAGATCGGGTTCAGGGATTGTTACAAGGAATACTATGGGAGAGGTTCTGGTATCAAGATCGATTTTGCATGATGATATTGGGTTTGTGTTTGCAGCAAAGGCCCTTGTGTTCTCATGGGCAGTGCAAACGGGGGTGGAAATGGGTTTGTTAGAGGATATAATAGAAAGGGATTCATTATCAATAATAATAATAATTTAGTCAAATACATGCTAATTAAACAACACCTAAGTCTTATTGAGCTAATTAAATTAAGTGAAAACTTTCTAATAATATAAACTAGTATGACTCACCCATGCTTCGCATTGGGTTGATTATTTGTTCGTGTCAAATTATGGAGTAAAAATTTAAAATTTAAAGTTTAAAATATACTCTAAGCAAGGTTTTCAAAACTGTATCGATAGTTGAATCTGTCATGCTACTGATTCACACAATTCGATTAAATAAACCATTAAAAATCATAAAAATAAAAAATATTAAAAAATTAATTCAACCAGTTCATTCTAGTTCGTGGGTCAACCGGTCTAATGCATCTCTTCGGACCGGTATACCGATCAGTTCTTAGTCTAACTGGTCTAATCTGTCAGTTCAGTTCGATTCAAACAAACATGACTCTTAACTCTCTATACACTTTGTACATTTGAAATTTAGTCTCCTATTTTTATTTTCAAGAATTTAATTTTTTTAGTTTTTGAATTTAAAAATCCACTTTCAAATTATATATAATCACGTAACATTTTAATTGAAAAGTTAATTATATTAACTATTTAACCTAATTAATAAAATTATAAAAAAATAGAGACCAAATATATTAGAAATTAAAATATAATGATTAAATCTCAAATTTAAACATTAAAATCAAAACTAACATTTGATTGTTTATCTATTATTGAAAAAAAAAAGAAAGAAAAATAACATAGTACATCCTCGTATCAATGTAAGAAAGTAGAAACAATCTTCCTTTTATATAAAGTTACATTAATATAAATATTTTTAGATATAATTAAGGCATAATGATTTTTTGGTCCTTTAATTTTATAAAAAAAAATTATTTTAACCTTTTATTCAATTTTTCGTTTCTTTTAGCTCTTAAATTTGTATTTTTTTGTCAAATCACCTCAAGTGAATGGAAAAGTTAACATTTGTTAACTTTGCTGACGTGTCATACATGTGGATGACATGTCAGTATTTAATTACTTTTTAAATTTTTAAATAATTTTAATTATTTTACATCACATGGCAATTTATATCTATATCATATCAGTAAAGTTAACTTTTTTGTCCATTTTGGGATAATTTGATAAAAGAAATTCAAATTTTAAGAACTAAAAAAATAAAAACTAAATGAAGGACTAAAATGAATTTATTTTATAAAATTAGAGGGTCAAATAAGTCATTCCACCTATAATTAAACTACTAAATTAAAGAGTAGGTTCTGCTGTTGCTTTTTTAATTTTTTATTAAGAAGCAATAAAAAATAATTTATTAAAAGAAGCCGAGGAAGCCCAACTTTTCTAGATTTTATTAATTAAAAAAGGACTTGGTACTTCCGGTCTTTATTTACTAATTTAATTATGGACGATGCTGCTCCTAAGTCCTAACCACTTCCGGTACTTTCATATTGATACCAGCCTTTGGAAGCCAACTGCACCACACTTTGTCGCTCGTTTAAACGCGCGTCCTGATTCATCAATCTTATCTAACCACAACTGTTTTATGACTAATGTACTTACATCACATACCATAATTCGTGTTTTCCAGTCAAGCCAGCGAACCTAACTAAAGGGATATACTTTCATATTGATACCAACTTTGACGACTCTCGTATAACACCATGCCTCTTACTAGACATATATGAGTGTCGAAAATTCAAAAATATTGATTATTCAATTGTCTTAAAATATTGTATTTTATGACGTTATATTATCGTTACTATCACGAAATCGGATCAAATTTCAATATTAATAGTCTCTAAATATATAAATAATTTTATCTGTCACTATAGAATGACTCATGCAATAACTCACATCATTTCTTTTAGAAAAATCAATTCATCTTTAATAGTTCTCCACTTAATAGCCATATGTTGCTAGATATTTTAAGTAAGGATCCCTTTTGTGGTGATGAACTACTATTATATTTTTCACATGTTACATGTGGGAATGCTTATTAAATATTGTATATAAAATAAAAGTGAGCAATAAAGATGGCTCAGTAGTACACATCATTTTCATTCTAACTTTACAATATGAAAAGTGTTTTGCATGGTAAGCATGCATGGGCTGAGGGACGCATTTCATAGAGAAAAATAAATAAATAAATAAATGAAGGGTTCAGAAAATTTAAAAATTTTAAGATAATCTTGTGCTGTGTTGTTTCATATTGGAATTTAAGAAAAAAAAAAGAAAAAGACCAAATTTAACATTGTTAAGTGAAAATTGACTTTCGAAAGATAAAAGGAAGACCATCTACTTATTTTTTTTATACTATCTTATATGATTAATGTTTAATAATTTAATGACCACAACGAATTTTAAATAAATTGAAAATATTTTAAGTATTTATTCTTTGTAAAAGAAATTCAACTATTAGATATTTTTAATATGGATGAGTTTCTTGAATGTGACATTGATTTGATACAGGCATCACATGCAATTGTCACAACACCAAAATAGGCTTTTAGCGGCACTTTTAGTGGCGTTTGGATAAAAAACGCCGGTAAAAATCGAGCATTAGCGGCGCTTCAGAGAAAACGCCGCTAAAAATTGAGCATTAGCGGCGACTCTAATAAAACGCCGCTAATAATATGCATTAAACAAAACCCAACAGCGTCGTTTGGTGACCTTTCGAGGGGGTTTAGTGGCATTTTTGGAGTAGCGCCCCTAATGCTGAGACTTTTAGAGACGTTTTTGGTAGAGCGCCGCTAATGCTCACTACACCAAAACAGGATTTTTGCGGCGTTTGGACAAAATGCCGCAAAAGATTGGCATTAGCGGCGCTTCTGTGAAACGCCGCAAAAAATTAAATCCAAACGCATCGTTTTGATTTGAGATGTAGTGGCATTAACGGCGCTTTTACAAAAAATAGCCAAAACACATCGTTTTGATTTGAGATGTAGTGGCATTAGCGGCACTTTTTTGTAAAACGCCGCTATAAGTCGATCATTTGCGGAAAGGCATAAAATGTTGGCCGAAACGACTACGTTTTATTGGAATTTAGTGGCATTTTTTGTTAAAAACGCCGCAAAATGTATTTTATTTTAAGGTTTATGATTTTGAATTTAAGATTTAATGTGTATTGTTTAGAGTTTTAGGGTTTATGGTATTGTATAATTTTTATTATTTCGGATTAAGGGTTAATGTGTTAGAGTTTGGGTTTGGGGTTTAATTAACATTTGGATTATAGTGGGACATGCCATTTTGTACTGCACCCGTATTATCTAATATAAGAATATAAAATATATGTTTTGTACTACACTAACATTGGCCACACAAATTCCTAAAAATATGGTTTAAGATTAATTATGGTTAATTTAGGATTACGATTTAGAGTTTAGGGTTTAAAATGTAGGGTTTGGGATTTATGGCTTAAGGTTTATGGTATATTGGGGTTGGATTTTGAGGTTTGGAGGTTGGTGTTTGTGATTTACGATTTAGGGTTTAGGGTTAGTGTTTAGAGTTTAATTTAAGTTTTTTATATTTTCTGAATCTAAATAAGATATATATAAATTATCAATTTAAAAAATATAAATAAATAAATATATATATCAAAATGGGTTAAACCCCAAAAGCGTACATGAATAATAATTTAATGTTCAATTGTATACATGAAGTTCAATTGTACACATGTTATTGATATAATTAACATCATTTTTTTTATTTATATATTTGCATATATACATAAATATTTATATTTATTCAAAATAAAAATATAAAATTATATTGATATAATTAACTTAAATTTTTCAAAATTTCCATGTTCTTAGTGGCGTTTTATGCAAAAACGCCACAAAATTGTCCTAATTATCGGGGAAACGATAGCGTTTCACAGTTATTTAGTGGCGCATACGTATAAACGCCACAAATGGGTTAATTTAATCCCAAAAAACGGCGTCGTATTACTATGTTCTTAGTGGCGTTTTATGCCAAAACGCCAGAATATTTACATAATTGTGTTGGAAACGATGTTGTTTCTGCGGTTATTTAGTGGCGCAAGATTATAAACGCCGCGAATGGGCTCATTTAGTCATGAATACATCGTCGTTTTTCCTTTTTCTTAGTGGCGTTTTATACCAAAATGCCAAAACGTTGTCCTAATTGTTTGGGAAACGACTTTGTTTCCACGGTTAATTTAGTGGCGCTTACATGTAAACGCCGCAAAGTTATTCGTTTAGTCATGGAAAACGTCGTCGTTTTTCCATGTTGTGACTGGCGTTTTATGCCTAAACGCCACAATTTTGACTAACTGGCTGTTAAAAGAAAGCGTTTCTACTTTTAGTTTGTGGCGCTTGTGTATAAACGTCGCAAATGGGTAAATTTAGTCAAGAATACGTCGTCGTTTTTCTAGATAGTAGTGGCGTTTTATACCAAAACGCCAGAAATTTGTCGTAAGTGTTTGGAAATGATATCGTTTCCGGGGTTATTTAGTGGTGCTTATGTAGAAACGCCACAAATTTGTTTGTTTAGTCATGGAAAACATCGTCGTTTTCCAATGTTATGAGTGGCATTTTATGCCAAAACGCTAGAATTAAGACTGTCTGTTTCTTAAACGACTTCATTTCTGTGGATATTTTGTGGCGCTTGTTTATAAACGCTGCTACCAGTGGGTTCATTTAGTTATGGAAACGGCATCGTTTTCTTTCCAGCCCTTTTAGCCAGGCAAAAACCTGATTCTTCTTCAGTTCCCCCAATCCTAAAGCCGAAATCCCTAGCATTCTCCTAATCTCCCCAAACCCGACCACCTTCGGCATCACCGTGATTGTCACCGTCGCCTGCTTCATCACCATCGACGTCTCATCTACTGCATCACTGTCATCGTCACCGTCACCGTCATTGTCGCTCTCCGCTCTCGCAACCACCGGTAAGTTTTAGTCCGATTATTAGAAATTTGGATAAGATTAATATTAATGCATGTTTTAAATATTGTTCATTTTTTGCTTAAATTTTAGAACTTATTGTTGTTTTGATGGCTTTATTATATGCTCGGTTGACATAGATTTTGTTATTTGGGTTTCTGCTGGGTTGCTGTTGTTTAGGTAGTGTGGAATATTTTGGATTTTGTTATTCGGGTTTCTGTTGAGTTTCTATTGGATTTTGACATAGATTTCAGTATTCGGTTGACATAGCTTCTAATTGATTGAAGTTATTAAACTTTTAGCAGTAATTTCTTTTGATTTTACAACTGCTATATTCTCCATCTGTTCAAAAATGAATAAAAGTAATTTATTTTATAATATAAATTTATCTGATATATTTCTTTTGACATATCATTTACTAGAAGCATTCTTTTATATGTATATGAATATAAACTTCACTATATCAACCTGCCAAGGTGTAGTGTACGTTTTGAATTAGGCTTTGGTTCTGAATTATGGATCTGCTTTTGATAATGTTTTCCTATACTTGTTTTATGTACTTTTGGATAAGAAAGCTAGGTCTTTGGTCGCGTTGTTGTGCTTAGCTTGTTGGGTTGGAAGGAGAACGCTATTCTTTGACGTGGAAGGTAAATTTTTTACCGCTAGCTTGCTGCGTCTTTTGCTGCAGAACTTGGCTATTCTTTGTCTTGAAAGGTAAATTTTTATTCTTCTGTTGTAATGTATTAGCCCTAGTTTGATTGAATGAACGAAATTTTCTGAAGGTAAATTTTCTGTTGCAAACAAAAGGTTTTGTAGTTAATCATCTTGCTCTTCGAGGTACTAATATAGCCATTGAATTTAGGCGCTTTTGACATGTATTATGCAAATCCCCAAATGGTTTTAAGCAAGTGGGCTTTGTTTATTTACTAATAGTTCTTTTAGCCAATGCAAATTTTATTATTTAATACTAGTTCTTTTTAAAATTTATTTATAACATATGAATATTAATATAAAATTAAGTTAATATTTTTGAAACATAATGTCTTATTGCTCACGAAATCCTTTGTAAATATTTTAAATAAATATTTTAATTAAATTGAAAATATTTTAAGTATTTATTCTTTGTAAAAGAAATTCAACTATTAGATATTATCAATATGGATGAGTTTCTTGAATGTGACATTGATTTGATACAGGCATCACATGCAATTGTATTACCGCAGCGCATTAATGATTTTTTTGGCTTATTTTGCTATTGAATACTCTAATTCGGACAATGTTTTGGGTGTCATTTGTTAGTCTTTAGAGGAGAAGGAACACAATGATATTTGACGCAAACCATGTTGGACCTCAGACTTCCTTCCGATGTTTATGAAAATTATTTTCTCTATTTTCATAGAAAATAGTTTATTCAAATACAAAATAATTTACAGATCAATGAAAAATAACTTATAAACTTAGGGTATATGAACCAACTTATGGTATGGATTGGATAAGTGTTATGGGATGTTATAAATAGGTGGAATGGTTTGTATTTGATTTATATTACATTGTTGTGATTTGGTGCCAAATGCAGCATATTAGTTTTGTGGATTCATTAGATGATTATATGTTATGTTTTGACATGGAATTGGTATGTTTTGAACAGTTTTAAATGAGGCCAAAAAGATTGTTTAGCCTATCTGGTTAGTTGGTTTGAAACAAGTACCAAATGGCCAAATTTTGTCAAAAATAGGTTTCTAGTCCTGATATCGATCTTCCCTTGTCGCAATGTCAACCAACAGATTGTGACATCCTGGCGTTAAGTGGTCCAGCATCATGATGTGACATTCTGTATTTTTTTAAACTTTGTAATTTGGTCCTTGTTCGATCTTGGGACAACTCTAGAGCTCACGAAAGCTCATATTAATCTCAGGAAAAGTTTAAAATTGTTCTAAATGACTTATATTATGGTAAATAGTGATTTTTTATTCGAATTTACCATTAAAGGTCTGTAATTGTTCCGGTTTGTACTGTAGCTTTTTATACCTCAAACCCAACAACCAAGACGGGTTAAGGGTGTTACAATAAATGCCCGAAAACTCTAAGCAACTGATACTTAGGTTGTTGACCAAAAAATCTCTCTACAAAGGGCATCCCACTCAATGCCTTTGTAGGAAGCAAATTCATGAGGTAAACTACAGAATAAAAAGCATCAGTCCAATAAGGAAGGGGCAGAGATACTTGTGCAAGTAATACCAGACTAGTCTCCACAATCTGTTTATGACGTCGTTCCACTAGTCCATTTGTTCAAACTCGTTTGGACAAGAGAGGCGATGTGTAGTGCCAAAATTCTTCAGATATGGATCAAAGCTTCTAAATTTGCCTCCATCATTCGTCTGAAGTTGTTTAAGCTTAGCTTACAACTGTAGTTCAACATGTGTTTAGAAAGACAATAAGGCTTGTAATGCATCAAACTTTTTCTTAAGAAAATTAAATACAAGTATGAATTGAAAATGCATCCACAAAGGAGATATAGTATTGATAGCCTGAAGAGTAACAAGGGCTAGACCACACAAGTCAGTAACAATGAACTCAAGAGAAGCAGAGTACACTGATTTAATGGACATAAATGGTAGTTTGTGGCTTTTACCAGGCTCACAAGTATTACACAAAGAGAATGACTGTCAACATGTGTTTTGAAAGACAAGAAGGCTTGTAATGCATCAAACTTTTGCTTAAGAAAATTAATCCAAGTATGAATTGAAAATGCATCCACAAAGGAGATATAGTATTGATAGCCTGAAGAGTAACAAGGGGCGAGACCCCACAACTCAGTAACAATAAACTCAAGAGTAGAGTACACTGATTTAATGGACATAAATGGCAGTTTGTGAGTTTGACCAAGCTCACAAGCATTCCACAAAGAGAATGACTTATTCTTGGGAATTGTAACATTGCAAGACTTCAATACTTGATTTACATCATAGAAAAGAGGGGTGACCAAGTCTTTGATGCCAATGGTTGAACTTGAAATCTGAAGTTGACTTTTGTAATGACTCATCCGCATCTGTATTTGTAGGAGTTGATGCAAGCTCAGTGGTGGCAGGTAGGAACTGATATAGCCCGTTTGACTCAATGCCTTGAAGCAATATTCAAAGTGTTTCCAAGTCTTTTGCTTAGGAACAGTTTAGATAGAATTCAAAAAAACACTCTATTATCATTTGCAAACTTTGAAATAGATAATAGATTTTTTTGAATAACAAGAATATACAACAAATCTTTAAAAAGCAAAGTGTTAGAACCAAAAGATAAAAGAAATTCGCCAACATAAGAGATAGTTATAGTATGGCCATTACCTATAACCACCTTACTTGACCCATTGTACGAGCTGCACTTAGTGAAATCGGTAAGGTCATTACTCATATGTGTCGTAGCCCTACTATCAGGGTACCACGACTGGTCAAAAACAACAGGCGGAGTGGTTGTCATTGATGTAACATCGGCTTGCATTATGTTTGAAGCACTTGTAGAAGCTAAGGAACTCTTGGATGGACTAGAAAAGGATTAATCAGTATAATGAGAATGAGGCTCATACCGATAACACTTAAACGGTCCATGATCAGTGTAGCACATGTAGCTGAAGCAGTCTTGTAACTCAAGTGAGTAAATGGCCCAATAGAAGACCAGCCCATGTCCACATATCCAGAACTAGGGTTTTAATTATCATCATCATCATAGGCTGAATCATACCTGTAGAAACACCAACGAGTAACGCGATCGATCTTGCCAAAAATCTAACATTGCGACTGTATTCCACCACCAAATCGACTATGCCTTCGTCTTTGAAACAAATTAGTTGCTCGGTTAGACCGAAACAATTGAGGTGGTGGTTGTGCAATATATGCAGGGACAAACGAGGAGGAAGAAGATTTAGTCATCATAGCAAGATTTCCCGAGAATGTGACCTGAGACAAGTGGGCTTCTTGACGTGCTTCAACATCCAACAACGCTATTGTGATTTCTTGTAGATCAAATAATCCACAACTCATTGTGATTATTGTCACAACATGGTCAAACTCCGAGGAAAGGCTATTAAAAATCGTTGACTGATGCTCTTCCAAAAACACATGTTGACCAAAACCCACCAAACAATCATACAAATGTTAAATTTCGACCAAGTACACCGACATAGAAAGTTCATTTTCCTTGAAATGATGGAGAATATGTACCTTATGGCTTTGGTTGTGGATTGTGTGCCAAATATTCTTGTCAATGTCTCATAAAGTTCATATTTAGAAGATAAATTGATAATCAATTGATTATGTAGCAGATCACTTACTCTAGAAAGGAGCCATGTCAATAAAGTCGAATCTTACTGTTCGTACTCGACATACGTTGGATTTTCAACAGAAACACCATCATCACCAATAATAAGTCGTGGTGGCATAGTAATTCACCCATCAATGAACCGGTGTAATCGATTACTCCTGATTACAAGCAAGACATTATGTTTCCAGGACAAAAAATTACTATCATCTATAAGAATTGCCACTTTTTAAGAAGCAAAGGCAAGGGGTTTGAAGAACTTCCCATTTGTCAATTCTGCTGAGACTGCAGAACCCATGATTGAAGCAATGTTCAACAAAAAAATAACTTTGATACCATACTAGAAATGTAAAAAGAAAAAGAGTAATCTGTTAATCATACTCTTAGAATATAAGGGCCTTTATGTATTTATACACTAGAGGCTTAACAGAAGTTATAACAAAAACGGATAACATAAATGGAAACTACTCATAACTAGATTTAGTTGAGCCTAACTTACAACAATTATCTAGTTACTTCCTCTAATATTCTATAGGTACAGGGAGGGGAACCAAGTAGCTAATAGTATGGTTGCCTTTGTCGAAAATCTCCCTTTACGCCTTCATATTTATGCACCTCTCTATGACTTTATTTTAAAAGGCTCTATATGATGTATGTAGCATGGTTTTGCCTATATTAATTACTATGTAATAGTAGTTCATCACCACAAAAGAGATCCTTACTTAAAATGTTTAGCAACATGTGGGGCTATTTTACCAAAATAATCCAAAAAAATTTATATTTATAAAAATAACCCATGTTTAAAAACAATCACCAAAATAACCTGAAATGAACAATGGAAGCAGAAAAGGTCTAGAGTAGAAGATGATTAATTGTGAAGAAACTAGTACCAATGCAACGTAGACCTGATTCAAGCAGAAGACGACTAATTGTGAAGCAATTAGTATTGAAAATAATTGCATTATTTCTTAAGAATGTTTATATTTTTTTATATCTGTAAATTTAATATAGTTGTTTAGGATTTAGGGTTTCATTTTTATAGTTTTGTGTAATAATTTCTTAGAATGTTTGTATTTTTTTATATGTAAATTTAATTTAATCTATAATATATAAAGTTTGAAAATTAAATTTTCGTGTATTAATTTTACCCAACTGTTTGTAGTTCATTGGATGTTTAAATTTAATATAGTGCATGTTATTTTTGTTTGAAATTTATATTTTTTGTATTAATATTGTAGAATGATTGTATTTTATTGTGTATGTAAATTTAATTTGTCGTGTAGTATTACTTATTTGAATTATTATTTTTAAATATTACGAAATCATTTATTCAAACAAATAATTATTTTAGAGAAATTAAATTACTATTAAAAAAAGAAAAATTTAAAAATAAAAGAAATATTTACAGAATAATTTTAAATTAAGTAAAAATTAACAGAAAAAAATTAAAATTGTAACGATCCCTGGGACGTCCTCGGCGCTGGCGTGTAACAGTCCGGATGCCTCCATTGGCGATGTTGTGCACCTTCCTGAGGTGTTTGATAATTGATCGGTCTGGCATCCGGTGTCCCATCCGGTGTCGTTAGAAAGGTAGAATAATCATTTACACTATAATCGGGAGTTAATTGGTATTGCGTGACCGGAGGTGCCGATGGAAAAATATCCTCAGTGGTGGGTGCACGTGCTTCGAGATGGAACTCCAGGTGGTATGAGGATGATCCGGATCGTGTTGAATGTTGAGGCTGGAGGTCGTCACCAAAAATATCTTCGAATGATAGAGGAAATTCATGCACCGGATCCGGATCTATGTACTCTGATGATGAGCCGGATGCTTCATATTGGGCCCCGAGATCGGTGTTCGAGGTAGTATTAGACTCGATGTTCCCGAATGGCGGAATTCAGTTACTGCGCGATTGTGCGTTCCTTGATTGCCATCGAGAAGACTCAGGTCGCGCGTCTCTTTGGATCAGCATGTACTGACCTTGGAATATGAAGGCTTTCCCATGTGCCATATACCATGCTACGTACTCGGGCGTAGGAGAGAACCTTCCCTCTAAGACATACAATGGAGGGCACCTCGAATGTTTTTGATTCTACAGAAAGATATACGGTTTATGTTTTTGTGCCCAATATAAAGCGTCCCGACTCAAACCCTTTTTATCCATTCCGTGGACATCTTTGATGTCGACGGGAGGTTTCGAGATAGGTTGTGCACAACCGAACTGCCTCAAAACCCGACCTCCATCGTGCCACTCCACCATATGAAAATGAATCAACGGAACATTAGACACGAACAACTGTTGCTGCTCGATAACGCATGATGGTATGAGCGCCGCGATATTTCCACCATATGAAAAATAAAAGAAATATTTACAGAACAATTTTAAATTAAGTAAAAACTAACAGAAAAAATTAAAATTTTCACGATCCCGAGGACGTCCCTTACGCTGGCGTGTAACGGTCCGGATGCCTCTGTTGGTGATGCCGTGCAGCTTCTTGAGCCATTTGATAATTAATCGGTCCAGCGTCCGGTGTCTCGTCTGGTGTAGTTAGAAAGGTAGAATAATCATATACACTATAATCGGAAGTTAATTGGTATTACGTGACCGGAGGTGCCGATGGAAAAATATCCTCAGTGGTGGGTGTACTTGCTTCGGGACAGAACTCCGGGTAGTATGAGGATGATCTGGATCGTGTCGGATGTTGAGGCTGGAGGTCGTCACCAAAAATATCTTCGAATGATGGAGGAAATTCATGCACCGGATCCGGATCCATGTACTATGATGATGAGCCACATGCTTCATATTGGGCCCCGAGATCGATGTTTGAGGCAGTATCAGACTCGATGTTCCCGAATGGCGGAACTCAGTTACTGCGCGGTTGTGCGTTCCTTGGTTGCCATCGAGAATATTCAGGTTGCGCGTCTCTTTGGATCAGCATGTACTAACCTTGGAATATGAAAGGTTTCCTGTGTGCCTTATACCATGCTGCGTACTCGGGCGTAGGAGAGAACCTTCCCTCTAAAACATACAAGGGAGGGCGCCTCGAATGTCGCTGATTCCACAGAAAGATATACGGTTCATGTTTTTGTGCCCAATTTAAAGCGTTCCAACTCGAACCTTTTTTATCCATTTTGTGGACATCTTTGATGTCGACGGGAGGGTTCGGTATAGGTTGTGTACAACCAAACTACCTCAAAACCCGACCTCCATCGTGCCACTCCACCATATGAAAATGAACCAACGGCACATTAGACACAAACAGTTGTTGCTGCTCAATAACCCATGATAGTATGAGCGCTGCGATATCTTCCTTATTATATGGCATCCATATAAACTTCAAAATAAAGACAACACGTTACTTTTTTCTTGTGCAATAATTATATTTAAAAAAGAAATATTTGGAATTGTATTTTATGCCATCCCCGGAATGAGTCTCTATCATCATACGGTACATAGGTACGGTGAACGATCACCCAATTCCCAGTATAGTTGCCCATCTAAAAAAAGAGAAATTATCAAATTATTTTTCTCATGCAAAAATAAGTACATTATAGTATACAATAAAAAATAAATGGCAAAATTAAACTACATAGTTACCTATTAACGAATGGCCAGGCATATAGTTGGTGGCTCACTGATGCCAGAAATGGCATTCGGTATAATGCCTAAGACTGCAATAGAAGGCAGTAACCGCCCATTGTTTTCGTAGATGGCTTTGTTGTTTGACAAAGCTCGTGGTATAAGCATGCCAACACTGAGTCCCAACTAAATCTTCTAGCAAGCTCGAGATCCTTTAATAAGGGGAGATACATTATTGAGACTTTATTTTGATTGACGTCCGGCAAAAGTATCCCACTTATAAGTTGAAAAATGAACGCTCTTGCAGCGTAGATAATATCCATCTGTGTTGGACTGCTCAGAAGATGCTGGAAGTTTTCTTTTAACCACGTAAATTTAATATATGTTAATCGTCCTTCCTCGTTGCTCGAGAGCACCCTTCCAACTAACCGCTCGCAAGTGCCTCACGGATCGGGCACTTTTCCAAGCCCGGTCACTACTTCGCCGTTTATAGACAACCCTAGTTGGACTGCTATGTCTTGCAGTGTAATATTTACCTCCCCACATGGGAGGTGGAATGCATGCGTCTCCGGGCGCCATCTTGCAACTAATGCCGATATTAAATCGACTTGTAGCTCAAATATCTTAATGTACGCGGCAACCCCAAAACCCACAACATTCAAATACGGTATAACTCTTCGATTGGGAAAATAACCGGGATCATGCAACTGGGGTCTCACAATTCTGTACAAATCCTTCGTTTATAGTAAATATATAATGTTATATTTATCGTTTTAAAAATAATTTAAAAGAATATTTAAAATTAAATAAGACATTTTATTTCTTGTTTACCTTGTGCACAATGCTTGCAATGTGGTCGTTGTCATTTAAAAGAACATTCGAATTAGGATCCATGGAGTGATCGGCGGTCGTCAACGGTTGCTGAGGGTGAATAGTGGCGGTCGTTAGCAGTGGTTGAGGGTGAACCGTGGTGGTGGACGGAGTTATCTATTTATAGTGGGGGACCATTTGAAAGGGGGCAAAATTGGAAAAAAAATTGTTCAACATTTCAACCTTTTTCTTTTCATTCAATTTCATTTATTTCAATTTCATTTCAAATGCCTGACACAATTTTTTTTTCATTCAATTTCATTTATTTCATATTCATTTCAAAGGCCTGACACCTTTTTTTTCATTCAATTTCTTTTATCTCAATTTTATTTCAAAGGCCTGACACACTTTTTTTCATTCAATTTCATTTATTTTCAATGCAAAATTTTTTTTCTCATTTCATTTTATATTTAAATTTTCTACGATTAATTCAATTTTTTTCTCCTCATTTAAATTAAAATTTTCCCTCATTTCATTTAAATTTAATTTACTTTCAACTTTTTTCTCTTTACATTTAAATTATCTAATTTTTTAAATATTTACAATATTTTTACAAGAACATGCGCTCAATAATATATCACTCGTCATCTTGGAGTGGAGTATCACAAGACGATTGACCAAAAACGTAGACACGATAAGGGCATGTTGATCAGTTGTGTCCGGATGTTCGACACACAGTGCACAATTTGGGTTCACCCGTCTCCGTAACATCCATGTCATTTCGAATTCTCGTCGATTGTGGTCGACCTTTAGGATGTCTGCGGAGACTACTGTCAGGCACCATCTCGAAAGTAGGTGGTGAAACTTCCCAGTTTGAGACATCGGGCATTTCAGGAAATTCGTTCCCCCATATACGTAATGTGCGTTGGAACGTGTAGATCTCGTCTATGAATTGTTCAATATTTAAGTTTGCTCTCGCACATGCTACATAAACATGCACACACGAATATCGAAGAGTCTGAAATATCTCGCACTCGCATCGCCTATTTCGCAGATCAACTGCGTACAACCTAGGTGGAAGACCCAAACGACGACCAATGTACTCCTGAACTCGAAAAGTTTCCAAGTCATGCAAATACAATTCTGCGTTCATTGTTTGTGCCCTTCGACTATTTACCACCATGGCCATTCGAACGGCCACTACGTACACGTGCCGAGCCTCAATCTGCTTAGCTTGTCTCAACCCCATCTTAGGCTTCAATGTCGCCAACCTATAAAATGTTACCGAGAATACAACAGAAATCGGGAGATGGCGTATGTGCTTCAATACAGATTTGACCGCCTCTACGAGGTTACTCGTCATTTGCCCATACCGAAACACCTCATCGTAACTTTGAGTCCATTGCCAGTTCTCCATGCTACCCAACCATGTCCGGAGATTTGTTGGTAAATATGACATCTGAGATTCAAGCCTTGCGAACCTCTACCTGAATCTTCTCGGTTCTAACTCATGGGCTGCATATTTAATTTAAAATCACCAATTTAAAAATAAAAAAAATTGAGAAGTAATTTTTGAAATAAATACAAACAATTTTTTTACCCATGTTCATGAGTTCTTTTTTCCAATCTTTATTCTTATAATCTCTAAGAAAGTTTACCGCGATGTGCTGGATGCAATAAACAGACCTCCACGGAACCCCCGATCGCTTTATCGTAGTAAGTAATCCTTTCGATCTATCTGATATAAGGAAAATGTTGTCTTTTCTAACAACGTTCCTCTGCAGATTTGTGAGGAAAAATTCCCAAGACTCGAAGCACTCACGCTCCATGATGGTGAAAGCAATCGGAAGTACATTTCGATTGCCGTCTTGTGCAACAGCAATTAAGAGGATTTACGTGTATTTACCATATAACCATGTCCCGTCCACCTGCACCATCAGCTTGCAATGAGGGAAGGCCTTAACACACAGCTCGAACGTCCAAAACAATGGATAAAAAACTCGTTTCCCCAGTTGTTATTCCCCGTCAGGTCCTTTATACGGTAGTGTTTACAAATCAGTCACTATCCCCGGCACATACTCTTGCATCCCAGCTATCCACCCTTGAAGCTCTTTGTATGACGCATCCCAGTCACCATACAACTCTCGCATCGCCATTTTCTTTGCCCACCATACCTTTCGGTACGACACTTTGTACTTGAATCGAGCTTGCATATCCACAGTAAGGACCGACACTTGAATGGTGGACGACTCTTTCACCAAAGGGATGATGTAGTTGCATATAGTTTTTGCATCTAACTTTCTATGGCCTTACGGCATACGAGCGGACGTACACGTGTGTGGACCTTCTAGTTTCCTTATCATACATATCTGTGTCTGCCGCATTAACACGGCTCGGACACGCTATTTACAACCACTCGACGCTTTCCAACATTCTCCTGTGTACAAAGACCGCGTCAACTTCGTTACTTTATAATCCACACCTAACTTCAAGCTAAGTTGTTTTATAGCATGTAAACAGTCTTTTTTTTGTTATCAAATTGTTGTCCTACAAACAACTCTTCTTCGTTGAATTCATTGTCAACTAGGTGAGTCGGCACAATATTTGGGTATTCCGGGATCTCGCGTGCAAGAGCAGCGTCAGGATCCACGTCGGTCATGAAGGACCCTGGATTATTTTTTATAACTATATTAGGGCCTGTGTTTTCGGCCGAATGGGGATTCGCATTTTCACCCTCTACTGGCCTTTCCTCGTCTATGTCTTCAGGGATGTCATCCAAATCGGGGTCACTAAAATCATCATTGGGATCACGGTGGGACTGATCATCATTATCGGACCCTTCATCACAATCTTCTATGGTGGCCAACACCTCTGGATGGATCTCTAGACGAGGACACTTGTATGGGGTGTTATACGAACATCGACCAGTGTTTGGATTTTCAGGAGTTGACATTGACTGTCCAAAACTCGACTAATCTTCCCAAGAGGCGGTAAGATCAAAATCAATTCTGGAACACTGGCTTTCTGGAATTACCACTTAAATGGGATCCGGTTCAGCTATCTCCACGAACAACTCAACCAGGCTGGGATTTTCTATCTCAGGGGGCAATAAATTCCTATCATTGTCCCTAAATCATCATCATCTTCAAGCTCCATTTCTAAGAATGTAATGGCCCAAATTCAAGGCTATCGGAATAGTGGTTTTGTAACCACAAATCCGATTTAAAGAGAAATTTATTTTAATATTTTTGCATGAATATTGGTATGATAGGAAAATCGTATGAAAATATTGATAGAAAAATTTTACCGATTTAGTGGTTAGTTAGAAAAAGAAAGTATTGAAGAAATTGGGTAAAAATAAGGTATCGAGACCTCGATCTCATAAAATCGAGTCAAAAATATTTTTATAAATATTTATGAAGTGTTAGTAAAATGGTAATAACATTTCGATAGAATATTTTAATGTTTGGGTAGTCAATTAAGTAAAAAGGACTAAATTGAAAAAGGTGTAAAAGTTACTAGAAGGATTAAATAGCTCAATTGTTAAATGAGGAGGGACATAAATTGCAAATAACCCCAAAATGAGATATTTTGGGCAGCAATAGCTGAGAAAAATCAGGAGAATTGAAGAATTAAGGGTAAAATTGGAATATTGGAAAATTTTGCTTTGAAAGTTAGGACAAAAGTGGAATATCTAGAATTCTCTTCATATTTTCTACGCTCTCATCAGCCAAAAACGTCCTAAGGGTTTCTTCAAGCTGGTTTTTCATAATTTTTGCACCAATTGAGTTAATCCTTGCCTTTTTCTTATAATTTTTGTGTTTCTAAGACTTTTACAACTAGGTCCTATTACTAAATTCATTAGTTTTTGATTTCATGGATGAAATTGAAAGTCACTATGCTTGAGATTGAAGCTTTAATTTGTTTATGAGATGATTTTATTAGGTGATTTCAATAGAAATTGATTTGTAGGACCTAATTGTGAAAAAGTTTGGAATTAAAGTCTAATGCTAAAATTCTGATTTCCAAAGGTTATAAAGTAGTTTAAAGTGATGGAATAGTGTGTTAATTTAGGAAAAATCAGCTCAATTGAGAGGTTAATTGAGCAAGGATGAAATTATCATTTATTGAAAGTTTAGGGAAAATGGTAATTAACCTCATGCACTAAAATAGTTTGGACAGCAGCAGTAGGTTAACTTTGAAAAATCACCAAAAACTGTAGAAATTGAATTAAAGGATGAATAAAATATGAAATTAAAGCTTATTGAGTCTAGTTTCTCATAGAAAAATGAGTTAATCAATGGAATTGTAAATCACGAGATATAATAGATTTTGTGATACAAGGTCAGAATGAATTTGGGTTCCCCTGTTCTGAATTTGGAAAATCATTAAAAATTGTACAAAATGATTATGAGTTATAATTTATATGGTTAGAATCCTTAATGAGTATATTTTCAAAAGAAATAAGTGGAAACATCATCCGAATTCTGTACAATGAGATAATTAATTTTTAGTGAAGAGGGGTCGAAACTGTCAAACAATGAAACAGGGGAAACTTTAAAGAATAAACTGTACTTATTGGCTACACCAAAAATTCTAAAAATTTTATGGTAAGAAGATATGTGAGTCTAGTTTTAGGGAAAATTAACGGATCTTGATTTGGAGTTCCGTATCTCAAGATATAAATAATTTAGTGATTGTGACTCAGTGAGACAGCTTTGTATGCACTATAAATAATAATAGAATTATAGAGAATCTTACACATGAAGATGAAATGTATTAGATTAATGATTAAATTTATTTATTTAGATCCAGAAAGTTCAAATACAAAGCTAGATCGAGGAAAAGAAAAAGTTCGGGATTAATAGATTTTTTGTTTACGAACAAGTATCGAGGTAAGTTCGTGTAACTTGAATTATATTCCTAAATGCTTGAAATGTTTGTTATTGATGTGAATATGATTTGGATGTTTATTGTATGATAATTTATGAAGTGTTGATATTCTTGATGAAAAGAGGAAATAAATCTCGGTTGAATGAAAGGAAAATTCGATGGATCTTTGAAAAGGAATTGACGGTAAAAAGGAACTAGCCCGGACGGGTGATCCTATTCTGATATAGCCCTCCCGAAGAATATGTGGAAAATGGATTTAGCCCGGACGGGTAATCCGAATTAGGGTCTGAATTTAGCCTGGACTGGTAATTCAGATCCAAGCTCATTAGAGTAATTGTTGTTGCAGGGGATTTAGCCTGGACTGGTAATCCCGACAATACTCTATGAGTTTATATTACAGGGGATTTAGCATGGACTGGTAATCCCACTGTAATGATGAGGTTCGCAGGAGTGTGCTCTCTGAAATGGAAATGTGCGCACATGAATATGAATTGACGGACCCGGAATTTGTGCACTTAGGTGTACCCCTGAAAATCTATCGAAATTCCAAGTAGTTCAACGGGATAAATATGGAAAAATAACAAGGAAATGGAAATCATGGAATTGATGAGCTCATCAATCATGGTATAAATTATTGATACATGGAAATTATTGGACTAATTTGAATGTTGAGTTTGTCCAAGATAGGGGAATAATGTATTGAATGGATGTATGAATGTTTATTGCATTGTATAAAAAAAATATTAGGTAAGTATAATTTTTGTTACATGAGCTTACTATGCACAAAGTGCTTACCCTGTTTCTTTTTCCCCTGTTTGTAGAGTTAAGAGCTCGGAGGTCGGATTTGGTCGAAGACGCATCACATTATCATCCTCAAGATCTCGGTATATAAAGAAACTTTGTATAAGCTAGTAAAGTAGATGTTAATGTGGAAAGAATGTATGGTTAGGCATTAAGATGGCTAACAAATTTTGGTTTTGGTATGTGATAAGATTATCTTATGAATACGGTAAATCTATCTTAAAAAATTTTGAAATGGATTGGTTGTGTTGGATTGGTCTCGGTTTAAAAAAATAAATTATTCGGTAAAATCTGGTAATACCTCGTATCCTATTCCGGCGACGGATACGGGTAGGGGATGTTACATTTGTTGATATCAGAGCTACGGTTTAGCCGGTTCTCGGACCGATGTAGCAAATATGATATTACCTATACATGTCATTTGAATTATTATTGATAGTGTGATATCTCCTGACCATTTGAAATGTGATTTTCTTATAGTAAATGTCTACCGACCGAGCTCAACCCGAGGAAGCCGGGAGTCATGCTCCGGCTTCAGAACATAGAGAAGTTGAAGCTACTAGTAGTAGAAGGTTCGAGACAAGGGACCAAGGTGAAGAGGCTAAAATGGCCTTCTATCAAATGATGAATGAATGGTTTGCTCAGTATATAAGAACTAACCATGTACTGCAGCAAGCTCAAGCTCCTCCTCCCCCTCCTCCACCGGTTCCTGAGATTCCACAGGGTACAAGTACTGAATCTATCAGAAAAGGGAAAGCTCCGGTTGATAAAATCAAAAAATATGGGGCAGAAGAATTCAAAGCTGCAGTTGATGATGATCCCGAACGGGCTTAGTTTTGGTTAGAGAATACTATTTGGGTTTTGGAGGAATTATCTTGCACACCAGAAGAGTGTCTGAAATGTGCAGTATCATTGCTAAAAGATACAGCTTACCACTGGTGGAATACTAAAGTTTCAGTTGTTCCGAAAGAAGAAATCACATGGGAATTCTTTCAGACCGAGTTCAGAAAGAAATATATCAGTCAGAGGTTCCTTGATCAGAAGAGAAAAGAATTTCTTGAGCTGAAACAGGGCAACAGATCAGTATCTGAGTATGAAAGAGAATTTGTCCGATTGAGTAAATATGCTCGAGAATGGGTAAAATCAGAAGCCGAGATGTGCAAACGATTTGAATAAGGGTTGAATGAAGAGATTAAGCTACTGATTGGAATTCTTGAAATCCGAGAGTTTGCTACCCTTGCAAAGCGAGCTTATAAAGTAGAAGAACTGAGCAAAGAAAAGAAACAAGTTGAAAGAGAAGCTCGGGTTTTCAGTAAAAGATCGATGGAAAAATCCCAATTTTCTGCTTCAAAGAAATTGAAGAAATACCAGGATTGTTCTACCTCAACTACTGGGTATTCGGGTAGAGAGTGAGGTTTTCAACGCACTAATCCAAGAACTTCCACTCCATCAGTGACCAGTGTTGGCAGTACTGGCACCCTTAAGCCGAGATGCCAGTACTGTAATAAACCTCACTTTGGTGAATGCCGATTAAAGAGTGGGGCTTGTTACCGATGTGGTTCTTTTGATCATTTCCTCAGAGATTGTCTAGAAAGGGGTGAAAAAGAAGCTGAACAGACATCGAGGCCAAGTAATCCAATTTTGAGGGGTAGGCCACCTCGACCATCTGGTGATGTCGGTGGTAGTCGAGGAGCTACGAGAGATACTGTAGGCAGGCCTGAGGCACGAGCACCTGCTAGGACATATGCCATACGTGCTAAAGAAGATGCTTCAGCACCCGATGTTATTACTGGTACATTTTCTTTACTTGATACTGATATTACTGCATTGATTAATCCTGGTTCTACACATTCATACATATACACAAAATTAGTATTTGTTAAAAATTTATCTGTTGAACCTACTGAATTTGTGGTTAAAGTCTCGAACCCCCTGGGCCAGTTTGTGATGGTGGATAAAGTTTGTAAAAATTGTCCACTGATGGTAAAAGGTATTTGTTTTCCGACTAGCTTGATGTTACTTCCTTTTGATGAGTTCGATGTGATACTGGGTATGGACTGGCTAACTCAGCATGATGCAGTAGTAAACTGTTGACAGAAATATATTGTATTGAAGTGTCAGAATGGAGAATTACTTCGGGTTAAATCTGATCAGACAAAGGAATTATCTAATGTGATTTTAGTGATGACAGCTCAGAGGTGTATCAGAAAAGGGTGTGATGCTTATTTGGAATATGTGTTAGACACTAAGGTATCCGAGTCAAAGATCCAGGCAGTGCCAATTGTATGTGAATTTTCTGATGTGTTTCTAGAGGAATTACCGGGGTTGCCACCAGAAAGAGAAGTGGAATTTTCTATAGATCTGATTCTGGGAACTACGCTAATCTCTATAGCTCCGTATCGTATGGCTCCTACAGAATTAAAGGAGTTAAAGACACAGTTGCAAGAACTTGTTGACAGGGGTTTTGTTCGACTGAGTCATTCACCTTGGGGTGTTCTGGTTCTATTTGTGAAGAAGCAAGACGGGTCTTTGAGATTGTGTATCGACGACCGACAGCTCAACAAAGTCACTATAAAAAATAAGTACACATTGCCTTGGATTGATGACCTGTTTGACCAGTTGAAGGGTGCCACTGTATTTTCAAAGATTGATCTCCAATCGAGTTACTATCAGTTACGGGTAAAGGAGTCAGATGTACCGAAAACAGATTTTAGAACCAGGTGTGGGGATTATGAGTTTCTGGTTATGCCGTTTAGGCTGACTAATGCACCTGCAGTATTTATGGACTTGATGAATCGGATATTCAGACCGTACTTAGACAGGTTTGTAGTAGTTTTTATTGATGATATCTTGGTCTATTCTCGAGACGAAAATGAGCATGCAGAACATTTGAGAATTGTGTTGCAAATTCTGCGAGAGAAGCAGCTATATTCTAAATTTAGTAATGTGAATTTTGGTATCGAGAAGTGGGTTTTCTCGGACATATTGTATCTGCAGAAGGCATCAGGGTAGATCCGAGTAAAATCTCAGCTATTATTAATTGGAGTCCACCGAAAAATGTATCTGAAGTTAGAAGTTTCTTGGGTTTAGCTGGTTATTATCGAAGATTTGTACAGGGGTTTTCTATGATAGCTTCTCCGATGACCCGTTTATTACAAAAAGATGTTAAATTCGAGTGGACTGATGAATGCCAGCAGAGTTTCGACCGATTGAAAGATTTGTTGACGAAAGCACCAGTGTTGGTACAACCTGAACCAGGTAAAGAATTTATTATCTATAGTGATGCATCATTAAATGGTTTAGGTTGTGTTTTGATGCAAGAAGGTAAAGTTATAGCCTATGCTTCGAGACAACTTAAGCCACATGAAAGAAATTACTCGGTGCATGATCTTGAATTAGCTGCTATTGTATTTGTATTAAAAATATGGCGACATTACTTGTATGGTGAGAAATGTCATATTTATACTGATCATAAAAGTCTAAAATATCTGATGACACAGAAAGATTTGAATTTGAGACAACATAGGTGGCTTGAATTGATAAAAGACTATGATTTGGTTATTGATTACCATCCGGGTAAGGCTAATGTTGTAGCTGATGCTCTGAGTCAAAAATCTCTGTTTGCTTTGCGAGCTATGAATGCCCAATTGTCTTTGGTTGATGACGGTTCAATCGTAGCTGAGTTGAGAGTTAAACCGACATTTCTACAACAAATATATGGAGCTCAGAAAAATGATGAGAAGCTACAGGCTAAACGGGTACAATGTGAGTCAGGTAATGATTCAGAATTTCATATTGGGATTGATGGTTGTTTATTATTCAGAGGTAGAGTATGTGTACCGAAGAATTCAGAGCTTGTACAGAAGATTTTACACGAGGCACACAGTGGCATTATGTCCGTACATCCGGAAGGTAATAAAATGTATAATGATTTGAAGAAGATGTACTGGTGGCTAGGTATGAAACGCGATATTTCTGAGTTTGTATCAAGATGTCTGATATGTCAACAGGTCAAAGCTGAACATCATGTACCTTCGGGGTTACTTCAGCCAATCACTGTACCGGAATGGAAGTGGGAAATAATTACTATAGATTTTGTGTCCAGATTACCATTGTCACCGAAGAAGAAAGATGCCATTTGGGTGATCATTGATCGATTAACAAAATCAGCACATTTTATCCCGGTACGTATGGATTATTCTCTAGATAAATTGGCTGAACTGTATATATCTGAGATTGTCAGGCTACATGGAGTGCCAATCTCCATTATATCAGATAGAGATCTCCGATTTACATCTCGTTTCTGGGACAAATTGCAAGAAGCCTTGGGTACTCGGTTGTATTTCAGCACTGCATTTCATCCTCAGACAGATGGCCAATCTGAGCGTGTAATTCAGGTATTGGAAGATATGCTCCGATGTTGTATATTAGAGTTTGAACGTAATTGGGAGAGGTATCTACCTTTGATTGAATTTGCTTACAATAACAGTTATCAGTCCAGTATTAAAATGGCTCCGTATGAAGCTTTGTATGGTAGAAAATGTAGAACACCGTTATATTGGACAGAGCTCAGTGAAAAGAAGATACATGGGGTTGATTTGATTCGGGAAACAGAAGAAAAAGTCAAGGTGATTCGAGATAGTCTAAAAGCAGCTTCCGATCGTCAGAAGTCATATGCTGATCTTAAATGAAAAGAGATTGAATTTCAAGTGGGTGATAAGGTATTCTTAAAAGTTTATCCTTGGAAGAAAGTTCTCCCATTCGGTCGAAGGGGTAAATTGAGTCCAAGATTTATCGGGCCATATGAAATCAAAGAAAGAATTGGACCAGTCGCTTATCGATTGGCGTTACCACCGGAACTCGATAGAATTCATAATGTTTTTCATGTATCTATGCTATGACGGTATCGATCAGATCCTTCACATGTTATTTCTCCGACAGAAGTGGAAATTCAGCCGGATATGACTTACAATGAAGAATCGATCAAGATATTGGCACGGGAAACAAATAAGCTTAGAAATAAAAAGATAAAATTGGTGAAATTATTATGGCAAAAGCACGGGATAAAGGAAGCGACATGGGAACCGGAGGAGGCAATGAGGAAACAATACCCGAACCTCTTTACTGGTAAGATTTTCGAGGACGAAAATCCTTAAGGGGGGAGAGTTGTAATGGCTCAAATTCAAGGCTATCGGAATAGTGGTTTCGTAACCATAAATCTGATTTAAAGAGAAATTTATTTTAATATTTTTGCATGAATATTGGTATGATAGGAAAATCGTATGAAAATATTGATAGAAAAATTTTATTGATTTAGTGGTTAGTTAGAAAAAGAAAGTATTGAAGAAATTGGGTAAAATAAGGTATTGAGACCTCGATCTCGTAAAATCGAGTCAAAAATATTTTTATAAATATTTATGAAGTGTTAGTAAAATGGTATTAACATTTCGTTAGAAAATTTTAATGTTTGGGTAGTCAATTAAGTAAAAAGGACTAAATTGAAAAAGGTGTAAAAGTTACTAGAAGGATTAAATAGCTCAATTGTTAAATGAGGAGGGACATAAATTGAAAATAACCCCAAAATGAGATATTTTGGGCGGCAATAGCTGAGAAAAATAAGAGAATTGAAGAATTAAGGGTAAAATTGGAATATTGCAAAAAATTGCTTTAAAAGTTAGGACTAAAGTGGAATATCTAGAATTCTCTTCATATTTTCTACACTCTCATCAGCCAAAAATATCCTAAGGGTTTCTTCAAGCTGGTTTTTCATAATTTTTGCACCAAGTGAGTTAATCATTGCCTTTTTCTTATAATTTTTGTGTTTCTAAGACTTTTACAACTAGGTCCTATTACTAAATTCATTAGTTTTTGATTTCATGGATGAAATTGAAAGTCACTATGGTTGAGTACTATAAGTTCATGATGAAATAGGATGAAAGTGAAGCTTTAATTTGTTTATGAGATGATTTTATTAGGTGATTTCAATAGAAATTGATTTGTAGGACCTAATTATGAAAAAGTTTGGAATTAAAGTCTAATGCTAAAATTCTGATTTCCAAAGGTTATAAAGTAGTTTAAAGTGATGGAATAGTGTGTTAATTTAGGAAAAATCAGCTCAATTGAGAGGTTAATTGAGCAAGGATGAAATTATCATTTATTGAAAGTTTAGGGAAAAATGGTAATTAACCTCATGCACTAAAATAGTTTGGACAGCAGCAGTAGGTTAACTTTGAAAAATCACCAAAAATTGTAGAAATTGAATTAGAGGATGAATAAAATATGAAATTTAAGCTTATTGAGTCTAGTTTCTCATAGAAGAAATGATTTAATCAATGGAATTGTAAATCATGAGATATAATAGATTTTGTGATACAAGGTCAGAATGAATTTGGGTTCCCCTATTCTGACTTTGGAAAATCATTAAAAATTGTACAAAATGATTATGAGTTATAATTTATATATTTAGAATCCTTAATGAGTCTATTTTCAGAAGAAACAAGTGGAAACATCATCTGAATTCTTTACAATGAGATAATTAATTTTTAGTGAAGAGGGGTCGGAACTGTCAAACAATGAAACAGGGGAAACTTTAAAGAATAAAATGTACTTATTGGCTACACCAAAAATTCTGAAAATTTTATGGTAAGAAGACATGTGAGTCTAGTTTTAGGGAAAATTAACAGATCTTGATTTGGAGTTCCGTATCTCAAGATATAAATAATTTAGTGACTGTGACTCAGTGAGACAACTTTGAATGCACTATAAATAATAATGGAATTATAGAGAATTTTACACATGAACATGAAATGTATTAGATTAATGATTAAATTTATTTATTTAGATCCAGAAAGTTCAAATACAAAGCTAGATCGAGGAAAAGAAAAAGTTCGGGATTAGTAGATTTTTTGTTTACGAACAAGTATCGAGGTAAGTTCGTGTAACTTGAATTATATTCCTAAATGCTTGAAATGTTTGTTATTGATGTGAATATGATTTGGATGTTTATTGTATGATAATTGATGAAGTGTTGATATTCTTGATGAAAAGAGGAAATAAATCTCGGTTGAATGAAAGGAAAATTCGATGGATCTCTGAAAAAGAATTGACGGTAAAAAGGATCTAGCCCGGACGGATGATCCTATTCTGATATAGCCCTCCCGAAGAATATGTGGAAAATGGATTTAGCCCGGACGGGTAATCCGAATTAGGGTCTGAATTTAGCCTGGACTGGTAATTCAGATCCAAGCTCATTAGAGTAATTGTTGTTGCAGGGGATTTAGCCTGGACTGGTAATCCCGACAATACTCTATGAGTTTATATTACAGAGGATTTAGCCTGGACTGGTAGTCCCACTGTAATGATGAGGTTCGCAGGAGTGTGCTCTCTGAAATGGAAATATGCGCACATGAATATGAATTGACGGACCCGGAATTTGTACACTTAGGTGTACCCCTGAAAATCCATCGAAATTCCAAGTAGTTCAACGGGATAAATATGGAAAAATAACAAGGAAATGGAAATCATGGAATTGATAAGCTCATCAATCATGGTATAAATTATTGATACATGGAAATTATTGGACTAATTTGAATGTTGAGTTTGTGAATGATAGGGGAATAATGTATTGAATGGATGTATGCATGTTTATTGCATTGTATAAAACAAAAATATTAGGTAAGTATAATTCCTGTTACATGAGCTTACTAAGCACAAAGTGCTTACCCTGTTTCTTTTTCCCCTATTTGTAGAGTTAAGAGCTCGGAGGTCGGATTTGGTCGGAGACGCATCACACTATCAACCTCAAGATCTCGGTATATAAAGAAACTTTATTTTGGAAATCAATGGCATGTATAAGCTAGTAAAGTAGATGTTAATGTGGAATGAATGTATGGTTAGCCATTAAGATGGCTAACAAATTTTGGTTTTTGTATGTGATAAGATTATCTTATGAATACGGTAAACTATCTTAAAAAAATTTTGAAATGGATTGGTTGTGTTGGATTGGTCTCGGTTTAAAAAAATTAAATTATTCGGTAAAATCTGGTAATACCTCGTATCCTATTCCGGCGATAGATACAGGTAAGGGGTGTTACAGAGAACTTTAGTAGATCAGTTGAAACCGAAAATCTGTAAAACAGTCTCAACATTTGCTTTCCGCAATGGTTTGCTATCTTTGTACTGATTTTTCGTTTTAAATCCGACAGCGAAATCTGTTTGTTGAATCTCATTCCTATTTTTTTCGACTACGAAATACACAACCTTCTTCAGTTGTATTTATCATTTCTACATCGAAATGAACATAAACAAACAATATTTGGGAACTCATTTTTAAAAAAAATTGCTTTCTTCTAAACAAAGGAAAAAAATTTCAAACCAAACAAAATGGAAGACTAAATACCTATATATATTTGATAAATTTGGTGTCGGCTATTAACAGGCCAGCACCCAAAAATTTTTTTTCCCGTATAGATGGTGCCGGCCATTAACAGGCCAACACCTGAAAAAAAATTTTCCGTAAAGGTGGTGCCAGCCTTTAACAGGCCAGCACCCGAAATTGTTTTTTTTTCCCATAAAGGTAGTGCCGGCCATTGACAGGCCACCACCCAAAAAAAATTTCTCGTAAAGGTGGTGCCAGCCATTGACAAGCCACCACCAAAATTTTTTTTTTTAAAATTTTTTCGTATACTAGTGCCACCCATTAACAAGCCAGCACCCGAATTTTTTTCCCCTAAATGTGGTGCCGGCCATTGAAAGGCCACCACCAATTTTTTTTTAAGTTTTCGTATACTGGCGTCGGCCATTGACAGGCGAGCACCCGACAAAATTTTTTTTTCCTCATAAAGGTGGTGCTAGCCATTGACAGGCCAGCATCCAAATTTTTTTTTATTTTCTGCATATCAGTATGATAAGATTTAAAAAAATACACTGGTGCCGGCTATTGACAGGCCATAACCAAAAAATTTAATTTTTTAAAGTCTGACACAATTATTAGGCAATCATGAGTCCAAAATACCAGGTGGTGCCGGCCATTGACAGGCCAAAACCTCATTTTACTGTTCATTTCAGGTTATTTTGGTGATTGTTTTTAAATCTGAATTATTTTTATAAATATTAAATTTTATTGGATTATTTTGGTAAAATAGCCCCATATGTATCTAAATATTTTAAGTACGGATCTCTTTTGTGGTGATGAACTACTATTATATTTTTCACATGTTACATGTGGGAATGCTTATTAAATATTGTATAGAAAATAAAAGTGAGCAATAAAGATGGCTCAGTAGTACACATCATTTTCATTCTAACTTTACAATATGAGAAGTGTTTTGCATGGTAGGCATGCATGGGTTGAGGGACGCATTTCATTAGGGGTGAGCAAAACTCGATTCGACTCGAAAAAATCGAAAAAAAATTAAATTTCGAGTTAAACGAATCGAGTTATTCGAGTTAATCAAGTTATTCGAGTTAATCGAGTTATTCGAATCAACTCGAATATTTTTTTCGAATTTCGAGTTCAAATCGAGTTGAGTTTTCGAATTCGAATAACTCGAATAATTCGAATATCAAACTATAATATTTTACATTTTTACCCCAAACTCCCAAACCTTTTTACTTTTCCCTCAAAACTTACTCCTTCCCACTTTCCCCCCAAAACTTTTACTCCCATCCCCTCTCAACCCCCCAATCTACCCAAAATCTATTTCCCACCAAAATTTTACTCTCCCATTTATTTTTTCTCAAAATTTTACTCCCAAAAACCCTCAAAACCTTTTATTTTCCCCCAAAATTTTTACTCCCTCCCACTTTTCCCCTAAAACTTTTATTCCCTTCCCATCCCACCTCCTATTTATCCCAAACTGTGACAGCCCAAAATTGACCCTAGTCGGGAAGTGGTTTCGGGACCGCTAAACCGAGTCATAAAAATAATTAACCGTCATAATTGATGCTCATTATATGTACATGTGCATGTGTGAAAATTTCGTGTTTGAATTTTGTTTAATTGTAAGTGAATTTTAGTAAATAGGACTTATGTGAGAAAATTTTGAAATGTGATAGGTCAAAGCATAAGGACCTATTAGTGCATGAAATAAAAAGGGGGGACTTGCATGTCAAATTCCCCCCTAAATAGTAGTGGCCGGCCATGACAAGGTGGATAGACAAATTGTGATGGGTAAAACATATTATGAAAAGTTTATGACAACATGTTGTGTTAAGAACAATAAAATATGAGGGGAGTGGGAGGAGAAACCAAAGTTGTTTCATCTTTGCTCCCCCATTTTGCCGAAACTAGAAGAAAAAAAAAAGGCTTCATCCTCTTTGTTCTTCTTGACTGAAAAATCAAAGGAAGAAGAAAGAGTTCTCTTGCTTTATGTTCGGTTTGGATGAGGATTAAGAAGAGGTAAGTACCTTGAAATTCTTAGAAAATTTTGCATAAAGAAGGTGGTTAGTTCAAGTTCTAATCATTCCATGGCTTAAGTTTTGATTGTTAGGAGGTTTGATATTTGGCCAAGTAGTTTGAAGCTCTTGGCACATATATTTTTTTTTCTTTCTTCTTTCTTGAAGGTTGAAATTTGGGTTGTTATTAAGGAGGTGCCGAATGTGGTCCTTGAAGGGCCTTGAGGAACAATACATGTGGCTTGGGTTATAACATTCGGCCATGGTAGTTTGAGGATTAAGGATTTTATTTCTTGTTAAAATTGGATGAATCTTAGTGTGTGAGTGTTTGAACTAACTAATGATCAAATAGATGCATGGGTACAAAGTAGGAAGAATCGGCTACTATGGTTGATACTAATGCCGAAGGTGAAAATGTTATATTAAATAATGTATGTGATTTGAGTTAGTAATATGACAAGAATATCTAGATGTATTATAATTGATTAAGTATTAAATCAAAAGTTGCTAAAATTGCCACTTCTTTAGCCGAATATGTGTTTGGTCAATGAAGAATTTGTTGAAGAATATAGGTGAACTTGGTAAGAGTATTCGGCTTAGTGTATAAATGATATAAAGATTTTAGAAATTATTTTGGTTAGGTGTATGTATGATTAAGTATATTCGGCAATATACTTAAAGTGAGCACATGATATTATATTATAATTATTGAGCTTAAGTATATGGATATGTGTATATGTGGTCATATAATGACATTTTGGTTTGAAAATTTAATGATATGTGATTGCCGAATGTGATTAATAAATTCATATTATTGGTTTAAATATTGAATACTCCTATTTGTATTCTTTAAGCTCAAGAGCAAAGGGGAACTAGATCCGATAAAGGGAAGGAAAAAGTAATTGAATAGCCATTAAAGTTGTTCGACAACATCCGAGGTAAGTCTTCGAGTAATGACCCTACTTGAATTATATTGAAATGATTAGTCATACTATGACGGATAGCCGAATGTGCATAGAGACTATGTTATAAAGCCAATTGAAATCATGCTCTTTGTGTGTGGCTATTGAACCGAAATTGGAAAGGTTAAATAAATGCTTTGTGTTGAGCCTTAGTAACGAAAATGAAATGTGGATGTGTCATGATTGTTGATATATGTGTGCATGAGCATTTGAATGATATCCGGGCTAAGTCCCAAAGGCAATTGTGCTAGTGATTTTATCCGGGCTAAGACCCGAAGCCATTTGTGCGAGTTGCTATACCCGGGTTAAGACCCGAAGGCAATTGTGCTAGTGATTTTATCCGGGCTAAGACCTGAAGGCATTTGTGCGAGTTGATATATCCGGGCTAAGACCCGAAGGCATTTGTGCTTGTGGTTATATCCGGCTAAATTCCGAAGAAACTTGGGTTCGAAGGTGAGCATGTTGTGCTGTAATAAATTCAATTAAAACGCTCGAAAAAAACCCAAACGATAAGGTATGTGTTCGTATGCATCGGAAAAGTCGATTCGTTTTTAATAGTATTCGTTCAATCGACTAACGAACTTTCGACTTTTAGATAGGTTAATACCTTGTGTGTATATGTTGATGAAGTGTGAAGTAAGGATGTGTATGAGAATGTGTATTAATAAAGTGATCCATTTAGCTATGTGAATGCAATACTTTAGTCAAAGCCGATTTCATTACTTGAAACTTACTAAGCTTTAAAATGCTTACCCCGTTGCTTTGGCTCTCTGTTTTATAGATTTTGTTCGTCGGATATCGGATTCGGGATCATCGAAGTCGAAGTTATCCACACTATCAAAGCCCTTTTGGTACTCTTTTAGTTGAACTCTGGATATGGCATGTATAGGACTACCCTTTTGTTGTGGGTCATGGACCCTTTGGACTTGTATAATTTTGGTTAGCCATGCGAAAATGGCTTAAATATGTTTGAGTATAATGTTATAATCATTTGGTATGGATATGGTTATTGAGAGGTGTGGATATGCTTAACAAGGATTGGCCATGGGAATGGTTAATCACTATCATAATTTGTGTTATTTATGCTAAAAGGGCTAGTTGAATCATGGAAACTATGAAATAGGTAAAGTCTACCTTAAAGGCAGATGCAGACAGCAGCAGTGATGTAGATTTGGAAAATCACTAAAAATAGTAGGAATGGAATTAAATAGTGAATAAATTATGTAAATGAACCTTGATGAATCTATTTTCATAGGAAAGTAACGAAACAATCATATGGACAGTATGTTAAGAGATATTCAGGTTCTCGTGAGACAGGGCCAGAACGGTTTCTGGATTTCCTGTTCCGACTTTGGAAATTCATTATAAATTAACCAGAGACAATTAGGAGTCATGCCATATATGTATAGATTCCTCTATGAGTCTAGTTTCTATAGAAACAAACGGCATCAGTATTGAAGCTCTGTACAGGGAGATATCCAAGTCGTAATGCGCAAAGGTCAGTGTAGTCGATCCCTGTAACATGGGAGATTTTGACTAATAAACTGTACTAATTTTCCTGACCAAAAATTCTAGAAAAAAATATGTAGATGGGCATATGAGTCTAGTTTCAGGAAAAATTTACAGAACTGGATTCCGAGTTTCTGAACTCAAGATATGATTTTTAAACCGACTAGTACGCAGATTAGCAATGTCTGGGAAATTTTTTTATAAGTGGTTTAAAGTCTGTTAACACCTCGTGTTCGACTCCGGTGACGGTCTCGGGTTCGGGGTGTTACACAAACCCTCCCCCTTCCAATTTTTTTTAATATTTTCCCTCCAAAATTTTACTCCCCCTATTTACTTTCCCTCAAACTTTTATTCCCCAAAACTTTTTATTTTTCCCCTAAACTTTTACTTCTCACCCTTTACTCTCAAATAAAAAATCAAAATTATCCAAAAAAATCACTAAACATAAATAGTAATAATTTTATTTATATCTACTATTTATATTATTAAATTAAATTTCACATTTTATATTATTTATATTATTGAATTGTTTAGTCATTGAATATTTATATTAAAATTGAATTATTAATTATGCCATAAAATATTCGTGTTAAAATTTTATATTGTTATCAATTTCACATTTTATTTTTAAAATAACTTTTATTAAAAAAAATCATATTTTTACATTTAATATATTTTTTAATTCTAAAATACATAGTGACAAGAATCTGAAGATAATTGAAACAACTAAGCAAGTAAAGAAGCTAACCAATATATAAAAAATTAATAAATAAATTATGAAGTGATGAAAGTTAATAAAAAATTTGATTAAGGTGGACAAATTTTATTACGATGGGTGACAATGGTTGCAAGGACCCAAAATTATTTTTTAAAATTTAACTCGAACAAATATATTCGATTCGATTCGGTTCGAATTCCATCTCACTCGACTCGATTCGAGAAAACTTCAAATAAAGTTAGGATGATAAAATGAGATTCGAAAACTCGATTAACTCGAAAATTTTCGATTCGATTCGATTCGATCAAATGCTCACCTCTACATTTCATAGAGAAAAATAAATAAATAAATAAATGAAGGGTTCAGAAAATTTAAAAATTTTAAGATAATCTTGTGCTGTGTTGTTTCATATTGGAATTTAAGAAAAAAAAAAGAAAAAGACCAAATTTAACATTGTTAAGCGAAAATTGACTTTCGAAAGATAAAAGGAAGACCATATACTTTTTTTTTATAATATCTTATATGATTAATATTTAATAATTTAACAACCACAACGAATTTTAAATAAATTGAAATTATTTTAACTATTTATTCTTTGTAGAATAAATTCAACTATTAGATATTATTAATATGGATGAGTTTTGATACAGGCATCACATGCAATTGTATTACCGCAGCGCATTAATGATTTTTTTGGCTTATTTCGCTATTGAATACTCTAATTCGGACAATGTTTTGGGTGTCATTTGTTAGTCTCTAGAGGAGAAGGAACACAATGATATTTGACGCAAACCATGTTGGACCTCAGACTTCCTTCCGATGTTTATGAAAATTATTTTCTCTATTTTCATAGAAAATAGCTTATTCTAATACAAAATAATTTACCAATCAATGAAAAATAACTTATAAAATAACTTAGGGTATATGAACCAACTTGTGGTATGGATTGGATAAGTGTTCTGGGAGGTTATAAATAGGTGGAATGGTTTGTATTGATTTGTAGTACATTGTTGTGATTTGGTGCCAAATGCGGCATATTAGTTTTGTGGATTCATTAGATGATTATATGTTATGTTTTGAGATGGAATTGGTATGTTTTGAACAGTTTTAAATGAGGCCAAAAGCATTGTTTAGGCTATCTGGTTGGTTGGTTTGAAACAAGTATCAAATGGCCAAATTTTGTCAAAAATAGGTTTCTCGTCCCGATATCGATCTTCCCTTGTCGCAATGTCAACCAACAGACTGTGACATCCTGACGTTAAGTGGTCCAGTATCGTGATGTGACATTCTGTATTTTTTAAACTTTGTAATTTGGTCCTTCTTCGATCTTGGGACAACTCTAGAGCTCACGAAAGCTCATATTAATCACAGGAAAAGTTTAAAAGTGTTCTAAATGACTTATATTATGATAAATAGTGATTTTTTATTCGAATTTACCGTTAAAGGTCAGTAATTGTTTCGGTTTGTACTGTAGCTTTTTATACCTCAAACCCAACAACCGAGACGGGTTAAGGGTGTTACAATAAACACCCGAAAACTCTAAGCAACTGATACTTAGGTTGTTGACCAAAAAATCTCTCTACAAAGGGCATCCCACTCAATGCCTTTGTAGGAAGCAAATTCATGAGGTAAACTGCAGAATAAAAAGCATCAGTCCAATAAGGAAGGGGCAGAGATACTTCTGCAAGTAATACCGGAATAGTCTCCACAATCTGTCTATGACGTCGTTCCACCAGTCCATTTGTTCAAACGTGTTTGGACAAGAGAGGCGATGTGTAGTGCCAAAATTCCTCAGATACGGATCAAAGCTTCTAAATTTGCCTCCATCATTCGTCTGAAGTTGTTTAAGCTTAGCTCCCAACTGTAGTTCAACATGTGTTTTGAAGGACAAGAAGGCTTGTAATGCATCAAACTTTTTCTTAAGAAAATTAAGTCCAAGTATGAATTTAAAATGCATCCACAAAGGAGATATAGTATTGATAGCCTGAAGAGTAACAAGGGGCTAGACCCCATAAGTCAATAACAATGAACTCAAGAGGAGCAGAATACACTGATTTAATGGACTTAAATGGCAGTTTGTGCCTTTTAAGAAGCTCACAAGCATTACACAAAGAGAATGAATGTCAGCATGTGTTTTGAAAGACAAGAAGGCTTGCAATGCATCAAACTTTTGCTTAAGAAAATTAATCCAAGTATGAATTGAAAATGCATCCACAAAGGAGATATAGTATTGATAGCCTGAAGAGTAACAAGGGGCCAGACCCCACAAGTCAGTAACAATAAACTCAAGAGGAGTAGAGTACACTGATTTAATGGTGTTGGATAAATTTGGCAGCAACTAAATCAAAAAGGAAGTTTCACTAAGCAACAGCAAAACAAAACAATGAAAACAAAAGAAAGACTAAGAGCAGCATGTAACCGATGAAGCAAAATCCCACAGCTTTCATTTCCATTTCAAAATATAAAGGAGTTACAAAAATAATAATAAGTCAGTTACCTAAACTGTAACTGCTCCTACCAAATTTGGCAAGTTGCCAACTAAAATATTACAAAAGAAAAGCTGAAAAATTCAGCTGTTACATCCATCAATTTCAAATCTAAAAATACTAGCTTTAGATATCAAGCTACTTGCCAACTTGTTAACATCACAAAATACAAAATTTAAACAAAAAAGTTGCTTCTGGTTCAATCTTCAAACAGACATGCTGCTGCTGCTCAAGATGCTGGTAGTTTGTTGCATTGCAGACCAATGCTCAACACTCCTCCTTGGACTGTAGGCAACAAACACCAATCAAATCTCGTAAGAATTCAAACCTGATTGTGCCAAGAGGCTTTGTCAAAATGTCAGCCAATTGATCTTGTGAACTACAATATGCAAGATTCACATCCTTTGATTGTACTGCCTCTCGAACAAAATAAAATTTGAGCTTAAAGTGCTTCGTTTTGCCATGAAAAACAGCATTCTTAGATATAGCTATTGCTGATTGATTATCAACCATAATCTCAGTAGGCTCAAATTGTTCCTCATTCAAATCACACAACAATTTTCTAAGCCAAATAGCTTGGCTTACTGCTCCAGCTGCTGCTATATACTCTGCCTCAGCAGTTGATTGAGCAACTGTTTGTTGCTTTTTAGAGCTCCAACAGAAAGCTCCTGAATCAAATCGACCCTGCTTCCAGTCACTAATAGATCATCCACATATATTGAGACAATCAACAAAGTCTCATCTTTAGACTTCTTTATAAACAAAGTTGGCTCACTCAAACTTTTCTCGAAATTGAGCCTAGACAGGTAAGCATCTATCCTGTCATACCAGGCTCAAGGAGCCTGTTTTAGTCCATAGAGTGCCTTCTTCAGCTTGTAAACCTTGTCCTCCTTTCCTTGGACTTTAAATCGATCAGGCTGTTCAACATAAATTTCCTCTTTAAGGAAGCCATTCAGGAAAGCTGACTTGACATCAAGCTGATGGACCTTCCACTGTTTCTGTGCAGCGAAAGCAAATAGAAGCTTTATGGTATCCAGCCTTGCCACTGGAGCAAATTTCTCCTCAAAATCAATGCCAAACTGTTGATTGTACCCTTTCACCACAAGCCTTGCCTTGTGTTTGTTCAGAGAGCCATCTGCATTGAATTTGGTCCTGAAAACCCACTTGACACCTATGACCTTCTTCTGATCAGGTCTGTCTACCAGATCCCAAGTGTCATTCTCATGGATCATGTCGATTTCAGCCTCCATAGCCTTCTTCCAGCTCTTGCTTCTTGCAGCTTCTTCATAGCTTGAAGGCTCAACAATGGCCACATTGCATCTTTGGTAGATATCAGCAATAGACCTGGTCCCTCTCACAGGAGCATCATCTACATTGGCATTACTAACTTCATTTTCTGCCAATTCCAGATTGCTGTCAATCTGCTCTTCTTCAAACTGACTTGTGTTAGAGCCATCTAAACTCCAAAACCTTCCTTCATCGAATTTGACATCCCTGCTTACCAAAATCTTCTTGGTTGAAGGATCAAATACTCTGTAGCCCTTTTTGCAGCTACTGTAGCCAACAAATATACCAGGAACTGACCTCTTCTCGAGCTTGGTTCTTCTTTCTGCAGGGACAAGTACAAAACACTTGCAACCAAACACTTTTAAATGGGAAACAGTTGGTTTAAGATCATACCATGCTTCAAAAGGAGTTTTATCATTCACAGTATGTGTTGGCAGCCTATTGATCAGGTACACTGAGGTGTTGACACCTTCAGCCCAAAAAATGCTTGGAAGCTTACTTTGAAACAACATACACCTGGTCATGTTCATCATTGTTCTGTTCTTCCTCTCACACACTCCATTTTGCTGAGGAGTGTACACTGTGGTTAACTGATGATGAATCCCAGCCTACTCACATAGCTTCTGAAATCTTTTAGACAAGTATTCAGAACCATTGTCTGTCCTCAAGGCCTTAATCCTGCAGCCCGTTTGATTTTCTGCCAATGCCTTGAACTTTCCAAAAACTCCAAACACTTCTGACTTCTGTTTCATGAAATAAACCCAGCAAAATCTGGTCAGATCATCAATAAACAGTATAAAATACTTACTGCCATTCAGTGAAGGGGTCTTCATTGGTCCACAGACATCTGAGTGCACCAACTCAAGTCTTTCTCGAGTCCTCCATGCTTGGTTAGCTGAAAAGGGCAACCTGGCTTGTTTGCCAAGCTGACACACCTCACAAACACCTTCACTTGCACTAACCTTCACCATGTCCTCTGTCATGTTCATTTTGTGCAGCAAATCAAGTGATTTGAGGTTAACATGGCCAAACCTCTTGTGCCAAAGATCAGTATTGTCAACTGAGCTTGTATATGCACTTTTCTCAAGCTGACTTACATCCAGCATAAAACATTTGTCTCCCATAGGTGCTGAGACAATCTCCCTACCATGAGCATCACTTATAACACAAGAATCATTCTTGAAAACTAGTGAAAAGCCTTTCTTCACTAGCTGGCCTACACTGAGTAAATTTTGGTCTATTTCTGGCACATAGAGCACATCAGAAATGATTTTTTTACCTAAACCAGTGTGAATCACCACATCACCTCTACCTTTTGCTTCAATCAAGTTGCCATTGCCTATCCTGACCTTCGAGACATAGCTCCTGTCAAGGTTCTTGAAAAGGCTCTCATCTGCAGCCATGTGGTGTGAGCAGCCACTATCCACAAGCCAACTGCTCTTGCTGTTAGCTGCAAAACATGAAGCTGTAAATACATGCTCCTCCTGAGCTTGGACATCCTCGGCAGACTTGGCTTGTACTGGTTGTGCTTGTGCCTTCTCATGACTTTTACAGATTTTCTTATGATGACCATACTTCTTACAACTTTTGCACTGTATATCTGGTCTGGTCCAGCAAAATTTTTCCAGGTGATTGGTCTTCTTGCAGTGAATGCATGGTGGAAACCTCCTTCTACCGGCATCTTTCTTTGATCTTTCCCTCTTTTCAAACCAAGACTTCTTAGCTTTCTGGCTTGAGCTGGAGCCTTCTCTGACCTTTGCTTGAAAAGCACCTTCAAGACTCTCCTCCTGTCTACTTGCTCTTCTCTGCTCAAGTGCATAGAGTGAGTTAACCAACTCAGACAAAGAAATGGTTGTGAGATCTCTCGAGTCCTCCAATGAGGAGATTTTTGACTCAAACCTTTCAGGTAAGGTGGTAATAACCTTCTCAACAACCCTGCTATCACTGAAATCTTCTCCAAGGAGTCTAATATTATTGACAGTAGCCATAATCCTATCAGAATATTGCTTGATAGTTTCTGACTCCTTCATCTTCAAATTTTCAAACTCCCTTCTAAGGTTGATGACTTGTTGCTGCCTGGTCTTATCTGATCCCATAAATTCCTCTTTCAGCCTGTCCCATGCCTGCTTGGGAGAGTCACAGGCCATGATACGAGTGAAAATAACATCTGATATTCCATTCTGCAAACAGGCCATAGCTTTGTGTTTCTTGGCTCGTTCCTCACCATGTTGCCTGATCTGAGCAATGGTAGGATTTGCTCTTAATGGTGCTGGCTCGACATCACTCTCAACTGCACTCCAGAGGTCAAGTGCTTGAAGATATGTCTTCATTTTGACAACCCAAATGTGGTAGTTGTCTCCAGCAAAAACTGGTGGTGGAGGAGGAGCAAAACTCATGCTGCCAAGACTGACTTTGAAAACACAAAAAACTGACTTTGCTTTGAAAAAACTAAAACATAAACAACAGAGGTCCTCAAAGATAGGAGGCTCTGATTACCATTTGTTGGATAAATTTGGCAGCAACTAAATCAAAAAGGAAGTTTCACTAAGCAACAGCAAAACAAAACAATGAAAACAAAAGAAAGACTAAGAGCAGCATGTAACCGATGAAGCAAAATCCCACAGCTTTCATTTCCATTTCAAAATATAAAGGAGTTACAAAAATAATAATAAGTCAGTTACCTAAACTGTAACTGCTCCTACCAAATTTGGCAAGTTGCCAACTAAAATATTACAAAAGAAAAGCTGAAAAATTCAGCTGTTACATCCATCAATTTCAAATCTAAAAATACTAGCTTTAGATATCAAGCTACTTGCCAACTTGTTAACATCACAAAAATACAAAATTTAAACAAAAAAGTTGCTTCTGGTTCAATCTTCAAACAGACATGCTGCTGCTGCTCAAGATGCTGGTAGTTTGTTGCATTGCAGACCAATGCTCAACAAATGGACATAAATGGTAGTTTGTGGCTTTTACCAAGCTCACAAGCATTACACAAAGAGAAGGACTTATTCTTGGGAATTGTAACATTGCAATACTTTAATACTTGATTTACAACATAGAAAAGAGGGGTGACCAAGTCTTTGATTCCAATGATTGAACTTGAAATCTGAATTTGACTTTTGTAATGGCTCATCTGCAGTTGTATTTGTAGCAGTTGATGCAAGCTCAGTGGTGGCAGGTAGGAACTGATATAGCCCGTTTGACTCAATGCCTTGAAGCAATATTCGAAGTGTTTCCAAGTCTTTTGCTTAGGAACAGTTTAGATAGAATTCAAAAAACACTCTATTATCATTTTCAAACTTTGAAATAGATAATAGATTTTTTTGAATATCAGGAATATACAACAAATCTTTAAGAAGCAAAGTGTTAGAACCAAAAGATAAAACAAATTTGCCAACATAAGAGATAGTTATACTATGGCCATTACCTATAACCACCTTACTTGACCCATTGTACGAGCTGCACTTAGTGAAATCGGCAGGGTCATTAGTCATGTGTGCCGTAGCCCTACTATCAGGGTACCACGGCTGGTCAAAAACAACAGGCGGAGTGGTTGTCACTGATGTAACATCGGCTTGCATTATGTTTGAAGCACTTGTAGAAGCTAAGGAACTCTTGGATGGACTAAAAAATGATTAATTAGTATAATGAGGATGAGGCTCATACCGATAACACTCAAACGGTCCATATGATCAGTGTAGCATATGTAGGCTGAAGCAGTCTTGTAACTCAAGTAAGTAGATGGCCCAATAGAAGACGAGCCCATGTCCACATATCCATAACTAAGGTTTTCATTGTCGTCATCATTATAGGCCGAATCATACCTGTAGAAACACCAACGAGTAACGCGATCGATCTTGCCAAAAATCTAACATTGCGATTATATTCCACCATCAAATCGACCATGCCCTCGTCTTTGAAAAAAATCAGCTGCTCGATTAGACTGAAACAATTGATGTGGTGGTTGTGCAACATATGAATGGACAAACGAGGAGGAAGAAGATTTACTCATCATAGCAAGATTTGTTGAGAATGTGACCTGAGACAAGTGGGCTTCTTGACGTGCTTCAACATCCAACAATGCTATTGTGGTTCCTTGTAGATCAAATAGTATACGACTCATTGTGATTATTGACACAACATGGTCAAACTCCAGGGAAAGGCTATTGAAAATCGTTGAATGATGCTCTTCCAAAAACACATGTTGACCACAACCCACCAAACAATCACACAAATGTTAAATTTCGACCAAGTACACCGACATAGAAAGTTTATTTTTCTTGAAATGATGGAGAATATGTACCTTATGGCTTTGGTTGTGGATTGTGTGCCAAATATTCTTATCAAAGTGTCATAAAGTTCATATTCAGAAGAGAAATTGCTAATCAATTGATTATGTAGCGGAACACTTACTGTGGAAAGGAGCCATGTCAATAAAGTTGAATCTTACTGTTCGTACTCGACATGCGTTGGATTTTCAACAGAAACACCATCATCACCAACAATAAGTGGCGGTGGCATAGTAATTCACCCATCAATGAACTGTTGTAATCGAGTAGTCTTGATTATAAGAAAGACATTATGTTTCCAGGACAAAAAATTACTATCATCTATAAGAATTGCCACTTTTTAAGAAGCAAAGGCAAGGGGTTTGAAGAACTTCCCATTTGTCAATTCTGCTGAGACTGCAGAACCCATGATTGAAGTAATGATCAACAAAAAAATAACTTTGATACCATACTAGAAATATAAAATAAAAAGAGTAATCCATTAATCATACTCTTAGAATATAAGGGCCTTTATGTATTTATACACTAGAGGCTTAACAGAAGTTATAACAAAAACGGATAACATAAATGGAAACTACTCATAACTAGATTTAGTTGAGCCTAACTTACAACAATTATCTAGTTACTTCCTCTAATATTCTATAGGTACAGGGAGGCGAACCAAGTAGCTAATAGTATGGTTGCCTTTGTCGAAAACCTCCCTTTACGCCTTCATATTTATGCACCTCTCTATGACTTTATTTTAAAAGGCTCTATATGATGTTTGTAGCAGGGTTTTATTTTCCCCATTTTAAAAAAATAAATTCAATGATTGAAATGGAATCAATCATAAAAAAAAATTGATAATTTTTTTTTTGTGTAAGTTCAAGATGTTTGGAAGTTACATTTAACTTGAGACGCAAGTTACTATCATCTACAAATTTGCCACTTTTTGAAAAACAAAGGTAAGGGGATTGGAGAACTTCCCATTTGTTGATTTTGTCGAGACTACAAAATCCATGATTGAAGCAACGATCGACAAAAAAATAGCTTTGATACCATACTAGAAATATAGAAGAAGAAGAAGAGTAATTCGTTAATAATTCTATTAGAATATAGGGGCCTTGTGTATTTATACACTGGAGGCTTAATAGAAGTGATAACAAAAATGATAACAGAAATGGAAACTACTCATAACTAGATTTAGTTGAGCCTAACTTATAGAAGTTATCTAGTTACTTCCTTACTATTCCATAGGTATAAGAACGAGAACCAAGTAGTTAATGTCATGGTTGTCTTTGATGGAAATCTCCCTTTACGCCTTCATGTTTATTCATCTCTCTATGACTTTATTTTAAAAGGCTCTATATGATGATTGTAGCATGGCTTTGCCTAGATTAGTTACTGTGTAATTGTTTTATTTCCCCTCTTTTTTAAAAAAAATAAATTCAACGATTGAAATGCATTCAATCATGCAAAAAAATTGATACATTTTCTTTTGGTGTAAATTCAAGATGTTTGGAAGTTACATTCCACTTGAGACGCAAGTTACTATCATTTACAAGAATTGCCACTTTTTGAGAAGCAAATGTAAGGCGATTGAAGAACTTTCCATTTCTCGATTCTGTCGAGATTGTAGAATCCATGATTGAAGCAACGATCAGCAAAAAAATAACTTTGATACCATACTAGAAATATAGAGTAAGAAGAGTAATTCATTAATCATACTCTTAAAATACAAGGGCCTTGTGTATTTATACACTGGAGGCTTAACAGAAGTGATAACAAAAATGGATAATAGAAATGGAAACTACTCATAACTAGATTTAGTTAAGCCTAACTTATAGCAATTTTTCCTCTACTATTCCATAGGTACAAGGAGGGGAACCAAGTAGCTAATGGCATGGCTGCCTGTGTTGGAAATCTCCTTTTATGCCTTCATGTTTATGCATCTCTCTATGACTTTATTTTAAAAGGTTGTATATGATGATTGTAGTATGGTTTTGCCTAGATTAGTTACTATGTAATCGTTCTATCCCCTCCCCTTTTTAAAAAAAATTAAATTCAACGATTGCAATTCAATGCTATCATACAAAAGAATTGATAATTTTTTTCCTCTTCATTTGACATGTTTCCGAATTGCATTAACAAACGATTGTATGTAAATCTCTCTCAGTCACTCTTTCTTTTATTTTTGTTTTATTGTTAGATCAATTCTGTGATTGAGCATGACATTAAACAGTCAAATTATACTTGTTGCAAAGTAACGTATTTTTCAATATTCCCTCATATTTTTTTAGTACTTCTTGTGCTTCCTCTGAATTGTTGGTACATCTTCATATATTATAGTATTCCCTTATAATTTTTTATGCACCCTCATATTTTTTTATACTTCCTCATATTTTTTTGATGTTCCCTCGTAATTTCAAAAAGAAAATTTTAAATGAGATATAATTGTGGAGTTAAAAAAATATTATTTTTGTATATTAAGAAATATCAATAAAATTTTCGAAAAAATTGGTAATTTTAAAATAGTATTTTTCATTCTAATATTTGGTACAAACCAAATATCGATTCTTTCTTTAATTTTTTTTTACTATTTTTTAATTTATCCTTATATATAAAATTTTCCGTACCGAATATTAGTATGCAAAATTAATAATTTAATAATGACCAATTTCTCGTCGACAAAATCCCATTAAAATTTATTAATATGAGAAATAAGTTTTTTCACTAAAAAAGCATCTTTCCAATCATTTTGAAAGCATACCAAAAATATATTAGGAATTACAAAAAATTTATGAGACTCTATTGAATATTGCTTTTTCTTAAAAATCCTACTTTATTTATTTAATTTTTTAATTTCTAAAAATTTTTATATTAAAAATATAAAAAAATATTTTTTTATATCAAAAATTAGTTTTTCATGTCAAAATTTAATTTTGAAAACATACCGAAAATTTTGATGGCATACTAAAATTTATGAAAAAAATATTAAAAATTATGAAGGAGTACCAGAAATCATTAAAAAAATCAAAATTATAAAAATGCAAAAAAAGTAATCTTTCATCATTTTTTTTATCCTAATTACTCGATAAAATATTAACTTTACAAAGAAACTTATTATTTTGTTACATGAATTCATGAAAAACACGTGCGATAATTGGTAAAAGAAACAGTGCAATCCGACTAACCCTTATCCAACATATTACATCATCGTACGGAGCCTCGTGGGTCATACCGATACCTCTACCCAACACGTCTCCCCATGTAATTTAACCATGTTAAGATTTTACCATAAAAGGACCAAACTCATCTAAGTAATTGTGAAAAAGAGAAATATGGCGTTGGCACCTCCCAGCCTCATCCTCTGCAGTCCCGGTCTGAATCCTAAGCAAGTAATGATCCCTACTAATATTTGTCGTCGCAAAGTTGAATGTGATCATCGTTCGTTGATGAGTAGCTCCCGTGTTTTCTGTGCTGTACCGCCGCCCACCACTCAAGTTTCTAATTCTGATCACCCAAAAGGTGGAAGAAGTTCAGCAAATTACCAGCCAACTATTTGGAGCTACGATTTCCTTCAGTCCTTGAAGAATGATCATGCCGTACGTAATTAACCTCCCTCACACTTTGTGATCATCAATTCCCTTCTTTGTTTGCTTAATTAATTGGTGCTGAATTCGCAGGATATCATATACAAAGAGAGAGCAGCGAAGTTAGAGCAGGAACTGAGGTTTGCTCTTCATGATGAAAACGCAGAGCCAGTGAACTTGCTAGAACTGATTGATGGCATCCAACGGCTGGGGTTAGGTCATCGTTTTGAGATTGATATCAATCGAGCCCTTGAGAAATTTGTGTCTTCAGATGTTAGGATCGTCCCGAATAAGCAACGAACAAGTAAAAATAGTAGAAGAAATTGAGAAGATGAACACACAAATTTAACGTGGAAAAACCCCTCAAAAGAGGATAAAAAACCAGGGGCAAAGATAATTTTACTATAATGGCAAAAGAATGAAGAGTACAAAAGATGGAGATAAAAACTAAACCCCGAAAACCCGAAAACAAATAACCCTCAAACGTAAACACAAAATTCTCTGAATGTGTTATGAGTTCTAATCTAATGGGTATCACTTAATTCTAAGATTGTAGAGGAGCCTATTTATAGGCTAAATTAATAAGTCAAATAAACTATACTAATAAATGCTAAATATATTATACTAATAAATACTAAATCTTCTAGAAAGAAAATATATTTTTGTTTAACTTGACTTGCAAGCAATCTCTTAGAATTTGGGTCACACAATTCTAACAATCTCCACCTTGACACGAATTCTTTCAATGCCATCTTTGCCAAAACCCGCCACGGGCCTATCTTGAACTATGCAGGGAATTAACTGAGTCGAATCTATGCTTAGAAGCTGGAAGACTTCTAGCCTTCGACTTGTGCACTGCCAAATCAAAACTAACCCGGGTCTGATTTTCACGAATACAGTGCCCTAACTTTTCAAAACCTGCATCCAAAAGAGAACCTCTCTTCAACGAAACGGTCATACCTTTTTCCCTCCTATGACCAAGTTGCCTCCGCTTCAAATGAGTTGACTTTGACTCCGTAACGGACGAGGGACGTCCGATTTCACCGGTCACTGTAGAACCTTCCAGAATATAAAGACTGCCGGTTCTTTTACCTTTTAACAAAACGAGAGCTCCACGAGATACTTTAATGTCGCTCGACTCGATGTTGATTCTACATCCTTTCAAGTCTAAAATACTCAAGGAGATGAGATTCTTTCGTAAATCAGGTACATACCTGATATCTGAGAGTGTCCTAATCATCCCATCGTGTATCCTAATTTTAACAGTACCAATACCGATTATTTTACTAGATGAATCGTTTCCCATGTGCACAACTCCACCTTCAACTGAACTGTATGTGGAGAACCATTCTCTATTGGGACACATGTGGAAAGAACATCCTGAATCTAGGATCCACTCAGACGTAAGCTTGGAGTTATCGCTCGTTGACACTAACAAGAAATCATCACCGCCTTCATCGACCAAATTAGCACCAGCTACATCTTCCTCGTTACTCTCAGCAGCTCTTTTATTTCGCAGTTTATAACAATCTGCTTTGACGTGACCTAACTTTTTGCAATAGCGATACCTTTTGTCTCGTTTCTTTGATGCTACCAAAACGGAAGCTTGTCTATCTGTTTTGCTATTCAAATCAAACTCATTGTCGAGTTTGTCTCTACTCAACAAATGACCCTTCACATCTTTGAACGAGAGTTTGTCTCTGCCATAAATCAGGGTCTCCCTGAAAGACTTGTATGAAGAGGGTAAAGAGCACAATAATAGCATAGCTTGATCTTCATCGTCAATATGAACCTCAACGTTCTTTAAATCATTTAAAAGAGTAATGAATTGACTGATGTGATCTTTAAGAAGCTCACCTTCGTTCATGCGAAACGTAAATAGACGTTGTTTCAACACTAAACGGTTAGCCAGAGACTTAGTCGCATAAAGAGTTTCTAACCTTTTTCACAAGGCGAATGAGGTCTTCTCCATCAATACCTCCTGCAATACTGTATTCGCGAGGCACAACTGGATTGCAGACAAGGCCTTTTCATCAAGCTCTTCCCATTCTGTTTGATTTAGATTCTCAGGCTTTTTCCCTGTAACAACCTTTTTCAAGCCATTTTGAACTAGAATTGCCATCATCCGAACTTGCCACAGATTGAAATTTGTCTCACCATCGAACTTCTCAATTTCAAACCTTGTTGCTGCCATCTCTGACCGGGCTGATCTATGAAAGTTAAACTAGCTCTGATACCACTTGTTAGGATCGTCCCGAATAAGCAACGAACAAGTAAAAATAGTAGAAGAAATTGAGAAGATGAACACACAAATTTAACGTGGAAAAACCCCTCAAAAGAGGATAAAAAACCACGGGCAAAGATAATTTTACTATAATGGCAAAAGAATGAAGAGTACAAAAGATGGAGATAAAAACTAAACCCCGAAAACCCGAAAAACAAAGAACCCTCAAACGTAAACACAAAATTCTCTGAATGTGTTATGAGTTCTAATCTAATGGGTATCACTTAATTCTAAGATTGTAAAGGAGCCTATTTATAGGCTAAATTAGTAAGTCAAATAAACTATACTAATAAATGCTAAATATATTATACTAATAAATACTAAATCTTCTAGAAAGAAAATATATTTTTGTTTAACTTGACTTGCAAGCAATCTCTTAGAATTTGGGTCACACAATTCTAACATCAGATGACTATAGTGTCGCAACAAAGTATAGTCTGCATGCAGCGGCTCTAAGATTCAGACTCCTCAGGCAACACGGCTATGTGGTTTCTCAAGGTAAGACCCGTTCTTGACATTTTTAGATTCCTTAAAGCTTGAAGAAAAAAACTTTTAAGTTCATTAAAAGTTGGTAAAAAAAAATTTTGACCCTTTAAAAGTTTCAAAAAAAAAAATTAAACCCCTTAAAAATTGAAAAACAATATTTTGGACCCTTTTTAGCCTTGGACTCTGGACTGCCGCACCTCTAGATGACCTCAGGGCCGGGTCTGCTCAAGGTAAGCTTTTTGCAACTTATTATATAATATATTTGGCAAAAAATGACAAGTATTTGATAATATTGTGTGAATGCAGATGTGTTTAAAGCTTTCAAGGACCATAAGGGAAATTTCAAGGATTGCCTTTACAAGGATGTCAAAGGAATGTTGAGTTTGTATGAAGCTTCACGTCTTGCCTTCGAAGGAGAGTATGTAATGGATGAAGCCTTCTTGTTTACACGAATGCATCTCATGGATTTACAGGGTGTTAGTAATCTGGAAGAAGGTTTATTATTAGAACAGGTGATCCACGCATTGGAGCTCCCACTGCATCGAAGAATGGTCAGGCTAGAAGCTCGATGGTACATCGAAGCTTACAGCAAAAGTGCAGCTAGAAAAACAAACCTACTTGAATTGGCCAAACTGGATTTTAACTTGGTGCAGTCAACACTTCAAGAAGATCTTAAAGAGATGACAAGGTAAGACGATTGATTAAGAACATAAGCTTTTCAAAACATTTTTCTTTTATCACTTGCAACTCTGACAACATCGCTTTCACTTGTTGATTAGATGGTGGATTGGTATGGGGCTATCGAGCAAGTTGAATTTCGCAAGGGATAGGCTCATGGAATGCTTCTTTTGGTCTGTTGGAATGGTCTCTGAACCTCAATTCAGGAATTGCCGAAAAAGTTTAACCAAAGTGGCTTCTTTCGTTACTATAATCGATGATGTTTACGATGTTTATGGCACTTTAGATGAATTAGAGTTGTTCACTGAAGCTGTTCAAAGGTTTGAATTTTTTTTATTAAAATATATAAAACTCTCTTATTATTCAGTACTAATAACATTTTTAATATCTTGAATTTCAGATGGGATGTATGCGCCGTAAAAGATCTTCCCAAGTGTATGGAGCTATGCTTTCTTGTTCTGTACAACTCTGTAAATGAGATGGCTTATGAAACTCTTAGAGACCATGGAGAAAACATCATTCCATACTTAACCAAAGCTGTATGGCAAAGAATCCATATTTAAATTACGCTTGCAAACACATTTAAATCGCTATCTATATGTGTGATTTTTTTTTTTTTTTGTTTTCTCAGTGGGCAGATCTATGCAATGCATTCTTGAAAGAAGCAGAGTGGGCACGTACTAAACATGTTCCAACATTCCAAGACTATCTTGAAAATGCATGGGTGTCAGTGTCTGGACATATTTTTCTAGTCCATGCCTATTTTTTACAGAGTCCAAACATCACAAGTGAAGCACTTGACAGCTTGGAACAGTACCATGATATCCTTCGTTGGCCATCTACTATTTTCCGACTTTGTAATGATTTGGGTACTTCGAAGGTATATATTGATTATCACCATTATTACATCTAGTTCGAATTTCATTTGGCAACTTCTAGTTCATGAAATATATTTTTTTTTGGGTAATATAGGATGAGTTGGAAAGAGGTGAAAGTGCAAACTCGATAATATGCTACATGAAGGAAGTTGGTTGCTCAGAAGCAACGGCTCGCCAACATATAAGTGATTTGATCGATAATTATTGGATGAAAATGAATAAATGCCAAATGGAAGGTTCTCCATTTGCGAAACATTTGGTAGAAACAGCTACTAATTTGGCTCGGATTTCCCAATGCACATACCAGCATGGAGATGCACATGGATGTCCAGATAATCTATCTAAGAATCGAGTACAATCGTTGATTGTTGACCCTATTTCTATAAATTAGAAAGTAAATTCATCGATGTACATTTGAGATTTTATAACCATAAGGTATAGTATAGTAATTGTTCACCTCATCTCTTAATCATGTGGTCAAATGTTCGATCTCCGTTCATGGGAATGGAGAATATTTCATAACCAGGTATTTACCTCTTTAAAAAACATCCATGACGAGAAAATTAATCACTACTACAGATGATAGATATCTTGATTCTGACAAAAATATAAAGCGAATTTTTTATTAACATTGCTTGGCCTTGTAAACTAATACTTGTTCAAATGTATCAAATTGTTTAATTTTGTGAGGTATAAAAGTTATTATAGCCCAAACCTTAATAATTCTACACCTTTTTCTTTTAATTAAAAAAAATTTGATATTGGTTGCACACTTACAAAAATTATATAAATTTGGGATAAATTATATTGTTAGTTACCAAAGTATTAGAATGTTTCTGTCTTGATTACCCAATTACAAAAATTATTGAAGGTAATACTCAAATTTTCATAAATCAATCCAACACTTCATGCATAACATACTTATGAATAAAATTTAGATAATCAAAATAGAAAAAAAATAATATTAATTAAATAAATCATAAATTATATTGTTAGTTATTCAATGTAATATTAAATAGAAAAAAAATTTTAATTTTGTTCTTGTTCTTGAAGTATTTATATGATGAAATAAATAATAAATTATATAATATTAAATAAATAAATAAATAAATTATATTATATATAACTGTAAATAAATAAAAAGTATAATTTCATAAATTTAATAATAAATACTTTATCACTTATATTAATATATTCTAATAAAATTATTTTTTAATGATAGTAAAATATTATTATTTTTAATATCTATTATTAATTATTTTATTTTATTTTATTTTTATTACATTTAATAAAATATAAAATATCATTATAAAAAATTAATTTTAAATACCTATAATTATTATTTTGATAACCATATTTTAATAAATTTCAATATAACTTATGATAAAAATTTAATAATGAGAAAATTATTATTTTACCAATGAGTAAAATTGTTGTTTTAAAATATATTCCTTCCAATCAAACTAAGTATCAAACTAAGATAAAGAGTTGTATGAAACTGTAATTCTACGTCATCTTTATTCATGTTCAACGAGAAAATGACAAATCAAATTCTTTTTCTCTTAATTTTTAACAGTTGGATTTGAATTTACGAAAACACTTTCCTAGGTTAGTTTTCCTCTCCCTCAATGTTAATCGCCACTTTCTGCTATAATTGGTATGGCATCCCAATGTGCATAGCTCTTTGCATGCCTTACAGTAATGTCGATTATCAACAGCAATTATTGCTTTGCCGAAAAATAAGAAATGAATAGGAAAAAAAAGATCAGTTAATAATATAAAGGAGAGGCGTATGAAAAGTCAGCATATTTAAACTTCACGCCTTTACCCTGTCTTGTTAATATTAGTTCTCTATTTTCATTCTAAAATTTCAAAGATGAAGAGTTCCAAAGGGAAAACATTGATGATGAAATGGATATTACAAACGAAAAACAAAATGGTCACACCGTCAATGTAGGAGGGAAATCGTGGATTGAAGAACTAGGAAGTCAACAACATAACCAAAAGTGTGATGTCGACAAAACATTGAATGAATTGTTTGGTTTATCTGATGATAGTTTATTAACAGAGGAGGAAATCCCAGTTCAACTGATGGTAGCTTTGTTTCTGTGGAGTTATGCCTTGTATTTTTTCAATTTGGAGGATCTCTTGTAATTTCATTCCTACTCTATCAAATGTGTTACAAGGGATTAGTGGCCACTTCTGTTTGTCCCAAGTGTGGAGGGGCTGATGAGATTCTGGACCATACATTTCAATAGTGCCCTGTAACAGTAAAAGTGTGGACAATATTAAATTTCACATGGGTTTTGACAAGGCCAGATTTGGACAGTATTGAGTGGCTTACCTGGGTTTCCAAAGGAAGCTCAACGTTCCAACCAAGGCTGTTCTGTTGTGCTTATGGGCTCTCTGGACTAATAGAAACAAGAGAGTGGATGAAAGGAAAATCAAATCGGGAAGGGAGATCTCAAATTTCATTACTAGTTACATCAAAGAAATAGACGATTCTGCAGAAAGGGCTCTTACCAAGAGCCGCAAGACTGTGAAACGGGTGCCCTCAACTAGGCCGGTCTAGATCGGGTTCAGGGATTTTTGCAAGGAATGCTGCGGGAGAGGTTCTGGTATCAAGATTGGTTTTGCATGATGATGATGGGTTTGTGTTTGCAGCAAAGGCCCTTGTGTTCTCATGGGCGGTGCAAACGGGGTGGAAATGGGTTTGTCAGAGGCAACAATAGAGGGGGATTCATTAATAATGATAATGATAATAATAATAATATTTTAGTCAAATACATTAGATAAATCAGAGATCGTAGCATATATTAGAAACATTCAACATAATAAAGAGCATTTTTGGAGTTTAAGATTCAAACATGCGTAAAGGATGACAAATCAACTAGCCCACATTCTAGCAACTGAGAGTCTGAAAAGAGGAGAGCAGATTTACTTGGAAGGAACTGTCCCTAGTTTTGCCGCGCGAAAGATGGAGGATGAATGGCTAAGAGAACCCGATTGAGTTGAAGCTTGCGCAGAAAAGGTCATTGGAGAGAAGAACGACGTTAAAAATGGTGAAGTGAAGATAGGGAAATGCGTTCTTCGGGAACTGAAACTGACAGACTTAAAACGTGATATGCATTGATGGGAATGGGTGTCAGTTAATAGTTTTTGACTGGGCTGAGTTTTCTTTAATTAACTTTGATTTAGTTTTATTTTTAAAGGCTTAGGATCGGATTATTTTGCCTTGGGCTGAACTTTTGTCTTTGGGTTAGTTTTGTATAATTAATAAAAGCCCAGTCCGATATTATTTCAAAAATAAAATTCTAAAAAAATTTTAAAACTCTAGCTTTTCCCTAAATTTATTTTTTGCTGCGTTTTCCAAACCTGATCTTTCAACAGTGGGATAAAAACCTTTTCTGATAAATTGAAATTGCATTGCATTTATAACATTTGCATTGTTGAGAATGTAAAGATATTATGATAATGAGTTAATCTGAAATATCAAAATTTCGAGTTGCTATTCAAATTGTGTTTATCCTTTGAACACTGAGATATTATGTTGATGAAAATGATTGGATTTACCAATATTTTGTTTTGTTAATTAATTGTGATTTATTCTATGAATTGATATTTTGTATGTTGTCTACTATTTGTACTGATTTTCTTGTGGTGGAACTCACACTAATTTTCATAGTTCATTTTTTTTCTATTTTTCCATCTTTGTAGATAACCCGCCAGGTTAGAATGCAGATGCGACATTCGAAGGGTCTCGTCTCGATTTTATTTATTAAAATATTTTTAAGTTACTTTTTGATATTTTATTATTATCTAAAGACTGTATTATTTTATTTTGGAACTGTATCGCTTTATTTGAATTGTGGCATGGGATTTAGTATTTAGGTTTTATTTGTGGCATGTATGACATTTAAATCATGTGGGCTATTAGAATATGTATATTTATTTAATTATGCATGAAACATAGTTTCCATTGAAAATCACGTTAATATTACTTTTCCGCTGCTAGTTGTAAATGTGTTATGTTAAGTAAATAATTTAGAAAATTAATTAAGTTTTCAAAGGTAGACACTGTTAAAAAGAAAATGTTAAACTTAACCGTTTTTTTAAAATTCGACATTCTTCCTAAAAATAGACTAAAATTTCTTCTAAAATAAATAAATGTTTTAAATTGACTGTTTTATAAACTCCGATCGTACTAGGTAGTCTCGGTGGCCGATGTAATCTCCCGAATTCAGATCTAACGTCTAGGCCGGATTGGGGAGGTTACAGGCAAAATCTTGGTAGACAAATGGAGTTGTTATATAAAAGGTTGACTGTAAAATTGATTTAATATTTTTGACACTAAGTGATAATTGCTGCCTACCAACTTATCTTATTGAACACTTTTTTGTTGAAACATTTATATTAAGTAAAAATTTAAAATGCTTATCAAACATATTTAAAATACTAAATGTTGAAAATTTTCATCTTCCATGAAATAAAAATTTTCAATAATTTATCAAACACACCCTTAGTTTTTCAATACTTAATTTTTCATACTTAAATTTTCAACACTTAATTCTTCATTTTATCAAACAACACTTAAGTCTTATTGAGCTAATTAAATTAAGCCAAAACTTTCTAATAATATAAACTAGTATGACTCACCCATAGTTCGCATTGAGTTGATTATTTGTTTGTATCAAATTATAGAGTAAAAATTTAAAATTGAAAATATACTCTAACCAAGGTTTTCAGAACTGTATCAATGGTCGAATCGGTCAGGCTACCAGTTCACATAGTTCGATTAAATAAATCATTAAAAATCATAAAAATAAAAAATATATATATTAAAAAATCAATTCAACCAGTTCGTTCTAGTTCATGGGTCAACCGGCCTAATGCCTCTCTCCAGACCGGTACACAGATCGGTTCCTAGTCTAACTGGTCCAATCTGTTAATTTAGTTTGGTTCAAACAAACATGACTCTTAACTCTCTATACACTTTGTACATTTGAAATTTAGTCCCTTATTTTTATTTTCAAGAATTTAATTTTTTAGTTTTTTTAATTTAAAAATCCACTTTCAAATTATATATAATCACGTAACATTTTAATTGAAAAGTTAATTATATTAACTATTTGACTTAATTAATAAAATTATAAAAAAATAGAGGCCAAATTATGTTAAAAATTAAAATATAAGGATTAAATCTCAAATCTAAACATTATACAGAAATAAAAACTAAAATTTAATCCTTTATCTATAATTGAAACAAAGAAAGAAAATAGCATAGTACATCCTCGTATCAATGTAAGAAGGTAGAAACAATCTTCCGCTACATTAATATAAATATTTTAGATATAATTAAGGCATAATGATATTTTTGGTCCTTCAACTTTATAAAAAAAATTTATTTTAATCTTTTATTTAATTTTCTGCCTCTTTTAGCTCTTGAAATAATATTATTTTGTCAAATCATCTCAAATGGATGAAAAGTTAACGTTTGTTAACTTTGCTGGCGCGTCATACACGTGGATGATATGTTAGCATTTAATTATTATTTTTTAAAATTTTAAAATTTTAAAATATTGATGTGTCATCCACATGACAATTCATATCTATATCATGTCAGTAAAGATAAAAAAATATTAACCTTTTTTGTCCATTTTAGGGTAATTTATAAAAGAAATTCAAAATTTAAGAAATAAAAAAAATAAAAATTAAATGAATGACTAAAATAATTTTTTTTATAAAATTGAAGTGTCAAATAAGTCATCCCACCCATAAATTAAACTACTAAATTAAAGACTAGGTTCTGCTGTTGCTTTCTTAATTTTTTATTAAGAAGTAATAAAAAATAATTTATTAAAAGAAGCCGAGGAAGCCCAAGTTTTCTAGATTTTATTAATTAAAAAAAGACTTGGTCTTTATTTACTAATTTAATTGTGGACGATGCGGCTCCTAAGTCCTAACCGCTTGCAGTACTTTCATATTGATACCAGCTTCTGGAAGCCAACTGCACCACGCTTTCTCGCTCGTTTAAACATCTAACCGCAATTGTTTTATAACTAATATACTTGTGATACCCAACTATTGCCCGGGCCCAAATCAAATAAAAAACAAATAATGACAAAAAAGTCCAGTCCATCTACACGGTCCAAATTTCAAAAAAATTTAAATTCAATATAAAACCCAAAAGGCCCAATACTAACAGCCTGAATTAGCCCAAGACGTAGAAACCCTAGCAGCAAACCTAGCGCCACAGCAACCTCGCCCTAATGTCGCAGCGCTCCGTACGTTTTTCTTCCCTCGCACGCCTCCGCAAATGTCGCACATGCCGCACACGTCTTCTACATATCTGCAACAAACCACGAACAGTAGAGATAGCAGAAAATATAGCAACAATTAAAGAGATTTTTATTTTTTATTCTTCTCTAGGATTCGGTTATAAAAACCGATTGAGGCATTTGTAAAAGGGGGTTACACAGATAAAGAGAAAAACAAGAAATTGAGAGGTGAGAGGTTACGGGATTTGTATCAAATTATTGAAATATATACAAAAACAGAGAATCAGAGAGCAATTCGAAGGTTTTTTTTTCTCTTCTCGAGTTTCCTTCTTCTGACTTTTTTTATTATTTTTTTTAAAAAAGGGTATAGTATTAAAAAAGGGAAGAACACTTACCTGAAGGCCGAGGCTTATTCCTCTGTCGCAATCGGAGGCCAGGCCGAAATCGAGGTTTGGAGCGGCGGCGACAGTTAAAATCGATGTATAGAGGGGTCTGGCATATTTATTTGTTTACTCCCTGATGTTTCCAGCGCATTACGATTTAGTCCCCTATTTGTTATTAGTTATTTATTATTAAATTAATTGTTTTTACTATTATTCTTATTATTATAATATCATTATTTTGGTGCTATTATTATCATTATAACCATATTTATACATACATTTTCTATAATATACATATACGTACATTTTTTAAAATTATTATAAATATATATTTTTGCATATTTCATTTTTTTATATACATATACTTATATATACGTATTTTAAAACATGCATACATATGTTCTTCTTATTTTTATAATTTTGGGTATATACATATGCATATATTTTATGGTTTTGTTGTTTCACATAATGTCCATCTTTTTATGCTCATTTAATTACAAAAGCATTTTAATTCAACTTGTTTATTACTGTTTCTTTTACATTAATTGATTCGTTTTTTTATTATTTATCTTTTATTGGATTGTTGCTCGTGCTATTCTCATTTGCATCACCATATTTATAATTGCTTGTCTTGCATGCCAACGATACAAATTATTTTCATATTTTTTACGACTTCGTGTTTTATTTCACACGTTATATAAAAATTTGTTTTAGATAAATAACATTCTGTATTTTGATATTCGGAAAAGTCATATCCTAACTTATGGGGTTTCGATTTTCTCAATAAATTCAAATACACGAGTCTTTTCAAACGTTTTTTAAATCTTGGGAATTAATAAAAGATTGTGTTCTAACTTATGGAATATGGTCTTTTCTAAAACTCGAGATAATTAAATATCTTTTTAAATAAATTTTTGGGCATTCTCGTATCGGGAATTTTGGGCATTGTGTCCTAACTTACGGGATGTAATTCTCTTTCTCAATTAACGTGAAAATATGTCTTTGTCTCAAAAATTCTCAATGTTTTGACGAAGGATCATATTTTTTAAAACTCTTCAAAATTTTCAATCTTTGACACTAAGACACTAATTAATCAACTAGGTACCAATTTTTGGGCGTTGCGAGAGTGCTAATCCTTCCTCGTACGTAACCGACTCTCGAACCCGTTTTTTGTTTTTCATGGGCCAAAATTGTTGTTTTGATAAAATCAAGTTGTTTATTAAAAACAGTCATTTTATGAGGTGACCCAATCACACCTTATAAAAAAGATTGGTGACGACTCTCATACTCATTTTTATTTTCGAAATCCAAGTCGATCTCATTTTCAAGTTTCAAAAAAATGGTTTCGATAGCTTGGCGACTCCACTGGGGACAAAAAATAAGTAAGTCAAGCCACGAGTTGATTAACTTTTGTCTTTTGTCAAAAATTAAAATTTGATTTGAATATATGATACTTTCATTACATTTCATTTCATCTTATTTCGATCATTATAATTTGATTGCTGTGGTAATTTAAGTTTGGTATACTGCCGCATTGCATTCCATGGATAATTTTACCCTTTTTAGTGGGAGTTAGAAACTATTCCTTCGTGAGGTTTTCACCTTCGTATAGGATAGTGGATCACTTTCAGGATACATCTGTACCTATGCCTTCGTGAGATCTACATCTCCGTATAGTCATAGGGAAATGCATTCCCCTGAACCGAACTCGGTCTATATGAGCCTATAATGGGTGAGGATCGAGGAATCTGCTGGTTCGGGTACCCTTGCCCTAGAATCCAAACCACATATAGTGAACCTTAGGAACTCACCTTAGGTAGAATTACTCCGAACCCTAGTATATACCTAGCTAGGAGTTTTATTATTTCTTGATTTCTATTGGATTTAATGTTTATATGTGATACTGACTTTTTTTGTGTTTTACTATGATTGCATGACATTACATGACATTTCACTATAAAAGGCGTTAGTTCATATTTGGTTGCTAGATAGAAAGCTTATCATGTAAAAAAAGTTTCTTGATAAAGTGGAGGATAATGCGGTTGTCCGAACTTGGTTTGAAATGACACAGCGCGAGAAAGGTGATAGTTTGGCTGAGGGATATGTATTGAAATTATGGGACTACACCCGTATTAGTGTAACTCAGAACAACTTGCAAGAGTTGAAGGAAATTTAGGATTAATGGAGTGATGAGGCTAGACAGTTATTCTACTCTAATTATGGGGATCTGTCTTATTTGCTTGACATGAAAGTAGATAAGTGTCTTTTTCGAGCTCTTGCTCAATTTTGGAATCCTGCCTACAGTTGCTTCACATTCGGGAAGGTCGATTTGGTGCCTACAATAGAAGAATACATGGCTTTACTTCGATGTTCGAAGATTTAAGTGGATAAAGCCTACTCGAAGCCGTAAATGTATTGACCTTTTTGAAGAAGCTGATGAATATAACGGGGATGAGTGAGCAGTGGGTTACAACTCGGATCAAGCAAAAGGGGGATAGCAAGTGCATTCCTTAGAAGAATTTGAAGGACCTAATTCTAGTGCACCCAGATACAAAAAAGAGGGTAGATGTCTTTGCTTTGAGTATATATGGTTTGGTTGTCTTCCCTAAAGCTTTAGGGTACGTTGATGAAGTAGTCACTAATTTATTTGATCGGCTTGATAAAAGAGTTACACCAGTCCCGGCGATTTTGGCAAAAACCTTCAGGTCATTAATGCATGTCGGAAAGTGGGAGAGGGTAGATTCATTGGATGTGTGCAGCTTCTACTCACATGGTTCCATAGTCACTTTTGGAAGGTTGATAAGGTTTCATATCGAGTCTTCTCTAAAAATTATTCGCCATTGAAGGAGATAATGACTACACCAAGGAGGGATGACATCTCGGAAGAAAAGTGGATGGCAATTCTTCAGAATCTGCAAGAGGAGGACATTGAGTGGAGAGCTTCGTGGTTGCTTCCGGATGAGATCCTGTATCGGTGTGAAGATTTTAACTGGGTTCCGCTGCTTGGAATTTGGGGAGCTGTTGGTTATGCCCCATTGCTAGTACTCAGGCAATATAGGTCAAGGAAATTTGTGCCTGCAACTCAAGGACTAATCGATTGTGAATTCTCATACAAGGGTGATGGTTACAAAAAGGAAGTTCGTGAGATGTCCAATGCATGGAATCAAACTCGCCGAATAAAGAGATTAGCTGTGGGTCTGAAGACAACTCTCGAGTATAACGAATGGTGGGTTAGAAGGATAAATGATAATGTTCTTGGGCCAAATTTGGAAAATAGTCAGTCGATAGAAGAAAATTTACGGGTTGTCCCTTCTGAGCTAGAAATCATAAAGCAAGATTTTGAAAGAAGAAGTGCAGAATTAGAAAAGACAATAGAACAAATGGAGGAAGAAAAGATGAATTTGAGACTGGATGTGGTTGTTCAGAAACTCGAGGTCGAAAAATTAAGGAAGGGGAAAGATAAGGCTGAAGAAGATCTAGATAGCTTGAAGATATATGATAAGAAGCTGCGTCTGTCAATGAGAATTGTCGGGCTTGGAAAGACTTCAGAGCAGTGGCGTGAAGAGATTCGAGAAGAAAGAAACAAGTCAGACAGATGGGAAAGAAAATTCTAAAAGGTTCAAGCATGAAATGAAGCATTAGAAAAGAGCTTGTCAGAGAGCCAAAAGGAAAAAGGCGAATTAAAAGACAGAGTGGTTGAGTTAGAAAGATCTCTTCGACAGTATAGAAGTCAAAATTCTGTAATAGAGTTAAAAGCGAGTCTAATCAGGATTGAAGAGATGAAGAACATAACAGAAGAGTTAGAAATAGCATTACAAAATTGTGAGGTTCGGATTGAATACTTAGAAACTTCATTACTTTAAAAATAAAGTTAGAAATAGGGATCACGTTATGGGAGAAGCTGTGGTTCAGATTCGAGAGGTAGCGGATCATTTACAAACTTTGGCAGTACAGGCTGATACATTGAGTGTAAAGTATGAGTTAGAGTCAGATCGAGGACAAGAGTTGGCCTCGTTGTTTAAAAGGGTTAAGGACTTGAGTATTAGGGCAAAGCCCTATTTGTAGTTCATTTTATGTAAAGAAATTTATTTTCTAATAAAGTTTTCTAAATAAATTGAATTAGAATTGACGCCTTTTTGCATTCATCTCATGTATTGCATCATATGCATTAAAAACTATTAAAATGTTTTAATTGATTAAAATCATTCTTCAGTTAACTTAGAATTTAACCAACAAACCAAACACCGTTACGGTACGTGGGCAAAATCGAAAAGTATAGACCAAAGATTAGAAAGGCTCGAACAGTTCCAAAAGGAAATGCAAGATCAACTTCAGCAACAAATGAAAGAGCAACCCGATAAGATTCAGCAAAATATGACTGAAAAGATGTTGGAGCCCCAAAAAAAATGATGACTGAGTTGACTCAATTGTTGGCTGGGTAAATGACAAGTGAAAAGGCCCTATGGCTAATGTTGAAGAGGGAGGCTATGATGGACCTCTTTATCTTCCAGGCTTTACTCCTCCACATATGCAGCCCCAAGCTTAAGTATACCTGCGCAAATCTTCTGTCACAATTAGGCCTCAACAGTTTTAGGTTGACGTGTAACAACCCGACTCGTGTCCGTCGCCGGATTAGAGTTACGAGGCATTACTGATCAAAACCCAACCCGATTTTATTTTTTTATTTTCTTTAAATTATACTAACTTAACCACAAAATTTCCTCCCAAGTATATATATTTAAGCACATAATCAATTAAAATCAAACATGCATCATTAATCAAATTACATATATCAACTATGTTTCAAGATTCAACCATATCATTATCATTTACCTAATTAAAATTTGATATAATTCAAATTCTTAAAACATTTCCAAACCTATATGATTATATATCATAAATAAAGAATGTATCCAAACATTTATTTGTACACATTTATTTCATTTAAATTTACTAACTATACTACATATTACAATATAGATAATCTACCTTGTTTGGACAGCATTTATATACCAAATTAAACAGCATTTACACACCAAAATTTGGACAGCTTATATACAACAACTGGGTAGTATATACATACCAAATTTAACAGCACTTTTACACCAAAATTTAATAGCATATATACAACAAATGTGCAGCATATACATACCAAATTGAGCAGCATTTTTACGCCAAAATTTAACAGCATATATACTACAAATGGGCAGCATATACGTACCAAATTGAGTAGCATTTTTACACCAAAATTTAACAGCATATATACAACAAATGGGCAGCATATACATAATACATCATATACATATAATACACATATTACTTTCAAAATAGGATTAAATATAACTAATTTATACAACTATTAACAATTATGCTAAACACATTACACTTCTATATATATAACTGAAATTTGTATAAACTTAAACATTATATATATCAATAGATCAAAAACATAAAACCAAGCTTAACCAAAATGAATAAGCCATTTTGGCATGGCTCATATTCACATATCCCAAAATTAAACATATTAACTAGACTATACATGCCATAGGTTCATATTAAAATTTATAAAATACCAAAGACGGTCGATAGTGTGATAGACTATGCTGACGATCCCCGAGCTCGTAATGCGACTCCAAAATCTATAAAACAGAAGTAAAAAAATACAAACACACATTAAGCTATTAAAGCTTAGTAAGTCATAAGCAAAAATTCATATATGTATATATATTAATACTTTTTCCATCATTAAGTTAAATAAACCAAATATCCTAATATTTTGTATCATATAACACTTGAACAATTTAGCTTTCTTAACACATTTATTTGTTTTTTACTATTGCTCACATAAGATTTATAGAACATAGAGCATTGTATAAAACACCGGCATAAAGCCTGCTAGGTACAAAGCCCGATACATTTCACCGGCACAAAGCCTGCTAGACATAAAGTCTGATATAATTCACCTGCATAGAGCCTGCTAGGCATAAAGCCTGATATAATTCACCGGCACAGAGCCTGCTAGGCATAAAGCCTGATATAAATCACCGGCACAGAGCCTGCTAGGCATAAAGCCTGAACTTACAAAATCGGTCTTTCACATAATTCATATCTAATTTATATCATTCTCGGAATATAATCAATTCACAATATTACATTCGGCACTAGCTTATATAACTTCAAATAATTCATTTCAATGCATAACAAATATATATACCATAGCTAGTTCAACATTTAAATGCTTATTGACTTACCTCGGATGTCGTCGACTGTTAAATCGGCTACTCGACCACTTTTGTCTTTCCCCGATTCAAATCTGATTTCTTTTATTCTTGATCTAAGCATATTCAAATTAAGCTTATTTAAACACCATTCTATTCAATTTAGCCTAAAAACACATAAATAGGCAAATTACAATTTTGCCCTTAACATTTCACACTTTTTACAATTTAGTCCTTTTTGCTCAAAACACAAAATACACAAAATTTGACTACACTCTTTAAGGGCCGAATATTCCTAGTGTCCATACAAGCCCACACATTTCATTTATTTCACATTATAGTCCCTCAAAAATTTATTTTTACAATTTAACCCTAATTACTCAAATTCATAAAAAATTCAAAGACAAAACATGTTAATCTTTCACATATCTTTCATATTTCATCATCAACTATCACAAAGTTCAAGCATTCATCAATGAAATTTATCAAAATCATCAACAATTCACAAAATTAAGACATGGGTTTTGAAGTATTCAAAGCAACGATCTCAAAAACGTAAAAATTATCAAAAACCGAACAAAAACTAACCTTGAATTAAGCTTCAAAATGGCCGAATGTTTCAAGCTTTCAAACCTTGTTTTTCTTTTCTACATTCGGTGAAGAAAGATGAACATAAAAAAAATGGTGGCTTCTTAATGTTTTGTTTTTTTTATAACATATATTATTATATTCTTATTATTTTAACTTTTATTATTATTTTATATATATATAAAAATCACATATCATCATTATGCCATCCACTACATATTATTATTGGCTAAATTACAACATAAGGCCTCCAACTTATAAAGACAACAACAATTAGGCACTTTCTTAATTAACCATCAAATTTGCATTGTACGCGATTAAGCCCCTTTTCTCAAATTAAGCACTCAAATAATAAAATTAACTCACGAAACTTTCACACATAATAAACACAGAATAAAAATATTAAAATATTTTTCAGACTCGGATGATGTGTGGTCCCGAACCACTGTTCTGATTAGGGTCAAAATCGGGCTGTTACAACTCTCCCCCTAGGGATTTTCGTCCCCGAAAATCTTACCGATGAATAGGTTTGGATAACGCTCTTTCATTGTATCTTCAGAATCCCAAGTTACTTCTTCAACTCCGTGTTTATGCCAAAGTACTTTGACTAACAAAATTTCTTATTTCGTAATACTTTAATCTCACGAGCCAGAATGCTAATCAGTTCTTCTTCATATAACATATCAGAATTAATTTCAATCTCGGTCGGACTAATCACATGCGATGGATCGGATCTGTATCTACGAAGCATCGAAACATGAAATACATTGTGAATCTTTTCTAACTCAAGTGGCAACAATAATCTATAAGCAACCTGGCCGATACGCTCTATAATCTCATACGGTCCAATGAATCTCGGACTTAATTTGCCTTTGCGACCAAATCTGAGTATTTTCTTCCACGGTGAGACTTTCAAAAACACTTTTTCCCTGATCTAAAATTCTATATCCTTTCTTTTCAAGTCCGCATAAGACTTCTGACGATCCGATGCTGATTTCAGACTATCCCGAATCACTTTCACTTTCTGTTCAGTCTCTTTAATCAAATCTACCCCATGTATCTTGTTTTCACTGAGCTCGGTCTAATACAATGGTGTATGACATTTACGATCGTACAAAGCCTCGTAAGGTGCCATTTTGATACTAGATTGAAAGCTATTATTATAAGCAAATTCAATCAAAGGTAAGTATCGTTCCCACGTACCTTCAAACTCGAGAATGCAACATCTCAACATATCCTCAAGTATCTGAATGATTCATTCGGATTGACCATCTGTTTGTGGATGGAAAGCTGTGCTAAAATGTAGTTTCGTACCTAAAGCATCTTGTAGTTTCTTCCGAAACCGCGATGTGAACTTCGGGTCTCTATCCGAAACAATAGAAATAGGCACACCATGTAACCTCACAATTTGAGAAACATACAATTCAACAAGTTTATCAAGCGAGAAATCTGTGCAAATCATAATAAAATGTGCCGATTTTGTCAACCTATCAACAATAACCTAGATTGCATCTTTCTTGTTCGGTGTCAACGGTAAACCGGATATAAAATCCATCATGACTCGATCCCATTTCCACTCTGGAATCATAATAGGCTGAAGTAATCCAGACGGTACTTGATGTTCGGCTTTTACTTACTGACAAATTAAATATTTCATAACAAAGTCAGAAATGTCTCATTTCATACCGTGCCACCAATAGTACTGTTTCAGATCGTTATACATTTTTTGTGCTACCCGGATGAATAGAAAATTGACTATTATGAGCTTCATTCAAAATCATTTGAATTAAATTTGAATTTCTCGGAACACATAATTGGTTTCTGAATCTCAAACAATCCTCAGAATCAACTAGAAACTCTGAATCAACATTTAAGTCACACTGAGCTTGTTTTGCAATTAAATCATCATCGACTTTCTGAGCTTCACAAATCTGTTAAACAAATAACGATTTTGCTTTTAACTCAGCTATTATCGCACCATCATCAGACATAGCTAAATGCGCTTTCATTGTACGCAAAGCAAACAGTGATTTTCGACTTAAGGCATCAGCAACAACATTAGCCTTTCTCGGATGATAGTCAATCACAAGTTCGTAATCTTTTAACAATTCTAACCATCAGCCCTGTCTCAAATTCAGATCTTTCTGAGTCATCAAATATTTCAGGCTTTTGTGATCGGAATAAACATGACATTTTCGTCAAACAAATAGTTTCGCCATATTTTCAACACAAACACAATAGCGGCCAATTCTAGATCGTTCATCGGATATTTCTTTTTATGCGGCTTTAACTGTCTCGAGGCATAGGCTACAACTTTGCCTTCCTGCATCAAAACATAACCCAAACCATTTAAAGATGCATCACTATAGATAACAAACTCTTTACCCAATTCTGGCTGAACTAATACTAGAGCTTCAGTCAAAAGAACTTTCAACTGATCAAAACTTTTCTGGCACTTTTCTGACCACTCAAACTTAACATCTTTCTGTAGTAACTTTGTCATCGGGGTCGCAATCATAGAGAACCCTTTCACGAACCGTCTATAATAACCAGAAAGTCCCAGAAAACCTCGAACTTCTGAAACATTTCTCGGAGGTTTCCAATCAAATATAGCCAAAATCTTACTCGGATCAACCCGAATACCTGATGCTGATATAACATGGCCCAAGAAACTGACTTCGTGTAACCAAAACTCACATTTACTGAATTTTGCATACAACTGTTTATCTCATAAAGTTTGTAACATGAGTCTCAAATGTTCGACATGCTCTGCCTCATCACGAGAGTAGATCAGAATGTCATCTATTAACACTACCACAAACCGATCCAAATACTGTCTAAATATCTGATTCATCAAATCGAAGAAAATAGCAGGTGCATTAGTAAGTCCGAAAGGCATAACCAAAAACTCATAATGTCCGTACCTCGTTCGGAAAGCAGTCTTTGGCATATCAGAGCCTTTAACCCGCAACTGATAGTAGCCTGATCTCAGATTTATCTTTGAAAACACAATAGCCCCTTTTAACTGATCGAATAAATCATCAATCCATGGTAACGAATACTTATTCTTTATTGTCACCTTATTGAGCTACTGGTAATCAATGCACATTCTCATAGTTCCGTCTTTCTTTCTCACAAATAGAACTGGTGCACCCCAAGGAGAGAAACTCGGTCGTGCAAAACCTTTATCAGTCAACTCTTGCAACAGTGCTTTCAATTCTTTTAATTCGCTCGGTGCCATACGGTACGGAGCTATCTAAATTAGAGTCATCCCCGATACTAACTCAATACCAAACTCTACTTCTCGAATAGGAGGTAAACCCGACAATTCTTCGGGAAACACATCTGAATACTCACACACAACTGGCATGGATTCAATCTTCTTTTCAGTCACTTTACTATCAAGAACATATGCAAGATAAGCTTTACAACCTTTTCTCACATACTTCTGAGCCAACATCGAGGATATCACTGCTGGTAAACCATTCAGATCATTAGATTCAATCCGAATAATCTCAATATTCTAACACCGTAGATCAATAGTTTTCCGTTTGCAGTTCACAATAGCATCATGCAAAGTTAACCAAACCATACCCAATTATATCAAACTCGTCGAAAGGCAACAACATCAGATCAGCCGGAAAGTATGAATCTCGAATCATCAACGGACAATTCTTGCACACTTTGTCAACCAAAACACATAGACCCAGGGGGTTCGATACTTTAATTACAAACTCAGTAGACTCAACAGGTAAAGTCTTACTGAATACTAAAGTCTTACATACATAAGAATGAGTCGAACCAGGATCAATCAATGCAACAACACTAGTATCATAAAGAGTGAAAATACCAGTAATGACGTCTGGGGATGACACCTCCTCACGTGCTCGAATGGCATAGGCTCTAGCAGGTGTACGAGCCTTAGATCTAATAGATGTATCTTTAGTACCTCTCTGACTGCCACTCACATTACCCGTATTCCAAGATGGTCTACCTCGTGCTGTAGTGTTGCCCGATCTCGTATTCTAAGCTAAATTTCAATCCGCAAACTCTGAGCACTCCCGAATAAAATGATTTTTGGATCCACATTTAAAACAAGCTCTATCATAAAATCTACAACTTCCAGAATGCCATTTACCATAATGTTTACACTCGAGTCTGTTCTGCCGATCGTTTCCAACACTAGCAATCGAAGTTACTCGTGAACTCACAGGAGGTCAGTCTCGATCTCGTTTAGAAAAGTTCGAAGTAGTTTTAAATTGACTAGAACCATCTCTGAATTTCTTTGACGCTGAGTGAAAAGTCTTACTCGTCAATCTTTTACGAAAATCTCTGGATTCTAAATTAGCTTTTCTTTTCTCTTTCCCGAGCTCCTCGGCTTTGCAAGCTCGCTCAACAAGAACTACAAACTCTTTTATTTCAAGTATGCCGACTAGAAGTTTAATGTCTTCATTCAGCCCATCTTCAAACCTCCTGCACATAATAGCTTCAGATGAAACACACTCTCGGGCATATCTGCTGAGTCTAACAAGTTTCCGCTCGTATTCTGTCACTATCATCTGACCCTGTTTCAATTCAAGAAATTCTTTGCGTTTCTGATCAATGAATCTCTGACTAATGTATTTCTTACGGAACTCAGTCTGAAAGAATTCCCAGGGCACTTGCTCTTTCGGAACTACCGATACTAGTGTATTCCACCAGTGATATGCAGTGTCCCGTAACAAAGATATGGCACATTTTAAACACTCGTTAGGGGTGCAAGATAACTCGTCAAACACTCGAATAGTATTATCGAGCCAAAACTCAGCTCGCTCCGCATCATCATCATCAGTAGCTCTGAATTCTTCAACTCCATACTTTTGAATTTTATCAACAGGAGGCTTAAGCAATCTCAACGGATCACTCATTTGAGGTATAATAGGTATAGAGGATGGATTAGTCGGGGGTAGAGGTTGTTGTACAGCCGGATTAGTTCGGATATATTTAGTAAACCAGTCGTTCATCATTCGGTAAAAGGCTTGTTTAGCCTCTCCCTCCTGGTTACTGGAGGTCGGTCTAGAATCTACCCGCTCTGTCCCTTGCACAGGAGCATGCGCTATACTCTCCTCATCATCAGCTACAGCTCGATCGGGATCCATTACTATATGAAAACACATTTTTTTAGATGTCAGGAGTCCTCACACTATCTCAGTATAAAATATGGCATGTATAGCTAGACTCATACACGCTACGTTAGTCCTAAAATCGACTAAACCGTAGCTCTGATACCAATAAAATGTAACAACCTGACTCGTGTCCGTCGCCGAATTAGAGTTACGAGGTATTACCGATCAAAACCCAACCCGATTTTTTATTTTTTATTTTTTTAAATTATACTAACTCAACCACAAAATTTCTTCCCAAATATATATATATTTAAGCACATAATCAATTAAAATCAAACATGCATCATTAATCAAATTATATATATCAACTATGTTTCAAAATTCAACCATACCATTATCATTTACCTAATCAAAATTTGATATAATTCAAATTCTTAAAACATTTCCAAACCTATATGATTATATATAATAAATCAAGCATGTATCCAAACATTTATTTGTACACATTTATTTCATTTAAATTTACTAACTATACTACATATTACAATATAGATAATCTACCTTGTTTGGACAACTCTTATACATCAATTTGGACATCATTTATATGCCAAATTAAACAGCATTTATACACCAAAATTTGGACAGCTTATATACAACAAATGGGCAGCATATACATACCAAATTTAACAGCACTTTTACACCAAAATTTAACAGCATATATACAACAAATGGGTAGCATGTACATACCAAATTGAGCAGTATTTTTACACCAAAATTTAACAGCATATATACAACAAATGGGCATCATATACGTACCAAATTGAGTAGCATTTTTACACCAAAATTTAACAGCATATATACAACAAATAGGCAACATATACATAATACATCATATACATATAATACACATATTACTTTCAAAATAAGCTTAAATATAACTAATTTATACAACAATTAACAATTATGCTAAACACATTACACTTCTATATATATAACTGAAATTTGCATAAACTTAAACATCATATATAAATATCAATAGATCAAAAACATAAAACCAAGCTTAACCAAAATGAATAAGCCATTTTTGCATGGCTCATATTCACATATCCCAAAATTAAGCATATTAACTAGACTATACATGCCATAGGTTCAAATTCAAATTTATAAAATACCAAAGACGGTCGATAGTGTGATAGACTATGCTGACGATCCCCGAGCTTGTAATGCGACTCCAAAATCTATAAAACAGAAGTAAACAAATACAAACACACATTAAGCTATTAAAGCTTAGTAAGTCATAAGCAAATATTCATATATGTATATATATTAATAATTTTTCCATCATTAAGTTAAATAAACCAAATATCCTAATATTTTGTACCATATAACACTTGAATAAAGATCACATTGTATTTTCATATAAACAAATCATATGGCCAAATACACATAAATATTTAGCAAAACTGAATATTCAATAAATCATTATGCCAAAACATGCTTATACTCAAATGGTTAACTCATACTCTATATTTCATTTGAAACTATTATCAATTAAAAATAACCAACTTACCTTATCATCAATTAAGCAAATGGCTAACACATACCTGAATAATTTAGCCTTCTTAACACATTTATTTGTTTTTTTACTATTGCTCACATAAGATTTATAGAACATAGAGCCTTGTATAAAACACCGGCATAAAGCCTGCTAGGCACAAAGCCCGATACATTTCACCGGCACAAAGCCTGCTAGACATAAAGTCTGATATAATTCACCGGCATAGAGCCTGCTAGGCATAAAGCCTGTTATAATTCACCGGCACAGAGCCTGCTAGGCATAAAGCCTGATATAATTCACCGGCACAGAGCCTTCTAGGCATAAAGCCTGAACTTACAAAATCGGTCTTTCACATAATTCATATCTAATTTATATCATTCTCGGAATATAATCAATTCACAATATTACATTCGGCACTAGCTTATATAACTTCAAATAATTCATTTCAATGCATAACAAATATATATACCATAGCTAGTTCAACATTTAAATGCTTATTGACTTACCTCGGATGTCGTCGACTGTTAAATCGGCTACTCGACCACTTTTGTCTTTTCCCGATCCAAATTCGATTTCTTTAATTCTTGATCTAAGCATATTCAAATTAAGCTTATTTAAACACCATTCTATTCAATTTAGCCTAAAAACACATAAATAGGCAAATTACAATTTTGTCCCTAACATTTCACACTTTTTACAATTTAGTCCTTTTTGCTCAAAACACAAAATACACAAAATTTGACTACACTCCTTAAGGGCCGAATATTCCTAGTGTCCATACAAGCCCACACATTTTATTTATTTCACATTATAGTCCCTCAAAAATTTATTTTTATAATTTAACCCTAATTACTCAAATTCATCAAAAATTCAAAGACAAAACATGTTAATCTTTCACATATCTTTCATATTTCATCATCAACTATCACAAAGCTCAAGCAATCATCAATGAAATTTATCAAAATCATCAACAATTCACAAAATTAAGACATGAGTTTTGAAGTATTCAAAGCAACGATCTCAAAAACGTAAAAATTATAACAAAACCGAACGAAAACTAGCCTTGAATTAAGCTTCAAAATGGCCAAATGTTTCAAGCTTTCAAACCTTGTTTTTCTTTTCTACATTCAGTGAAGAAAGATGAACAAAAAAAAAATGGCGGCTTCTCAATGTTTTGTTTTATTATAACATATATTATTATATTATTATTATTTTAACTTTTATTATTTTATATATATAAATCACATATCATCATTATGCCATCCAATACCTATTATTATTGGCTAAATTACAACATAAGGCCTCCAACTTATAAAGACAACAACAATTAGGCACTTTCTTAATTAACCATCAAATTTTCATTTTACGTGATTAAGCCCCTTTCTCAAATTAAGCACTCAAACAATAAAATTAACTCACGAAACTTTCACACATGTAAATTCACACATAATAAACACAGAATAAAAATATTAAAATATTTTTCAGACTCAGATGATGCGTGGTCCCGAAACCACTATTCCGATTAGAGTCAAAATCGGGCTGTTACATGACGCTTCAAGGACAATGAATTTGTAATATCCTAAAAATTACTACAGTAAAAAAGTAGGTATCCTTAATATAGTAAAATAAGGAAATAATGTGACCAAAAAAAAAGAAAATTTGATTTATGTCAACATTGGGAAGTATATCATGACACATTAATGCAAGAAATGACTAATTTGTAAAAGTGAGAAAAGTTTTGTTGACCACTAATAAATACTCAAAAATTGAGGGGGTAAAGTATAAATATGAAAAATTTGAAGGACCGATAGTAGAAATATTTTAAGGGTGGAATAATCTAGAAACTAAGGAAAATGGATGAATTAGGACCAAATTGAAAAGGTGAAGAATTTTGAGGGACTAAATTGTAATTTTACCAAATTAAGTAATGACTCAGTGATGGAATTTTAAAAGATCATGAAGGGAAAAATGGTCATTTAGAAGAGAGAGAAATCTAGAAGATAATGATGATGTTGGAGATATTTTAGATTAAATAAATAAATAAATATTAGTTTATTAATATTTTAATTTGATTCTTAGATGATATTTTATTATTATTTTATTATTTAGTATATATATGTGGAAAGAAAGATGAAAAGCCACCATTCCGCCATATTTCCATGCAACTAACGTGAGAAGAAGAGAGAAAGAAAGAAAGTTTTGCTTTCTTTACAATTTGGTTCTCTCACCAAAAATTCACCATTTTCACTTAGAATTCAAAGAAATTTCCATAGCCATCAAGAGAGAAAATTGATAAGGAGACTATGGGGAGTTAGAATATCAAGTTAGATTCAAGAAATAGGGGCTGGAGGAGAGAGAAAATAAAGTTAAAGATTGAAATCAATAGAGCAAGGTAAGAACATCAAGATTTCAATATATTTTTAAATTTGATATTATTGAAAAAGCATGGAAATAATGTTATAGTAGAGTTTTCTTATATAAGGCCTTACGTTCTTGATATATTAGTGAAGAGAAATAAGTGAAAGTGATGGGAAATATTATAGAGAAAGTGACTAAGGGAGTTATACACTTAGTAATCAACATTTTGCACTAAAACAGTTTTGGACAGCAGCAGTAGGCTCATTTTAAAAAATCACCATAAATTATGAAAATCGAATTAGAGTATGAATAAAATATATAATTAAATATTATTGAGTCTAGTTTCTTATAAAATAAACGGTGTAAGCAATGGAATTGTAAATTATGAGATATAATAAATTTTGTGAGACAAGGTCAGAATGAATTTGGGTTCCCCTATTCTGACTTGGAAAAATCATTAAAATTTTAAAAAAATAATTTTGGGTTAGAATTTATATTTCTAAAATTCGTAATGATTTTATTTTCAATAGAAACAAACAGGGACATCATCCAAATTCTGTACAAAGAGATAACTAATTTTTAGTGAAGAAGGGTCGGAATTGTCAGATAGCAGAACAAAGGTGACTTTAAAGAATAAACTGTACTTATTTGCTAAACCAAAAATTATGAATATTTTATGGTAATAAGATATGTCAGTATAGTTTTAGGGAAAATTAGTGGATCCTAATTTGGAGTTCCGTAGCTCAAGATAAAAATAATTTAGTGACTATGACTCAAATGGACAGCTTTGAATAAATTTACAAGTAAATTGTGAAATCATAGATAATGTTATTTATAAGCATGTTATATAAATTAAGGATGTGGAATGGAGAGGAGGAGGAGGAAAATATATTAATATTCAGTTGGCATGGATAATTTGCACGTTTTAGACTCAGGGGCTAAATTGAATAAAAGTAAAATTTTATGGGTAATTTGTAAAAAATGTAAAAAATGACCAAATTGCATGAAATGGATTGTTTATTTATTTAAATTACAAAATTGAATGAAATTTAGAACAAGATCGGGTGAAAACATGTTTTAGGGATTAAATTAAAAAGTGTTGAAATTATGAAAACATTTGAGATTTTATAGAATTCATAGGCTGTTATCAATGTGTATGGGAATAATTAGGTTTAAAACAAGGATTAAAATTTCAAGAATTTATTTTTCTGAGCCTAAGGATTAAAATCGTCATTAATTAAAAGTTTAAGGGCAAAATGGTAATCTTGCCTAGAGCATTAATTGAATATATCAGAATATAAAATGAATGAATCAAATTTGTTTAGAAAGATCCAAATGAATCAAATACAAGACTTGAACATGGAAAAGAAAAGACATCGGATTAGTGAAATTGTAAACACGAACAAGTAATGAGGTAAGTTCATGTAACTTGAATTATATTCTTAAATGCTTGAAATGTTGTTATTGATGTGAATATGATTTGAATGTTCATTATATGAAAATTGATGAAACATTGATATATTTAATAAAAAGGGGAAAAAATCCCGGTTGAATGGAAGGAAAATTCGATCGATCTTTGAAAAGGAATTGACAGTAAAAAAGGATCTAGCCCGGACGGGTGATCCTATCCTGATATAGCCCTCTCGAAGAATATGTGTGAAAAAGATCTAGCCCGGATGGGTGATCTTGATATAGGCCTCCCGAAGAATATGTGGAAAATGGATTTAGCCCGGACGGGTAATCCGAATTAGGGTCTGAATTTAGCCTGGACTGGTAATTCAGATCCAAGCTCATTAGAGTAACTGTCATTGCAGGGGATTTAGCCTGGACTGGTAATCCCGACAATACTCTATGAGTTTATATTACAAGGTATTTAGCCTGGACTGGTAATCCCACTGTAAGGAATGAGGTTCGCGGGAGTGTGCTCTCTTGCAGGGGATTTAGCCTGGACTGATAATCCCGCTGTAAGGATGAGGTTCGCGGGAGTGTGCTCTCTGAAATGGAAATGTGCGCACATGAATATGAATTGATGGACTCGGAATTGTACACTAAAAGTGTACATCTGAAAATCCATCGAATTTCCAAGAAATTCAATGGGATAAATATGGGAAAATAATACGGGTAATAGAAAACATGAAATTGAATTATTATTGGAAATATAATATCAAATTCAATACTCAATTTGAATTGAATGCGGGATTGAGTACAATCGTTCTGTACCAAAGGATGAATTGACGGATAAGACCATAACTGGTTATGGCGTTACAAATGTAAAGGATGAATTGACGGTAAATTACCCAAGTAAACCGAGGTTCAGCATTTGTTGCGAACTTTCATGTTTACTATCTGTTTAGCTCTCATGAGCTTAAGTTCAGCCTTCGGGCTTCTGAAAACGGTGTACTCATATACGTAAGTCGTTCTTCGATTCAAAAACAAATGGTAAAAGACTTATGTGATTGAATTGAAAGATTTATAGATTATTATTATTGATCTAAAATAAATATAACCATTGATATTTAAATGATATAACGGGTAAAGTTCTGAAGCGACATAACATGAATTTGAAATGAACTATTACTGGTATGTACGAAATTCATGAAAATGATAGTACATGAAATATCGAAATAATGAAATGAATGATATATGTCTATGAAGAAACGACAAGAGAATGATATGTATCATGACATGTAAATGTATGATTATCTTTAATATGTTGATGCAAGAAAATTATGCATGATGAGTTTATATGTAATGTGTGCAAGTACACTAACTAGTATTCTTGCTTGATGCTTAGGCAAGTGCCAAGCTATTGGTTGAATGATATTATGATTATTTATATAATGCATTGAATTGGAAAGTATTTAAGTGAAAATATGCTAGCGCTCACTAAAAAGTGGTAAGGTTTAGATTATACAATTTCTTATGAAATAACTTATCATGTGATCAATTCGAAAAGAGACTTTGGAAATGCATTAGCTTGTGACTGTGGTTGAATGAAATGTTTATGACTTGTGTGTCACGCATATGGAATAAGCGTGGAAAGTAAAGAAATGCAAATGAAAATAAAGAAATTATGAAAAGTTAAAGTTATATAAAATATTACTAAGCATTCATTGCTTATGCATTTGTTTTTTTATTTATTTACCCTACAGATTATCGGAAGCTCAATTGGGTTGAAAACTTGTCGGATATATATCACACTATCCATTGGTTTTATCGGTAATTTTGGATGATTTGATTCTAGTTATAATGGCATGTATAAGTTAATTTAGCCAATGTTGGCTCATTAATATTTTGATTTTGGTTGGTTTCAAATATAAATGCTAGATGAAATGAGATGTCTGAAAATTAATTTGTAAATTTCAGTGATGATCCGTAACCCTGTTTCGACGATGGATTCGGGTTAGGGGTGTTACAGAATTTCCAAGCCGGATTAGGCTCTAGCCCCAAGAATAATCCTATCAATCCTTTTATTCCTGATTTTGATGAGGCGGTCGAAAAAGAAAAAACAAAAGAAGAATTGCGAAAGCAACTAGAGGAAAGGTGGAAGTGGATTGAAGAGAAATTCAAGGTAATGGAGAGTACTGAGAGATATCGAGGGATTAATGCCAAGGATCTGAGTTTGGTTCTAGATTTGGTGCTCCTTTACAAGTTCAAAATGCCAAAATTCGAGAAGTATAATGGGACCAGTTGCCCTGAAGCTCACATCACCATGTTTTGTAGGCGAATGATAGGGTATGTCAACAACGACCAATTATTAATACATTGCTTCCAAGATAGCCTCATAGGGGCAACGTCTAAAGGGTACAATCAATTGAGCCATACCAGGATTAGTTCATAGAGAGATTTGGCACAGACTTTTATAAAGCAGTACAGTCATGTAGCAGAAATGGTTCCTGATATAATCACCTTGCAAAATATGGAAAATGAGTCGAATGAAAGTTTTAGGCAGTACGTGCAAAGGTGGAGGGAGGTTGCGGTCTAGGTTCAACCACCGCTCCTGGAAAGAGAAATGACAATGTTCTTTATAAATACACTGAAAGCCCCATTCATCACACATATTTTAGGAAGTGCCATAAAAAGCTTTTCTGACATAGTCATGAATGGTGAAATGATTGAAAGCACCATAAGGAGCGGAAATATTGATGCTGGAGAAAATAACAGAAGGTAAGCCTCAAAGAAAAAAATGAGGTGAACAGTGTGAATACGTATAGCAAATCGATTATAGTGAATCAGCTAAGAAAGGTGGTTGCTAATCAGCAGGGTTCATCAAGACAAGAATATGGTGCGAGACAAAGTACTGAGAAGCCCCAGTTTACACCAATTCCAATGCCATATAAGGAGCTGTATCAGAGTTTATTTAATGCACACGTAGTTTCCCCTTTTTATTTGAAACCCTTACAACCTCCATATCCCAAATGGTACGACACGAATGCACAGTACGATTACCATGCAGGAATTACAGGGCATTCCATAAAAAATTGCACTGCTTTTAAAAAGCTTGTTGAAAGGCTCATCAGTATGGGTATTGTCAAAATTGATGAGTCATCCAGTATGAAAAATCGACTACCCAATCATGTTGATAATGGGGTGAATGCGATGTATGAGGAAATGTTGGAAAATGTTCATATCAATGCCATAGACATAACTGAAGGAGGGACCTCGTTAGAGATCTGCCCTTATGAACTTAGGAGAGAGCAAAACAATTGGACTGCAGAAGAGATCCCTGTAGTTTTTAGAGCTTGTTTAGAGTAATGTTCAGAATATCCTTGTTGTTTTAGCCTAGAAATAGGAATTTTTTATGGAATATGCTCATGTTTGAACGTTATGATTCTAATAAAATACATTTTTTGCATTTATTTTTGAGCCAATAGTCTTTCATTCTTTGCGAGTAAGTATTCTTTAATTCTTTTTCCACATCATTCTTTTATTCATTCATAATCATATTGTACAAATAATTATTCATAAATTCATACATTCTTTTTATATTCTTTGGCACCTACCGTAGGTCCCCAGATATCAACGGCATGAGTGATGCTGATACAGACTCAGAATCTCTTTTTGAGCGAGATATGTGTTTAGAGGGGTCTTATGACTTTGAAGATGACATAGATTATAACTATCTCTTGATTTGTTAAGGATGGTAGAACAAGGTGAAAAAATAGATCCTACCTTACAAAAGTCAATAGACAGTGAGCCTAGGAGAAGAGAAAGAGATTAAAGCTTGTCTTACCATCGAAACAAAGCGAAACGTCATTAAATTATTTTAAGAATTCAAAGATGATTTCGCACGATCATATCAAGATATGTTTGGCTTACTAAGACCGTGGATGCTATTAAGCCTAAAAGGTCCATAAGTGTGTTAGAAGGACACATACTAATGGTTTTACGATAACCAAGTTAATCACGAGGTTTCAGTACTATTAGTCCATCATAGAAGGAGATTACATCCGGTATGCCGTAAATACCAATTTGAGGAAGATAAAACCTATGTGCCTCTTCCATTTCTTCACAAATTTTCCATATGTGGGGCATGGATGTAATGGTGCCAATCTCGTCAAAAGCTTTTAGACAATATCGATTTATCTTTTTGGTCTCCGACTACTTTACCAAGTGGGTGGAAGTTGCTTCATATGCAAATGTCACAAAGTCGATGGTTAGCAGATTCTTGAAAAAAAGATCAAGCGCTGATAAGGAATGCCAAAAAGGACAATGTCAAAAGTTTGTAGTCTGTTCAAAGATCAGACGCCATAGGCAGCCAAAAAAATAATAATAAAACAAGGATTGTGGGAAAGATGACTGAGACTTGTAAAGATTGGCATGAGAAATTACCATTCACCCTCTTTTCTTATAGAATGTCTGTCAGGACTTCGACCAGGGCAACACCTTTCTCTCTGGTTTATGGGATGGAAGCAGTTTTACCTATTGAGGTCGAAATCCCTTCTCTCCGGGTATTGGCTGAGTTGAAATTGGATGAAACAGAATGAGTCCAATCTCGATACGATCAGTTGAACTTAATAGAAGGAAAAGGCTAAAGACTATTCAGCATGGTCAGATGTATCAAAGGCGAATGATACGAGCCTACAACAAAAAGGCTCGTCCCAGAGAATTCCACGAGGGGGAGCTAGTGTTGAAAAAGATCCTCCCTATACAAAAAGATTTTAGAGGAAAATGGATGCCAAATTGGAAAGGTCCACATGTTGTAAAGAAAGCCTTTTCTGGAGGAGCTTTGATCTTGAGTGAGATGGATGGTAAAGATTTGCCAAACCCTGTAAACTCAGATTCAGTTAAGAAGTACTTTTTTTTTAAAATAAAAAATGGAAAAGAGGAGAGGCCAAGGCGAAAACCCCCAAAGGGCGCTTTGAGACCAAAAGGGATTTGAGTTGAAAACCCGAAAAGGGCGGCTCAAATTTTGATCAGAATGGGACATGAGGTGATCAGAGTAACTCAAATTTTGATCAGTTTAGGGCATGTGGTGATCTTGCTATACCTGAATCAATAGGAAAGGGTAGGCGACATCTTGGGGCATCAACAAAGTACTGTAGATCTCCTAAACACATGTCAAACTTAGAATGGTCTTCAAAAAGTTTGTACAGAGAAGTTCAAGCTGTGATATCTAGGGTACCTAGTCTTCATATTATTTATATTGAATTTGTTTTTCTTGGAATACTTCATTCTTTTTCAAGATTTGTGTTCCCAATCAATTTTTTTGTTATTCTTATTCCCTTTGATAATTTATCCACTTCAAGTCATGCTCCCAAATTAATCCTATTTTATCCATCGTTATGATCTTTTGCAAGCACATTGCATTGGAATAATGATTAATGGACTAATAAAAATTTCACAAAAGAAGTTTTGCATATTACTCTAGAAGTTTTTATATAATACAGGAACCTGAATGTAACAACCCGGTTTTGACCCTAATCGGAATAGTGGTTTCAGGACCACAAATCCGAATTAGAAAAATATTATTAATATTATTTTGTGTGTTTATTTCGTGTGCATTTGATTGTGTGAAATTTTCGTGTTTTAATTTCGTCGTTTAAGTGTCCGATTTAATAAAAGGGTTTAATCGCGTAAAATAAAAGTTAGAGGTTAAAATTTAAAAGCACCCTATTTGTAGTTGTCTTTTTAAGTGGGAGGTCTAAAGATGTAATTAGACCAAGATTTAGTTAGTGGGTGGTATATGCCAACATTGCCCTTAAGTTATGTAATTTATAATTTATTTAATTAAGGTTAATTTAGTCATTAAGTAAATTATAATATTATAACTAAAATAAGTCATAAAAAGATGAATATGTTCATATTTGTTAGCCGAATATTGGAAAGGAAGAAACCACTTAAGTTTCGGCACTTTCATAGCAAAATTAAGGTATGCTTTGGTTTTAGTGTTTGATAATTTTTATGTTTTTGAGATCGTTGCTTTGAATACTACTCGACCCATGCTTGAATTTCTGATTTTAATGAATATTTTGAGTTACGCCATTGATGAATATTTGTGTTTTGTGATGTTTGATGATGAATAATGGAAGATATGTCTTAGATTAACATGTTTTGTCTTGGAATTTTTGATGAATTTGAGTATTTAGGGCTAAATTGTGAAAATAAATTTTTGAGGGACTAAAATGTGAAATAAATGCAATGTGTGGACTTGTATGAGAACCATGAATATTCGGCCCTTGTGTGGTATGGGCAAATTTTGTGTATTTTGTGTTTTGTGCAAAAAGGACTAAATTGCAAAAAGTGTAAAATGTTAGGGGCAAAATGGTAATTTTCCCATTTATGTATTTTTTGACTTAATTGAATGTTTTGATGAATAAAAAGGTTAAATTTGATTATGTTTAGATCAAGAAACGAAGAAAACGAATTTGGATCGGGGAAAAACGAAAGCAATCGAATAGTCGATCGTGTCTGCTGATATTCGAGGTAAGTCTATCAGCTTTTAATGTTATTAAATTAATATATATGTAGGTATATCTATTATGTTTGTTGTTGAGCTAAAATTAAAAGAAATTTAATTGAATAAATTCAAATTATAAATGGTATAAATATGTATATACAATGTTTGAATATATATATATGCTTATATAAATATTTTTGAATTAAGTTAAAGTATGAATGGTATAAGGTATATATATATTCAAATAATTATATATGTATCTATATGTATATATACTTGAATTTGGTTGGTTGTATGAGAATTATATATATGTGCATATAATATTCAATTATATGTAAGTAAATACATGTAGAAATTCTTGCTTAAATTAAAGATATGTATAATACATATGTATACATAAGTTTCGAACATATATATGTAGGTAAAACATTGGGTTTGATTGAAGGTATGTATGTTGTAATTGTATAGATAATTTCGAATAAGTGGTTATAAGGGAGTTGGAACATCTATATATATATATATGAATAGGTCTTGATTATATTTTAAGGTATAAATGTTAAATACGTACTTGGGAGTTCGAATATATCAAAATGTATATTCGTGTACAGATTCTTGAATTTAATTGAATGTATGAATTGCAAACTCTTTGTGATTGAATATGGACTACAATGAATGTGTGTTTGCTATTAATAAATATTTGAGAAATTATTCTGTATATGGAAAAATTGAGATTTTCAGGCTTAGAGCTTAGCAGGCTTATTGCCGGTGAAACACTTCAGACAAAATGTCTAGCAGGCTTAATGCCGGTGAAATATTTCAGACTATATGTCTAGCAGGCTAAGTGCCAGTGTACTGAATCAGGCTTTAAGCCTAGCAGGCTAAATGCCGGTGAATCTGTTTTTAAGTATGTGATTAAGTGTATAATTATATGATTTTGGATATGTTTAATTGATAAGTATATTTATATATACATTCGGCTAAGTGCGTTTGATGATTATATATATTCGGCTTATGCACTTGTAAAATATATATATCTGCTTTGGGATTTTGGATTTGATAAGTATATACTTATAAATATTTGGTACACATACTTGATTAGTAACTACATATGCATTCGAGATATATATATACCTTTGTTTATAAGTATTTGATAAAAAAATGAATGCATTCATTCATATGTATTAGAATTGTATTTGCTTAATGTTTATCATGAGTATACATACATATTCGGTTATGATATGTGTATAATATATATATGCTTAGTTGTGTACATTCGGTTGTAATGTGGTTTGGTATAAATATAAAATCAATTGATCGCATTCGACAAGTATATATATATTGGACTATAAATAAAATGATCTGAGTACAATAATGTATAAATATTAGGTATTCGTGTTAATTGAAATCTCAGTGAATTAGATTAAAGAGTTATATTATTTATATTTATATATATTTAGTTATGCTGTAGACTTACTAAGCTTTAAAAGCTTACTCTGTTTGTTTTCATCCATTTGCTTTTATAGATTTTGGAGACACGTTACGAGCTCGGGGATCATCAGCATAGTCCATCACACTATCGACTTCTTTTGGTATTTTGTTAAATATTTGAACTTAATCTTATGGCATGTATAGGTTTGAGTACGATGTTAATTACATTTTGATTGTAAATTATAATAGCTATGCGAAAGTAATTAAATTTTCATGTTGTGACCAGTTTGGTTTTAGAAATGGTTGTGTTTGTTCGGTAATGCCTCGTAACCCTAATTCGGCGACGGAGACGGGTTAGGGGTGTTACACTGAAATAGGACTATTTTTTAGAACGCACCAAGTTTAAAGGTTGAAATGTCTAAGAAGGAAAAGTCTAAATTAAGACTATCTTTTTAGATTTTGTTGTCCAAACATTGATTGAACAAAATGACAAGATGTCGTGTTGGTGACAAAGCTTCAATGAACAAACAAACAATGATCACCAAGTGGTAAAAGAGGTTTCTTGGAAAAGAAAGTTCTACAATTGTGTATAAACATTTGGTATGACACCCTGGGAATGGTGTAGGAGACCAAAAAGATTCAGATCCACTATCCCTGAATTACAATGGGAGAGGATTGAGAAAGAGCTAGATCCTATACTCAGTGGGAGGAAGATGGTTCAAATTTTATGTCTCAAAGATTACAGTGGATTGAACCTTAAAGATTACAGTGGGGGCAATCTGGTTAAGTAAGACATGAGTGTTACCAGCAGAACAAGATAGCGTCCTGACGTGTTGGTAATAAAGCCTTAATGAATAATGAGCAATAACAACTCAAGCATTAAGAGATCATTTTTATTTTGCATTCATTCATACATACCTAGTTAGGAGCATTTGATTCATTCTGATCATGACATCCTAATCACTAGGCATGAATAATCCCATGAAATGGATTCTACAGGTCATGTTCCCCAGAGAACAGATCGGTGGAACCGCAAGCCTTATCTCCCTGAGCAGCAGTGGAGTAGGTTGAAAATAGCAGATCTTGTCTTCCGGTATTGGCAGCGAAGTAGATCGAAGATACCAGCCTTATTTCCCTGAGCAGCAGTAGAGTAGGTTGAAAATAGCAAATCTTGTCTTCCTGTATTGGCAGCGAAGTAGATCGAAGACACCAGCCTTATCTCCCTAAGTAGCAATGGAGTAGGTTGAAAATAACAGATCTTGTCTTCCTGTATTGGCAGCGACGTAGATCGAAGACACCAGCCTTATCTCCCTGAGCAGCAGTGGAGTTGGTTGAAAATAGCAGATCTTGTCTTCCTGTATTAACAGCGAAGTAGATCGAAGATACCAACCTTATCTCCCTGAGCAGCTGTGGAGTAGGTTAAAAATAGCAAATCTTGTTTTCTTGTATTAACAGCGAAGTAGATCGAAGACACCAGACTTATCTCCCTAAGCAGCAGTGGAGTAGGTTGAAAATAGCAGATCTTGTCTTCCTGTATTGGCAGCGAAGTAGATCGAAGACACCAGCCTTATCTCCCTGAGCAGCAGTGGAGTTGGTTGAAAATAGCAGATATTGTCTTCCTATATTGGCAGCGAAGTAGATCGAAGACACCAGCCCTATCTCCTTGAGCAGCAGTGGAGTAGGTTGAAAATAGCAGATCTTGTCTTCCTGTATTGGCAACGAAGTAGGTTGAAGCAACAAGTCTTATCTCCCTGAAGTTGCAAGGGAGTAGGTTGAAGCAACAAGTCTTATCTCCCTAAAATTGTAGTGAAGCAGACACAAGTTACAAATCCTATTTCCCTGATGTCGCTGCGGTGGAGTGGATCGAGGCACCAATTCCTATACCTCTGAAGATGAAGTAGGATGGAATGAGGCTACTTGAAGAAGAAGAGCACCAAGATCCCGCACGACCGGGCAAAATTGGCCATTTTTAAGGTCTTTGCTCTGTTCCCGTTACACGATAACGAGCAAAGAAGGGCAGCTGTGATACCCAATTATTGCCCGGGGCCCAAATCAAATAAAAAACAAATAATGACAAAAAAATGTCCAGTCCATCTACACGGTCCAAATAACAAAAAATTAAACCCAATATAAAACCCAAAAGGCCCAATACTAACAGCCTGAATTAGCCTAAGACGCAGAAACCCTAGCAGCAAACCTAGTGTCGCAGCAACCTCGCCCCAATATCGCAGAGCTCCACACGTTTTTCTTCCCTCGTACGCCTCTGCAAATGTCGCACATGCCGCGCACATCTTCTACGTATCTGCAACAGACCACAAACAGTAGAGATAGCAGAAAATATAACAAAAATTAAAGAGATTTTTATTTTTTTATTTTTTATTCTTCTCTAGGATTTGGTTATAAAAACCGATTGAGGCATTTGTAAAAGGGGGTTACACAGATAAAGAGAAAAACAAGAAATTGAGAGGTGAGAGGTTACGAGATTTGTATCAAATTATTGAAATATATACAAAAACAGAGAATCAGAGAGTAATTCGAAGGTTTTTTTTTCTCTTCTCGAGTTTCCTTCTTCTAACTTTTTTATTATCATTTCTTTTTTTTAAAAAAGGGTATAGTATTAAAAAATGGAAGAACGCTTACCTAAAGGCCGAGGCTTATTCCTCCGTCGCAATTGGAGGCCAGGCCAAAATCGGTGTTTGGAGTGACAGCGACAGTTAAAATTTGGAACCCTAGCAGAGAAAGCTAGGGTTCATCAGTTTTGTTTTGAAGAAAATGGCAAAAAATGAATTTTTTAGAAAAAATGTTGGTTTTATATAGGCATGAAACGACGTCGTTTAGGGCCTGTTTCAGCGGCCCCAAAACGGCGCTGTATAGGACCATACCCGCATGCGTGACCCGACCCGCCTTAGGATCCATGTGTTTTTGCTGGTGGGGATATTTGCATGATCGGTCCCTCTATTTTTGAGTTGCTTTCAATATAGTTTTTTTTCATATATTTGCAATTTAAACCACATGTTTTAATTTTGTTTCAATTTGATCCCACCCGAAAACGCTACGTATTAAAGGGTCTGGCATATTTATTTGTTTACTCCCTGATGTTTCCAGCGCATTACGGTTTAGTCCCCTATTTGTTATTATTTATTATTAAATTAATTATTTTTACTATTATTCTTATTATTATAATATCATTATTTTGGTGTTATTATTATCATTATAACCATATTTATACATACATTTTCTATAATATACATATAAGTACATTTTTTAAAGTTATTATAAATATATATTTTTGCATATTTCATTTTTTATATACATATACTTATATATATACGTATTTTAAAACATGCATACATATGTTCTTCTTATTTTTATAATTTTGGGTATATACATATGCATATATTTTATGGTTTTGTTGTTTCACATAATGTCCATCTTTTTATGCTCATTTAATTACAAAAGCATTTTAATTCAGCTTGTTTATTATTGTTTCTTTTACATTAATTGATTCGTTTTTTTTATTATTTATCTTTTATTGGACTGTTGCTCGTGCTATTCTCATTTGCATCACCATATTTATAATTGCTTGTCTAGCATGCCAACGATACAATTTATTTTCGCATTTTTTTACGACTTCGTGTTTTATTTCACACATTATATCAAAATTTGTTTTAAATAAATAACATTCTATATTTTGATATTCAGAAAATTCGTATCCTAACTTACGGGATTTCGATTTCCTCGATAAATTCAAATACACGAGTCTTTTCAAACGTTTTTTAAATCTTGGGAATTAATAAAAGATTGTGTTCTAACTTACGGAATATGATATTTTCTAAAACTCGAGATAGTTAAATATCTTTTTAAATAAAATTTTCAGCATTCTCGTATTAGGAATTTTGGGCATTGAGTCCTAACTTACGGGATGTAATTCTCTTTCTCGATTAACATGAAAATATGTCTTTGTCTCAAAAATTCTCAATGCTTTGAAGAAGGATCATATTTTTTAAAACCCTTCAAAAATTTCAATCTTTGACACTAAGACACTAATTAATCAATTAGGTACCAATTTTTGGGCGTTGCGAGGGTGCTAATCATTCCTCGTACGTAACCGACTCCCGAACCCATTTTCTGTTTTTCATGGACCAAAATTGTTGTTTTGATAAAATCAAGTTGTTTATTAAAAACAACCGTTTTATGAGGTGACCCAATCACACCTTATAAAAAAGATTGGTGGCGACTCCCATACTCGTTTTTATTTTCGAAATCCAAGTTGATCTCATTTTCAAGTTTCAAAAAAATGGTTTCGACAATACTTACATCACATACCATAATATGTGTTTTATAACTAAAGCTGTGTGTATTCCACCAACCTAATTAAACTGATATACTTTCATATTGATACCGACTTTGACGACTCTCGTATAACACCATACCTCTTACTAGACATATAGAAGACGAGTGTCGAAAATTCAAAATCATTGATTACTCAACTGCCTTAAAATATTATATTTTATGACATTACATTATCGTTACTATCACGAAACCGGATCAAATTTCAATATTAGTAATCTCTAAATATATAGACAATTTTATCTCCCACTATAAAATGACTCATGCAATAACTCACTCATTTCTTTTAGAAAAATCAATTCATCTTTAATAGTTCTCCGCTTAATCTTCAATTAACCTATTAAACCGTTAATAATAGCTAAATATTTTAAGTAAGGATCTCCTTTTTGGTGATGATCTACTATTATATTTTTCACATGTTACATGTGGGAATGTTTATTAAATATTGTAAATAAAATAAAAATGAGCAATAAAGATGGCTCACTAGTACTTCACATCATTTTAATTAATTCTAACTTTACAATGTGAAAAGTGTTTTTGCATGGTAAGCATGCATGGGCCGAGGGACGCATTTCATAGAGAAAAAAAATAAATAAATGAAGGGTTCAGAAAATTTAAAAATTTTAAGATAATCTTGTGCTGTGTTGTTTCGTATTGGAATTTAAGAAAAAAAAGGGGTGAAAACAGAAAAAGACCTAATTTAACATTGTTAAGCGAAAATTGACTTTCGAAAGATAAAAGGAAGACCATCTACTTATTATTATTTTTATAATATCTTATAGGATTAATATTTAATAATTTAATAACCATATTTTATGTATTATTAATATAAATAACTCACATCTAATTTTAAATAAATTTTAAATATTTTAAGTATTTATTCTATGTAAAAAAAATTCAACTATTAGGTGTTATTAATATGGATGGTTTTCTTGAATGTGACATTGAATTGTATTGATAAAATGAAATTTTCATGGCCCGCAGCGCATTAATGATTTTTTGGCTTAAACTTGCAGTCAAGACCAGATTATTTCGCTATTGAGTCCTCTAATTGGGACAATGTTTTGGATATCATTTGTTGGAGTCTCTAGAATAGAATGAATACTTTGATATTTGACGCAAACTATGTTGAACCTGAGATACTTCCAATGTTTATGAAAATTGTTTTCTCTGGTTGTTTCATATAACATAGTTTAGTCAATAAAAATAATTTACAAGATCAAGGGAAAATAACTTACAAAATAATTTAGGGTCTCTTTAGATAGGCATTTACTTTCAGTATGGTGCGTTTAGCTTTCTTTTTATCTCACGTTACAGTATTACTACAGTATCTAATATCATCATCACTATTTTTACACTAACCGTAAGTAAATGTACCGCCCATCTAAAGGGCTCTTACTCTTTTGAAAAAAGAGCTCTTTATGAATAATTATATTTTTGTATAAAAAGTAAATTTAATTAAATTTAATATTATTATATTAATAATAAATTTTAATTTTTTAAAGTAATAATATCAAATATTATAATGTTCAATATTATTAAATATATGTATTTAATTGTTTATATTTAATACTTTAATATATTATTAATATGATTAAAATAATTTATTATTTTAATAAATTATTTAATATTAAAATTTTATTTTAATAATAAAATTTATCAATAATATTTTAAAATTTTAATAATATTATTAATATATTATTGAAAAATATTTATATTAATATTTTAATAATAAATATATGTTAAATTTTATAAATATTTAATAACAATGTTTTATAGTATTAATTATATAGATATGAGTATTTGGGGATTTTTACTAAGATAATACTAAAAAAATAAAAAAAAACCCAAAATAGTATAACTTTTTTTTATTTACGAAAATGGTACAAAAAAAAACAAAACAGTTAAAATCTGAATGGTGGCCTGCCACAGGTGGCACCAATGGTGTCTGTGGCAGAGGCGGCACCACTTCAATTATTTAACCCGATTCAGCCCAGCTGAAGGAGAAGAAGAAGAAGAGAGCTGAAGGAGAAGAAGAAGAAGAAGGTGGTGCCGGAAAAAGAGAGAAAGAGAAGAAAAAAATAGAAAAAATAAGGTATTTATTTTAAAAAAATAATGGATTATCTTGTTATTATGTTTTTTTTTGTATAATTTTTATTATTTTTTGTTATTAGTTTAGTTATTATTGTTAGTTATTAAGATTAATAAAAACCCAAATTTATGGTTTTAGTTAGTATTATTATTGTTAGTTTTTAGGATTTAGTTATTAATAATTATTGTTACTTAGTATTATTGTTAGTAAAAAACTAATATTTTTATTATGGTTAGTTATTAGGATTAGTAAAAACCCTAATTATTATTTTAGTTAGTATGATTGTTAGTTTTTACATTATATTATTGTTAGTTATTATTTTTAGTAAAACCCTAATTATTATTGTTAGTTAGTATTATTTTGAGTAAAAAACTATTATTATTGTTATTGTGTTAGTTATTAGGATTAGTGGTTAAACGTTGTTCATGTACAAAATGATAACTGAAATAGTATGAGCTTAGGAATGAAAATATTGCATATTGAAACATTAATTTTTAAACATTAATTTTTTTATTTAAGTAATTTTTTTACTGTTCAAGATTGTTTTTGAACTTTTGTTTATTTTTTTGAAAGATTGAATACTGAAGATGGATGATAAGTTTTTTGTATGCGTTTATTTCGGTGGAATCATCTTGACAACAACTGTTGGATGTATATTTGAATGTTGGCAACAAATAGTAATGAGATTTAATAGAAATGTCTCGTTGGATGATATGAAGGGAAAGATTAATGCAAAAATTGTTAGACGTTGTGGGAGAAGGATATCAAAAATTTTCTACAAGTTTCCAGTTTCGACAAATCCGATCAAATTCACCGAAATGGAACTTGTAGACGACGAAGATGTCGAGACAATGGTCACTCTTTACTGTGGGAATGAGAGTGACAAGAATGCACCAATTCACTTATTTGCTGAGTTAGCCGGTATGGAGAAAAATGAAGATGTCAATGCATATAGTGAAGAACACGGAGCTCAAGAACCCTGGATGGTGGCTCCAATATCGTACGTTGATAGTGAATTGACTATAGATGGGATCGGTATCGATCTGAATATTACACCCGATATTGATGTAGTTGGTGATGATGGATACGATGGTAGTGATTATTGTGGTGAAGAGGTCGATAGTGACAGTGATCCCGATGTGGACGATGTACCTGATGATATTGACGATAAAGATGTGAATAAGGATGGAAACATTAACGCTTCTTTGGTCGAGAACTAGATGCGACGTATTTTGACACACAATAATCTTGGACCACACATGTCGCTCATAGACCCCGACGCAGCGCATGTAGCTGAGTTCCCGGAGTACCCTGAAATAGTTCTTGCTCACCGGCTGGCCGTCAATTCTGATCATGAGGAGTTATTCGTAGGCCAGAGATTCGAAAGTAAAAAAGAATGCGTACTTGCTATTAAATGGTATAGCATGAACATATCGGTGGATTATAAAGTCACAGTGTCTAAATCGACGATATATATTGGGGAGTGTTGAAAGGCAGCAGAAGGCTGCAATTGGCGGGTACGAGCTGTATTCATTCAAAGTTCGCAGATGTGGGAGATACGAAAATTTGTTGGGCCTCATACATGCACATCAACACGTATGACAGAAGATTATCGAAAACTTGATTTGAAAACTATCTGTACGTGTATCAGGACAATGGTGAAAGACATGCCAACCATTAAATTTTCGGTACTGGTTGTCGAAATGCAAGCACGATTCTAGTATTGAGTATCATATCGAAAGGCGTGGATAGCTAAACAGATGGCAATTGAGCAATTGTATGGGGATTATCATTCGTCATATCACGAGCTACAAGGATGGATAGCTGCTATGCGGGAGTACGTACTGAAGACTATGATTGAGTTACAGACAAGACCTTATTACGGCTCGGATGACCAATTACAGCCGGGAAAAAAAATTTTCCATCGACTGTTCTGGACGTTTAATCCATGTGTGCGGGCATTTCCCTACTGCAAGCCATTTGTGCAGGTGGATGAGACCTGGCTATATGGAAAATGTACACAGATCCTACTTTTGCGGTTGCTCAAGACGGTAATAGAAACGTGCTCCCGATAGCATTTGCCATCGTAGATAAGGAGAACTTAGAATCTTGGGAATTCTTCCTTACCAACCTGCGGAGGTAAGTTATTAGCAACGATAATATTTGCATCATCTCTAATAGAGGGAAAAGTTTAATTGTAGCAATTAGACGTTTCGGTGTGCCATGGAGATCCATTTACTGCATCTGTCACATTGCGACTAACTTCCATAAAGATTATAAAAATGCAGACTGGAAGAGACAAGTAGTGGCAATGGGTAAATGATAACCTTATCTTTTCAATATAAGTTGTAATATTTTATGTTATCGAGTTACTGGAACTTATCTTTTCTTAATACGTGTACAGCGTACGAGTTAGAGCTACATATTTTTTGCCAAAGAATGATTCGACTTGAGAGTGACATGGAGGGTCAAACAAACACATATTTTCGACAATGGGTGGGTACAATGGAGCCGTGGCAATGGGCTCAAAGTTTTGACGAGGACTTTCGTTATGGTCAAATGACTACAAACTTAGTGGAGGGGGTCAATGTTATGTTGTTGAAAACACGACATCTTTCGATTGCATCTATCTTCTCGGCTACATTCTACAGGTTGGCTACCTTGATACCAAGAATGAGTCAGCATTAAATTGACCAGATGGAGGCTGGACACGTATTTTTCGAATATGTCTGGGATGCAATGGCTGCAAACTATCGGATGGCAAGGTCGATAAATGTAGAAATATATTCACGACGTCTAGAAACGTTTCGAGTTACTGAGAAAATCGGTCGTCGACCCGGTATACCCATTAGGTCCTATGGAGTTGATCTTCGAAATAGACGGTGTGACTGCAAGAGGTTTGAAACACTTCATTATCCATGTATGCATGTCGCGGCAGCGTGTGCTAAAGTGAACCTTAATGTTGAACAATTTGTCGATGATGTGTACACGCTCGAGCGCACATTGCGTGTCTGGGAAAATGAGTTCCCCGTCCTGCCTGACCTGTCCACGTGGGAGGTGCCTCCGACGAATTTCGAGCTTGTCCCAGACAGAGGGATACGCAGGAATCTAAGAGGTTGTCCGCAATCATCCAGAATTGTAACAGCCTGAATTTGGGGCTAGTAGGAATAGTGGTTTCGAGACCACAAATTTGACGAGAAAAAAAATTATTTTCATTATATTTTTATGGTCTACAATTTCACAAAATGATTTTGTGAAAATTTCGTTCGAAAATTTTGACGTTTGGGCACTCAATTTAGTCAAAAGGACTAAATTGTAAAAAGTGCAAAAGTTGAGTTCTATATGTTAGAGGTGTCCAATTGTTATGAATTTTTAAATTGGAGGTCCTTATATGGCAATTATACCATTGGTTAAGTTTGGGGACAAAAATGGGTATGTTTAGGCATGTTTCCAAAGTTTTTCATTAAGGGCATTTTTGTCATTTAGTTATTAAAATGAATTAAAAACAAAATTAAAAGCCAATTTTTGTCCATCTTCAACCCCTAGGCCAAAAATTTCATGGAGAAACCATGGCTAGGGTTTTTCAAGCTTCCAAGTTCGATTGTAATTCCGTTCTATCCCCGTTTTAATAATTTTTACGTTTTTGAAATCCTTGTAACAAGATTTACCTATTTTTACCATTGTTTTGAACTAGGGTTTGTGTTTAAAAATTTACCCACCAATGATATGCATGTATTTTGATGTTTTATGGAAGAATATGAATGTTTGGAGTGTGGTAAACGATTTGTACTAAGTAATTTTCGATGAAAATGCCTAAAAGGATTAATTTGTAAAAGTTATAAAATATGCCACAAGTGTGTGAATAAGTGAGTATTGTGGACTGCTATAGTTATGAAAATGGTTCAGCTAGGCCTAAAATGCAAGGAAATTGAATAAAAATTATTTTACGAGCCTAGGGGCAAAATCGTAATTTTGTGAAACTTTAGGGGCAAAAATGCAATTTTTCCAAAGTATCATTTTTGGACTGGAATGAATACTGTGAAGGTTATATAAGTTAAATTTATTGTTATAAATCAAGAAAGACGAGAAATTAAAATTGATCGATAAAAAGAAAAGTAAGAAAAAGTGAAAATTTTCCGAATGAACCTTTGGAATAAAAAGAGATACGAATGAAGTGACAGAAATGATCACATGTGTGGCACGGATTGTGTGTAGGCCACTATGTAAAAGTGAAAGTGATGGTCACGTGTGTAGTACTATGTGCAGGCTACTACGTGTACCAGATTGATAGGTCGCATGTGTAGTACTATGTGCAGGCTACTATGCGTATCGAATAATTTCGATCACGTGTGTAGTACTATGTGCAGGCTACTACGTGTATCAGATGGTAATGGTCACATGTGTAGTACTATGTACAGGCTACTATGTGAACCGAACATCATTGATTAGTAAGGTGGTTGCTATGTGCTGATTCTACCGGACATCATTGATTAATAAGGTGGTTGCTATATGCTGAATCCACCGAGTATCTGTTATTATTCCGAAGTGTTCATCAGGAAATTGACTAGGTGTAATTGAATAATGAATATAGGTGTGGAATTGAATTGAATATCGACTTAGAAATGGAAAAGTGAATTTTGAATTGAATTGTGATTGAAAGTGAAAAAGTGAAATTATGAAAGAGTACATTTAGCAATAAAACAGTTTAGACAGCAACATTTGTGTGAATTTAAAAAATCACCAAAAATGGTGGAGATTGAATTAGAGGCTGAATAATATATGAAATTCAAGCTGAATGAGTCTATTTTCACATAAAAGAAACAAAGCAGCAGAAGAGTTATATATTTTGAGATATTTGAAGTTTAGTTAGAGAGAGTCAGAATGAGTTCGGAATCCCCTATTCTTACTTTGGAAAATTTTCAAAAATTGTACAAAAATAATTATGGGATAAAGTTTATATGTTTAGAATTCTGAGTAAATCTATTTTCAAGAGAAACAAACAGAAACAATATCAGAATTCTATACAATGAGATAATTATTTTTTAGTGAAGAGACGTCAGGATTGTCGAGCAGTGAAATAGGGGAAACTTTAAAAAATAAACTGTACTAGTTGGCTAAACCAAAAATTCTGAAAATTTTATGGTAAGAATATATGTGGATCTAGTTTTGGAAAAAATTTACGGATCTTAATTGGAGTTCTGTAGCTCCAGATAAAAATAATTTAGTGACTTTGACTTGAATAGACAACTTTGAATATACATGTGAGTGAATAGTGAAATTTTAGTTAATGTTGTTTAAGTGTGTTATACATATTAAGGCTGTGGAATGGAGAGAAGGAGGAGGAAAATTGGAAGAACATATGAATGATATGTGTATAATTGGCCATTTGCTCGATTATAATCGATAAACGATTGAAAAGAAATGATGTTTATAATTGTGCATTATTAGTTATAGTTAAAGTTCATGTGAGAAAATAAAGTTTCATACTATGTGTATGTGGTATACTTGGTATATGATTTGGTATGTAGCAATGTCAGAAATGGTTTATGAATTAACTCATGTTGATAAGTTTGATACATAAATAAATATGATGCTTATCCATGCTTATAATGCTTATACTATATGTTTATTTGGCTAGCATGTTTGGTGGGTATGCTTAGGCTTTGGCCAAGTTGTGGCTAGATTACGCCACATTAAATTTATAAAATTATGCATTGAGATGGTAAATGTCTAGATGGAAATATACTTGTGATCATAAAAGGGTGGTAAGGTTTAAAGTTTTTAATCTTTATTAAAATGGTTTATCATGTGGTTAGTCTTCAAAAGGACTAGCTTGCGACTATGGTTGAGTGTAATGTTTATATCTTGTGTGATATGCATAGGAAACGGGAGTGGAAAGGAAATGAAATACTAGGTTCATGCTTGAAGTGTAAAATGATTCAAAAAGGGGACATTAAGTTAAACGATAAATATGTATTAGTATTAAACTTAATGAAATTGAATTGTACGTGAATTAAATGGAAATTGCAAATGATATGATGTGAATTAAATGAATTATTGTGGTAATGAAATGTATATTGGATTGAGAATTTGAATTGAATCGTGAACATGAGAATCGTGAATTAAATGAAATGGAAATGAAGTATTGAATTGCATGAGTATGTATTGGGTCTTAGAAGCCCTATTTGTTACAAATATAGTATTTTGAAGTTATAACGTGAAGATTTATAAAAGCATGTTAAAAATTTGAAGAGTTCAAATTTGAATGAAATTTTATAACTCAGTTTAACATGTTTATAAGTGTATGTGTTCTAGTAATGCCTCGTATCCTATTCCGGCATTGAATACAGGTAAGGGGTGTTACAATGTGACATCGCCAGGTTCGGTCATAACGTTTAGACCGAATTTGGGGTGTTATAAGAATCCATAGTGAAATGGATATTAGGGAGAAATCCGACGGTAAGCATTGTGGAATATGCAGGTTAAGTGGTCATAATCGGAATAAATGCCCTCTGCGAAACTATCATGTTGGACAATCGTCAGGATCTGGTCGAAATTGAGCTTATGCTGTAAAATTGTTATGTGTAATGTTGTAATGTTGCAATATTGTTGTAACACCCATTTGGAATAATTAAAATTATTCATTTGCTTATGCTTATGCATATGCTTAAATTGTATCCAAATTAAGTTATAAAAAGTATAATTCATTTGGAATAATTAAAATTATATCCAAAATGGAGTCATTTAACATTAAATTCAGCTTTAATATAATGCAAAAAGGGAAGAAAAGTTCCGTAGTAAGCATACCTAAAATTCGAATAATTAAATTTATACAAATATTACAAACTTTGTAATGTACAACAAAGTGCAATAAACCCTTAAAATTGATGGTTCGATGGTGTGGTCCTAGGGGTATAACTATGCGGAGGTCCACAGTCACGTTGTGGGTGTTCGCGACGACAAACATCCTCATTAGGCGCAGGTGGGGGTGTGCTAAACATAGAGGAAAAATCATGTGGCTCAATCGGCATCGACAAACTTGAACCGGAAGGAGTCCCCTGATGCTGTGGATACAGGCCGAGAGTGCTGTACTGCGGCGGGTACGATCCAAAGATATCAAACTCGTATGCGTATTCGCCCCCTGACAAGCTCAGAAAATAGTCATTGCTCGCCAAATCTGGATGATAGCAATGTGAATCCCCATGTGAATGTGATTGCTCGGGCTCCGTCTCCGGTTCTGGTTCGGGATAATGATCTGTCGCAGGCTCTGCCTTTATGGGGGCCGCTGGGTACGATCCCTCAGATCGTATGTGCGGGGGGACTACAGTCGACTGCCCTCCAAGTAGATATGACTTTCTGCAACTAGAGTACCATTGTATGTACACTAATGATGGTTGCAAATCAGAAGCCATAACCATCTGAGGTATTCGACCCATCCGATCGTTTCACAGCGCAACAAATTTTTGGTGCTTAACCCCCAATCCAATTGCGGTTTTTCTCTTTTGTTGATGCCGTGAACCACCCCCACATCGCATGGCGGATCCGGGATATATTAGACCCAACCAAACTGCGTAGCACTCGATCCCCATGGTACCACTCGACTACATTGAAATTTATAATTGGTGCGTTAGTGCACCACATTTGAGAATGAACGTAGGCAAACGAGGGTATCATAGCTGTAATTTCCGGTCTATGATATGACATCCATATAAACTGCATGATGAATAACATGGTTATAATTTAACACGGTGTAAGTAAGATATAGAAAGTAAGATGTCACGAATATTAGAATAGCTTACCCCTTCCCCGACATGCTATTCGATCATCAGTCGGTATATCGGGATAGTGTACGACCTCCCGATACCCGGATAAATACTCCACCTACAAAAACAAATATAGTATGGTTGGTAACATTAAATTATATAGTATTGACTACAATTAATGACAAGTTATACTTTATCACCTGTTAACTAGTGGATAAACATATGGTTGGTGAGTAACCGATGCCAAAAATGGCATCCGATAAAGCGCCCAGGACTATAACAATGTAAGGCATCCGCCCATGTCTACAACAGAAGGCTTTGTTGTCTGACAAAGCTCCCGATACAACACTGCCAGAACGGCGGATCCCCAGCTATACAAGCGAACATTGGTCAAATCAGCTAATAGGGGCAAGTACATGATATGAACCTTGTTGTTGTTTGAATCGGGCATCAGTACTCCCCCTATAATATGCATGATGTATGCTCAAGCAGCGCACATCAACTCTCCTTCAGTGGCATTAGCTGATAACTGTCCAAATTTGGCTTTCAGCCATGTAAATTTCAAGCCCGTAAACTTTGACTCATCATCGTTTGGCGAGTCTCCTAGTAGCTGATAACATAGTGCAGTCGGCTCAGTAAATGCAGTTACTCCCGTTACAGGACTCCCGTCGATTAAGAGCCCAAGCTGCAGTGCAACATCCTCTAAGGTCACTGTGCACTCCCCACATGGAAAATGAAAAGTGTGGGTCTCCGGGCGCCACCGCTCCACTAGTGCAAATATTAAATCATACTGCAAGTCGAACGTTCGGATCAATGCTGTTGACCCGAATCTAGCTTGCTCCAAGTAGGGCATCAATCGTGAATCCGGGGGATATCCTGTACCATTCACCCAGTCCCCTTAATACGCGGTACGAGCCCTAATAGTGTTAAATTACAGAAAAAAATATTAGGATAACATGATTTATTTCTATATATTACATATATCCTTTTTTAATAGAACCTGTGATTAACAAATAACAATATATTACCATATTATTAGCCACATCAGATATGTGAGGATCGACGTTAATCAATCGAGCCATTGCGATGCCTGCAACTTCAAAACAAATTTAGTAAAAAACTCTTATTTCGGCCATTTGTTCGTATTTTTTCCTTGATTTTATTACTTAAAAAAATACTATTTTCTAATTTTCTAATTTTACATTATTTTTAGTTCATTATGTTTGAAATGTATTAATTTAGTGTGTTTCTTAAATAAATTACAAAAACCCTTATTTCGGCCCTTTGTTTGTATTTTTTTCCTGAATTTTATTACTTTCAGTAAAAATATATTATTTTCTAATTTTATTATTTTACATTATTTTAGTACATTATGTTTGAAATGCATTAACTTAGTGTGTTTTTTAAATAAATTTTAATAATTAACCCTTATTTCGGCCCTTTGTTCGTATTTTTTCCCCGATTTTATTACTTTCAATAAAAATATATTATTTTCTAATTTTATTATTTTACATTATTTTAGTACATTATGTTTGAAATGTATTAATTTATTGCGTTTTTAAATAAATTTCAAAAATTAACCCTTATTTCAGCCCTTTGTTCGTATTTTTCTTCTCGAATTTTATTACTTTCAATAAAAATATATTATTTTTAATTTTATTATTTTACATTATTTTAGTACATTATGTTTGAAATGTATTAATTTAGTGTGTTTTTTAAATAAATTTCAAAAGTTAACCCTTATTTCGGCCCTTTGTTCGTATTTTTTCCCAGATTTTATTACTTTCAATAAAAATATATTATTTTCTAATTTTATTATTTTACATTATTTTAGTACATTATGTTTGAAATGTATTAATTTAGTGTGTTTTTTAAATAAATTTCAATAATTAACCCTTATTTCAGCCATTTGTTCGTATGTTTCTTCCCAAATTTTATTACTTTCAATAAAAACATATTATTTTTTAATTTTATTATTTTACATTGTTTTAGTACATTATGTTTGAAATGTATTAATTTAGTGTGTTTTTTAAATAAATTTCAAAAATTAACCATTATTTCGGCCCTTTATTCGTATTTTTCTTCCCGAATTTTATTACTTTCAATAAAACTATATTATTTTCTAATTTTATTATTTTACATTATTTTAGTAAATTATGTTTGAAATGTATTAATTTAGTGTGTTTTTTAAATAAATTTCAAAAATTAACCCTTATTTTGGCCCTTTGTTCGTATTTTTTTCTCGAATTTTATTACTTTCAATAAAAATATATTATTTTCGTATTTTATTATTTTACATTATTTTAGTACATTATGTTTGAATGTATTAATTTAGTGTGTTTTTTAAATAAATTTAGTAAAAAACCCTTATTTCGGCCCTTTATTTGTATTTTTTCAGATTTTATTACTTTTAAAAAATAGTTTATTTTCGTATTTTATTATTTTACATTCTTTTCATATTTTATGTTTTCTTAAACATATTTTATTTTTATTTTATTTTTAATGGTAATTTTCTAAAAAAACTCATTACAACATGCTAAATAAATTTCATAAAAAAATTATCTAATCAACATAGAATGTACATAACATGGGTTTTTTCATGCTAAATAAATTTCATAAAATATATATGCTAAATAAAATAATAAAACACATATAATGTACATAACATAGATTTTTTTTACATAAATATTACAAAAAAATTACCTTTACTTATTTTTTTTCTTTCTTTCTTTTTCATTCCTTCCCTCCCTTTTCTTCTTCTCCTTTCCTTTTCTTTCTTTTTCTTTCTTTCTTTTTCCTTCCTTCCCTCCCTTTTCTTCTTCTCCTTTCCTTTTCTTTCTTTTTCTTTATTCTCCTTTCCTTTCCTTTCCTTTTCTTTCTTTTTCTTTCTTCTCCTTCTTTCTTCTCTCCAGCTGAATGGTCCCCCCAACCCAATATAAGGGCTGATGTCGCCTGTGGCAGTGGCACCTTTGGAGCTGTCATATCCTTCGGCAGCTTTTTTTTAACTGTTTTGTTTTTTTATACCATTTTGGTAAATAAAAAAATGTATACTAGTTTAGAATTTTTTTTATGTTTTTTTGAATTATTTTGGTAAAAAACCCTGAGTATTTGTTTAACATGCTTAGCTTCATTTATCCATTTCAACTCTACCGTTAAGGGTGTTCAAACGGTTAACCAAACTAAACTAGTATTAACCGAATTTTTTAATTCTTTAATAGTTAACCGAACCAAAAACTTTTTCAAAAAATATTAACCGAACCGAAATATTTCGATTAATTCGGTTGGTTAACCAAATTAACCTAAATTTATATGTTTTTGTTTTTTTGGTTAAAACAAGTATAAAACATATCCAAAAAAAATTTGATATTGTTCATTTGACCAAATTATAACTACATATAATTTGTATTATTAATTATGAAGTCCAGTTAATTCGGTTAATTACCCAATTTTGAACCGAATTAACCGACAACCGAACTTCCAAAAAATAATTAACCGATAATTGACCGAATTAAATTAGTTAACCGACTAATTAATCAAATGAGATTGGTACGATTGGTTAATTCGATTTTAACCGAAATTTGAACACCCTTATCTATCATGTCCTTATCTACTCTTATATATATTATGCTATTTAAATTAAATTTTAATTAAGCATTATTCATTTTTGAGTTTATATAAGATATTAATCATTATAAAATAATTTTTTATTGTAAAAAAGAAATGCCACTATAATATTTTGTAATAAATATATTTATATTGTGTTTGTATCATTAAGAACAATTTTTAGAAAATAATTTTAGAAAAATTACCAAACAATAGAAAATATTTTACATAGAATCATCCAAGCACCAAAAATTATAAGCTTTTTTTTAAAAAAATCAATCCATTTTCCAAAACCATTATCTGAAAATTGTTTTAAGTAGAGCAATCATAGCATATATATGCTTTGCACTTGCCTCTGAATATTTGCAAGAGCGGTGAAGCCAGAATGTGGCGCTCAATCCAATGGTTTTCTCGTCCAACTTATAAATTCAAAATTGACAATGATTTTAAAGCAATAATAGAGTCGGCCACATATGGTAGTGTAATACAACATTTGACAGTACGTATGAGGCTGAACTTTAGGGCATGTTAGACGGCCTAGATTAGGCTTGCAAATTTGGTGGGCGTCAAATAAATTTGGAACTTGATTGTCTAGCTGTTGTGCAACACATTAGGAGTAAATATGCTAATTAGTCTCCCAATGCTATTATTTCTGTGATTAGTGAATTGTTGTCACAGTTGGGAGGTAAAATGATTCCATACTAGAAATGTAGAAGAAGAGTAATTCATTAATCATACTCTTAGAATACAGGGGACTTGTGTATTTATACACTATAGGCTTAACAAAAGTCATAACGGAAATGGATAATAGAAATGGTAACTACTCATAGCTAGATTTAGTTGAGCCTAACTTACAACAGTTATCTAGTTACTTCCTCTAATATTCTCCCTTTAGACTCTCGTTGAAAAATATCAAAAACAACAAAATTTAACTTGTCACGATATTAAGGAAATGCTCCAATGGTTAACGGCTTAGTAAACACATGTAACACCCCAAACCCGACCTAGATATTATGGCCGTATTCGGAGATGTCACAAAGAAGGGTTTTTGAAAATTGAATCGTTCGATAAAACATTGAAATTTTGCAACTCTTATTTGTTTATAACCATTTCCGAAAATGTTGTTTAGTTTATTTATTTGCCAAAACATTAAATTCAGCGGAATTCATAAAAACGATATATTTGGAAATCCCGTTCGTATTTTCAAAAAACCTTTGTTTTGATAAAAATCATGTTTTTAGCTAAGCGTTTTAGACAAGTGTTAAATCGAAAACCCAAGTCCAAAATAAAACCAACAGTCCGGAGAGTTCAATTATTACAAAACTCCCAGAATAATCCTTAAATGGAAATAAAACCATAATCATAAATTGTTTATGAACTCGTAGTCATCGAGAGGCCCCGTCACACTGATCCGCCTAAGACCGTGGATTACCTGAACAAAACAGATAGACATATGTGAGTTTTCATAAACTCAGTGTGTAACTCAACAGAATTAGACATGCTATTCATACAGATATCACATACATAGTCAGATTCAGATTTAGATTCGGACTTAAGTCCTTTACAGATACAGTTACAGATAACAGAATTAGATATCCAGAACAGATATACAAAATCCTACCCCTATCATTTACACACCTACTCCGACCATCCCATCACACCATGTGGGGTTAAAAACACCCACCCAACCCTACACAGCATATTGTGTCATTACGACACATATCTGATAATATGCAGCCATGTTGCCAAAATATAGGCGAAGGTCGCCATACAAAACACTTCCTTCACAGATACAAAACCCACCACATTCACAAATACAGAAATAACAGATACAGTAATATCATGCATAACATGCTCATATACATATATCATATATATGTACTTAAAAGGATTATCAGACAAACATAATAGTGTTTTACTCAGAGCAGAATTTTAGAGTATCAGATCACATAATTTTAGGGTTTGGTTAACCCTTACCGACCTTACGATAGGCCCACAGTCGATCGAAACGACCCGTGTGACCCTAGGGAAAATTTTAGAATTATAGGCCCATATGCTAGTGTGGCTTACCCGTGTAGGTCCACACGCCCAGATTGGCCTCACTAGTGTAGCCTCACGGCCTGGCCTATTGCCCACACGCTCGTGTGGCATGCCTGTATGGCCCACACGTCCAAACTTGGCCTAGCCCGTGTGGCTTACACGGCCACACCCACACCACTACATGGTCATGTCTTGCGCATGGCCGCACCTTTGTTAGACACACAGCTGTGTCTCGCACACGGCCAACCACACGGGCGACCACACACTGTGTGGCGTTGACAGTTTACACTTTTAGCTTTTGTCAAAACTCGATTTTCACGCGTAAGGGGTACACACCTGGTACGATTTTGATGCAAAAACACTCCCAAGCCACATAACACTTTCGAATGAGCAATGGTGATTTCGCACAACTAGAGCACTGGTAGGAAACCCCTAGCCCCTTGATCTTCTCCAGAAAATCACAAAGAACACCAAAATAACGATACAAGACGAATTAAGCAAAAACAAAAGTGACAGAATCAAAAAAATAAGAGGAAAAAGAAAATTGACAAAGAACCCAAAAATGAAGAAAAGAAATGTTAGAATTCTTTTTTGGAAGAGAAAAAAATTTTAAAAATAAAAATAAAAATAAAATATATTATCAAATCTCAAATCTCAACTCCCCACTAACCACTCAACCTCAACTACCTCAGAATCCCCAGACCATCGAAACTCTATCATATAACCAAGCAAAAATAACATCCACACTCGCGCAAGGATTCAAACACAGGACCTTTAACACACTAACTTATTTACCATTCGAACCAGCAGGCTCATTCTGATATAGATTAATAGAAAATTTTATAAAAGCCATTTTAACAAGGATAATGCTTGGATCTCAAATAACAAAATTAACAAATGTGAGACTTGAACCCAAGACCTCATACACACACACCCAAAACGCTTAACCACTGAAGCAGATACTCATTTATGTCAGATGTTTACAAAAACAGAAATAAATAAGTCAGGGCGTTACAACTCTACCCCCTAAAAGAAATTTCAACCTCAAAATTTACCTGATCCGAATAGATAAGGATACTACTGACTCATTGAGTCCTCAGGTTCCCACGTGGCTTCCTCAGTGCCATGATTCCGCCATAGAACCTTTACTAACAAAATGGAATTCCTTCTCAGAACCTTAACATCACAATCTAAAATCTGAACCGATTCCTCCTCAAAAGTTAGATCTGGTCTAAACTCGATCTCCTCAACAGAGACAACGTGAGATGGATTAGACCGATACCGCCTCAACACCAAAACGTGAAACACATCATGGATACAGTCCAACTCTAAAGGTAGCTCCAACTGATAAGCAACTAGTCTCATACGCTTCAGAATCCGATACGACACAATAAACCTATGGCTTAACTTACCCTTACGGCTGAACCTCTAAACTTTCTTCCACGGAGAAACCTGAAGAAAAACGAAGTCACCCACAAAGTACTCAATATCTCTCCTCTTCAGATTTGTATAAGACTTCTGTCTATCAGAAACCGCCTTAAGACGATCCCGAATCAATCTAACATTATCTTCGGTCTTAAAAACCAACTCAGGACCCAAAATCTATCACTCACCCAACTCAGTCCAACATAGCGGAGTACGACACTTACAACCATACAAAGCCTCGTAAGGTGTCATCTGGATGTTTGACTGAAAACTGTTATTATAAGCGAACTCAGCTAACGGTAAAAAATCCTTCCAACTACCTTAGAAATCTATCACACAACTCTGAAGCATATCCTCCAGTATCTGAATCACCCTCTCAGATTGACCATCGGTCTGAGGATGGAACGCAGTACTGAAGTCCAATCTCGAACCTAGGGCCTCATACAATTTCTTTCAGAATCGAGAAGTGAAGCGAGGATCTCTATAAAAAATTATCGAAACAGACCCCATGCAGTCTTACAATCTCATAAATATAGAGCTTCTGCAGAGAGCAGTCCATTCGAACCAGAATAAAATGAGCAGACTTAGTCAATCGATCCACGATGACCTACACAGAATATTTTTTAGTAGGTGTCAAGGGCAAACCACTAACAAAGTCCATCTTGACCCGTTCCCACTTTTATAAGGGAATCTTAACAGGTTGTAGCAAACCCGAAGGAAATTGGTGCTCAGCCTTAACTTTTTGGCACATCACAAATGAGTAACAAAATATGTTACCTCTCATTTCAATCCCAGCAACCAGTACAGTTCACGAAGATCACGATACATCTTATTACTACCGGGATGCCAACATAAAGGCTATTATGTGCCTTCCTCAGAATCGACTGCCTTAGATCAGAATCATTCGGCATACAAATTTGACCTCGAAAACATAAAACTCCATCCTTATTCAATTTAAAATCAGAAGTATTGTCACTCTCAATTTGATGAAATCGCAAACCCAAAGACTCATCCTCTAGCTACTTATCTCGAATCTGATCAATCCAAGTCAACTTAACTTGCAACTCGACTAACAGACCCCTATCATCAAACAGACTAAGACGAACAAACATCTACCTCAAATCAGTTATTGCTCTACGACTGAGAGCATCGAGCACTACATTGGCCTTACCAGGATGATACTCTGTCGTGCAGTCATAATCTTTGAGTAGCTCAATCCAGCGACGCTGCCTAAGGTTTAGCTCCTTTTGAGTAATGAGGTATTTGAGGCTCTTGTGATCAGTGTAGTTGACACTCCTTTCACCATACAGATAATGTCTCTAGATCTTTAACGCAAAAACCACAGTGGCTAGCTCAAGATTATGCGCCTGATAATTTCCCTCGTGTGACTTAAGCTGACGAGATGCTTAAGCCACAACCTTACCATCTTGCATCAATACACATCCCAAACTGATGTGCAACGCATCACTGTACACCACAAACTCTTTAACAGATTCGGGCTATATCAGAATAGGAGCATGAGTCAAAAGAGACTTGAGCTTCTCGAAGCTCGATTGTTGTGTATCAGTCTAGACAAAAGGAACACCCTTACTAAGAAACTTAGTCAAATGAGTTACAATCAGAGAGAACCCCTCGACAAACTACCGATAATAACTCGCAAGACCTAGAAAGCTGCGGATCTCAGATATGTTCTTAGGCTGTTTCCAATCAAGCACAGCCTCAATCTTTCTAGGATCGATTTGAATCCCCTCAGCATAATCCACGCGACCCAGAAAAGTTACCTCTCGCAACCAGAACTCACATTTGCTCAACTTAGCGTAGAGTTGTTTCTCTAAGTATCTGAAGCACTTCTCTAATATGCTCATCATTCTCATCCTCGATCTTAGAGTACACCAGAATATCATCGATAAAAACCACGTTGAACTAATCCAGATATGGCTAAAAAACTCGATTCATCAAATCCATGAATGTAGCCGGAGCATTCGTCAGTTCAAAAGGCATAACTAGGAAATCATAGTGCCAATAACGAGTCCTAAATGCAGTCTTATGAACATCCACTTCCTTAACTCTAAGCTGATGATACCCAGAACGGAGATCAATCTTTGAAAACATTGAAGCCCTGCAAACTGATCAAACAAATCATCAATCCTCGGAAGTGGATACTTATTCTTCACAGTTAATTTATTCAACTGTTGGTAGTCGATGCACATCCTCATAGTACCATCATTCTTTTTTACAAACAGAGTCGGTGCCTCCCACGGAGACACACTAAGACAGATGAAACCACGATCCACAAGCTCTTAAAACTGAGCTTTATGCTCCGTAAGCTCCTTTGGTGCCATTCGGTAAGGAGTGATGGACACCAAAACTGTACCCAATAGAAGCTCAATTCTGAACTCAACTTCTTGATTCAGAGGTAAACCCGATAACTCCTTAGTAAATACATCCAAAAATTTCCTTACTATTCTGATATCTTCGACAAAAGAACCCTCAAAAATCGAAACATTGACGAAAGCCATATATGCCTCACACTCTTTCTGAACCAATTTCTCAGTCACAAGAGCGGAGATCACATTAGACAGATAATCTCGGTGCTCTCCAATCACAACTACCTCCTTATCATCCTCGGTCCTCAAAATGACCCTCTTAGTTGCACAATTCAAGCTAACCCGGTGCTCAACTAACTAGTCCATACCCAAAATTAAGTCGAACTCCCCAACAGAAGCTCTATCAGATTTGCCAGAAATACAGCCCCTTCACTTCTAACAGACCATTCCTATAAAGTCTATTAACCGGGATAGACTGCCCCAACGGACTTAGTACAGTGATCTTACTAGAAGTGCTCTCAATAGAAATCTCTAGGTTTTCAGGAACAATAGTAGCTACATAGGAATGTGCAGAACCTATGTTTATCAGAGTAGTATAAGGTACATCAAAAATAAAGAACGTACCTGTGATAATGTTAGGAGCGTCACTATCCTCTAAGCATCGAGTGGCATAAACTAACGAGGGCTGCTTCGCCTCAGTCTGACTAGCACCTCTGCCCGGTGCTCTCTATTCTCGGCCTATACCATTACCACCCCTAGCCAGTCTATAGCCCTTAGGTGGATGCTGAACTGCCCTTTGAGGTTGAACAGAACCTGGTCCTAAAGCTTACATCTGATCAGCCCGCTATGGACACTCTCTAATACAATGCTCCAATGATCCACACCTCAAACAAGCCTCTAACATCCTCCAACACTCGCCCAGATGGCGCCTACCACAATCACTACATGGCTGAATCCCAGTAGGAGCAACAGGAACCCCCACTCTAACAGCCCACCAGGTCTGGCCCGCTTCTTAGGCCTCTGAACAAAACTAGAGGGCTCTGAATCCCTCTTATTCTTGCCTCTCTCTCGGTCCCTATTCTGGAACTCCACATGCTTAACCTCTTCGGTGATCTTTGCCTTATCTACCAGAACTGTGAACTCTCACTCCCTCTGTGAAGCAATCAATACCCTCAAATTATCCCTCAAGCCATCCTCAAAGCGTACACATTTCTCATACTCAGACGCCACCATACCTCAGTGTAGCAGCTCAACCTCAAAAACTCAGCCTCATACTTAGCCACTAATCTATCACCTCAAAAACATTAAATTCAGCGAAAGTCAGAAAAAAGTTATTTTTGGAAATCCCGTTCCTATTTTTAGAAAACCTGTATTTTGATAAAAATCAAGTTTTTAGCTAATCGTCTTAGACAAGTGTTAAATCGAAAACCCAAGTCCAAAATAAAACCAACAGTTCAGAGAGTTCAATTATTATAAAACTCCTAGAATAATTTTTAAATTGAAATAAAACCATAATCATAAACTATTTACGAACTTGTGGTCACCGAAATGCTCCGTCACACCGATTCGCCTAAGATCGTGGATTACTTGAACAGAACAAACAGACAGATGTGAGTTTTCGTAAACTTAGCGTGTAACCCAAAAGAATTAGACATGCTATTCATACAAATATCATATACACAGTCAGATTTAGATTTAGATTCAGATTCGAACTTAAGTCCTTTACAAATACAGTTATAGATAACAAAATCAGATATGCAGAACAAATATACAGAATTTGACCCCTATCCTCTACACACCAACTCTGACGATCCCGTCACACCATGTGGGGATAAAAACACCCACCCAACCCTACACACCACACTGTGTCTTTTCGACACATACCAGATAATATGCACTTCCTCCACATATACAAAACCCACCCCAGTCAAAAATATAGGAATAACAGATATAGTAATATCATGCATAACATGCTCATATACAGATGTCATATATTTGTACTTAACAGGCTTATCAATCAAGCATAATAGTGTTTTACTAGAGCAGAATTTTAGAGTATCAGACAACATAATTTTTAGGTTTGGTTAGCCCTTACCGACCCTACGGTAGGCCCACAGTTGATTGGAACAACTCATGTGACCCTTTGGAAAATTTAAGAACTATGGGCCCATATGCTTGTGTGGCCCACACGTCCAGATTGGTCTCACTCGTGTGGCTCACATGGCTTGGCCCATTGCCCACACGCCTGTGTGGCCCACACGGCCTGACCCATTATCCATACGCCCATGTGGCCCACACGCTCAAACTTGGCCTAGCCTGTGTGGCCCACACGGCCGCACCTTCGTCAGATACACGATCGTGTCTCGTACATGGCCAACCACACTAGTGACCACACACCCGTGTGACGTCAATAATTTGTACTTTTAACTTTCGCTAAAACTCGATTTTCACGCGTAAGGGGTACACACCTAGTACAATTTTGATGCAACAACACATCCAAGCCACACAGCACCTTCGAACGAGCAACTGTGATTTCGCACAATTAGAACGCCGATTGGAAACCTCTAGTCCCTTGATTTTCTCCAGAAATGCACAAAGAATAGTGAAATAACGAAACAAGATGAATTGTGCAAAAACAAAAGTGACAGAATCGAAAAAAAGAAGAGGACAAAGAAAATTGGCAGAGAACCCAAAAAGGAAGAAAAAAATGTCAGAATTCTTTTCTGAAAGAGAGAGAAAAAATTTGAAAAAGAAAAAGAATATATATTGTTAAATCTCAAATCTCAACTCCCCACTAACCACTCAACCTCAACTACCTCAAAATTCCCAAGACCATCGAAACTCTATCATGCAACCGAGCAAAAATAACATCCACGTTCGCACAAGGATTCATACACAAGACCTTTATCACACTAGCTCCCTTACCACTCGAACCAGCAGGCTCATTCTAATATGGATTAACAGACAATTTTATAAAAGCCCTTTCAACAAGGATAAGGATTGGATCTCAAATAACAAAATTAACAAATGTGAGACTTGAACCCAAGACCTCACACACACACACACACTCAGAACACTTAACCACTGAAGCAGATACTCATTTATATGAGATATTTACGAAAATAGAAATAAATAAGTCAGGGCGTTACAACACATAAGCTACTTGTCACTTTGTAGCATCCCAAAAATCAGGGGTTAGTAGAATCAGGTTTGTGAGTCGAGAAAGAGTGATCATGCCTTAATCTTTTAAATCATCTATGCATTTTTAGGAAATAAATGAGGTGTTAGTTTGTTGGTTAAGTGTTAGTGTAACATTTCTTGAAACCTAAGTTCAAATCCCTTCTCTTGTATCATTTTTATTATTTTGCAAATTCTGTCATAAACCCTAGTATGTGACATTCCTTGTTTTTTAAAATAAATATTTAAAATTATATCAAGAATGAGTTATTGGTTTGATGGTTAAACATTAATGAATTTATCGTTGAGGTCTTAACTTCAATTCCCTTCCTATGCAAATAATTTAATTTTTTGACAAAACCCATTGTTTTAATGTATAAGACATCCAAGCCTAGTTAACCTAGGTATAAATATTAATTTTTCACAAATAATCAACCTTTCATCTTACTCCTCATTGCCCTAGTCGTTCCTCTCCTCCTCTCATTCTCTTTGATTTTAATTTTTTTTCCTTTCCTCCATTGTTGTTGTCACCTATACCTAGTTTTACCATCTCTTTCTTTTTCTTTTTGCCACAAGATTTGTTAACATATTCTCCACCATATTTCTATCATTTTTACTCATTAAAATCAGCCCCAAATATGAAATCTTTAACTCCAAGATCGATCCTAAATATTGCCAAGAAAGTGCCATTGTCGTTTCTCTCGACTAACTTGGGTAAGGTCTCTTCTCTCTTCAATTTCTTAATTAATCTTGTCCATTAAAAACCAAAATTTCAAGATCTATAATTTAGGGGATTTTAAATTATTTAAAATGTATTTTTCTAGAATTTAATGAGATCTCAAACCATTTTAAAATTCAGCCCCAATTTTAGTCACCATAGGTGGTGGTGCGTGCGCCTATGTGTGAGAAAGTGGGCTGTTTTCTTTCTTGGTTCTTGCCTATATTTTTCCAGAATTAATTTGAGTTCTTGAACCCTCCAGCAGCTATTAAACCCATTTCAATTAGGGAAAATTTTCTTGATCGATTGGCCATTCGGATCCCACAAATCATGAATCGTAAGTGAAATTAAGGGTAACTAGTTTGTTATTTCGACATAGTTGTTGGGTAAATGTTATGAATTGATTAAATGAAGGAATTTAATCATTAATTAGATACTGATTTTCCAGTATATTATTGAATTAGATGCTAACCCTAATGACCCAAATCATCCGGAAAGGCGAAGAACGATTGTACGTACGATTTGCAACGATATAGTGTAAGGAATCTAACTAGTTTGGATTCATAAAATGGTTATAGTTTCAATCATTGGTTTGAACTTATAAGTGGGTGTTTGAGGGCTATTTTAATGGTAAATCTATTGAATTTATACTGAATTTTTTTTTAGGTTCGTTTATGGAATTATTTAGGAAAATTGGAAGATTCGCTAGTGTGCAGCGAGGAAGCGAAAAATAAGGTGTGGGTCCTAAACTCATAAAATTGTTTGAAATGTTAAACATCATGTTATATATGATAAATTATCTTGCTGATTGGATTGTCTTAATAGCCAAATTATTAATTTTGTGAGTGGCCGAACTAGGTATGTTTCGAGCCTTAAAAGATTGACATGTTGGCAAAATTGCTAGTTTGATAGTATGGATGTTTGATTGAGTTTGTAATTGCATATTTGAGTTATGAGATATGAGAATGTTTGACTGAATGATATAATGTGTTGAGATATTAAGCTTATGTATGATTAAAATGCATGAGATATACGTTATATTGTGTACTGAAAAAGGTGCTATTTATGCACAATGAAAATTCGTAAAGCATATGAAATTGAACGATATTGATTGATACCAACACAATGGTAATTTGAAAGATTGGAACACTGTTTCCATTTACTGAAAGTATGTGATTATTGAGGACATGCTGAGCAAGTCAAATGAGTGTGAAAAGTATTAAGATATGATTACGTATGAGATTGTGTGACATATTGTATATGCATTGGGTTGGGATTTTGCGGTTGACGGAGGAGTTCTGTAGAGTACCGGTGGCATATTAAGTCCGTATTATTCGTAGTCAGTGCATTGCACCTGGGGTACTGAGGGGATTGGCGATTTTATCGCATATTATTTGTTATTGGCAATTCTGTCGCACTATTTGATATCTGACAAAATTTTCTACATATTGTTATCGGTGGTTTTAACCATAACGGGCTTAAGCCCATAATGTTTTTAAGTTCGGATGATGGGTTCTGGGGAACTCGTGGTGTGTAGCGGATGGTATGGGTAGGAACCTTTTTGCATTGCATCATGTGCACGACATATTCGAATGTTATTGATTTATGCTATGCATTGTATTTTTTGTATCGACTGGTATCAAAATTAATGATTGTTACTCGAATGAAAGATGACCTATGCTCATACACCATTTGACATCAATTTGATAATGACTATGTAATGACATGAAATTCCTATGATGGTTCTATTTTCTTCTATTAATGCTATTATGTTTCACTGTATTTGATATTTTTGCCCATTTAAATAATTATTCGACTCACACTGAGCTTTTCATAAGCTCAGCCCCCAATATTGTTTAACTTTTTGAGTAAACCTTAAAATTGGGACCGGACTCGGCATTTTGCATTCGGCATTCAAAGAATCAAATTGGACCTCAAATTATTATCTTTAATTAAGTATTATTAAGTCTTTATTGGTTTTGGCTTGTAATTTTTAATTATTTCTGGTATGTGGCTTTGTAACTTTTCATTTGGGGGTTTTTCCATGCATGAATTACTCAAGCATAATAAACAAGAAATGCATGATATCTGACTTAAATAAAATTTGACATTGTTCCTTAATTTCCACTGCATTGCAAATGAACCATTTTTGAAAAACAAATCGATAAGGTAACTAAGTTTCCAAAATAACTTGAAAATTGGTTTTTTTCGTTGCATTAGTTTAACATCAAGATTTTTTTAAGAAGAGCGACAAGCAAACAATTTTTCTAAAATAATACTATCAATAATAAAATGAATCCTAAGCATATACGACCTAATGAATGAATGCTTTTAAGCTAAATCAAAGTATAACTATGATTTTCTCTAAAATGAGAGTTTATTTAAAGTCTTAAAAAGTAATGTAAGTTAGCTTAGCCATTTCGGTGGCTAATGTAGCCTTCTCAATCTAGCCATAATGTCTAGGTCAGGTTTAGGCGGTTACACTCTTTCAGGTACATAATTCACCTAAAGTTGTCTATTAATCATCTTGTCTCGACTGAAATGCAAGTCAAGTTCAACATGCTTTACACAAGCATGCAACATAGGATTTGCTACCAAGGACACTATACTAGAATTATCACACCAAATCACTGGTGTGACATTAAGATTCACTCATATTTCATCAAGTAAGAAACGAAACCACATTAGTTCCGATTTTGTATTTGCCAAACTTATGTACTCGACTTATGAGGTTGACTAAGACACAACACTCTGCTTCTTGGAAGACCACCCAATGATATTGTTATTGAGATACACAAAAAATCCTGAGTTTGACTTGAGATATTCAAGGGAGTTGGCCTAATCTATAATAGCCTATTTTCATTGAAATCGAAATAGTGGTTTCGAGACCACAAATCCGAGTCCAGAAGGAAAAGTTTTTTTAAAATTATTTTATGGTTTGCATTATGATAGAAATCTTGTATAAAAATTTCGTAAAGAAATTTTATCGGTTACATGTCTAATTAGATGGAAAGGACCAAATTGCATAAAATGCAAAAGTTGAATTCTAGTAGCTAAAGGGATCAAATAGCTATGGAATTCAAAATTTGAGGTCCTAATATGGTAAATAGACCAATTAATGGAGTTAGTAGATAATTATGATTAGTCATCAAAGGAAAATTCAAAAAAATAAAAGGATTAAATTGGAAAGTAAATAAATAAAAGATGATAAATGCATAAAATAAGAAAATATCATCATTTTCCATCATCTTTCCCAAATAAAAACATGGAAACCCTAGTTTGGGGAGCTTGAAGTTAGCAAACTTACTTGACATAATTGGGTAAGTATTCTTGTCCTGTTTTTAGTAATTTTCATGTTTCTGAGATCATAATAGCTTAATCTAACTATCTCGGGGATTAATTTGTAAAGATATCAAAGTACTATAGTTTTTCCATGGATGAGTATCCATGAATTATGAAATTTTATGGTAGAAAATCAAAGGTTGTTGATAGATAAACAACTTTTGTAAAGTGAATTTTGATGAAATTATGATTTAGGGACTAAATTGAAAAGATGTAAAATTTATGGAAAAGTATTGATTTTTGTGAAATACATGGGATGATATTGTTACATGTAAAAATTGGCTAGGCTTGGAATAAGGATTAAATTACACGAATTTCATTTTCCGAGCCTAGAGATAAAATCGTAATTAATTAAAAGCATAGGTGCAAAATGGTAATTTTGACAAAGATGTGAATTGGATTGAGTTGAATATAAATTTATGTTAAATTCATTCATATAGATCCGGATAGATCAAATACAGAGCTAGATCAAGGTAAAGAAAAAGTATCGGATTAGTAGCTTACAAGTACACGAACATTGTCGAAGTAAGCTCATGAAACTAAATTGTACATTTATATGTTTTAAATCGAATATTATTTTGTGTGATTTGTAAAATTTCCTTGTATATGAAATCAATCAAAGATCCGACAATGTCCGACAAATATTAAGTCTCGTTTGAATAAATAAAATATGATGGATATAGGGTTCCCGAATTGGTTGTGGTCCTGCATGTGTTACGGACACACCACAACTCAAAAGAGTGCCCCGTTATTAGCTCACATGAGCATCCCGATATTTAGTTCTTACGAGCTTCCCATTATATGGTTCTTCCCATTATATGTGTTGTGGACACACCGCAACTTTTATGAGCGTCCCGATATATGGCTCTTTGGACCTTCCCTATTAAAGGCTCTTTCATAAGCTTCCCGATTAATGGCTCTCTGAAGTTTCTCGATAGTAGCTCGCTTGAACTTCTCGATTACAGCTCTTATGAGCTTCCCATTACATAGCTCACATGAGCCTCTCGTTATATGACTCGAAAGAGCTTCTCGTTTATATACTCACATGAGCATTCCCAAACATGAACTAACGGATTACAGTTGTGTACACTTCGTGTGTACTACCCGTGTATCTATCGATATTTTAAATGAGTCAACGAGTAAAATCCTGACATGAGAAAATATATGAATTTAAAAGTGAATTACTACCCGTATATACCTGAAATACATGGAATTTATATATGAACACAAGATGTGGAAAGTGTATTCTCATACATGTTTCTTGATATTCATGTAAAATACATGACTAACATGCTTGATGAGGATATGTGTTTAGGCATTTGGCCAAATTGGTTTGAGCATGTTTAGTTAGCTTACCTTGATTGTAAATTAAATGGTAAGTTAATTTCTTGTTATATAAACTTACTAAGCATTAAATGCTTACTTTGTTTTATTTCCTCTATTTTATAGTACTTCGGAAGCTCATTGGGTTGGAAGCTCGTTGGGTTGGAAGCTTGGCGAAGATATCTCGCACTATCCATCAGCTCGTTTCGATATAAATAGTAAATTAAATTTTAGGTTATAATGGCATGTATAGGTTAAAGGTGGAAAATGATGGTATGTATATGTTTGATTGAAATTATCCATTGGTATAGCTTGTAACTGGTATGTTTGATGTGTAAAAAGTGGGCTTAATATGTTAATATGTGTTTGAAATGGATAAATGATGGTAATCATATAGGCATGTTGATGATTGGTTTATGATAGTATAAATTTGGTAAAATATGCTTATACGTGTGTATCGTTAATTTGGTAAGTTTGGATTGTCAAACTTATGAATTGATATGTCATGCATAAGACTTAGTTTTGGTTTGGTTTGAGTGTTTTATATTGGCTTTTGAAAGAGTTAAAGTTTTAATGTAGGTGAAAGATAAAATAGGGTAAGAAATAAGGCTTAAAAATGACCTATTTCATCTACACGAGCAGAGACACGGGCGTTTGTCTCAGCCGTGTGTGACACAAGGCCTAGCACATGGGCGTGTGACTTGGCTGTATGTCCCCTATATCTTTAAAAATTGAAAAATAGAATGCTTAAAATGTTCACACGGCCTGGCACATGGGCGTGTGGCTTGGTCATGTGACCCAAGTCAGTGAGCACTTAATTTTGGACACGGGCTGGGACACGGCCATGTGCCCTACTTTGAATGCCTACACGGCCTGAGACATGCGCGTGTCTCTTAACTGTATGAGCCACACAGCCTGGCCACACGAGCATGTGTCCCATGCATCTTGGAAATATTTTGAAGTTTTTCGAAAAATTCTCTTAGTACCCGGTTTTGTCCCGACTTGTTTCTAATGTATATTTTGGGCCTCGAGGGCTCATATAAGGGACAATATGATTGATTATGATTATTTTTTTATATGAATTTGATATGGTTTAAAATAATTGCATTTGATCTGTAAATTTCTGGTAATGCTCCGTAACCCTGTTCCGGCGACGGATATGAGTTAGGGCTGTTACACAATCAACATCAGAAAAAACCTGTTAAGGACACATTTGAAGGTTGAAATACTAGTCGATGATTAATTGTAGCTTAAACATATATTAGGATCCGTTGGATAGCAATCCAATGAACATCATGAGGCATATGCATGTGCTAATTGCCCTTGTTGACAACAAATACTATGTCAGGTCTAGTTAAGCACAAGTACTACAAACCACCAACAACTTGCCTATATTTGGTATCATTAGTAATAAGTGAGCCAACCAGAAATGTTAGGGTGGGAGAACTCACCATAAAAGCATTTATAGGTTTGGAATTGGCCATGTTAGCACGTTCCAATAACTCTCGAGCATAATTCTATTGGGATATATGCACACACTCACCATATCAGGTGATTTTAAGGCCAAGAAAGTAGCTCAACTCTCTTAAGTCTTTTAAAGAGAATTTCTAATCAAGGAAATGGATCATTTCATCTAGTTTAGAACATGAGTCACCAGTCACAATTATATCATCAACATGAAAAAAAGAGAAGTACACAACCAGATGAAGTCTGTTTGAAGAACAATGATGGATTAGCTCATGAAGTCTGAAACTTCAAATGCTAAACTAAGAATTCACGTAATTTCTCAAACCAAGTTCTTGGTGCTTGTTTGAGACCGTATAGATATTTGTTCAGTTTACAAGCTAAAGGAGTCCCATTTTCATCCAGGACCTCGAACCAGGTGGTTGCTTCATGTTCACATCTTCAGTCAAATCTCCATTTAAGAATGCATTGTTAACATCAACCTGGTGCAATTTTTATTTTTTTAACACTGCCAAAACAAGAACTGTTCAAACTGTGTTCGCTTTGACAATAAGACTGAATGTCTCTTTATAATCCATTCCAACAACTTGAGAGAAACCTTGAGCGATAAGGTGTACTTTATTACGAGCCACACTGCCATCTAGATTTTTCTTGACATTAAATAACCATTTGCAGACAAAAAATGGTCGATTAGGAGGTGGAGAGAGTAAACCTCAAGTATTTTTTTACTAAAGCATGTAGTTCATCATTGACAACATCTTTCTATGAGGGAACACCCATAGCTTCATGGATGTTAGTTTGTTCAACAGAGTTAGTTGTGGCAGTGTAACCTTTTAGCTTGTAGATACCAACTTTGCTCTGGGTCACCATAGGATGAATGTTACCAAAATCAAGAAAATGATGATCTACACCTTTATAGGAAGATGATGAAGGAGTCATAACATGTCCACTTGAAACACCAAAATTTGTTTCTGGTGAAACTAGGGCTTCAAAGTGAGTAGAAATAGGAGAACACTAAGGTAACAATGTGATAGAGCCAGAAGCAACAGACACAGGTGGCATAGGATGAGTGTTCAGAATTGGGGGAATCATAACAACTGGGAGTGAGATAAATGAGCCAAAACTATTTGGTATTATACTGGAATTTGAAATTGAAGCTTTGGTAAAGGGGAAAACACTGTAAACATGACCAGTCTGATCCATGCACTTATAGCCTTTATGGTTAGGGTCATATCCCAAAAATATACAAGGTGTAGACCTATACTGGAGCTTGTGCCAATTATATGGTCGAAATAGGGGATAACATAAATGTAACAACCCGTTTTTAGTGGTACAATAAATGGTGGTTTCAGAACCCTATTTTCCAATGATGGAGTCAGTAAATATTATTATTTAATATTTAAAAGTATTTTAGTATTATATTGAATTTTGGTGGAGGAATTTTATTGAATAGTTAGTTATTTAAGGTACAAGGACTAAATCGTAAAGGTCAAAATTTTTTATCGCTATTGTTATTTATTGGTTAAAAGGCTTGAAAAGTATTAAATAAAGGACTAAAATGATAATTAAACCATTGTGAGTATTAATAGACTACTGGTGGCCCTTTTTATTGATTAAATTTGTTTAAACTTATATTATTAATTAGTAAATAATGATAAAACATTATTATGGATTAAAAATTAAAAGAAAAAAAAGAATCATTCATTATCTTTTCTTCCTCCAAAAATCGATTCTAAGAGAAGAAGAAAACCTAGCTCACATCCAACCTTTTCCCTTCAATTAGTAAGCCATTTTTTCTCAGTTTCTCATCAATTTTATGTTTTTTTAGATCCCAAAGCTTGATTCAGCTAGCTTGGGGACTATTTTGAAAATTTGTTTCATTGTTGAATCTTGAGGTTTTTGGTACTAAATTGATATATTTTGAGCTTAGATATGAAAAAGGACTAATTTGTAAAGTGAAAGTTGTTAGTTTTGAACATAGAGACTAGAGTGTAAATATTTAAAAATTGAGGTTAAATTTCTATAATTTTAGATATTAGATGGATATATAAGGATGAAATTGAAATCTATTTCGAAATCAAAACTCAAATTTGAAAGTTATGACAAATTTTATTTTAGAGACTAAATTGAATAAAATGTAAAACTTGAGAGAATATCTGAGAAATAAAATTGAATTGATATATAGTGATAATATATTGTTAAATGATGTTTGGAATTGATAATTGAATTAAATTATGATTTAGATTGAGATTTAAATCAATAAGAGGATATTCGTGAAAAAGAAGAAATTACGGATTAGTCCCTAATGCCTTATCGATTGCTATTTTTGCTAGGTAATCTCATATGGTGTAATGATTTTTAATTCCTTTTAAATGCTATATTACAGACCTATGTATGTTTTGTTGAACTTTGAATTAATTGCAACTTAGTACTATCAAATTTGGACTAAATTGTAAAATGGTTAAATATGAACTTACATGATGGAATTATCCCGATGAAACTTCGTAAATGCATCGTACAAATGGTTACAAGTTGATTCTCAATGATTCCGAGATCAAGCATTTGTTTCGGGCTCGAAGATATATGTGACACAAGTTTAGCTCAGACGAGTAACTTAATGTTGTTTTATAAGTTTAGCTTGGACGAGTAACTTGATGTCATTTTATAAGTTTAGCTCAGATGGCTACCCTTACATGTATATACAACTTTGAATAACTCTTTGATGTGTCAATAAAGCGAGTAACTTGACACTAATATATATTTAGCTCAGACGAGTAATCCAAGGTCGTTTAAAGGTTTAGCCCAGACGGGTAACCTGACTTATACATAGCAAATTTGGGCAAGCTACTTGACATGCCAATAAAAAGGTTTTGTAACACCCCTATACCTGGTTCGACCCAAGGAACCTGGTATAGGAATATTACATTTGGTGCCAAAGTGATTTTGGCTAATCACTAATAAATTTAAACATAAAAAAATGATTTCATTAAATTAATTCAATATTATTATTCTCAAGTTCAGGGACATTACCGAATATCCTACTATGCCTCTATATGCTTAAAATATGACTTTTGCACGAAATAGGGGCAAAGTATCGATACCTTTGGCCTAAATATCGATACTAAAAGTGCATTCTGTTTTGGACAAAACACTTGGAAAATTTGCTAAAACCCCCTGCATTGTTTTCAAGCCATTTCAAAGTTTAAAACCAATTCAAAGTAATCCCAAATTAACCTTATTTAACATATATTCAGTCAATTATGCATGTATGCATTTAGATTTTAATAATTCAATGCAAATATCACAAAATTTCTTCTTTATACTCTAAAATAAGTAAAGTTTTCATAACTTATAATTTAGTCCCTACTACTTGGAAACACACTTGATCTTCCTAAGTACATGCCATTCTATTCCAAAATATGAAACATACCCTCTTGGCACTTGGAGATGTGATGAAACGGATGTCCACGACCTCAACTACGACTCTTCAAAATCATTGTACTTACGTGTTGAAAATAAATGTGTTAAGTCAGTGAAGACTTAATAAGTACCCATGATATTCAAAATATATTAAATTCTTTAATTCCCAATATATTAAATTCCTTAATTCCCAATTTCTTATTATCATGTTCATTTGTAAATTTTTACTTATTTCACAATTTAATCCTTAAGTCCTCACATCAACCTATAGAAATTACTACTCTTTTTAATACATGTATCATGTTTCACCTTTTAGTATAAATTTTCATAATTTCATCACTATTTCTTTCGCAATTTATTTTTACATATTTAACTTACTATTCATTGTCTTTCTTATACTCCTTCAAATACTTTCAATTTGCTTATTTCTTCACTTTACTTATTCAATATTTTGAACATTAATTGGAGATAAACCTTTACCTTGTAACGAAAATTGTTTATCTTTTTAGAAGATGCCCAGTAGACTAAATAGAACACTTAGGATATACATAATTAATACAGAGGTGCACTAAAGTGCACTACTACAATAGTAGGCATCGAAAGTGCAAATTACTAAGCACTGAAGTGCAAAATAGTGACACTAAAGGGCAGAACGATAAGCATCGAAGTGAGAAACGGTAAACGCTAAACCGCAAGATGATAAGCGCGCTAAAATATCCTTAGCGACATGCCATCTATATCCCAATAGTTCTAATCTCGTCTACTTGGGAAAATTATATCATGCACACATATCACTTTTACACTTCCATATAATACTTTTACATCTTTACAATTCAGTCATTGTAACAATAATCCATATACTTATATCTTACGTTATCTTTACTACATGTAATATATCTCTAAACTCAATATTCATCTATAATTCACTAATAATCCTTATCATGCATTTCATATATCACTTTTGTAATGGCCCAATATTGCCCGGCCCGATAATAAAAAATAATAAAATAATAATAGTCCAAAAAAAACCATAGTGTCCAAATTACAAACTAAATATAATAAGCCCAATTTCTAATTACAAGGGCCCAGGTCCCTAGCCCGATTATAGAAGCCCAAGTAACCAGTCCGATAAACCTTAGAACCCTAGTCGCACGCCTCAGCACCGCAGCGGCTCTCCTTATTCGCGCGTGCCAAGCCTCAGCCGCCTCTGAGCCGAGCTGCGCCACCTGCCTCCATACGCACCTGACTCTGCACTCCGTACCAGCAAGAGACGCACACAAAAGTAGCAAAAACAGACGCAAAACAGAGAAGAGAGAGAAGGAAGAAATACAATTACGGAGGGATTTTATTTTTCTTTTCAATTTTTTCTTTTCATATTTTCTGTAAAAATGGCTATAAAAGCCAAACAAAAACGTTGTAAAAAGACAAAGAGTTATCTGAATACAAAAAAATAAAAAAGGTGATTTCTTGGTCTTACTTTTCTTTTTCGTGCTTCCTTTCTCATTTTATCAGGTGTTTTAAACAGAAAACGGTAGCAAGGTCTAAAGAGTAATACCTGGCTGACGGATCCTCGCTCTCTCTGTCGCCATCGGAGTCTGAGCGGGGGTTCTGAGATCCGTCGGTGGGATCGATGAGTTGAGCGGCGGAAAAAAAAGGGGAAGCCTCAGTTTTTTTTGTTTCTGCTAGAATGTTAGGTTAGGTTTTTTTTTGTTTTAATGGTGAAACTTGAAACGGCACCATTTGTAGCTAATGTGATAGCTTCGAAACGACACCGTTTAACCCCAACAACCTGCGCGGTGACCCGACCCGGGGAAGGATCCGCGCGTTTTGGCCTCCATTGGGCGATTTGCGCAGGCGGTCCACCCTTTTTACGACTCGTTTAAATCGACCCTCTTTTATTTTTTAATTTGGTTCTGCATTTTCGTTTTTGCTTAATTCTGATCCAGCCTGCAACGCCGTGTTTTGGGGAGCGAGATATTTCCCAATCGAGCCCCCTATATAATACGCGTGTTGCAACGTGGTCCTTCTTTTTATTTTCCCATTTGCTCCCTGTTAATTTGGTTTTGGCTGCGATTTAATCCTTTTTGTTACTTAGTTTTTTATATATTTGAGAAATCTATTATTATTTATTTCTTTTTATGTATTACTGTTATTAATTTCTTTTATTTTATTTTTTGTATATATGTATTTGTTTTTATATATGATTAACTTTATATTTTATAAGAGGTTAATCTATATTTTTTATATATGTATGTATAATATTTTCTTTCTTTCTTTTTTTTGCTATACGGATGTATCTATAATATTACCTTATTATTTTCAAATGATATAGTTATGTATAGAAACCTTATTTCGTCCAAATTTGTTGTTTTATTTTAATTGCCATATATTATTGTTATGTAGATACTATTATTTATACTAGATTTTATTTATATAAATCAAGGTGTAGGTGTTAATTTTTAGATTATTCACTTCTATTTCATTTCATTTTTTATAAACCTTTCATTAAAATTCATTCAAACATTTTATTTGTTTCTTAGTTCTATTACAATTTGTATTATTTATTGTTGCTATTGTCTTTTATTATTTTAATTTACATGAATTTGTGGGATGCCTAAATTTTTATGAATGTTTGTTTAATATGATCAAAGTTGATATTGGTATTTGCTTATTATTAGTTTAATTGTCGCTAGCTTAAGTTTAAATTTTTATTATCTTTTACATTACATATGTCATTGATTAATCATATCCCTTTTATGAAAGTTGATTTAAAAAAGCTTCTTAGTCGTTTTATTTTACGATCCTAAAAAAGGGGGCTTGGCGTTCATAAATTCCGGAGAGAAACGTGCCCTAACTTACTAGGCTTCGATTCTTCTCAATGAAATTAGACAACCAAGTGCCCATTTTTATTAAAAGCATTCAACTATTTAAATAAAATTCTTAAGGTTTCAAAATGGTGGATCCTAACTTACTGGATACAACATTTTGTTATCTCATTTTTGAATAAGGGTAATATCGGTTGTTTAAGAACTTCGAGAGATCAAACCCTAACGCACTGGGTTCAAATTTCCCGGTTGGCTTAAATAATCGAATCTCCTTTTTAAATCACATGATTTTCTAAAAAAGGAACAAATTTAATTCCAAAGATCAAATTGTTGAACCCTAACTCACTGGGTGTAGCAATTTATTTCTTTAAAAATGAGTTCGTCTTATTATCCATTTTTGTTTACTCAAATTTAAACTTCAAGGATCGTATTTTAAAATCTATTCAAAATTTCGACATTAAGACATTAAACAATCAATTCGGTGCCAATTTTGGGTGTCACGAGGGTGCTAACCCTTCCTCGTGTGTAACCGACTCCCGAACCTGTTTTCTCAAAATTTGCAGACCCAAAATTATTTTCAAGGTGATCCGATCACACCTCAATAAAAGATCGGTGGCGACTCCCCTTTCGATTTTTAAAAAGTCGATCCCTGTTTTTCAAACTTAAAAGTGGTTTTGACAGCTTGGTGACTCTACTGGGGAGACCAAGAGAGTCAGGTCGTAAAATTGATTGTTTTTGTCTTATTGTCGAAATTTAAAAATTTGATTTTATGATCTTCTCTTTGCATATGTTTGTATGATTATTGTGTTTTATAACTTGTCATCATATTGCATAAAGACTATTTAGTCTTGCCTTTTTAAGTGGGAGTGAGAAGCTGCTCCTTCGTGAGGTTTTCACCTCCGTGCAGGATAGTGGATCACTTTCGGAGTATATCCGTACCTATGTCTTCGTGAGATTTTCATCTCCTTGCAGCCATAGGGAAATGTATTCCCCTGAACCGAACTTGGTCTGTATGAGCCTATAATGGGTGAAGACTGAGGAATCTGCTGGTTCGGGTACCTCGACTTTAGAACCAAACCGCATATAGATAGCCTAGGAATCCAGCTTAGGTATAATTCCCCAAACTCTAGGGAATTCTCATGTAAACGCTTGTTTCTCTTAAATTTGTTGCCAGTTGTGTTGATATGTTATACTGACTTATGGTGTTGTATTGCTATGTTTGCATGTCATTTCATATTCAAAAGAGTGTCGATTCAAGTTCGATTGTTAAATTAGGAAGTTTGTCATGGAAAACGACTTTCTTGATAAGGTGGAAGATAATGCCATGGTCCGTATATGGTCAGAGAAGATGCAATTTGAAAAGGGAGACAGTCTAACTAAAGATTATGTGTCATAGCTGTGGGACTACACTCGTATTAGCGTGATACAAAATATCCTACAGGAGCTGAGAGAAATATGGGATAAGTGGAATGATGAGACCAGACAGTTGTTTTATTCTAATTATGGTGATTTGCCATATTTGCTTGATGTTAAGGTAGATGAGCGATTGTTTCGGGCTCTTGCTCAATATTGGAATCCTACATATAGTTGTTTCACTTTTGGCAAAGTGGATCTGGTACCTACGGTAGAGGAATATACGGCTTTACTACATTGTCCCAGACTTCAGGTGGATAAAGCATATTCTAGAGCCGCGTACGTCCCGACATTTTGGAAGAAGCTGATGAATATTACTGGCATGAGCGAGCAGTGGATTATGGCCAGGATCAAACAGAAAGGGGAGTGTAAATGTATTCCATGGAAAAACTTGCGAGATTTGATTATAGCGTATCCGGATGGGAAAAAGAAGGTCGACGTGTTTGCTTTGAGTATCTACGGGTTAGTGATCTTCCCTAGAGCATTGGGGCATGTTGACGAGGCGATTTCAGATCTCTTTGATCGGTTGAGTAAAGGGGTCACGCTTGTTCCGGTAATTTTAGCTGAAACGTTTAGATCTCTGAATGCGAGTAGGCGAGCTGGGGAAGGCAGATTCATAGGTTGTGCGCAATTGTTGTTAGCCTAGTTCCATAGCCATTTCTAGAAGGTCGAAAAAGTTTCGTATCGGGTTTTCTCTGGGCATTATTCCCCGTTAAAGGAAATAGTGGCTACCCCTAGAAGGGACGACATATCGGAAGAAAATTGGATAGCAATTTTGAAAAATCTTCAGGAGGATGATGTGGAATGAAGAGCTCTTTGGTTAATTCCTAATGGAATTCTCTATCGCTGTGGAGGCTTTGACTGGGTTCCGTTGCTTGGGATTTGGGGAGCCGTCGGATATGCACCTTTGCTGGTCCTAAGGCAATACAATTCGAGACAGTTTGTGCCGGCAACATATGGTTTAACTCAATATGAGTTCTCGTACCGAGGAGACAATTACAAGAGAAGGGTGAAAGAAATTTCTGAGGCTTGGAATAAAGTTCATAGGATGAAAAGACTAACTGTAGGTTCAATGACAACCCTAGAGTACGATGAATGACGAAGTAAGAGAATTAATGATAACATTCTAGAGTTAAACTTGGGGGGTGTTCGACCAATGGAAGAGTACCTACAAGTAGTCCCATCAGAGTTGGAGATTATAAAACAAGATTTCGAAAAGAGGAATTCCGAACTCGAAAAGAAAATAGAGCAGTTGGAAGAAGAGAAGATGCATTTGAGACTAGACGTGGACGTCCAAAAGTTAGAGGCCGAAAAATTGAAGAAAGGGAAGAATAAAGTGGAAGAAGATCTGGATAGCTTAAAGACAGACTACAAAAAGCTAAGGGTATCAATGAGAACTGCGGGGCTGGGAAAGACTTCAGAACAATGGCGAAGGGAAATCCAAGACGAAAGGAACAAGGTTGATGGATGGGAAATGAAATGCCAAGAGACTCAAGTACAAAACCAGGCCCTGGAGAGGAATTTGCTAGAAAGTCAGAGTATGACAGATGAGTTAAAGGCACGGATAGTTGAACTTGAAAGGTCTCTTCATCGTTACCGAAATCATAATACCGCGGTGGAATTAAGAGCGAGCTTGAACAAGATTGAAGAAACAAAGAAAAGAGTGGAAGAGTTAGAGGTGACGCTACAGGATTGTGAGGCGCGAATTGCATTTTTCGAAGCAAATGAAGAAAGTCAGAAAAAACAGCTCCATTATTATCAAAGCCAAGTTAGAGACAGAGATCACGTCATGGGAGAAGCTGTGACCCAGATTCAGGAGGTAGCCAATTACTTGCAGACCCTGGCGATACAAGCTGATACTTTGGGCAAAAAGTACGAGCTGGAATTAGACCGGGGAAGAGAGCTTGCTTCGCTGCTTAAAAAGATTAAAATTCTGAGCATTAGGGCAAAATTGTATATGTAATCTATTTTATATAAAGAATGCTGTTATCCAAATGAAGCTTTCTAAATGAAATTGAATCAGAATCGATGCCTTTTTGCATTCATACATTGCATCACATTGCATCATATGCATTAAAATCCACCAAAAGACCCTAATTGGTTAAAATTATTACAGTTAACCTGGAAACCGACAAAAGCTCACCCATTAAGCATCAATACGGTACTCGACAAAAAACTAAATAAATGGACCAAATACTAGAGAAACTGGAACAAATGCTACGGGATATGCAAGAACGATTACAAACACAAATGCAAGAGTGACTAGATAAAATTCAAGAGGACATGATGGAAAAGTTGATCAAAGCTAAAAAGGATGCCATGGCTGAATTGACCCATCAATTGACGAGAGGAGTAGATAAAGGAAAGGGCCCTATGGCCCATCGTGGAGAGGGTAGCGAGGATCCGTTATATCCTCCTGGTTTCACTCCACCAAATGTACGAACCCAAACCGAAATGTACCCAAGAGGACCGTCTGTCACAATTATGCTGTAACAACTACAAACTGGTGCCACAAATTTTCAAGGACGATCGAGTTTAAACCAGGAAGAAAACCCAATCAACCCCACTATTCCAGATTTTGATGAAGCAGCTGAAGAAGGAAAAGCAAGCTTAGAATTTCCAAAACAATAGGAGGATAGGTATAGGTGGTTGGAAGAAAAGTTCAAAGCCTCGGAAAGCGCTGATAGTAATCAGGGAATTGACGCTAAAGATCTAAGCTTAGTCCCAGATTTGGTACTACCTCCTAAATTCAAGATGCTTGAATTTGAGAAATATAATGGAACTAGCTGCCCCGAGGCCCACATCACTATGTTCTGTAGAAGGATGACTGGCTACGTCAATAACGATCAGTTGTTAATCCACTGTTTTTAAGACAGTTTAGTAGGGGCAGCGTCTAAATGGTACAATCAATTGAGTCGTACCAAGATCGGTTCATGGAGGGACCTAGCATAGGCATTCATGAAGCAGTACAGCCATATAACGAATATGACTCCCGATAGAATTACACAATAAAACATGGAGAAGAAACCAAGTGAGAGTTTCAGACAGTACGCACAAAGATGGAGGGAAGTTTCCATCCAAGTCCAACCACCGCTCTTAGAAAGAGAGACCAAAATGCTCTTTATCAATACCTTAAGAGCCCCGTTCATCACGCACATGCTAGGAAGTGCAACCAAAAGTTTATCAGATATAGTAATGAATGGTGAAATGATTGAGAATGCCATAAGAAACGGGAAAATAAAAGTAGGAGAAAGCAACAAAAGGTCAGCCTCGAGAAGAAAAGAAAATGAAGTGAACAATGTAAATGCATACAATAAGTCAATTACGGTGAACCAGCCAAGAAAGGTGATTGCGGGTCAACAGGGTTCAACGAGACAAGAATCTGGTGTGAGGCAAGGTACCGAGAAGCCCCAGTTGACACAAATTCTGATGTCATACAAAGAGCTATATCAGAATTTGTTTAACGCACACGTACTGTCTCCCCATTACTTGACCCCTTTGCAACCCCCGTATCCCAAGTGGTACGATACGAGCGCCCAATGTGATTACCATGCCGGAATTACAGGGCACTCAATAGAAAATTGCACTACTTTCAAGAAGCTAGTCGAAAAGTTTATTAGCATGGGTGTTGTCAAGTTTGGTGACTCACCTAACACAAAAAATCCGCTACCTAATCATACTGATAAGGGAGTGAATATGATGAGCGAAAGTAGGGGAGAAGAGGTCAAGAATGACATCGCTGAAGTAAAGACCCCGTTGAAGTGGGTTTGGAGACAGATGGCAATAAGAGGGCTAGTTATTTCAAATTCTGAAGAAGGACATGAGGCTGAAAACTATTGTGAATTCCACCATAAGGTAGGTCATGAAATTCAAGAGTGTGAGGGATTCAGGGATTTGGTCCAAATCATGATGGACAACAAGGAGATGAGGTTTTATGAAGAAGTAGATGGTAAAGGAAATATTTGCGCATCAGAGTTGGCAGCAAAGACCACAAAAATGAATCATCCTGTGGTCATCATTTCACGCCCTCGGAGCGATGGGTCTAAGGTCTAGACAACACCAAAAATTGTAATCCAGAAGCCATCAAATTTCTCATACAAGGATGACAAAATGGTGTCGTGGAATTATGGATGTAACGTGAGAATCTTGGGAAAAGGAGTAGAAAGAAATCAAGAAGTAGGTTCTTACACACGCAATGGGAAACGATATGACGCTCAGGCAGAACCATCAAGAGAAGAGAATTGGAAGAAAGAGCAGAAGAAAGGAAAGGCCATGGAAGTTGAACCATTGGTTAATGAACCAGTAAAAGAAGAGGAGGCGAAGGAATTTTTGAATTTTTTAAAACACAGCGAATATAGCGTTGTGGAACAGCTACGCAAACAGCCAGCCCGCATTTCTATATTGGCTTTGCTCTTAAGTTCAGAAGCACATCGAAATGCACTATTGAAAGTACTAAATGAAACATATGTGGCGGATGATATTTCGGTGAACAAGTTGGATTGGTTGGTCAACAATATAAATGCTAACAATTTTATCTCCTTCAGTGATGATGAAATACCATCTGGAGGAAGAGGTTCCACTAAAGCCCTGCATGTCACTGCCCGATGCAAAGGGTACATACTTCCGGGGATCCTGATTGATAACGGATCTGCACTAAACGTATTGCCTTTATCTACTCTTAGTCGGTTACCGGTGGCCAGTTCCCACATTAAAGCGAGCCAGAGCATAGTAAGGGCATTTGATGGAACGGAAAAGAAGGTTATGGTTAGAATTGAGGTACCGTTAAGGATTGGCCCAATTACTTATGATGTGGACTTCTTGGTGATGGATATTAAGCCTTCCTACAACTTTTTGTTGGGAAGGCCATGGATACACTCAGCTGGGGCAGTACCTTCATCGCTACATCAGAAGGTGAAGATAGTATCAGAGGGTCGGGTGATAACAATAAGTGGAGAGGAAGATATCATCGCAACAGTAACTAGCGATGCACCTTATGTGGAATTGATGATGAGGCAGTAGAATGATCTTTTCGGTCATTAGAATTTGTGAATGTGATGTTTATTACTGAAGGAAGCAGAATTCTGGTACCGAAAATATCTAGGAGCACAGAGATGGGGCTGCAATTGATGATTGGAAAAGGAGCTTCACCCGGGAAAGGATTGGGAAAGTATCTTCAAGGAAAGATTGAAGCACCGATGCTGAGGGAAAATTTTGATAGTTATGGCTTAGGATACAAGCCAGACATGAAGCAGAAGAAGAAAGAAGATGAGAAAAGACAAGAGAGAAGAAGGGCACGTTTGAGTGGGAAAGAGGTTAAGTGGGAGCCTATGTCCTTTCCCCACATACTTACATCTTTTGTATGGGGTGGATTTATTCATCCTGAACGTGGGGTGCCTAGAAGCGAAGACATTGGAGAGATGTTAGAAAATGTTCATATCAATGCTATAGAAACATCTGAGAAAAGAGCCTCGTTGGAGATCTGTCCTTATGAGCCTGGAAGCGAGCTAAACAACTGGACTGCGGAAGAAATCCCTGTAGTCTTTAGGGCTTATTCAGAGTAATACTCAGAACATTCTTGTTGTTTTAGCCTGGAAATGACAGGAAATCTTTTGTGAAAAAGGCTTAAGCCTGAACATCGTTATTCTAATGAAATACATCTTTACATTCATTTCGAGCAATTATTCTTTTTCTTTTTATACAAATAAGCACTTTCTAAATGATTGTCCTGCAAATAATTCTTTCATTTATAACCTTATTGTAAAAATAATCATTCATAAATTTATATATTCTTGGTATATTCTTGGTATATTCTTTGATATGCCCTCATAGGTCCTCAGATATCAACGACATGAATGACACTGTTTCAAACACGGAGCTTCTTTTTGAGCAAGACATGTGTTTAGAGGGATCTCACGACTTTGAAGATGATGAAGACTGTGGTATATCTCCAAACTTTTCGAGAATGGTAGAACAAGAAGATGAGCAGATCTTACCTTATAAGGAATCATTATAAATCGTGAGCCTAGAGGAGCGAAAGGAGGTGAAAATTAAAACTGAAATCGCCGCAAAGACAAGACGAGACCTCATTGAATTGCTCCGAGAATTCAAAGATGTTTTTGCATGGTCATACCAGGATATGCCCGGGCTAAGTACTAGTATTCTGGTACATCGTCTGCCTATAAAAGAGGATTGTAAACCAGTTCACCAGAAGCTCAGGAGGATGAGACCTGATGTTGTGCTAAAAATAAAAGAAGAAGTCAGAAGGCAGTTTGATGCTGGGTTCTTACAGGAAATTAAATATTCAGATTGGGTAGCTAACATCGTCTCCGTTCCCAAGAAAGATGGAAAGGTACGAATGTGCGTAGACTACAGGGATTTGAATAAGGCTAGTCCAAAGGACAATTTTCCGTTGCCTCACATTGATACTTTGGTAGACAATACGGCGGGATACTCACTATTCTCTTTCATGGATGGCTTTTCTGGATACAATCAAATAAAGATGCACCCGGAGGATATGGGAAAAACAACATTCATTACTTTATGGGGAACATTTTGTTACAAAGTAATGCCTTTTGGATTGAATAATGCGGGAGCAACATATCAAAGGGCTATGGTGACCTTGTTTCATGACATGATGCATAAGGAGGTCGAAGTCTATGTTGATGATATGATTGCCAAATCTAAAACTGAAGAAGAGCATGTTCAAGTCTTGAAAAGATTATTTTTGAGATTAAGGAAATTTCAGCTCAAGCTTAACCCCGCAAAATGCACGTTTGGAGCTAGATCAGGGAAGTTATTAGGCTTCATAGTTAGTAGGAGGGGGATTGAGGTGGACCCGGACAAGGTAAAGGCAATTCGAGACCTGCCTCCTCTGCGCACTCAAAAAGAGGTCCGAAGTTTCCTAGGAAGATTGAATTATATTGCTCGATTCATTGCACAATTGACGGAGAAATGTGATCCAGTATTCCGTCTCTTAAAGAAGCATAATTCGGGTGATTGGGATGAGGAATGTCAGCAGGCTTTTGACAAGATAAAGCAATATTTGGCCAATACTCCCGTGTTATCACCGTAAAGTCCGAATAGGCCATTAATATTGTATCTAACGGTGTTCGAGAATTCCATAGGATGTGTATTGGGCCAACACGATGAAACGGGAAAGAAAGAAAGGGCGATATATTATCTCAGCAAGAAATTGACTGGCTGTGAAATGAGATATTTGTCAATCAAAAAATTGTGTTGTGTTTTAATCTGGGCAGCACGAAGACTAATGCAGTATATGTTGTATCATACAGCATGGTTGATTTCAAGGTTGGATCCTTTAAAATATATGATGGAATCAACTGCCTTAAATGGGAAAATGGCTAGATGGCAGATCCTACTCTCTAAGTTTGACATAGTATATGTAAGTCAAAAGGCTATAAAAGGGAGTGCAATAGCTGATTTCCTGGCTAGTAGAGCCTTGGAGGATTATGAGCCCTTAAACTTCGATTTTTCGAATGAGGACTTGATGTGTGTGGCAAGCACTGAGGAAAATCCTCGAAGAGATCACGAGTGGAGGTTAACTTTCGACGAAGCTTCGAACATTGTGGGTAATGGAATTGGGGCAGTCTTGGTATCCCCGAGTGGAGATCATTACCCTGTGGCTAGCAAGTTGGACTTTGATTGCACAAGTAATATGGCAGAATATGAAGCATGTATTATGGGCATTCGTGCAGCCATCGAACAGGACATTAAAGTGCTAAGAGTATATGGGGACTCCGCATTGGTGATATACCAGCTCAAAGGGGAATGGGAAACTAGAGACCCTAAATTAATCAGTTACAGAAAGCTGGTCCTTGAGTTGGTTGATGAGTTTGACAATATCACTTTCAGTTATCTCACACGAGAGGAAAACCAAATGGCTGATGCATTGGCTACTCTAGCTTCGATGATTCAGGTAAACAGGCTTGAAGTAATGAGGCCTATTCAGATGAGTATCTATGAAGCCCCAAACCATTACTATAATATTGAGGAGGAGGGGAAAGACGATCACCCTTGGTATCAGAGTATCCTACAATAAGTGAAGAATCGGGAGTACCCTAGTCAAGCAACGGAGAACGACAAGAGAACTCTGATAAGAATAGCCATTGAATATGTCTTAGACGGGGAAGTGCTATACAAAAGAAGGAAAGATCAAGTACTGTTAAGATGTGTGGATGTCGTGGAAGCTAAGAAAATTTTGGAGAAAGTCCATGAGGGTATCTGCGGGACATACGCCAATGGCTTCACCATGGCCAGACAGATCCTGAGATTTGGATACTATTAGTCCACTATGGAAAAGGATTGCATTAATTATGCCAAGAAGTGCCATAAATGTCAGATTTATGGGGATAAGATGCATGTACCCCCTTTGCCACTTCATGTTATGACCTCTACATGGCCGTTTTCCATGTGGGGTATAGATGTCATTGGGCCGATATCACCGAAAGCTTCTAATGGGCATCGCTTCATCTTCGTAGTCATTGATTACTTCACCAAGTGGGTAGAAGCTACTTCATAAGCAAATGTCACGAAGTCAGCAGTCAGTAAATTCTTGAAAAAAGAGATCATTTGTCGATATGAAATGCCTGAGAGAATCATATCTGACAATGTGCTAAATTTGAACAATAGCACAATAGCTGAGGTTTGTAGCCAATCCAAGATCAAGCATCATAATTCATCACCGTATCGTCTAAAAATGAATGGTGCAGTAGAGGCGGCCAATAAGAATATTAAAAGAATTGTGGGAAAAATGACTGAGACTTACAAAGATTGGCATGAGAAGTTATCATTTGCTCTCCTAGCCTATCGAACATCTGTTAGAACTTCTACCGGGGCAACACTTTTTTCTCTAGTTTATGGGATGGAGGCAGTGCTACCCATTGAAGTTGAGATCCCCTCTCTACGGGTATTATCTGAACTCCAGTTGGACGAAGCCGAGTGGGTCCAATCTCACTATGATCAGTTGAACCTAATAGAGGAGAAGAGGTTAAGAGCTATTCACCATGGACAAATGTACCAGAAAAGAATGATGCGAGCCTACGATAAAAAGGTTTGCCCCAGAGAATTTCGCGAAGGAGACTTGGTACTAAAAAAGATCCTTCCTATGCAAAAGGACTTTAGAGGAAAATGGATGCCAAATTGGGAGGGTCCTTATGTTGTAAAAAAGGCCTTTTCCTGTGGAGCTTTGATCCTAAGTGAGATGGATGGTAAAAGTTTGACAAACCCAGTAAACACAGATTCTATCAAAAAATACTTCACTTAAAAGAAAGGGACCAAAGTGAAAACCCTCAAAGGGCGCTTGGTTTTAAAAAAAAGGATGAAAAATGAAAGGGTAAAAATGGAGAGGCTAAGGTGAAAACCCGCAAAGGGCACCTTAGGCCGAAGGGGATTTGAGTCGAAAACCCGAAAAAGGGCGGCTCAAATATTGGTCAGAGAGGGGCATAAGAAGGTTGGAACTATTCAAATTTTGATCGGGGCGCACAATGATCTTGCTATACCTGAACCAACAAGAAAGGGCATACAACATCTTGGAGCATCGACAGAGTACTGCAAATCTCCTAAACACATGCTAAACTCAGAATAATCTTCAGAAGCTTGTACAGAGAAATTCAAACTGCGATAACTGGGGCACCTAAGTTCTTATTGTATTGAATGTGCACATTCTCAATCAACTTCTTTGTTATTCTTCTTTCCCTATTGTTGATATTTTATTTCTTTCGAGAACCAACATTTATCCATAGTCATAATATTTCAACAAACATGTTGCATTAGAATAATGATTAATGGGCTACTAAACTTTCACAAAGTAAGTTTTGCACATTACTCTGAAAAAGTCTCTAAATAATATGGTAATCTGAAACAAGACTATTGTTTAGAACGAACTAGGTTTAAAGGTCAGAAATCTAAGAAAAATTCTGATTTTAAACAATTCCTTCGGATTTTGTTAACGAAAGCGTCAATTGGATGAAATGTCAACAATAATCATGAGTTAGAAAAGAGAGATCTCCTTAGAGGAAAATTCTTCGTGCATAAGCATTTAATATGGAATCTTGAGAGTGGTATACCAAAAGGTTTACACGTTCGGTATCCTTCAATTGTGATAGAATATGAAGAAAGGACCAGAGTTCCCCACTTTTTTGAGTTGCATATAGAACACAACTCAATAAATTGAACTTTGAGGTTTACAGTGGAGGCAATCTGACTAAGTGATTCTTCAGAAAAGCCAGTCGAGCAAGAAGGTGTTGTACCAATGTCAGCCTTAATAAACTCCGAGTAATGATGACCTAAGTGGAATCTTTTTCAAAAAAAAAATTCTGCATTCATGCAAACACCATTCACACATGTCTAGTTAGGAGCATTTGGTTCATTTTGATCATGCCGTCCTAATCATTAGGTATAATTAGGTTCATTATACAGGTCATGTTCCCCAGAGAACAGATCAGTGAAGATAGTAGATCTTGCCTTCATGTGTCTATAGTAGAGCAGATCGAAGACGGCGAATCTTATCTTCCCCAAGAGTAGGGAAACAGATTCAAGCCATTAATTCTATCTCCCTAAGTCATAGTGGAGCGGATCGAAGACGGCGAATCTCATCTTCCCCAGGAGTAGGGAAACAAATTTAAGCCACTGGTTTTATCTCTCTAAGCAATAGTAAAGCAGATCGAAGACAGTGAATCTTATCTTCCCCAAGAGTAGGGAAATAGATCTAAGCCATTAATTCTATCTCCCTAATCAATAGTTGAGCGGACCAAAGATGGCAAATCCCATTTTCCCCAGGAGTAGGGAAACAGATTTAAGCCACTGGTTCTATCTCCCTAAGCAATAGTGGAGCAGATCCAAGACGGCGAACCTTATCTTCCCTAAGAATAGGGAAACAGATTTAAGCCATAAATACTACCTCATCGACGTTGCGGTACCAACTCGTATACCTCTGGAGATGCAGTAGGTGGGAAAAAGAGCACCAAGGTCCAAGCATGACCGGGCAAAATTGGTCCTCTTTAGTCTTTGCTCTATTCTCGTTACACAACAATGAGCAAAGAGGGGCAGCTGTAATGGCCCAATATTGCCCGGCCCGATAAAAAAAATAATAAAATAATAATAGTCCAAAAAAAACCATAGTGTCCAGATTACAAACTAAATATAATAAGCCCAATTTCTAATTACAAGGGCCCAGGTCCCTATCCCGATTATAAAAGCCCAAGTAACCAGTCCGATAGCCATTGGAACCCTAGTCGCACGCCTCAGCGCCGCAGCGGCTCTCCTTGTTCACGCGTGCCAAGCCTCAATCGCCTCTGAGCCGAGCCGTGCCACCCGCCTCCATACGCACCTGACTCTGCACTCCGTACCTGCAAGAGACGCGCACAAAAGTAGCAAAAACAGACGCAAAACAGATAAGAGAGATAAGGAAGAAATACGATTACGAAGGGATTTTATTTTTCTTTTCGATTTTTTCTTTTCATTTTTTCTGTAAAAAGGGCTATAAAAGCCAAACAAAAACGTTGTAAAAAGGTAGAGAGTTATTTGAATACAAAAAACAAAAAAGGTGATTTCTTAGTCTTACTTTTCTTTTTCGTGCTTCCTTTCTCATTTTATCAGGTGTTTTAAACAGAAAATGGTAGCAAGGTCTAAAGAGTAATACCTGGTCGTCGAATCCTCACTCTCTCTGTCGCCATCGGAGTTTGAGCGGGGGTTTTGAGATCCGTCGGAGGGATCAATGAGTTGAGTGGCGGAAAAAAAAGGGGAAGCCTCAGTTTTTTTTGTTTCTGCTAGAATGTTAGGTTAGGGTTTATTTTTTTGTTTTAATGGTGAAACTTGAAACTCCACCGTTTGTAGCTAATGTGATAGCTTTGAAACGACACTGTTTAACCCCAACAACCCGCGCGGTGACCCGACCCGGGGAAGGATCCGCGCATTTTGGCCTCCATTGGGCGATTTGCGCAGGCGGTCCACCCTTTTTACGGCTCGTTTAAATCAACCCTCTTTTATTTTTTAATTTGGTTCTGCATTTTTGTTTTTGCTTCATTCTGATCTAGCCTGCAACGCCGCGTTTTGGGGAGTGGGATATTTCCCAATCGAGCCCTCATATAATACGCGTGTTGCAACGTGGTCCTTCTTTTTATTTTCCCATTTGCTCACTGTTAATTTGGTTTTGGCTGCGATTTAATCCTTTTTGTTACTTAGTTTTTTTTATATATTTGAGAAATCTATTATTATTTATTATCATACTTATTTCTTTTTATGTATTACTGTTATTAATTTCTGTTATTTTATTTTTTTGTATATATGTATTTGTTTTTATATATGATTAACTTTATATTTTATAAGAGGTTAATCTATATTTTTTATACATGTATGTATAATATTTTCTTTTCTTTTTTTTTTTGCTATACGAATGTATCTATAATATTACCTTATTATTTTCAAATGATATAGTTATGTATAGAAACCTTATTTCGTCCAAATTTGTTGTTTTATTTTAACTACCATATATTATTGTTATGTAGATACTATTATTTATACTAGATTTTATTTATATAAATCAAGGTGTAGGTATTAATTTTTAGATTATTCACTTCTATTTCATTTCATTTTTTATAAGCCTTTCATTAAAATTCATTCAAACATTTTATTTGTTTCTTAGTTCTATTACAATTTGTATTATTTATTGTTGCTATTGTCTTTTATTATTTTAATTTACATGAATTTGTGGGATGCTTAAATTTTTATGAATGTTTGTATAATATGATCAAAGTTGATATTGGTATTTGCTTATTATTAGTTTAATTGTCGCTAGCTTAAGTTTAAATTTTTATTATCTTTTACATTACATATGTCATTGATTAATCATATCCCTTTTATGAAAGTTGATTTTAAAAAGCTTCTTAGTCGTTTTATTTTACGATCCTAAAAAATGGGGCTTGGCGTTCATAAATTCCCGAGAGAAACGTGCCCTAACTTACTGGGCTTCGATTCTTCTCAATGAAATTAGACAACCAAGTGCCCATTTTTATTAAAACCATTCAATTATTTAAATAAAATTCTTAAGGTTTCAAAATGCTGGATCTTAACTTACTGGATACAACATCTTGTTATCTCGTTTTTGAATAAGGGTAATATCGGTTGTTTAAGAACTTCGAGAGATCAAACCCTAACTCACTGGGTTCAAATTTCCCGGTTGGCTTAAATAATCGAATCTCCTTTTTAAATCACATGATTTTCTAAAAAAGGAACAAATTTAATTCCAAAGATCTAATTGTTGCACCTTAACTCACTGGGTGTAGCAATTTATTTCTTTAAAAATGAGTTCGTCTTATTATCCATTTTTGTTTACTCAAATTTAAACTTCAAGGATCGTATTTTAAAATCTTTTCAAAATTTCAACATTAAGACATTAAACAATCAATTCGGTACCAATTTTGGGCGTCACGAGGGTGCTTAACCCTTCTTCTTGCGCAATCGACTCCCGAACCTGTTTTCTCAAAATTCGTAGACCCAAAATTATTTTCAAGGTGATCCGATCACACCACAATTAAAGATCGGTGGCGACTCCCCTTTCTATTTTTAAAAAGTCGATCCCCGTTTTTCAAACTTAAAAGTGGTTTCGACAAATTTTATATATTTTGTAATTTAGTCCTTAACACAATTCAATACTTATTAATAACACATATAACATAATTCAATACTTATTAATATTCCAAAATTCACCACAACATCGAATTTTCTCATTTTAAGTGTTATGCACTTCACTTTTCCATTTCTAATATAAAATTTCCTAAATTTATGATTTAACCCTTAATTTCCACAACTTAGGAAATAATTGTAGTTTGGATTACAAAATTCATATATTCTTTTACTTTTCACTATGTGCTTTATTATCAATATTTTCTTGTAAACTTTTATAACTTTTTTCCAATTTAATCACCTTTTATCATAAAAGTCCTCGATTCATTATTAAATAAATTTTCTTTCACATCTCACTTAATTCACATAATTAATTCGACTATCTCATTTTCCACATCAAATTTCTATGTATTTCACTTGTATTATTTCCACCACATGTATTTCTCAAGTCTTTCTGTAACACCTCGATTTTTGGGTTAGAAGTTTTGGGGTTTTAAGTAAGGGTCAATGAGTCGATTGAACTATTGTGTTTTTTTTTTCACATTCTAGTGTCAAAATGAGCCTATTGGTTTGGTGGTTTGATATGTGTTAGTTTCCCTCTGGGTTTTGGATTCGAATCCTCATGTGTGATTTAAGGAAGTAGTTTTATTTTAGATTTGTTTTTTTTAAGTTTTAAAATATTTATTTAATTTTATTTTCATTTATTTTGAGAGAGGAAGTTATTCTAAAAACACATTTTTATTTCACGTTCTTCCTCATTCTTTTTTTTTGGTCTCCAGTATCCTCTATTATTTTATTTTCTGTTCATTCCCAAAACTCAGTTTCCTTTTGGTTTTCTTGTTTTCTTTCAATTTATGCTTTTGCTATCCATCGATCTGTCAAGGGCGATTGTTCTTATGTGTCTCGTTGATCGGGTGTAAGTCAGGTTTCCAAGCAGTTTGGTGAAGCGAATTGATCAATTTTTGGTGCTGGTGTTCTAATTTAAGGTGTGTATTCTAAAGTGTGTAACTCGGTATCGAAGTTTTGTGGAATTCGGTAACTTCTTGTGTGTTTCAATAATTGAGTAATTGAAGTGTTGTCTTGTTATTAAATTGCATGAAATTCGATATATTAAAGAGTATTTCTGAGTTACCAAGGGTTGGTGATCGTTTCGACAACAAAGACACTATTTGTAGCCTATTTCAGTGTGGTTTCGTGACCACACAGGTGGCCACAGGGGGATCCACATGGCGCAGTCCACACGACTGTGTGCTTTTGGGAAATTAGGGTTTTTGACAATTTCTGTTGCCACATGACCGTATGGCTACTGTTTAAGAATTTTGTTGATTTTTATACGGTCGTGTGCCTTGGACACACGACCATGTCCCTTAGCCACACGGGCATGTGATATTTCTACACGATCGTGTTTACTCTGCACATTATTTTGGCACTTTTGGACAGTGAGTTACGCGGGCTGCTCACATGGCCATGTAGCTGGGTCACACAGGCATGTGCAACTTACACATGGATGTGTAGACCACCACACGGGCGTGTAAACCTCCACACGGTTGGGGCACATGGCCGTGTGGCCCTACTTCGCAAGTTTTTGTCTTGTGTCATAAATTGATCCGTTTCAATTCTTTTATAGCCCAATGTTCTTAGAGGCCTCTGTATTTGTGTTAGGGATTAAGTTTCGGCTTGGAATCGTGTAAGAATTCGTAACTTTAGCAATAGTTTTATGGCATGTCTAAGTGTTAATGTGATGTGATTTATGAAATTGAGACGCCATTTAATGATAGAATTTGAGTTAATCTGATACTGATCCTGTGTAACTGAATAAATGTATTTATGTTTGCAAAATCTGGTTCTATATGTTTTTCTGCAAATAGTGTGCATTTTGCATTTGCATTAAAATTTTGGGATTTTGGTTGTAAAGAGAAAGAAGTCTATTTGGGCAGTTTAACTGCAATACTTTTGTACAACGGTACGTCCGCAAGAAACATATGTCAGCTTAGTTGTATATTATTATCAGAGTGGTTTAGTTCCACCATTTGTGGTGTGTAGGGTGGATGGACCTAACACGGTCCTATGTGGTGTGCAGAGTGGATAGGCTTGATATAGATCATGTGTGGTGTGCAGGGTGGTCGAAGTGGTGTACGGATGGTTGGGTGGGTTTTGACGTGTTGTATTCGGTTTGCATTTGAGCATGTGTCTGATTAATATTTTGTTAAAATTGTTTGCGAATGTTTATACTTATTTGATATGTCGTACCTCTGATTACCACTTCAAGAGTTTTATACACGAACTGTGGTTCTTGTTTGAGTTAATTGTTTTTGAAACCTCGCCTTTTGTCATTTGTTTACGTTTTGAACTCGCACTAAGCTCGCATAGCTCACCCTTTAGTTTTCTCCCTTTCAGGTACTCTCATGTTCTATAGCTGGACTAGGCTGCCGGAGGTCTTAGATGGGTCTGATTTGAATTAATCAAATAAAGTGATTCTTCAAATCTTAATTCGTAAACTATTTTGAACTGTTATTAATTATAAGAACTGTGGTATTTAATTTTGGGCTTTCGTAAATTGATACGCTAATTTGTTAAATCCTAAATTGTTAAACGATCCAGTGCGGTTTTAGCAAACTATTTTGTAAATGAGTTTTAAACAAGCCTTTGTTTGTAAATTGCTTTTAGATCACTTCGGTGGTTAATGTGACCTCTGAGATTCGGTTGAAACTTCTAGGCTAGGTTTTGGGGTGTTACACTTTCAATTTAGTCCTTGTTTCCATAAAATTTCACATTTTCCCATAATTTCACTTATCCAACACTTTGTATATTTTTCACTATCAGATAACCCAACTTTTATACTTTTATTATAATTTCGCACTTCACATAATAAATTATTTTACACTATTTTTTTTACTTAATTACAACCTAGTTTACAAAGATCACATTTTAATCCTTAAATAACAAGGAAGTTCATGGGTACTTACCTATTTTCTATCAAAATCTCTTGTTTTATTCTTATCCTACCACTTGATTCACTTACTCAACCTCCCTCTTCATCAACATGTCAAAAACACAATATTTCCTCATGAGAAATCTTTACTTTAACACCATTTGTATGCTTTTCTATCACTACTAAACTTAAAAATAACATAAAACCTTAAATTCATACCTTACGCTCTTAAAACCAAACTCTAACTTGACTTTCTCTCTCTTCCAACTTCTATTTTCTTGAATCTAACTTGGTATTCTAGCTCTCCATAGTCTCCTTATTATTTTTATCTCTTGGTGGCTATGGAAATTCTTTTGATTTCTAAGTGAAAATGGTGGATTTTTTTTGAAAGGACCAAATTGTAAAGAAAATAAATTTTGTTTCTTTCTTTCTTTTCTTATCACGTTGGAAGCATGGAAAGATGAAGATTTCCTTCCTTATATACTAAGTAAAAATTAATAAAACATAAATAAATGTCTAATCAAAATCTTAATAAACTAATATTTATCTATTTAATTAATCTAAAATATCACCAACATCATCATTACTCTTCAAAATTATCTTTCTTACTAAATGACCATTTTACCCCTTATGATTCTTCAAAATTCCTCCATTGAATCATCACTCATTTTAGTAAAATTGTAATTTAGTCCTAATTATTTGTAATTTGGTCCTAATTTATCCATTTTCCTTAGTTTCTAGATCCTTCCACCCTTAAAATATTTGCACCATTAGTCCTTCAACTTTTTCATATTTATACTTTAACCATTCAAATTTTGAGTATTTACTATTGGGCCGCAAAAATTTTCTCACTTTTACAATTTAGTCCTTTCTTAAATTAATACATCATAATATACTTCCTAAGCAGATTTTGTTGACATAACTAAAATTTTCCTTTTTTGTCACTTTATTTCCTTATTTTACTATATTAAGGATAGTATCTCACTTTCTTACTGTACCAACTTTCGGTGTGTTACAGGTTTAGCCCAAATAGGTAACCTGACATAGATGGATATATATATGTTCAGTTCGGACAAGTATCAGACGTGATTGGTATCAATGTATTGAGTTCTTTTATGATGTTTCATCAGGTAACTTATATGATAGGAAAGGGAAATTAAATGTTACAAATTAAATTATTAAAAATAGCAAAGCGAAGGATTTGATAACAAGTTTGAATACATTTATATAATCGAATATAAATCAAGCTCACATTGTTGTTATTATGTTTGGGTATGTTAGGTGAAATTGGTTATACACATTAGTTTAACCTTTGTACTTGTTATATGAGGTAAGTTAACTGTTTATATTATATGAGCTTACTAATCATTCTGTAATGCTTACCCCATTGCTTTTCATTTTCCTGTATATTTTGACTTGCATAATATGTCGATTGGATCCTCAAGGAGTTTACACTATCCATCTCTTGATTCGGTAGACTTTTAGTCATTTTAACTAGGTTATATGTGTGATGTACTTAGGAGTGTCTACTTGTTTGAAATGTTAAATATGTTTTGTGGCATAGTTAATTTTGAACACCTTTGAAAACTTATGGTAATGTTGAATTGCTTATGTTCATAGTTTTGGTACATTGTTGTGCATAAATGGATGGACAATTATAATGATTTATGTGCATATGAACCAACTTGTGGTATGGATTGGATAAGTGTTATGGGATGTTATAAATAGGTGGAATGGTTTGCATTGATTCATGTTACATTGTTGTGATTTGGTGCCAAATGCGGCATATTAGTTTTGTGGATTGATTAGATGATTATATGTTATGTTTTGACATGGAATTGGTATGTTTTGAACAGTTTTAAATGAGGCCAAAAGCATTCTTTAGCCTATCTGGTTGGTTGGTTTGAAGCAAGTACCAAATGGTCAAATTTTGCTCAAAATAGGTTTCTCGTCCCGACATCGATCTTCACTCGTCATAATGTCGACCAATAGATTGTGACATCTCGACACTAAGTGGTCCAGCGTCGTGATGTGACATTCTATTTGGTGATGTCACGATGTGGAGAAAATCTGGTCACGACATCGACCCTATATTTTTTAAACTTTGCAATTTGGTTCTTGTTCGATCCTGCGTTAACTCTAGAGCTCGTGAAAGCTCGTATTAATCTCGAGAAAAGTTTAAAATTATTTTAAATGAATTATATTATGATTAATAATGATTTTTTATTCAAATTTATAGTTAAAGGTATATAATTATTTCGTTTTGTACTATAGCATTTTGTACTTTAGACCTGACAATCGGGACGGATTAGGGGTGTTACAATAAACACCCAAAAACTCTAAGCAACTGATACTTAGGTTGTTGACCAAAAAATCTCTCTACTAAGGACATCCCACTCATTGCCTTTGTAGGAAGAAAATTCATGAGGTAAACTACAAAATAAAAAGCATCAGTCCAATAAGAAAGGGGCAGAGATGCCTGTGCAAGTAATACCAGACTAGTTTCTACAATCTATTTATGACGTCGTTCCACCAGTCCATTTGTTCAAACGTGCTTGGGTAAGAGAGGCGATGAACAGTGCCAAAATTCTTAAGATATGGATCAAAGCTTCTAAATTTACCTCCATCATCCATCTAAAATTATTTAAGCTTAGCTCCCAACTGTAGTTCAACATGTGTTTTGAAAGACAAGAAGGCTTGCAATGCATCAAACTTTTTCCTAAGAAAATTAATCCAAGTATGAATTGAAAATGCATCCACAAAGGAGATATAGTATCGATAGCCTGAAAGGTAACAAGAGGCCAGACCCCACAAGTCAGCAACAATGAACTCAAGAGAAGCAGAGTGCACTGATTTAATGGACATAAATGGTAGTTTGTGTCTATTACCAAACTCACAAACATTACACAAAGAGAATGACTTATTTTTTGGAATTCTAGCATTCGAAGACTTCAATACTTGATTTACAACATTGAAATCTAAATTTGACTTTTGTAACAACTCATCCGCAACTGTATTTGTAGCAGTTGATGCAAGTTCAGTGGTGGCAGGTAGGAACTGATATAACCCGTTTGACTCAATGCCTTGAAGCAATATTCAAAATGTTTCCAAGTCATTTACATAGGAACAGTTCAAATAGAATTCAAAAAACACTCTATTATCATTTGCAAACTTTGAAATAGATAATAGATTTTTTTTGAATATCAGGAGCATACAACAAATCTTTTAGAAGCAAAGTGTTAGAATCAAAAGATAAAACAAATTTTCCAACATAAGAGATAACTATAGTATGACCATTACCTATATCCACCTTCCTTGACCCATTATGCAATTTGCACTTAGTGAAATTTACAGGGTCACTGGTCATTTATGTTGTAGCCCCACTATTAAGGTGCCATGCCTGGTCAGAAACAACAGATAGAGTGGTTGTCACTGATGCAACATTGGATTGTATTATGTTTGAAGCACTTGTAGAAGCTAAAGAACTCTTGGAGGGGCTAGAAAAGGATAAATCAGGATAATGAGGATGAGGCTCAGACTGATAACACTCAAATAGTCTATGATCAGTATAAGACATGTAGGCTAAAGCAGTCTTGTAACTCAAGTGAGTAGATGGCCTAATGGAACATGAGCCCATGTCCTCAGATCTAAAACTAGGGTTTTCATTGTCATCATCATCATAGGTTGAGTCATACCTGTAGAAGCACCAACGAGTAACGCGACCGATCTTGCCATAGGAGATATAATATTGATAGCCTGAAGAGTAACAAGGGGCTAGACCCCATAAGTTAGTAATAATAAACTCAAGAGGAGTAGAGTACACTGGTTTAATGGACATAAATGGCAGTTTGTGGCTTTTACCAAGCTCACAAGCATTACACAAAGAGAATGACTTATTCTTAGGAATTCTAACATTACAAGACTTCAATACTTGATTTGCAACATAAAAAAGAGGGGTGACCAAGTCTTTGATGCCAATGATTGAACTTGAAATCTGAATTTGACTTTTGTAATAACTCATCCTCAGCTGTATTTGTAGCAATTGATGCAAGCTTAGTGGTGGCGGGTAGGAACTGATATAGCCCGTTTGACTCAATGCCTTGAAGTAATATTCGAAGTGTTTTGAAGTCCTTTACATAGGAACAGTTCAGATAGAATTCAAAAAACACTCTATTATCATTAGCAAACTTTGAAATAAATAATAGATTTTTTTTGAATATCAGGAACATACAACAAATCTTTAAGAAGCAAAGTGTTAGAACCAAAAGATAAAACAAATTCGACAACATAAGAGATAGTTATTGTATGACCATTACCTATAACCACCTTACTTAACCCATTGTACGAGCTGTACTTAGTGAAATTGATAGGGTTATTGGTCATGTGTGTCGTAGCCCTACCATCAGGGTACCACGGCTGGTCAGAAACAATAGGCGGAGTGGTTGTCACTGATGCAACATTGGCTTGCATTATGTTCGAAGCACTTGTAGAAGCTAAGGAACTCTTTGATGGCTAGAAAAGGATGAATTAGTATAATAAGGATGAGGCTCAGACCAATAACACTCAAACGGTCCATATCAGTGTACGACATGTAGGCTAAAGCAGTCTTGTGACTCAAATGAGTAGATGGCCCAATAGAAGACGAGCCTATATCCACATATCCAAAACTAGGGTTTTCATTGTTGTCATCATCATAGGCTGAATCATACCTATAGAAACACCAACGAGTAACGAGATCGATCTTGCCACAAATTTGACATTACGACTGCATTCTACCACCAAATCGACCACGCCTTCATCTTTGAAAAAAATCAGTTGCTCGATTAGACCTAAACAATTAAGGTGGTGGTTGTGCAGCATATGCAGGGAAAGATGGGGAGAAAGAAGGTTTACTCATCATAGTAAGATTTGCAGAGAATATGACCTGAGACAAGTGGGCTTCTTGACGTGCTTCAACATCCAACAACGCTATTATGATTCCTTGTAGATCAAATAGTACACGACTCATTGTTATTATTGACACAACATGATTAAACTCCAGGGAAAGGCTATTGAGAATCGTTGATTGATGCTCTTCCTAATACACATATTAACCACAACCCACCAAACAATCACACAAATGTTAAATTTCGACCAAGTATACCGACATAGAAAGTTCATTTTTCTTGAAATGATGGAGAATATGTACCTTATGGGTTTGGTTGTGGATTGTGTGCCAAATATTCTTGCCAAAGTCTCATAAAGTTTATATTCAGAAGTGAAATTGCCAATCAATTGATTATGTAGCGAAACACTTACTGTGGAAGGGAGCCATGTCGATAAAGTCAAATCTTACTGTTCGTACTCAACATACATTGGCTTTTCAACAGAAACACCATCATCACCAACAATAAGTCATGGTGGCATAGTAATCGACCGATCAATGAACTACTGTAATCGATGAGTCTTGATTACAAGCAAGACATGATGTTTCCAGGACAAAAAAAACTTACTATCATCTATAAGAATTGCCACTTTTTGAAAAGCAAAGGCAAGGGGTTTGAAGAACTTCCAATTTGTCAATTCTGCTGAGACTGCAGAACCCATGATTGAAGTAATGATCAACAAAAAAATAACTTTGATACCATACTAGAAATATAAAAGAAAAAGAGTAATTCATTAATCATACTCTTAGAATATAGGGGCCTGTGTATTTATACACTAGAGGCTTAACAGAAGTTATAACAAAAATGGATAACATAAATGGAAACTACACATAACTAGATTTAGTTGAGCCTAACTTACAACAATTATCTAGTTACTTCCTCTAATATTCCATTGGTACAGGGAGGGGAACCAAGTAGCTAATAGTATGGTTGCCTTTGTCGGAAATCTCCCTTTACGCCTTCATGTTTGTGCATCTCCCTATGACTTTATTTTAAAAGGCTCTATATGATGTTTGTAGCATGGTTTTGCCTAGATTAGTTACTATGTCATTGTTTTATTTTCCCCATTTTAAAAAAAATAAATTCAATTATTGAAATGCAATCAATCATAAAAAAAAATTGATAATTTTTTTTGGGTGTAAATTCAAGATGTTTGGAAGTTACATTTAACTTGAGACGAAGTTACTATCATCTACAAGAATTGCCGCTTTTTGAGAAGCAAAGATAAGGGGATTGGAGAACTTCCCATTTGTTGATTTTTTTGAGACTGTAGAATCCATGATTGAAGCAATGATCGACAAAAAAATAGCTTTGATACCATACTAGAAATATAGAAGAAGAAGAGTAATTCATTAATAATACTCTTAGAATATAGGGGCCTTGTGTATTTATACACTAGGGGCTGAATAGAAGTGATAACAAAAATGGATAACAAAAATGGAAATAATATAACTAGATTTACTTGAGCCTAACTTATAGAACTTATCTAGTTACTTCCTCTACTATTCCATAGGTTTAAGAAGGGGAACCAAGTAGCTAATATCATGGTTGTCTTTGATGGAAATCTCCCTTTACGCCTTCATGTTTATTCATCTCTCTATGAATTTATTTTAAAAGGCTCTATATGATGATTGTAGCATGGCTTTGCCTAGATTAGTTACTATGTAATTGTTCTATTTTCCTTCTTTTTTAAAAAAAATAAATTCAACGATTGAAATGCATTCAGTCATACAAAAAAATTGATACATTTTCTTTTGGTGTAAATTCAAGATGTTTGGAAGTTACATTCCACTTGAGACGCAAGTTACTATCATTTACAAGAATTGCCACTTTTTGAAAAGCAAATGTAAGGGGATTGAAGAACTTCCCATTTTTCGATTCTGTCGAGATTGCAGAATCCATGATTGAAGCAACGATCAACAAAAAAAATAGCTTTGATAATATACTAGAAATATAGAGTAAGAAGAGTAATTGATTAATCGTACTCATAAAATACAAGGGCCTTGTGTATTTATACACTGGAGGCTTAACAGAAGTGATAACAAAAATGGATAATAGAAATGGAAACTACTCATAACTAGATTTAGTTGAGCCTAACTTACAGCAGTTCTTCCTTTACTATTCCATAGGTATTAGGAGGGGAACCAAGTAGCTAATAGCATGGCTGCTTGTGTTGGAAATCTCCTTTTATGCCTTCATGTTTATGCATCTCTCTATGACTTTATTTTAAAAGGCTCTATATGATGATTGTAGCATGGTTTTGCCTAGATTAGTTACTATGTAATCGTTCTATTCCTTCCCCCTTTAAAAAAAAATTAAATTCAACGATTGCAATGCAATGCTATCATACAAAAGCATTGATACATATTTTTCCTCTTCATTTGGCATGTATACGAATTGCATTAACAAATGATTGTATGCAAATCTCTCTCACTCACTCTTTCTTTTATTTTTGTTTTATTGTCTAATCAATTCTGTGATTGAGCACGACATTGAACAATCAAATTATACTTGCAGCAAACTAACGTGTTTTTCAATATTCCCTTATTTTTTTAGTACTTCTTGTGCTTCCTAAGGATTGTTGGTACATCCTCATATTTTATAGTATCCCTTTATAATTTTTTATGCATCCTCATAATTTTTTATACTTCCTCATATTTTTTTGATGTTCCCTCATAATTTTAAAAGGAGGATTTTAAATGAGATATAATTGTGGAGTTAAAAAAAATATTATTTTTGTATATTAAGAAATATCAATAAAATTTTCGAAAAAATTGGTAATTTTTAAAATAATATTTTTCATTCTAATATTTGGTACAAACCAAATATCGATTTTTCCTATAAAATTTTTTTACTATTTTTTAATTTATCCTTATATATAAAATTTTCCGTACCGAATATTAGTATGCAAAATTAATAATTTTATAATGACCAATTTCTCGTCAACAAAATCCCATTAAAATTTATTAATATGAGAAATAAGTTTTTTCACTAAAAAAATATCTTTCCAATCATTTTGAAAGCATACCAAAAATATATTAGGAATTACAAAAAAAATTATGAGACTCTATTGAATATTGCTTTGTCTTATAAATTTTACTTTATTTATTTAATTTTTTAATTTCTAAAAAATTTATTAGTATATATAAAAAATATTAAAAATATAAAAAATATTTTTATATCAAAAATTAATTTTTCATGTCAAAATTTAATTTTGAAAGCATACCTAAAATTTTAATGGCATACTAAAATTTATGAAAAAAATATTAAAAATTATGAAGGAGTACCAGAAATCATTAAAAAATCAAAATTATAAAAATGCCAAAAAAAAGTAATCTTTCAAAATTATTTTAATGGTAAGATTTTACTATAAAAGGACCAAACTCATCTAAGCAATTGTCAAAAAGAGTAAACAGTTGAATATTAAAAGAAAAAAAAAGAGTAGAGAGAAATATGGCGTTGGCACCTCCCAGTCTCATCCTCTGCAGTCCCCGTCTGAATCCTAAGCAAGTAATGATCCCTACTAATATTTGTCGCCGCAAAGTTGAATGTGATCATCGTTCTTTGATGAGTAGCTCCCGTATCTTCTGTGCTGTGCCGCCGCCCACCACTCAAGTTTCTAATTCTGATCACCCAAAAGATGGAAGAAGTTCAGCAAATTACCAGCCAACTATTTGGAGCTACGATTTCCTTTAGTCCTTGAAGAATGATCATGCCGTACGTAATTAACCTCTGTTGGTGCAAGAGGCAGCAACAAGCTGTTTCTAGTCTTGCTTGAGTAGTAAGCCTCGAGCCTTGGTGAAGAAGCAAACTCGGAAGCAGAAAACAGAAAGATGAAACTAGCAAGTGAAAAACAGAAAAGAGAGAAGAAGATTGAATGAAAAATGAGCTGATATCTTTCATTAACTAAATCAACAAGGCATTAAGCCATTACATATATCAGTCAACAAGTAAAACAAACAAGTAATCACCTAATAACATACCTAACACCACTAAACTGCCTAGTAACTTGGTAAACTTGATTGAAAAACAAAAAAATTCTACCTAAACTTGTCATTCAGCACCTAATTACATCAAAATGCAGCTACCAACTAAGTTTGATCCTAACTAAATACAAAACATTCAATTAAGGAAACTAAATGGATAGCTTCAGCTTGCTGCACCAATTTTGCTGTTGAAGCACGTTCCTTGCATGGCCACCTTTGCTGCTACATGGGAGCTGACTTCAACACTCCTCCTCAGCTTCTATGCAGCAGACTCCTAGCTCCCTCTTCAGGCTTAGAAATCTTGATACACCAAGAGGCTTTGTGAAGATATCAGCAATCTGATTTTCAGAACTGCAATGGATTAGCTCGATCTCTCGAGCTTGTTCCATTTCTCTTATCACATGGAGTTTGATGTTGAAATGTTTTGTCCTGCCATGGAAGACAGGATTTTTAGCAATAGCAACTGCTGACTTGTTGTCACAATGTATCACAGTTGCTTCATTCTGCTGTAGATTCAAGTCGCTCAAAATTTTTCTCAGCCACATAGCTTGATTAACAGCATTGGCAGCTGCTACATACTCTGCTTCTGCTGTCGATTGAGCCACCATTGTTTGTTTTCTTGAGCTCCAACAAATCATAGCTGAGCCAAGTGTAAAAGCATAGCCAGAAGTGCTCTTCATGTCATCCTTTGAACCAGCCCAATCGCTATCAGTGTAGCCAATCAGTTTCAACTCTTCAGCCTTTCTAAACTGTATTCCATGGTTTAAGGTACCTTTGATGTATCTTAGCACCCTTTTCCCAGCCTTGTAATGTTGCTGGTTACAGCAGTGCATGAACCTTGATAGCATGCTCACAGCAAACAGAATGTCAGGTCTTGTTGCTGTCAAATACAATAAACACCCAACAAGGCTTCTGTAATCTGTTTCACAAACAGATTCATGTTCCTCCTGGCTCGATAGCTTTATGCCAATAGCCATTGGTGTGCTCACTGGTTTACAATTCTCCATTGAGAATTTAACCAGCACTTTCAAGGCAAATGTCTTTTGTTTCAAGAAGATTCCTCCTTCTACTTGATTGACTTCCATTCCTAGGAAATATGTCATCAATCCCAGGTCTGACATCTCAAACATTTCCTTCATTCTTGCTTTGAAATCAGCCATCATAAACTTATCTCCTCCAGTCACTAGAAGATCATCAACATATAGTGACACAATAAGCTGTGTTTCAGCTCCATTCCTCTTAACATAGAGTGTTGGCTCACTAGCACTCCTTTCAAATCCCAAACTGACCAAATATGAGTCAATTCGAGCATACCAGGCTCGAGGGGCCTGTTTTAGGCCATACAAGGCCTTTCTTAGCCTATACACCAAATGTTCCTTACCAGGCACTATAAAACCTGGGGGTTGCTCGATGTATATCTCCTCTTCTAGGAATCCATTGAGGAATGCAGACTTGACATCCATTTGGTGGATTGTCCACTGGTTCTGAGCAGCAACTGCAATCAGCAATCTGATTGTATCGAGTCTGGCTACTGGAGCAAATGTTTCCATGTAGTCCAGACCATACCTTTGACTGAAGCCCTTTACAACTAGTCTGGCCTTTAACTTGTTTAAACTTCCATCCGCATTGTGCTTCACTCGATAGACCCATTTTACACCGATAGTCTTTCTGTTGGCAGGCTTTTCAACCAATTCCCATGTCTGATTCTTTACAATCATGTTGATTTCATCAACCATAGCTTGTTTCCAACCTTCATCTGCCTCAGCCTCTTCAAAACTGTTAGGTTCTGCTATTGCAACCTGTGCCCTTTCATAAATATCTTCTAGGAGCCTTGTGCCTCTCACAGGCACATCATCAACATCCATTTCAGGTCCTAGCTGCTCAAGTTCAGCTTGATTAGGCACTAGGTCTTCTGAAACTGCTTCTGGCTCATTTTTCTCCCAATTCCAGCAGGCTTTTTCATCAAAGATGACATCTCTGCTCACCTTGACTTTGTTTGTCAAGGGATCCAAAATCCTGTAGCCCTTCTTGACTGAGCTGTAGCCTACTAGAACACCTGGTTGAGCCCTTTTAGAGAGTTTGTCTCTCTTTGCTGCTGGTATTTGTGCATAGCACAGGCAACCAAACACCTTCAGATGTGCCAGGGAAGGCTTGAAACTGAACCAAGCCTCGAAGGGTGTCTCGGATGCAAGAGCTTTGGTAGGAAGCCTGTTCTGAAGGTAAACAGCAGTGTTTACTGCCTCAGCCCACATGGTCTTGGGCAGTTTCTTTTCAAACAGGAGACATCTGGCCATATCCATCAGACTTCTATTCTTCCTTTCAGCTACCCCATTCTGCTGAGGTGTGTAGACATTTGTAAGCTGATGTTTGATACCAGCATCATTGCAAATGGCTTGAAACTGAGCTGAAGTGTACTCAGTGCCATTGTCAGTCCTTATCGATTTCAGCTTGCAACCTGTTTCTGTTTCTACAGCATTTTTAAACTTCACAAACACTTGAGCTACCTCGGACTTGTGTTTTAAAAAGAAAATCCAGCAAAACCTTGTAAGATCATCAATAAAGAGGATGAAATACCTGTTTTTGCTGAGTGATTCAGTCCTCATCGGGCCACATACATCAGAGTGCACCAGCTGCAGTATTTCAGTAGCTCTCCAAGCTGAATTTGTAGGAAATGGCAGTCTTGCCTGTTTCCCCATTTGGCAAACTTCACACACATCATCATGCTCCACTGAGCTGATGAAGTTCTCTGCCAAGCCCTCTTTGGCCAATCGAGCCATTGATCTGAAGTTGGCATGTCCAAGCCTTTGATGCCAAAGCTTGGAGTCTTCAACAGAGGCTGTGTATGCTGAGTTTGAGTCATTTGCCCAGTGAACCTCAAAGCATTTATCAGTCATTGTGACTGTCATAAGGCTTGATCCACTTGGATCAGTAATGTGGCATTGTTTATCCTTGAACACAACAGAATAACCTTTCTCGAGCAGTTGAGCTATGCTGAGAAGGTTTCTGTCAATCTGTGGTACCAACAGCACATTTGGAATGATCTTGTTGCCTGTGGGAGTACATATCAGCACTTCTCCTCTTCCTTCAGCCCTTATAAACTGACCATTTCCAACCTTGACCTTGGTTTTATAACTTCTGTCCAAGGTTTTAAACAAGGAGGCATCTGGTGACATGTGGTTAGTGCAACCACTGTCCAGCAACCAGCCTTTAGAGCATTTCTTCTCAGAAGCTACACAGGAAACAGCAAAGACCTGTTCTTCTTGGTCACTACTGTCCTCAGCTACTCGAGCTTCAACCTTTGACTGCTGAAATTGATTCTGCCTTGGCTTACTTCTGTTTTTGCAGACCCTTTCAACATGGCCCTTCTTCTTGCAGTGTTGGCATACTGCATCTGGCCTAAACCAGCATCTGTCTTCTGGATGGCCAGGCTTCTTGCAATGTCTGCAGGGCTGGTCATTGCTTCTTGCAGCATCAGGCTTAGGCCTGTTTTTCCAAGGCTTTTTGCCTCTTTGAGCATTAGTGCTCGAGGTTTCTCTAGCCTTGGCTTGAAATGCACCTTCTTGGTGATCTTCAGCTCTGCTAGCTCTCCTTTGTTCCTGAGCATAGAAGGTGTTGATTAGCTCAGTCAAAGAGATGCTAGCAAGGTCTCTTGAGTCCTCTAGGGAGGATATCTTGGCCTCATATCTCTCAGGCAAAGTGGAGAGGACTTTCTCCACAATTCTTGCCTCATCAAAGTGCTCACCTAGGAGCCTTATGCTGTTAACCACTGCCATAATTCTATCTGAGTACTGCTTCACTGTTTCTTCTTCCTTCATCTTCAAATTCTCGAAATCCCTTCTCAAGTTTAACAGCTGCTGTTGCCTTGTTCTCTCAGTGCCTTGAAACTCCTCCTTAAGCTTATCCCAGGCCTGTTTTGGAGTCTCACAGGCCATGATTCTGGTGAAGATGACATCTGACACACAGTTCTGGATGCAGGACATGGCTTTGTGCCTTTTGGCCCTTTCATCAACATGTTGCCTAATCTGAGCTACTGTGGGATTAGCCCTCAGTGGTGCTGGCTCAGTATCTGTGTTGACAACTTCCCACAGATCGAAGGCCTGTAGGTAAGTCTTCATCTTGACCAGCCATATGTGAAAGCCTTCTCCATTGAAGACTGGTGGGGCTGCTGGTGAAAATCCTGAAGAAGCCATCAAGTTCCTTGTTTTAAAGCAACAGGTCCACTAAGACAAGAGCTCTCGATACCAATTGTTGGTGCAAGAGGCAGCAACAAGCTGTTTCTAGTCTTGCTTGAGTAGTAAGCCTCGAGCCTTGGTGAAGAAGCAAACTCGGAAGCAGAAAACAGAAAGATGAAACTAGCAAGTGAAAAACAGAAAAGAGAGAAGAAGATTGAATGAAAAATGAGCTGATATCTTTCATTAACTAAATCAACAAGGCATTAAGCCATTACATATATCAGTCAACAAGTAAAATAAACAAGTAATCACCTAATAACATACCTAACACCACTAAACTGCCTAGTAACTTGGTAAACTTGATTGAAAAACAAAAAACTTCTACCTAAACTTGTCATTCAGCACCTAATTACATCAAAATGCAGCTACCAACTAAGTTTGATCCTAACTAAATACAAAACATTCAATTAAGGAAACTAAATGGATAGCTTCAGCTTGCTGCACCAATTTTGCTGTTGAAGCACGTTCCTTGCATGGCCACCTTTTCTACTACATGGGAGCTGACTTCAACAACCTCCCTTACACTTTGTGATCATCAATTCCCTTCTTTGTTTGCTTAATTATTTGGTGCTGAATTCGCAGGATATCATATACAAAGAGAGAGCAGCGAAGTTAGAACAGGAACTGAGGTTTGTTCTTCATGATGAAAACGCAGAGCCAGTGAACTTGCTAGAACTGATTGATGACATCCAACGGCTGGGGTTAGGTCATCATTTTGAGATTGATATCAATCGAGCCCTTGAGAATTTTGTGTCTTCAGATGACTATAGTGTCGCAACAAAGTATAGTCTGCATGCAACGGCTCTAAGATTCAGACTCCTCAGGCAACACGGCTATGTGGTTTCTCAAGGTAAGACCTGTTGTTGACATTTTTAGATTCCTTAAAGCTTGAAGAAAAGAATTTTTAAGTTTATTAAAAGTTGGTAAAAAAAATTTTTTGACCCTTTAAAAGTTTCAAAAAAAAAATTAACCCCTTAAAAATTAAAAAACAATATTTTGGACCCTTTTGACCGTGGGCCCTAGATGACCCCACCTGTAGATGACCCCAGGGCCGGGCCTGCTCAAGATAAGCTTTTTGCAACTTATTATATAATATATTTGGCAAAAAAAAAGACAAGTATTTGATAATATTGTGTGAATGCAGATGTGTTTAAAGCTTTCAAGGACCATAAGGGAAATTTCAAGGAATGCCTTTACAAGGATGTCAAAGGAATGTTGAGTTTGTATGAAGCTTCACGTCTTGCCTTCGAAGGAGAGTACGTAATGGATGAAGCCTTCTTATTTACACGAATACATCTCATGGATTTACAGGGTGTTAGTAATCTGGAAGAAGGTTTATTAGAACAGGTGATCCACGCATTGGAGCTCCCACTGCATCGAAGAATGGTCAGGCTAGAAGCTCGATGGTACATCGAAGCTTACAGCAAAAGTGCAGCTAGAAAACCAAACCTACTTGAATTGGCCAAACTGGATTTTAACATGGTGCAGTCAACGCTTCAAGAAGATCTTAAAGAGATGACAAGGTAAGACGATTGATTAAGAACATAAGCTTTTCAAAGCATTTTTCTTTTATCACTTGCAACTCTGACAACATCGCTTTCACTTGTTGATTAGATGGTGGACTGGTACGGAGCTATCGAGCAAGTTGAATTTCGCAAGGGATAGGCTCATGGAATGCTTCTTTTGGTCTATTGGAATGGTCTCTGAACCTCAATTCAGGAATTGGCGAAAAAGTTATACCAAAGTGGCTTTTTTCGCTACTATAATCGATGATGTTTACGATCTTTATGGCACTTTAGATGAATTAGAGTTGTTCGCTGAAGCTGTTGAAAGGTTTGAATTTTTTTTATTAGAAATACACAAAACTCTTTTTATTCAGTACTAATAACATTTTTAATATCTTGAATTTCAGATGGGATTTATTTGCCGTAAAAGATCTTCCCAAGCGTATGGAGCTATGCTTTCTTGCTCTGTACAACTCTGTAAATGAGATGGCTTATGAAACTCTTAGAGACCATGGAGAAAACATCATTCCATACTTAACCAAAGCTGTGTGGCAAAGAATCCATATTTAAATTACGATTGCAAACACATTAAAATCGCTATCTAAATGTGTAATTTTTATTTTTATGTTTTCTCAGTGGGCAGATCTATGCAAAGCATACTTGAAAGAAGCAGAGTGGGCACGTAGTAAACATGTTCCAACATTCCAAGACTATCTTGAAACTGCATGGGTGTCTTCGTCTGGACATATTTTTCTAGTCTATGCCTATTTTTTACAGAGTTCAAACATCACTAGTGAAGCACTTGACAGCTTGGAACGGTACCATGACATCCTTCGTTGGCCATCTACTATTTTCCGACTTTGTAATGATTTGGTTACTTCGAAGGTATATATTGATTATCACCATTATTACATCTTGGTAGAATTTCATTTGGTAACTTCTAGTTCATGAAATATATATATATTTGGGTAATATAGGTTGAGTTGGAAAGAGGTGAAAGTGCAAACTCGATAATATGCTACATGAAGGAAGTTGGTTGCTCGGAGGCAATGGCTCGCCAACATATAAGTGATTTGATCGATAATTATTGAATGAAAATGAACAAATGCCGAATTGAAGGTTCTCCATTTGCGAAACATTTGGTAGAAACAGCTACTAATTTGGCTCGGATTTCCACATGCATATACCAGCATGGAGATGCACATGGATGTCCAGATAATCTATCTATCGAATACAATCGTTGATTGTTGATCCTGTTTCTATAAATTAGAAAGTAATTTCATCGATGTACATTTGAGATTTTATATCCATAAGGTATAGTGTGATGATTGTTCACCTCATCTCTTAATCATGTGGTTAGATGTTCTATCTCCGTTCATGGGAATGGAGAATGTTTCATAGCCAACTGTTTATCTCTTTAGAGAACATCCACGACGAGAAAATTAATCACTGCTATAGATACCTTGATTCTGAGAATTTCTTATTCACATTGTTTGGCCTTATAAACTAATATTTGTTCAAATGTATCAAATTGCTTAATTTTGTGAGGTATAAAATTTATTATAATCCAAACCTTAATAATCCTACGCCTTTTTCTTTTAATTAAAAAAACTGGATATTGGTTGCACACTTACAAAAATTATACAAATTAGGGATAAATTATATTGTTAGTTACTAAAGTATTAGAATATTTCTATCTTGGTTACCCAATTACAAAAATTATTGAAGGTGATACTCAAATTTTCATAAATCAATCAAGTGTTCAACACTTCATGCATAACATACTTATGAATAAAATCTAGATAATCAAAATCAAAATAAACAGTTGAGTATAAACGAGACCCCGGTGAAGTCTAGATGCACATATTGAAATTGTAAATACTGAAAAGCTCTCTGAAATGTACAAGCCTCAACTAAAAATTGACCACCATGGAAAGATCTCTCTAATTAGAGACAATGGCACAAGCATCTTCCTCAATGGTGCCATTGGAGTTAGAAAATTTTAGTGCCAAAACTAAGGCACTAACCTCTACCATATCTAGAACAAGTGCATCATGCACATTATGTGCATATCCATCTACTACGAAGCCATCACAGTCGAACACTATAACACCTACACAACCAACTTTGTCCTCGAGCTTGCAATCAACATCAACGTTAAGTTTGATAGCATGTCCACTGGGTGGTTGCCGAGCTATCACCTTAGGTCGAGGGAGAATGATAGGAGGTCATTGGAGTGCAATAGAAGGTGGAGTACCTGATGCTTCATAAAAAAAAGTATAACTTTTTCCCATAAAAAATGAATTTGGACCAAAATTTATACTCTTTTTTATTAATTTATTTATTTTTAAATATTATTAATTTTTTATAAATTTGTGCTTGTCATATGACACACTGAGAAACTATCACGTGTAACCATCAGATTGATCATCAGTGCCACATTAGCATAAACTAACAATGTTAGTGTAAAGGTACTAAATTTGATGACACAATAAAAATTTAAGTATGAAAAAAATATTTTAAGTATCAGCAAAATACTTACAAATTTAGAAAATAAACTTGTAAAATTGATTAATTAGTCCAATAGAATGAACCCAAGAAGCAAATTATATGATAATGGATTGCGGGCCTAAGCAGAAATTGTATCATCCATGGTTATTGTTTTTGACTATCAAAATTTTTACATTAATTGACCATTAAAATTAAACTTATCATTTACCATATTATTACGTTAAAAAAGTTATTTAATTTAAAATAATATTATTCTTAAAAAATTACGTTGAAAATACATTAAACATTTTGTATTTGTAAATCCCATTTTATATGTAGTAAAAATTGACTTTGATTTTATTATCTTGTTTTTACTATTATATTTGGAAAAATTAAATAATTATGATTTTATTAAAAACCAAAAAAAACAAGTTAAACATTTTTGTTTTTGGAAAGAATCTGTAAATAAAATATGATGTGGTTGTGATGTCATCATATGACATGCGACAACACATGACTAGTTGGATATCTCAATCGTTAGTTTTTAAAGTTCAAAAGATTAACGTGTAGTAATATTAGAGGTTGAAATGGGATACAAAGAGCTTTAAGAATCAAAGTGGAAAAAAATACGCTTTAGGGGCTAAAGTATGCATTAAGCTAATTATAAATTATTAAAATATAAAAAGTATTCATTTTTTGCTAAATCAAAATACTTTTTTAGGGGTTAGTGTAACACCCTAAACCTGGCCTAAACGTCCAGTCCAAGTTTAAAGAGTTACATCATCAATACTCAAATACCACACATATAACACAATAATACTAAACCATACGTCGCATAATATTCATCACAAAGATTAGTTAAGTATATAATCATCCAAAAGTCATACTCTCATAGTTTACCGAAATTCATAAAGTAGTATTTAAATGATAGATAAAAGCTTGATCGAGCTTCCGCGGCGTGGTGCTGACCCGTTCAAGACTGAGAACCACCTGAAATCCAACCAACAATAAAGTAAGTTGTGAACTCAGTGCATAAAGAAGTTTGTTCACATAAACACATTTACCAAACAGTGTCTGTATTTAAAGATTTGATCTGATAACAGAAACATTTCTAGTTCAGATCCAAGACAGATTAATTTCAGGTGCAGAAATAATTTCAATTTCATATACAAAATAAATTAGAGTCAGATGCAGATATTCCTAACTCCCATCCACTACACACCATATTTGGCCATCCCAACACACCATTAAGGGCGTTCAATGCCCAACCAACCCTACACACCGTAGAGTGACTGTTTGACACATTTACAGAAACGTAGCTTAGCTGCTAAATCATAATCCGACGAAACGCTAGGATCATAATTATACATATGGTGGCTTAGCCACTAATTTAGAACAGATCACTTCTTTCTTCATAATATCCCAACCCATGCATATGCAGAGAACCAATATCCACAATATGTATTAAGTTATTCTAAATTGTTCCACAAGTAGATAACATAAATTGTTCCACAAGTAGATAACATAGTTCAATATCAAACTAAGTATCACAGTCCACATACAGATATAGAATTCATGCGTCATAGGGTATCAGAGAATTCATATTCAGTCAAATTCAGACCATTCATACCATGGGGAAATCAATATCAGTCTCAAGTAACATTTATGGCCTTAAAAATGGTTTTCGGGCCCTTTTATATATGCCACACAGCCTGGGCACACCCCTGTGTCCTTGCCCGTATGGTTCACACAGCCTGGGCACATGCCCATGTCCTTGCCCATGTGGTTTTAAAATATAAATCAAAGAGTTACACGGCCTAAACACACGATCATGTCCTTACTCATGTGACTCACACGGCCTGGGCACACGCCCATGTGCTCACACGTGTTGTCCTAAGTCACAAACAGTGAGTTACATGGCCTAGACACACGTCCGTGTCCCTTGCCCGTGTGAACCCTGCTCTAATATTGTCACTCCTGGCTTAGACACATGCCTGTGTACCTTGCACGTGTGGCTCCAAATTGATGAACAGTGAGTTACATGGCCTACTGTGGCTCACACGGCCTAGACACACGCCTGTGTGCCTAGTCGTATGTCATCAACAACCACTATTTTCGGTGACACAAACTTACAAAGATTAAGGTTTTCGGTACGCACTGTGTGTAAAGGTTTTCGGTACACATCATATAAGTTTTCAAATTAAATCAAGTTTTGCTCATCTCTACTAAGAATATGCGTAAATGTGGCAAACGGGGAGGTTCAAACGGGTTTAAATCGGGCTTTCAGATTCAAATTATTTTTGGATCAAATTATCTTGGGCTCGGATCAGCTCGAGCTTGGTTATTCAATGGCTCAAATTTGTCTCAAGTTTGGATTTTTTCGGGCCCAAATTTTCTAGGATTTGGATCAACTCAAGTCAACGAGTTTAAAGATTCAAATAATTTTATTGTTTTATAAATTATATTTCATATATAATAATTAATTTTACTTTTACATGACTATAACACAATACAAATTCACTTCATATAAAACAACATAAATTTTATATAGATTTTTTTTAATGGAACTATTGTATATAACATAATTTTAAAAGTACTTACAATATATCATGTTTACAGTAATATAATATATAATAATTGTATAGGCATAATTACTATTATTATATGATTTGTATATAAATTTAGGGTAAATTTGATAAAAATGTCTATTTTAAAAAATAATTAGGGTTTTAGTCTAATTTTTTTTCAATATTTAGAGAAATAGGATAATTTTGGAGAGATAAACAGAAAACACATCCTGCAGGGCGCGCTTTCAGCCCCCTGGCTGACACCTCAGTAGAAAACGCTTCTTGTAGGACACGTTTCTATTTCTAAAAAATTGTTTTTTTTTTTGGTAAGTGTTGGAAATTTAGGGAGAAATATTTATTTGTGTTTGTATTTGAGGTATTTAAGGTATGTGTGAGTTCATGGTGATACGATGACACTCGAAGACCCACACATTTCATCTGTCATGTTGGGATGGAACCATCACTTTAAAAGCCCATTGCATTGCAACTCAGGGTTCTAGTTCACGATAGTTATACGGTAACGGTTGAAGTATAACCTAGGCCCCCAGTTAACAATGGTTATGCTGTCATGAGTTCAAGTTTCATGATATCAGAAAATGATGTTTTATAAACCCCAAACATAAGTTTGAGGCCATAATCATAGGGAAAAATAAAGGGACTTTTCAGTATAACCAACTTATTCTTTTTCTCCATCTCCACCAAAGGTAGTATCCTTAACCTCATTGTCTGAAACCTATGACAGAGTTGTGGGCAAGAGGACTTTCAGGGGGTGAGTGACTATGACGGTGGAGAAAAAGTTGAAACTTGAATCGGGACAATAATTGTTGTAATTATTAATAAGCTCTTTAATCACGACAATCATTGCCGCCCAATAGCGTGTTTCAACTTTTCTCCAGCGCCATTGTTACTCCTCCCCCTGAAAGTCTTCTTACCCTCAACTCTGTCATAGGTTTCAAACGTAGAGAGGTTAAAGATACTACCTTTAATGGAGATGGAGAAAAAGAATAAGTTTATTATATTGGAAAACCCTTTAGTTTTTCCCTATAATTATGGTCTCAAACTTATATTTTGGGTTTATAAACATCCTCTTCTAGTGGCATGAAACTTGGACCCATGACTGCATAATCAACGTCAACTGGGGGCTCAAGTTATACCTCAACCTGTGACCACATAACCACCATCAACTGGGAGCCCTAGTTATACTTCAACTTCTGACCATATAACCATGGTGAACTGGGAACTTGAGTTGTAATGTGATGGACTTCTAAGATAATGGTTCCATTCCTACACGACAGATGAAATGTGTACTCAAATACACCTTAAAACTATCACATTGTCTCCCTCAAACACAAACACAAATAAATATTTCCTTCGAAAAAATTCAATACTCAACAAAAAAAGAAATTAGAAGAGAATTTTTTATTTGGTACGATATGGTTGCTGAGTGAGTTGATGGAGTAAGGGGAACAAAACCCCCTTTTTATATAGGCAATCGGGGGGAATAATTTAAAAACCAAACAAACAATGACGGAGCCCATGATTGAGATTCTCGGGTTTTGAAAATTTTTCACAGGTTAGGATTGAAAATGGGATGGAAGAAAACTCCTTAAGAGGCTAAATTTATATTAAAATTTTATTTGATAAATTAGTAAATATAAGTATTGGATATATTATGTTGTTAGATAAACGTAAATATTGATTTTTAAAAAGTTGTTTAGGATAGTTTTAGATGAAAATAAATACGGTAGTTTGAATATAACATTTTTCAACAAAAAAATTTATTTTAATTTTTTAATAAAATTAAATCAACTTAATATTTTCTACCAATCCTTAAATAAGAGGATAATACGCTTTAACGCACTTGAACCCACGTCCTCTTAAACTAACAACAATGTCGATACCAACTGAGTTAAGACTCAATCCACAAATGTAACCAATATTTTTGGATGTTTTAGTTGAATTCAACCACCAATTTGGGCAAGTCTTGACTTCAGAAATAAATTTTTTATTGCATACCAAATGTACTCTTGGATTTAGAACTAGTTCAGCTTTCATGAATTTGCCTACTCTAATAATACCAACCTCTACTAGATCACCTGCAAATCTTTAAGAGAGCTTAAATTGGATACAAGACTAGCAGTGTTGAAACCTTTTTTTGAAATCAACTTTTTATTAAAAAAATTTGAGTTGCCACCAATCCTTTTATTAGGTGTGATCGGATCACCTTGAAACTTAATCATTTTAATAAAAAATTTATTAAAACGATAATTTTTGGTCTACAAAATCCAAGAAGTGGGTTAGGGAGTCAGTTACGTATGAGGAAGGATTAGCACCCTCATAACGTCCAAAATTGGTACCTAGTTGATTACTTGATGTCTTAGTGTAGTATATTGAAAATTCGAAGAGAATTTAAAATGCGATCCCTTTTTGCATGATGTTATTAAAATATCACTAGCTAAAAATTAAATTTTAGGAAAAAGGCTCTATTTTGAGTTAATCGAAAAGAAAAGATCATGCCCCGTAAGTTAGGGCACGGTGTCTCGAATTCCCGAAATCAAGAATGCTCGTCGTTTGATTATTACTAAATCCTATGCATTTTGAATTTTAAAAAGGATTTTCGATTATTTAGGCTCAAAGAGAAAATTGAACTCCGTAAGTTAGGGCACAACTTCTCGAATCCCTAAATAATGAACATTGCCTCGGTTTTAATTATTTCCTATGAGTCGGGTAAAAACGAATATAACATTGCCTCGTTTTTAATTATTTGGGCATAGTATGAAAGTGGATAAATATATTTAAACATGATACATGGTGTGGTGATTGTCGAAACCATTTTTTTGAAACAAAGGGGGTCGACTTTTTTTTTAACAAAAATGGGAGTCGCCACCAATCATTTTTTGATGAGGTGTGATCGGGTCACCTCGTAAAACGGTTATTAATAAACAATTTGATTCATTAAAACAATGATTTTTGGTCTACGAAATTCAAAAAGACAGGTTCGGGAGTCGATTACGTACGAGGAAGGATTAGCACCCTCGTAACGCCCAAAATTGGTACCTAGTTGATTAATTAATGTCTTAGTGTCGAGAACTGAGAATTTAAAAAGATTTTAAAAATACGATCATTTGTTAAAACATTATTTAATTGAAATTTTTTGAGAAAATGGCATATTTCACATTAATCGAGAAAAAGAATTACGTCTCGTAAGTTAGGACACAATGTTTTAAATTCCCGATACGCGAATAAACGCCGAAAAATTTATTTTAAAGATGTTCGTATCTCAGCTTTAGAAGAAAATCAAATTCCTTAAGTTAGAATACGACTTTTCTTAATTCCCGAGATTATTAAAAGAATTAAAAAACGTTTGTTTATTTAGATTTATCGAGAAAGTCGAAACCCCGTAAGTTAGGGAATGATTTTTCGAATCTCAAAATAGGAAATATCACTTAAAAAAATCTTTTTGTGTATCGGATCAAAATTGTGATACAAATTAAGAAAATGGTAATGAAATAATATAATATAACAATACATGTAAAGTATTAAAATGATAAATAATAATAATAGAATGCTATAATAATAATGATGACAATATTGATAATCAAATTGCAACAACAAAATAAATAAAGTAACATAAAATAAAATAAAATGAAAATAGGAAATGCATAATAATAAGAAAAAGTAAATAAAACATGAAGATATAATAATTAATAGAAATAATAAAACAACAAAATAAAAAACAAACAAAAACAATAATAAAGTACATAATTAAAAAATATATATGAATAATCTATTTAAAATATATTTTTAGTGTAGAAGGATGAAGAAATAATAATAAATAAAAGTAAATAACAAAAAATGCGAAAGAGTTGAAATTGAATTGCCCAGGATTAAATCGGAATAAAAATGAAATTAAAAGTAAAATTCGTGACAAAATAAGTAAATAAGGACTAAAATATAAGGCACGAAAGTGCGCAAGGGCTAAATATGAAATTATCCCAATTCCTGGGACACGCGTCCCTTCAGAGGACGCGGGACTAAACTAAAAACAGTAAAAAAATTCCTGGGCAAAATTTATAAAATATAAAAAGTGCAAATAGGACTAAATTAAAACAACCCAAAAAGGCAGAAGGACCGAAAGGACAAATAACCCAATTATAAAAAAGCGGATCCTCCTTGTGGGTCGGGTCAGTGCGCGGGTCTGGCCTCAAAACGACGTCGTTTTAGAGCCTGAGAGGCCTGCCCAAAACGGCATCGTTTTGGAGGCCTATTTAAATCAATTTTTTTGGAAAAAAAATCATTTAATCCCTTTGTTTCAAAGAAAAAAAACTTAAAACTCTCTCAACTCTCTCTCACCCCTCCAAATTCGGCTTTGGGCTCCGGCCGTCACCGGCGACGACGCCGTCGTCCGCGGTGGCTGGAAAATCGAAAGAATGCCATTTTTTGGCTTTTCGACTCTCCGGGCCTAAATAATATCGTTTTTCATCAGAAACGACGAACCTCGGCCTCCCACGGCGGCGCAAATGCAAGAAAAGGTAAGATTCGACTCTTTTCTTTTCTTTTCTTTTCTTTGTTTTCTTCTTTAAAATGAAAGCAAATGTGAGGCAAAAAGAAAAAGAAAAATAAAAATAGAAAGGCAACATTTTGGAACCTTTTTCTTTTGATTGATTTCTCAATTTTTGTATTTCAATCTCTGTAAAAAAAATAACAACTTGTTTGTGGTGGCTTGTTATAGCCAAAAAAAAGAAAAAAAATACAATTTTGCTACTGTTTTTCTCCTTTTATGCCTCTGTCTGTCCTCCTTTTTTCTTACTCGCAGGTACGGAAGCCAGTTGTGGAGGTACAGAGGTTGACGTGGCGGTGGTGGCGTGCGATGGGCATACTGACATGCGGCGTTGGAGGCAGGGTTTCTGCCTCTTTTTTCTTTTGCTGAAAATGTTTAGTTTTTGGGCCATATTGGGCCACTAGGATTTTTTTATGTTTTGGGCTGGTCTTGTAATTGAATTGTGTTTAATTCTGGGCCTTGGGTTTGGATGTGGGTTTGATTTAATGTTTTTTTTGGGTTTCGCTATTAAGTTTGGGGTCTTATTGGGCCCCGGTCTAAATTGGGCTTTTACAGTGATAGTAAAATAAAATAAAATAGCTATGTGGGTAAAAAATGAAATGATGATATTAGAATAATAAATAAAAAATATATAAAAAAACCATGCTAGTAAATAATAATGCAACTATAATAGTAATAAGAACATCAATTCATAATAATAATAGCAATAGTCATGTCATAGTTACTACCATAATACCAATATAAATAATAACAAAATAATAAGAAGGATAAAAATAAAAATGCATGGTAAAAAAGAAATATAAATAACATAAATTTCAAGTGCTAAAATAAAAGAAACAATAAGTAAAGAGGTGAAATTAAATAAACAATGGACTGAACTGAAAGTGCAATAAAATTTAAAGTATAAATAAAAAAACAAAAACAGAACATAAAGGATCAAATTAAAATAAAATAGAAAAGTATAGGGACTCAAAGTGAAATTATCCCAACCCCATGTCATCTCCTTAGTTCAACAGTGGATCAAAGGACCATTTTGGAAGAAAATTAAAATTATGAGGTAAAAATTTTAAAAAATAAAAAAGGAATAGGAAAAAACTAAAAAGGGGAAAAAAGAGGAAGGACCAAAAAAGCAATTAGACCTCCCCTTGAAAACACGCGAATCCTGGATGGATTCGGATCAAGTCATCGGGTCGGCCCCAAAACGGCGTCATTTTGGGACATTTGGAGCCACTGTGAAAATACGCCGTTTTACTAAGCCTATATAAATTAATAATATTTAAAAATATCATTTCAAAACCTGTTTTTTTTTAATATTTAAAAGTCACCCCCTCATCAGGCCAAGGAGCCGTCGCATGCCCGCCACGGTAACCAGTCATTGGCGACCGTTGCCATCGGTGGTCAGAAACCCCCAAAAAGAGCCCTTTTGATCTTTTAAACGCGTAAAACTCAAATCATGGGTTAGAACCCCTAAAAAATCGACTAAAATTAGACCAGAGGCGAAGAGACCTTTCGATTTCTCCCTTTTCCGACTGGGGCCTTCGACAAATCCCAAGTGATTCGAAACCCTCTCAAGTCAGAGAAGGAGGCCTTCACAATAGAGGCGCGGCGAAACAGGTAAAAGAAACTCCTTTTCGTTTTTATATTTTTTTATATTTGCTTAAAAAAAAGAATATAAAAGAACCACCTTTTTTTCAAGAACTTTTTTTTTCGTATTCTTTGTTCGATTGGTTCGTCTTCTTTTTGTTACAAGCTGTTTTCGGCCTTTATAACAAAAATATAATACATTATATTATTTGTTTTATCTTTTCTTTCTTCTGTTTCTATTTCTGTTTCTGCTTCTGTCCTTTGTTTTTTTTTGTTGTTTTGCAAGTGTTGGTGGCAGAGGAGTGAAGTCAACGGCATGCCTGCCGACGTGGTGAGACTGCGGCACAAGAAGGGGGCTAGGGTTTCTGATTTTTTGTTGAAGTTTTGGGTTATTGGGCCGTTGGGTATTTGGGCTTTAGGTTTTGTTTATATTTGGGCTTGTATTTTGTAAATGAACTCTTTTTGAACTTTTATTAATTTTCTGGTTTATTTATTTTTTGTTCTTGGTTTGGTTTAGTTTGGGCCGGATAAAAGTGAAACTAGCAGCTTATATTACAGGAATATAGAATGAACGCTTAAAGAAAAGAAAGGACAAGATGGTATAAATAATGGGAAATTGAAAAGACTGAAAACCAAAATGTAAGAATGTTTACTCTGCCATATGTTGCTTAAACTGCTAAAATGAGTAAAGTAGCATGCCATGCAGCTTTTTATGAGATATTATTTTTATAGAGAACTAGGGACCGTTTAGAGCCCTCATGAGCATCATCAAAACTGAGTTAAAATTCCCCTAGAAAGATAGATGTAAAATAAAATTTATCTTCTTAACATACAGGTATACACAATGTCTACAAAAGCTGCAACATGTTTTCATACTTGTGATAATTCCCAACGTACCACTTTCAGCACCGTTGATAAATCATGTAAAATATGTGATAAGTTGAAAACATGATAAAATATAAAATAATCAAAATATGTAATATGACACAAATATATTAGCGTGTTAAAATATATCATTGAAGTATATAAATTCATAATTGTTGGTTACCTGCAGTTGTTGATTCGCACTCTATCACACCCCAAATATAGAGATATTACCTTTTTACCCAAATACTAAAACACCCACCTCGGGAGAATTCAAACATCAAACTCTAATGGTTTAGAAAACAATTTGCACTCTCTCAAAATAGTTCTTCAACGAACAAATTAAAAGTGCTCTCAATATGGTATCATACATAACCTAGACAAGCTTTGATAGCATATATCAATTATGGCTAGCTAACATAAAATCTAAATGAATACAAAACAACTCCTTTAAAATAAAAATTACAATACATTTAATCAATGCATAACCGGATGAAGATATGGTCTACTAGAATCAGCAACTTAATCTCAATTAATTCTCCACACAACAAGAGTAGTCTTGATTCATCCGAATCCAATCCAATCTTCAATACTCACTGTTGTAGGCCAATTTTAGCCCATTTACATCAAAACCCAATTTAGCCTTACCTAACCCACCAAAATTAAACCCAAAACCCAAAATATTAACTACCCAAAGCCCAATTTACATCAAAACCCCAATGGCCCAAACCCTAAGCCCAAATCAAAATAAAAAAAACTCTAGCCCACAACTTAAACTTTTCTCAACTAAATCTTAGCTTTTTCCACCACCAACTCCACTAGCCACACCTTTTCCACCACCAACTCCACTAGCCACTCCTTTTCCACCACCAACTCCACTAGCCACACCTTTTCCACCACCAAATCCACTAGCCACACTTGCTCCATTACCTACTCCACTAACCACACTTACTCCACCACCACTTGTACCTACAAATGAAGATATAAACAATAAAAAAATATTTTGTAAATGGCTATATAAGCCTTCTCATATTTTGTATAAGGGGGGGAAGATTTTTTTGGAGAGTTTTTGGGAGAGAAAGTTATTGTAAAGGATTTTTGGAGAGGTTTCCTTTTAAAGTAATCAAGGAGAAGAGTTATTGTGAAGGCTAGTTTTTGGAGAAGCTAGTTTTTTTGGAGATTAATCAAAAATCAAAGCAAAAGAGGTTTCTTTGTCTATTCTCATTTTAAGTTCTTTGTTTACTTATTGTTTTCCTTTCAATCTTATTTTGTTTCTTTTATACGAAAGTAAAAAAAAAATAAAAGGAGGAAGCTTACCCATTTTTACCGAAAAAGTTTTTTTGAGGTCCGGCTGCCGTGTACGGTGGCGCCGGCGGTGGTCCGGCGACCGGACGATGGCCGACCTTGTGGCCGAAAATCATCCACCCTCTCCCTCTCTCTCCTTTTTTGTTATTATTATATTTCTTAATATTATATTATATATATTCTTTTAATATATTAGGTATATTTTAAATTCTATATTACGTATATATATTTTATACTATTTTATTTATATATCTTTAATATTATATTATTTATATATATATTTTTCTACATGTTATCTTATGTATATATCTTAACTATATTATGTATATATTTTTAACACTATATTATGTACATATTTTTAATATTATCACGTATTTATTTTTTATATATATACATATTGATGTAGTATTATTAATAGTATTTTTTTTAAACATCGTTATTATTTCTAATATATATTATGTACATCTTTTTTATTTCTATTTTATTTTTTATTTTTCAATATTAATTATTATTATTCTAATATTTTGATATTTTAATATTTTATATTTTATATATTTTATTATTCACATCATTGTTCGCATTTTTTGACAATAATATTCTTGGATTTTTTTACTATCATTTTAAAAACTTTTTACATTTTAATTTTAAGAATAAGGCAATGTATCAATTTTAACATTAAGTCATCGATTTCATCGCTATGTTGGGTGAAATTAATCGGCTCGTGTTAAAAATGGGACGTCCTTCTAAAAAACAAAAAAAAACTTGCAACTTCTCATTTCCTTCAATCGGGTCACACTTAAATGTCAAATTGAATTCGTATTTTTGAAAATCAAGACAACATGTGTTTAATAAGATACCAATTTTGGGCGTCGCGAGGGTGCTAATACCTTCCTCGCGCGTAACCGACTCCCGAACCCTAAATTTTCTCTGGATTTTAACGTAGACCTAAACTCAACCTTTTATTTGTTTTAATAAGAGATCTAATAGGTGTCCGATCACACCTAGGAAAAAGGATCGGTGGCGACTCCCTGTTTATTTCAAAAATCAAACGTCAAATTTCAAACTTTTTTTCAATAAATCGCCACAATTAGCGACCATGCTAAGCTAAAATTTTTTCGTCGCTATAGCTGGCGACTCCACTGGGGAAAGCCTTTTTGAGAGTCGTGTCTGGAATTAAACACGTTTTGTCAAAATTTTCAAATTTCCTTGTTCAAAGTAAATATTTGGTCGTGATCCGAAAATCTCGTTTTCAAAATTCATGCATTTGTATCGTGCTGTAAATATTTCTTCTAACTTGCTTATTTGGTTGTTTTTCAGTTTTTAATTTTTATGGTTTTAATTTTGGTTTAGTTTCTTTAAGTGAAACGTAAAGGTTTATGAGTTTCTCTCCACACACCGTGCACATACATCTTTGCATAACATGAGCTCTATACCCGGGCTCCGTCCGTTTAAGTGAAAGTAAACGCTACGCCTTCGTGAGTTAACTCGTCCCTCCGCACAGGCTAGTGAATACTTTCGGGTTACATATGACTTATGCTTTCGTGAGTTAACTTGTCCCTCCGCATAGGCATAAGTAAATGTAATCCCTCGAATTGATCTCGTAAGCCTATGATGGGTTATGACCGAGGCTCTGTACTAATCTTAGTAGATGACAGTACAGATGATTCGAGTACCCATCTAGAACCAAAACCGCATATAGTGAACCATACGAGCCATCCAACTAGAGCCATGCTGAACCTCCGTCCGTTTAGTAGTCACCAAAATAAGTGCACGGGAGGAACGCCTCTTACCTTTTGTACTTTCGCTTTCTATGCAAGGGAATCGAGTCCATTGGACCAAGTAGCTTAATTTGTTAGATTTTCCACAATTTTTCTCTGATCATATGTGTTTTGCTAACCAATGTTGTTTGTCTGTATTTCTATTTATCATCATGCATCATATACATCTTGTTAGGAAAGGGTTGATTAGAGATTGGTTGCCAAAAAGGGGTTTCTGATAGGGGAGTCAATTACACGAGTGACCGAAACGTTGTGTAATAGACTCTTTTGATTAAGGAAATGCCTAAATAGGGGCTATCTTGAAATTAACACCAATTTCTTGCATTTCTTTCATGACTAACAGTCATTTGACATTCATGCATTCATTCATTCATTGCATATTTCATACTCGTTCACTGAGGTTAAAACATACAATTCGCTAGTTGTGCATACCATACGGGAAACCAGGGACATTCCACGAAAAACTGCCTAGCCTTTAAGAGAAGAGTTCAAGGACTCATTGATGCAGGTATCCTACGATTCGATAGTGTCAGTAATGCAACTAGGAACCCATTCCCTAACCATATCGAAAGGGATGTGAGCATAGTGGGGAAAGTGGACGAATGGAAAGTCAGAAGATGTGTTTCGGAAATAAGGACGCCTCTGCAGAAAATCTGGGAGGTACTGGTTAAGAAAGGATTGCTTTGTCACCCCGATAGAATTCTCGGAGAAGAAGGTCAAAGTTTTTGCAATTTCCATGAAATTGTGGGACACGACATTCAGTCGTGTGAGGAATTTAAAAGGTTGCTTCAAGACCGGATGGATAATAAGGAGATTAAGATCCTTAACAAAAGGGAAGAGACCAATGAAAGAGAAGTATGCGCCTCTGATAGCCAGTCATCAGGTCCCCCTTATAGCGCTGATCAACCATTAGTAATTTATTACGATGCGACGAAAGAGCCGGTGAAACCAAAAATGATAATCGAAGTACCATCTTCTTTCCCTTACAAGGACAATAAAGCAGTACCATGGAAATATGACGTTAATATCGTCACACCTGAAGATGAAAAACCGAAAGCCATGACTGGAAGCGTCGGGGAATTAGGTCATTCCACTCGTAGTGGAAGATGTTATTCGAAGGAGATAAAGAAGAACGGTGACTTGAAACAGAAAGGAAAAGCACCGATGCATGTGACCGATGATGAGCATGAAACTGCGCCTGAACAAGAAGCTAAAAATCCTGTGGACGAGGAGGAAGCACAGGAATTCTTAAAATTTATCAAGCACAGTGAGTACAACATGGTAGAACAATTGAGTAAGCAGCCAGCGCAAATCTCGGTATTATTTCTGCTGTTGAATTCAGAACCACACCGAAACGCTCTGCTGAAAGTGTTAAATCAAGCTTATGTGGCAAACAATGTATCCGTTGAAAAACTGGATAGGTGGATGAACAACTTGAATGCGGATAATTTCATTTCTTTTAGTGATGATGAAATACCGCCCAATGGTAGAGGCTCAGTGAAAGCATTGCATATCACAACCCGTTGCAAGGGGTACACAATACCGAATGTGCTCATCGATAATGGTTCGGCACTCAACGTTATGCCTTTGGCCACGCTTTCTAGAATTTTGATGGATCTGTCCCATTTAAGGCCCTGTCATTTTACGGTAAGGGCATTCGACAGGACAAGGCGTGAAGTCATGGAAAAAATTGAGATCCCTCTGGAAGTGGGTCCCTACATATATGATGCCGAGTTCCAAGTCATGGACATTACATCCTCATATAACTGCCTTTTGGGAAGACTCTGGATCCATTCTGCTGGAGCGGTCCCATCATCCCTCCATCAAAAGGTGAAATTTATCATGGATGGCTGTTTGGTCACTGTCGAGGGAGAAGAAGACATTGTCGCATCTATCTCTGCTGATACGCCATACCTTGAAGTGAGCAAGGACGTAGTGGAATGCTCATTCCGATCCCTTGAATTCGTCAATGCCACATTCTTCACTGAGGGAAACAAAATTCCCATGCCTAAATTGTCGAGAAATACTAGAATGGGTGTCAAGTTGACTGTAGGAAGGGGAGCTCGAGTGAGAAGAGGTTTAGGGAGATATCTGCAAGGAATAGTCAGGGCTCTAAAACCAGTGCATCATAAGGCCCGATACGGTTTGGAGTTCCAGCCGGACATGCGTCAAAGAAGAAGACAGTGGAAGAAAGATCAAGAAAGAAGGATCGCGAGAACCTTAGGCCGAGAACCAGAATGGGAGCCTATGGAATTCCCTCCTTTGTCAAGAACATTTACGTCTGCGGGAATGATATACCCGAGGCAGGACAATGCACAAGGCACAATGTTAATGATCGAAAAGGGTTTTCAGAACATCAGTATAAATGTCATTGATAAAGGAGCTGACACAAGTAAAGATGTCTCAAGGATACGCCTTTGTCCCCCTGGTTTCATGTTGAACAATTGGACTGCCGAGGACCTTCTTGTAGTTTATAAGTCTTCAGAGTAATGCTCAAACATTAACATTCTATTGTGTCCTTAGATATAATAGAATTCTTTTGTAGGAGCTTGCATTCGCTCTTTATCATTTAAGTGAATATCAATGAAGATGCATTTTGTCACGATTTTTCGCATTATCACTAATTTCATAATCATTTTCTCATTTCATAGCCTATCCTTACATTTGCCTCATTGCCATGACATAACATTTTGTTTGTTGTTTCCAATACTTGGATGTCCCCCGATAGCTTCCTTTTCCATTCAACTTTCAGGTGCTCAGATATTGACGACATGAATAAGCCCGTTACGAATCTTGAAATTGATTTTGAGAAGGCTGTTTGCTTAGGAGAATTTGAAGCCGAAGAAAATGCTGAAGATTATGTCTCATCTCCTGAATTGTTAAGAATGGTGGAACAAGAGGATAAACAGGTTCTGCCTCATGAAGAATCTGTGGAAATAATAAATTTGGGCACTGAAGAGAGGAAACAAGAAGTGAAGATTGGGACTTCTATTTCAGAAAGTACCAGGCATAGTTTGATCACTTTACTCCGCGAATACAAAGATGTTTTTGCGTGGTCATACCAGCATATGCCAGGGCTAGATGAAGATTTAGTGGTCCATAAGCTCCCATTAAAGCCAGAATGCAAGCCCATCCAGCAAAAATTAAGACGGATGAGGCCCGAAATGCTGTTGAAAATAAAAGAGGAAGTCAAGAAGCAATTTGACGCTGGCTTCCTACAAGCCTCCAAATATCCAGAATGGGTGGCTAACATAGTCCCGGTACCAAAGAAATATGGAAAAGTACGAATGTGCGTGGATTACCGTGACCTGAATCGAGCAAGCCCAAAAGATAATTTTCCCTTGCCACATATTGACACGTTGGTGGACAACACAGCAAAACATTCATTGTTTTCTTTCATGGATGGATTCTCGGGGTATAATCAGATCAAGATGGCCCCTGAGGATATAGAGAAAACTACCTTCATAACAATATGGGGAACATTCTGCTACAAGGTGATGCCATTTGGGTTAAAGAATGCTGGAGCAACATATCAGAGGGCTATGGTGACGCTATTCCATGACATGATGCATAAAGAAATAGAGGTCTACGTCGACGATATGATTGCTAAATTTCGAGGGGAAGAAGAGCATGTAGTGAATCTGAAGAAATTGTTCGACAGACTGAGAAAGTTCCAGCTAAAGCTCAATCCGGCCAAATGTACATTTGGGGCTACCTCGGGAAAGTTGCTAGGCTTCATTGTCAGTGAAAGAGGTATCGAAGTTGATCTAGATAAAATAAAAGCCATCCAAGAATTACCACCTCCGCGCACGCAAAAGAAAGTTAGAGGATTTTTAGGGAGATTAAACTACATCGCCCGATTTATCGCTCAACTTACCAACCAATGCGACCCAATCTTTCGGCTTCTTCGAAAACATAACCCGGGAGAATGGAACGAGGAATGCCAGGTGGCCTTTGATAAGATAAAACAATATTTGTCCAGTCCTCCAGTGCTAGTACCGCCAACTCCTGGAAGACCATTGATATTGTATTTGACTGTGTTCGAAAGTTCAATGGGTTGCGTACTGGGGCAACACGACGAGTCAGGAAAGAAAGAAAAAGCGATCTACTACCTCAGCAAAAAGTTTACTGAATATGAGGCAAAATATTCGTCTATTGAGAAATATTGTTGCGCTCTGGTTTGGGTAGCTCGGAGACTCAGACAATATATGTTGTATCACACGACATGGCTAATTTCAAAGCTGGACCCAATAAAATACATGATGGAATCGCCGGCACTATCAGGAAGAATGGCACGATGGGAGATCCTCCTTTCGGAATATGACATTGCCTATGCAAGTCAGAAGTCGATAAAAGGGAGTGCAATAGCTGATTTCTTAGCAACTCGAACGACAGAGGAATATGAGCCTTTAAGATTCGATTTCCCAGACGAAGACTTAATATGCATCACAGAAATAGAATCCGAGTCATCAAAAGAGAAGTCATGGAAGATGTGCTTTGATGGTGCGTCAAATGCTTTAGGGCATGGAATTGGAGTAATCCTGGTATCACCAGACGGGAATCATTATCCGTTCACTGCAAGACTAAACTTCTTCTGTACCAATAACATAGCGAAATATGAGGCATGTATCATGGGACTCTGTGCAGCTATTGAACGAAACATCGAAGCTTTAGAGGTATACGGAGACTCAGCCTTGGTGATTTACCAAATCCGTGGAGATTGGAAAGTGAGAGACTCGAAACTGGTTAAATACAGAGATCTAGTGGCAGAGTTGATTAAAGAATTCGAAGAAATAACTTTTAATTACCTCCCACGAGAAGAAAACCAATTGGCTGATGCCTTGGCCACTTTGGCTTCAATGTTCAAAGCAAACTGGGAAACAGAAATAATGCCTCTTCAAATGAGCATATATGAAGCCCCTGCACATTGTTTCAGCATTGAGAAAGAGACAGATGGACGGCCATGGTTCCATGATGTCTTAGAATATATCAAGAATCAAAAGTATCCCGAACAAGCAAACGAGAACGACAAAAGAACAATCAGAAGAATGGCAGCAGGATTCGTTCTTGATGGGGACATCCTGTACAAAAGAGGAAAAGATCAGATGCTTTTGAGATGTGTGGATGATGTTGAAGCTAGAAAAATACTTGAAGAGGTCCATGAGGGAATTTGCGGAATGCATGCCAATGGTTTCAATATGGCCAGAAAGATCATGAGACTCGGTTATTATTGGCTGACAATGGAAAGTGATTGCATCAATTTTGCCAGAAAATGTCACAAATGTCAAATCTACGGTGATAAAATTCATGTATCCCATTCACCCCTTCATATCATGACTTCTCTGTGGCCTTTTTCTATGTGGGGCATGGATGTCATAGGGCCAATTTCTCCAAAAGCTTCAAATGGACATCGATTCATTTTTTTGGTTATCGATTACTTCACAAAATGGATTGAAGTCGCTTCGTTTGCCAATGTGGCGAAGACTGCAGTGTGTAAATTTTTGAAAAAGGAAATCATTTGCCGATATGGTTTGCCTCAAAGAATCATTTCAGATAATACCATGAATCTGAACAATAAGATGATGGAAGAAGTGTGCGAGCAATTCCAAATAAAGCATCATAACTCCTCGCCCCATTGCCCAAAGATCAACGGGGCTGTTGAAGCAGCTAACAAGAACATTAAGAGGATCATTGGGAAAATGACTGAGACATATAAAGATTGGCACGAGAAACTTCCATTTGCTTTGTTTGCATATCGCACATCTGTGCGAACATCTACGGGAGCAACTCCTTTCTCTCTAGTCTATGGAATGGAAGCTGTGCTACCTATCGAGGTTGAGATCCCCTCTCTGCGAGTATTGATGGAATCAAAGTTAGAAGAAGCAGAATGGGTTCGAGCTCGATATGATCAGTTGAACCTCATTGAAGAAAAACGTCTAAGGGCAATTTGTCATGGGCAAATGTACCAAAAGAGAATGATCGCAGCCCATGACAAGAAGGTACGACCAAGAGAGTTCCATGAAGGAGAACTCGTTCTGAGAAAGATTCACCCAATACAAAAAGACCTGCGAGGAAAATGGGCACCAAATTGGGAAGGACCATACGTTGTAAAAAAGGCATTCTCAAGAGGAGCTTTAATCCTTACCGAGATGGATGGAAGGAGTTACCGAATCCGGTGAATTCAGATGCGGTGAAGAAATATTATGCTTAAGATGAAAACCCGAAAAGGGCATCTTAAAAAAAAGGGATCAGGGCGAAAACCCGAAAAGGGTGTCTTGATTAGTACAAAAAGATTAGGATGAAAACCCGAGAGGGCGTCCTAATGAAACAAACCTGGCGGTCGAACGATAGGTCAAGTAGTGAGACTACAGTATTTGAAGCACTTCTGAAAGCTCGAAATTTTCTACGCAAAAAGCCATGCTCGAAAAGATTATTGATTGAGGAACGTGGAAGAGTTCATGTGTTGAATATCTAGAGCATTTGTATCCGTTGAATACGACCTTTTCTTTCTTTTTGACATTTTTACTCTCATTGGTTAACTTTCTTTGTTTGCCACATTTGAAATAAAGAAATATGAGATATCCTTTTTATCCCTACCTGACCATTTTCATGCATCTCATTATGTGTTTATTTAATGATAAATAGTGAAATGACATACTCTAAACAAAAGAAATGTCAAGCATTACCCGGATAAGAATTCGATAAGTGCAAGATCTTCAAAGCAAGAACAAAGTTTAACCAAGGGCAAAAGGGTGATATCTGAGAAACGTCGATTACTCGTAAAGCTCGAAGACAGGTATGAGGCCTGAAGAGAAGGTCGAGAATCAAAGCAATGAACGCAGATCCTCAACAATCATGGCGAAAATGACATACGACCAATATGCTTAAGGAGCACTGCATAATCATGTAGGCATAAAGGCATTTAAGACAAACATGTGCATATCATGATGACATCATACATAGCATATACAGGTACTCCAGCAGAGCAAGAAATCTTGAATGAGAGTCGCACTGAATCAAAGGAAAAGACACCCGAGTTCTACCAAAGGACAGGTTTTGGGTATTTTGATGTTTTTAATTCATGCTTTTCAAGGAAAATCAACTCATATTGCGAGAGATGAGTTGAGCCTCAAGACACGCTAAGGTAATTTCAATTTCTGTTTGTCAAAAATCAACTCATATTGCGAGAGGTGAGTTGAGCCTCGGCTCACATGCTGAGGTCTTTTCAATTTCTGTTTTTCAATTTCTGTTCGTAAAAAAAAATCAACTCATATTGCAAGAGGTGAGTTGAGCCTCAGGACACGCTGAGGTATTTTTAAATTTCTGTTTTTCAAAAATCAACTCATATTGCGAGAGGTGAGTTGAGCCTCAGGACACGCTGAGGTATTTTTAAATTTCTGTTTTTCAAAAATCAACTCATATTGCGAGAGGTGAGTTGAGCCTCGGGACACGCTGAGGTAATTTCAATTTTTGTTTGTCAAAAATTAACTCATATTGAGAGGTGAGTTGAGCCTCAGCTCACATGCTGAGGTATTTTCAATTTCTGTTCGTAAAAAAAAATCAACTCATATTGCGAGAGGTGAGTTGAGCCTGAGGACACGCTGAGGTATTTTTAAATTTCTGTTTTTCAAAAATCAACTCATATTGCGAGAGGTGAGTTGAGCCTCGGGGCACGCTGAGGTATTGTCAATTTTTGTGTTTTAATTTATTTTTCAAAAATCAACTCATATTGCGAGAGGTGAGTTGAGCCTCAAGTCACATTGAGGTATTTTCAATTTATCATCAAAAAAATCAACTCATATTGCGAGAGGTGAGTTGAGCCTCGTTTCACACGTTGAGGTATTTTCAATTTCTGCTTTTCAATTTCTACTTTTCAAAAGAATCAACTCATATTGCGAGAGGTGAGTTGAGCCTCGGGTCACACGCTGAGGCGTTTTCAATTTCTGCTTTTCAAAGAATCAACTCATATTGCGAGAGGTGAGTTGAGCCTCGGGTCACACGCTGAGGCATTTTCAATTTCTGCTTTTCAAAAATCAACTTATATTGCGAGAGGTGAGTTGAGCCTCGGCTCACATGCTGAGGTCTTTTCAATTTCTGTTTTTCAATTTCTGTTCGTAAAAAAAATCAACTCATATTGCGAGAGGTGAGTTGAGCCTCAGGACACGCTGAGGTATTTTTAAATTTCTGTTTTTCAAAAATCAACTCATATTGCGAGAGGTGAGTTGAGCCTCGGGACACGCTGAGGTAATTTCAATTTCTGTTTGTCAAAAATTAACTCATATTGTGAGAGGTGAGTTGAGCCTCGGCTCACATGCTGAGGTCTTTTCAATTTCTGTTCGTAAAAAAAAATCAACTCATATTGCGAGAGGTGAGTTGAGCCTCAGGACACCCTGAGGTATTTTTAAATTTCTGTTTTTCAAAAATCAACTCATATTGCGAGAGGTGAGATGAGCATCGGGGCACGCTGAGGTATTGTCAATTTTTGTGTTTTAATTTATTTTTCAAAAAAACTCATATTGCAAGAGGTGAGTTGAACCTCAAGACGCTGAGGTGTTTTCCATTTATGTTTTTCAATTTCTGCTTTTCAAAAATCAACTCATATTGCGAGAGGTGAGTTGAGTCTCGGGCCACACGCTGAGGTCTTTTCAAATTCTGTTTTTAATTTCTGCTTTTCAATTTCTGTTTTTCCAATTTATATTTTTCAAAAATCAACTCATATTGCGAGATGTGAGTTGAGCCTTGGGTTCACATGTTGAGGTATTTTCAAAATCTGTTTTTCAAATTAAGTTTCAAAAAAACCAACTCATATGGCGAGAGGTGAGTTGAGCCTTAGCTCACGTGCTGAGCTATTTCTGTTTTAATGTCTGTTTTCAAAAAAAGCCAATTCATATTGCGAGAAATGAGTTGAGCTCAGGATCACATGCCGAGTAAAGAATAAAGATTGGAGCTGATTGAAGACACCAGATTTTTGTTTCTTCAAAATTTTCGTTGGAGCTGATTGAAGATATTAGATCTTACCTTTCTGAAGTCAGAGAAGAAAACACCACAAACCTTATCCCACTAAAGCGATAGAAGAACGGATTGAAGTTGTAGATCATATCTTTCTGAAGTTACAGTGAAGCAGGTCGAAGCCACAAATCTCATATCCTTGAAGTTACATTGGAACAGATTGAAGCTACAAGGCATATCTCCGAATTTGCAGTGGATTGAACCAAAGCTACAAGATGCGATGGACTGGAAAGAGACTATCTGGATGAGAAGAGCACCAAAGAAGTCCATACTTAGCAAGACCGGGCAAAATTGGCCTTTCTTTGTATCTTTGCTCTATTCTCGTTACACGATAATGAGCAAAGAGGGGCAGCTGTTGTAGGCCAATTTTAGCCCATTTACATCAAAACCCAATTTAGCCTTACCTAACCCACCAAAATTAAACCCAAAACCCAAAATATTAACTACCCAAAGCCCAATTTACATCAAAACCCCAATGGCCCAAACCCTAAGCCCAAATCAAAATAAAAAAAACCCTAGCCCACAACTTAAACTTTTCTCAACTAAATCTTAGCTTTTTCCACCACCAACTCCACTAGCCACACCTTTTCCACCACCAACTCCACTAGCCACTCCTTTCCACTAGCCACTCCTTTTCCACCACCAACTCCACTAGCCACACCTTTTCCACCACCAAATCCACTAGCCACACTTGCTCCATTACCTACTCCACTAACCACACTTACTCCACCACCACTTGTACCTACAAATGAAGATATAAACAATAAAAAAATATTTTGTAAATGGCTATATAAGCCTTCTTATATTTTGTATAAGGGGGGGAAGATTTTTTTGGAGAGTTTTTGGGAGAGAAAGTTATTGTAAAGGATTTTTGGAGAGGTTTCCTTTTAAAGTAATCAAGGAGAAGAGTTATTGTGAAGGCTAGTTTTTGGAGAAGCTAGTTTTTTTGGAGATTAATCAAAAATCAAAGCAAAAGAGGTTTCTTTGTCTATTCTCATTTTAAGTTCTTTGTTTACTTATTGTTTTCCTTTCAATCTTATTTTGTTTCTTTTATACGAAAGTAAAAAAAAATAAAAGGAGGAAGCTTACCCATTTTTACCGAAAAAGTTTTTTTGAGGTCCGGCTGCCGTGTACGGTGGCGCCGGCGGTGGTCCGGCGACCGGACGATGGCCGACCTTGTGGCCGAAAATCATCCACCCTCTCCCTCTCTCTCCTTTTTTGTTATTATTATATTTCTTAATATTATATTATATATATTCTTTTAATATATTAGGTATATTTTAAATTCTATATTACGTATATATATATTTTATACTATTTTATTTATATATCTTTAATATTATATTATTTATATATATATATTTCTACATGTTATCTTATGTATATATCTTAACTATATTATGTATATATTTTTAACACTATATTATGTACATATTTTTAATATTATCACGTATTTATTTTTTATATATGTACATATTGATGTAGTATTATTAATAGTATTTTTTTAAACATCGTTATTATTTCTAATATATATATTATGTACATCTTTTTATTTCTATTTTATTTTTATTTTTCAATATTAATTATTATTATTCTAATATTTTGATATTTTAATATTTTATATTTTATATATTTTATTATTCACATCATTGTTCGTATTTTTTGACAATAATATTCTTGGATTTTTTTACTATCATTTTAAAAACTTTTTACATTTTAATTTTAAGAATAAGGCAATGTATCAATTTTAACATTAAGTCATCGATTTCATCGCTATGTTGGGTGAAATTAATCGGCTCGTGTTAAAAATGGGACGTCCTTCTAAAAAACAAAAAAAAAAACTTGCAACTTCTCATTTCCTTCAATCGGGTCACACTTAAATGTCAAATTGAATTCGTATTTTTGAAAATCAAGACAACATGTGTTTAATAAGATGCCAATTTTGGGCGTCGCGAGGGTGCTAATACCTTCCTCGCGCGTAACCGACTCCCGAACCCTAAATTTTCTCTGGATTTTAACGTAGACCTAAACTCAACCTTTTATTTGTTTTAATAAGAGATCTAATAGGTGTCCGATCACACCTAGGAAAAAGGATCGGTGGCGACTCCCTGTTTATTTCAAAAATCAAACGTCAAATTTCAAACTTTTTTTCAATAAATCGCCACAATTAGCGACCAAGCTAAGCTAAAATTTTTACGTCGCTACACTCACGGATTGGTTTCCATAAATGAACTATAGTATCTTCAAAATATCATCATAATAATTAGTCCAAAAGGTTTGCTTCATTAAATTGTCAATTCAAATATGACAAGTATCTTCACTATCTCAATGGTAGAATGTCTTTGTACTATATTTCTTAAGTCGAATTTAATTTACTTGACTTTGAATTCGATATAATCATGTTTTAGTTATGGTTGAATTTCATATTAAATGTACATGTTTATTTTGGTTATAATTTATTATTGTTTTTAATCATCTTAGTATCACTGAGCCCTATTTCTCAATGTATGACTTTGTTGTTTCCATGTGCAGGTCTCAAATGAGAGCTTAGTAGACTCGAGGTCAAGCATCCAATTTCTCCCACTCAGCTTAGAAATCAACTCGTTACCATTTTGTATGTATATATGTATTTTGGTCATATGGCATGTACCTAGGTTTATTTTGGTTAGTTGTTAAATTAACGTTTTGGTACTTCTAGTGTCATAACCTATAATGTATGATTGGTGCATTTCATCTCTTAATCTGGAGTTAATTATGCATGTTTATAGATGTTTGATTGCATAACTTGTTTGGTTATGCTTTAATGAAATGGATGCTAGGTTTTCTTGGTAATTGTTTGGTAATTGCATAACTTGTTTGGTTATGCTTTAATGAAATGTGTTCAAGTTAAATGGATGATTTTTCATTGGTGTTAGGTGTGAGTATGTTTTAGGTACAATTCAGAATGATTTGACTGTTCGAATATGTGCATTTAAATTCATTTTGCCATTGAGTCCCAAGACAACAAGAGCATGTCTTGAGACCATTAGAACAAAATTTATTATATTGTACATTTGCTTTCTTGATGTCTCGAGACTTGTCAAGGTAGTCTTGAGACAAACTCATCTAGGTCTCAAGACTAGTAGCCTTGGTCTCGAGACAAGGGCACATCGAAGCTAAATAACTTTTGCCCTGCTCCAGGTCTTGAGAGAAGAACTCCTTATCTTGATACATGCAAACATCGAAGCTAAAATAGGAAAATAGAGGAGGCCTGTCTTGAGACTCAGGCTTTGTTTAGTATTGCTTCTGAAAAGTGCTTTTGGGGTCAAAAGCACTTTTCAAGCCAGAAGCAATGCTAAACAGACAACTTTTTGAGTCAAAACTGTTTTTAAAAAGTGTTTTTCAACCCAAAGGTAAAAGTAGTTTTTTTTTTAACTTTTGTTGTTGGCAAAAGTGCTTTTAGGAATAAATAACAATTTTAACCCTTTTAATGTATTTTATATATTATTTATATGGTATATGTAATTAGTTTCTTATTAAAATTTATTTTATATATAATATTATATATTTAAATTTTTATTGATCATATTTTATTATTTAAAATATAGTTTATATATTCGAATTAAATTTTATGAATAATTAATATTAATTGCTTAAAAATATTTAAAATTTATATTTCATATATTTAAATATTAACAAAAAATTATAATAAATTATTTTTTATATTCTTACTAAGAAATCATAATATTAACTAATTTGAACATTATTTAAATACATATTTATTACTTTATAACATAATGTCTAAAATGGACATTTTATTTATCAAAAGCACTTTTTGACAGCAATATTAAACATTTAAATCTTAAACCAAACTTTTCAAAATCACTTTTCCACGGCACTTTTTAAAAGTACTTCTCAAAAGCAATGTTAAACTGACCCTCAATCTCGAGACTTGAGAACTTTTTTCTCGAGACATGAACTTTATTGTCTTGAGACATGTAGACATCGAAGCAAAATTTCAAAATTTATAATAAGGCCTATCTCGAGACGTGTTGGTAATGCAAAAATATGGTCGCTGGAATCTGAGGTCGTTGAATTTTTTGGACCACTTTTCCCCTTAGAGAATCCTATAAATAGGATTCATTTCTCCTCCTTTTTTACAAGCAACAATAATCATAGCTTCTCTCATTCTTCTTGATTCTCTCATCTTTCTTTTCTCTAAAACTTTGGCATCTTACTAAAATTACATTAAAGGAAATTCTGTCTAGGCGATTGGATTTTAAACGGAACCGTCTGTGACCCATCCAACCTTTACTGGAAATTGAATCTAGTGTGATTTTTTTGACAGTTTTTCCAACCAGCTTTAAAGCTTTATTTTTATCTTATTTCTCGATTCCTTAGAGAAGAGCAATATCAATTGTGTCCTATCTTCCTCATTCAAGTGTATGAACTTGGAAGCACTGTGTTAACCTTGGGGGCGACGTCCATTTTCGATTACACCGATCAGGACGAAATCGCTTCTAAGGCAATGGTTCTTCATGACACAATATTTATTTATTTATTTTCTCTTATTATTTGTACTTGTCAGTGCTAACGTCTTTGTTTTGCAGTAGTAATTTTCTAACAATATGGAGTCCCTATTTTGAGACATAATGTTAAAACTTAACAAAAGAGTTTGGATTTGATACCTGAATTCGTTTTAAAGCTCAGTTAAACTCAAAATGATTAAATTGTGTTTATATGGTTTAATTATATGAAATGACATGTATATTTATTATGAGTTATTCCGACAATGAATATAGCATCTCATACTTGAATCTAACGACCAAATCAAGTAGTACAACTTTAATTTCAATTTTTTTTCCATAAGAGATGTGCAAAAAGATGAAAATATAACTATTATCTAGATAGAAAAACAACTAATTGATATATTTAAAAACAACTAATCGATATATTTAGTAAGCCTTTATCTTGGAGTTAACAATTTCTAAAGCGATGAGGAGGGTTAAAAAGTTGCTTTTAAACTACAATATTAATATATGTTTTTTTAATTGTTTGAATAGTTACTAGTCAATTTAAGTTGTTAGTTGTGTCTATTCTTTTTGAGTCTAGGTTGTGATTGTGGAATCATGACTTGATAGTTAGGATTACCATTTCTTACTGGTTACTTCAAGCACTATAAATATAGACAATAAATGTAGTTTCCTTTTATTGATTAGGCTATTAAATATTCTATGTTACATGTTTTAGTATATGAGCTAGTAATAAATTAATTTAATTGATAATATTTAATTATTTTTATGATTTATTTTTAGTAAAGAAAAAGAAAAATTTTCGTTTATTTTAAAGAAGTTTTATATTTTACAAGAGTGGTTATTCATATTTTTAATCTCAAGTTTAAATTTATACTAACTAATTTTTATTTGATGTCTAATTGTTATAATATATATATGTAATAAAAAAAATTCTCATATTAATAACCAAACGAGAAATTATTATTTTTAATGATTATGTAAAGCTATAACGGTATCCTTCCAGATCCATATTGAAGCACACTCTAATGGATTCGCCAAGCTACCTCATTCTTCCCTTATCTTGCCTTCTTTTGTACTTTTACCTTACAAAAATTGAAGGGTTAGTCATATTAATTTGTACCACTTCTACTGCTAGATGCTTGGTTCTTTAATATGGTTATAAATACAGACCTTATATTGCCCCTTCCGAAGGAATATATGATATATGTTAGGTTCTTCTTTCTCTAACTCTTACTCGTGTTTCGTGCATGCAACCTTTACCAATTTTGCATTTGTCTCTTGAAAGCAATTCGCCTTATGGATTTAGATTCTGCAACATGTCATCAAGAGAAAGAAAAACAAGGCCAGTTTGGTCGTGGATGGTCATGCATTCCCTAAGAATGTAAAGATTAAGGTGTTCGAATTTGTTAGCAAATTAAAAAAGCTTGGCCAAGATGATCCATTGCTATCAGCCACTGTACGACAGTTTTGGCGTCTCTGCAATATTTGCTGTAATAACTGTCATGTTCGTCCTTGAATTTTCTGTGGGTAAGTTTTGTCACCCACACCCTTCATAGCTCCAAATTAATCAAAGATATATACATACGTACACTCATGGGCTACTCTTGGGAAATGAGTGATAAGAGGACTGGCAACGTTGCTTGCTGGTGCTCTATGTTAAGATTCAACAATAAGGAAAATGGGAAGTAATTCTCTATTGTATTACTCAAACTAGTGACCTGTATTTAATACAAGATGAAGCTAACTAACTGCAGTTAATAACAACTTTATAACTAACAATAACTAATAACCGAACGTGTAGTTATTCCTAACATGCCCCGTACTTGTCAACTTTCCTTTCCATCAGAAACCTTCTGATTCATGGGAACAACTTGAAGTTGATCCCGAAACTTGGTGAACGCTGATACTAACAGTGGTTTTGTCAATATATCCGCGATTTGGTCTGAACCAGGTACATGTCCTACTTGGAACACCCCATCTGCAACCTTTTCTCTGACAAAGAACAGGTCCAACTCAATATGCTTGAACTTCAAGTGCGTAACAGGATTCCTTGCTACTGCAACCGCAGCTGAGCTGTCACACCATATCAAAGACTTATTTGGAACTGAAACACATAACTCAGTCAATAAGGATCGAATCCACACCATTTCTATAGCAACATGAGCAACACTCATGTATTCTACTTCTGTTGTAGACCTAGAGACTACTTGTTGTTTCTTTGAGCTTTAGGAAATTCGATTCCCTCCAAGAAACACACAAAACCCCGAGGTTGACCTGCGATCATCAACATCTGACCCCCAATGACTAAATGCTAAAGTTACATATTTTATGTAATTAAATTGGTTAATTTATGAGAGTGCACCACTAATTTTTCCATGTTTTTGTTAAATTTTGTGCAGGGATGCAATTTGGGGCTAAATAGAAGAAAAAGGAAACAATTGGGCTAGATTGAAGAAAGAAGCAAAGAAGGATGGCCAAAGCAGAATTTTTCCAAGAATAATTAGCTGAAATTGTTGACTTAGTGGGAGATTATTTTGAGATATTTTTTATATTATGGAATATTTTCCTTGATTTTCTATACTAGTTGGCTCTTAATTTAGTAAGGCCACTAGTATAAATAGAGGTTACATTGTTCATTTTAATCATCAAGCAATAAATCAAGCATTCATCTTTCAATACATTCTCTCTTTTCTCACGAATTTATTTGTTGTCTTTAGTTTCATTTACTTTCAATTTCTAATTTTCCAACTTGTTACCACTTAAACCATTTTCAATTTCCTTTTCAAACTTTCTTTCCATCTCCGGTAGCTAATTCACTTTATTACTTTATTTCACTAGCAAAATTTCAGCCCCCCAAACTAAAATCATGTTTTCCATTCCTTTCACCCATTTTACCTTATTTAATTATTCCAATACCAATATGCCCCAAACCTTAGCCAACTAAACCCATTTTTAGCTTTAGGCCGGAATTAGCCTCGTCAAAACCCGTGAGTTACGAACCCGAGCAATTTAACTCCTAAAGTTCCAGTACTTATTACTTCTCCGGATTAAGAGTATGATTTTGTCAACTCACAAAGTCAGATCAACATTAAGTCAAAAAAGACGTCGTTTGATTTAGTGTGGTTAGACGTACAGTTGGAATTCCGAAAGGAACGTTTCTAATCGGTTTTCTGTGAACACATTGGCGTGCCAAATAGAGATTGCTATTTGGTTCCGTCAAGGGAAGTAGTAACCGGATTTAAATTTCCCACGCGGTTGAGGGCATTGGTTCGAGCTAGGCTCTTCTAGAACGCAAAGCTGCCGGAGTTTTAAATCACGAACGTTTCGTGGTTGTTCGATCGGTAAGGGTTAGTTATTGGACGTTCCATAACTAATTTACACAAGGAAGAGTTGGTGTCCGAGGCGTCCTTGGTAGCTATAACTAGCTTATTGGAAAAGAAGAGTTCATCTAATTTCGATGATCGGTTCAAAGACGAGGAAAAATACGTGCCTAAGGCTGAGCTTATTCTAATTAATTTTTCTTCAATTTCATTTAACTGCTTTTTATTATTTCATTTTCAACTTTTACTTTTTACGAGTTTTATTTATTTATTTCAGGTTCCAGGTTTTCGATTTTATTCTCCCCCCTAATATCTTAGGCACGACAACTGCCCCGACATAAATCTGGTCAAGAGAGCAACAATTTGAAGTAAACACAGTCTCTGAGGGATCGACCCTACTCCCTATACTGCTCAAATTGCAAACTAGGCATAGGTTTATATTGGTGGACTCGACACCCATCACCCAACTAGCATCAGAATATCCTTCAAGCAAAAATTTTTGAGGCTCGGGTGAATCGCAACCCATAGTCCAATGTTCCTTGTAGATACCTCAATATCCTTTTCACAGCTTTGAAATGCAAGTCCAAAGGTTTATGCATGAACTGACAAACCTTTTTTACAGAGTAAGCAATGTCTGGTCTAGCGATTACCACGTACTGCAAGGCGCCAACAATACTTCTGTAATGATGCTCATCCTCAACAGGACTACATGTAGCAGCTGACAGATGACAAGTGGTAACCATTGGTGTTGGCAAGCCATTCGATCTATCCATGGAGGCTTTTTTAAGTAGATCAAGAATATATTTTTTCTGAGTCAGGAACATACCTTCTGAAGTGTAGTTAACCTCGATGCCAAGAAAATAGCTCAACCTCCCCAGGTCTTTTAAAGAAAACTGATCATTGAGCTGAGTAACAAACCAGTCTATAGCCTGAAAGTTATTCCCAGTGACGATAATGTCATCGACATAGACTAAAACATAAAGCAATTGAGAACTTGACTGAAGAATGAAGAGAGAACTATCAGCTTTGGAGACCTCAAACTTTGTGGTTACCAAAAATTCTTTCAACTTATAAAACCAATCCCGAGGTGATTGTTTAATACCATATAACGCCTTCTTCAATTTACAAACTAGGTTCTCACCATTTGGCCCTTATTGTTCAAACCCTGCTGGCTGCACCATGTAAATTTCCTCACTCAAATCCCCATTCAAAAATGCGTTATTAATGTCAACTTGTCTAAGTGGCCAGTTTAAAGACACTGCCAACGCACCTATAACCTTTTGTGTTAGGAACACTGCCAAGAAACACACACTTTTGAGATCAAAATTGTAACTTATGCTATTGGAATGGCCTTAAATCAGGAAAACAAGCACATCCAAACACCCGTAGTAAACCATAGTCAGGTTTAAGTCTGTGAAGTGCTTCATACGGACTAACTTGATATACTACAGGAGTAGGTAGTCTTTGAGTCAAGTAGATTGTATGTGTAAAGGCATAGAACAAAAATTTTAAAGGCATATCAGACTGTGCTAAAAGAGACAAGCCCATATCAATTCTTTATTTATGCATTCTTTCAGCAACCCCATTCTGTTTTGAGGTGTAAGGACAAGTGACCCTGTGCTGCACACCAAGTCGAGAAAGCTCCTTTGATAAGACACGATATTCTCCCCCATCAATTTGTAGCATTTTAATAGAATGGCCAAATTGTACTTTAACCATCTGCTGAAAATTCAAAAAAAACGCTGAACCATTTTAGACTTGTTTTTGAGTAAATAAATCCAAGTATATTTGCTATACATGTCGACAAAAGAAACATAATAAGAGAAACCATTGGAAGACATATGAGCAGGTCCTCATACATCAGATACCACAAGTTCAAAAGGGGAAGAATACATTGTATGTGAAGAGGGAAAAGGGAGCTTATGAGTTTTGCCTAACTGGCAAGCTCTACAAATTCGCGACAAATCACTTTGTTTGAAAGGAATTCTACAAGATTTCAACACATGAGCAAAAGTGTTATGGCAAAGATAGCCAAGTCTGTTATGCCATAAAGAATAAGAGGAAAGCTAAACATTGTTCAACAAACTTGAGCTAGGCTTTGAGGAAAAATTGACTGTAGTGGAAGCAGACTTTGAAAACTGAAACTTATATAAACCTTCATGCATGTGGCCCCCTAGTAGAGTCATCCCTATCTGAATGCCCTTCACAAAACACAGAAATGGGTGAAATTCAAAGTAGACACCATTATCTTTAGAAAACTGAACCACAGACATCAGATTCTTGCAAACTGTAGGAACATGTAAAACATTCTGAAGACGTAGGAGTCTAGAGCTAGCCAAGAAAGTAGATGATCCTACATTAGCTATAGAAACAGACTCACCATTTCCTATAGTGACATGGCTTGTACCTGTGTAGGGAGAGGCAATCGTGAGATTGGACACTTCAGGAGTAATGTGATTTGTTGCCCCAGAGTCAAGATACCAGATCGAATCAGGTGGAGAAGATGCAGAAGCTCGAAGAGCCAGCTGACTGGAGGATTTCTGAGGAAATGACCTATAGCAATGAGACATAGGTGAACAAGAAGGAACTAAAGAAGAACAACCTTGGCCATGTAACTAATGGTAGTTGACTGTCATCGAGTTAGTGGAACCAACACTAGAAAAATACTCATCAAACCTGTGATAACAAGTCTGAACCATGTGTCCAACCTTACCACATAACTGACACTGTAGCCTGGAGCGAGACCAACCTCGACCATTTCCACGAGACCTGCCACAAGACCAACCACGACCTTTCCCTTTGTAGCCTTGCTTATGATCCTAAGAGTATCGCTTGGAATCAACAGACTGTTTCGAACTAATGTTAGTATCTTGCTATCGAGAAGCCAAATTTTCTTAGCAAGGAACTTCTGTTAATAACTCCAGTTGTCGTGTTTCACAATTAAACAACATTTCAGTCAACAAATCAAGAGATAAAGGAGTTGCTGAGGCAAAAACCCGAATAGACTCGAACTCGAGTGAAAGACCAGCCAAGATGACACTTACTTGTTCTTGCTTAGAGACAAAACTACCAGCAGTAGTCAAATTATCACTAAGATGCTTTACCTTAGATACATATTCTTTAATAGAAAGATTCGCTTTCTTGAGCGAGTATTGAGCATGACGCATGCTCGAGATTTTAATGGTAGATTTTGCACTAAATCTTCTCTCAATTGTCGTCCATATATCAAAGCTTGTTTTGGCAATTGTAAGATGAACCAAGATATCATCTGTCACAGTGGACAACAGCCAAGAAGCTAGAAACTTATCTTACTTCTTATGAATGAGAAAAGCTAGATTTTCAAGTTGCTGACCTTCAGATCCAATGATTAAAGGAGGAGGAGAAGGGACTGTACCTAATACAAACCCTTCAAAACCATAATCCTCAAGAATCAACAAAAGCTGATGCTTCCATAAAAGAAAATTGTGCGCAGCAAGTTTGATGGTGTCGTGTTTGGAGAAGTAATGAACTGTAGGTACGCAGAAATTGCCAGGTCCTTGCGAATGCACAGCCTCCCCAGTGTTGGAGGAATGACGAGGTGTGTCAACTACTGGTACACCTTCTGGAACGGTTTCAGTGGCCATGGAAAGAAAAAAAAATCTACACCAAGAAAACCTTTACTCTTGATACCATGTTAAGATTCAACAATAAGGAAAATGGGAAGTAATTCTCTGTTGTATTACTCAAACTAGTGACCTATATTTAATACAAGATGAAGCTAACTAACTGCAATTAATAACAACTTTATAACTAACAATAACTAATAACCGAACGTGTAGTTATTCCTAACACTCTAACGGTTGGGGCTCATCATCTAGATGCATAGGTGAGCCAATAGTACTTGGCTTCTTTGTCTTCCTCCAAGGTAAACTGAAATCATTTGACAAAATATTAATTCACAATTTTGCTTTCTCAATGGGATATAATATATGCATGCGTCTTTGTCAATGGCAGCCAGGGTGTTTACGTTTGCAAGATTCTTTCCCAAAATCAACGCAAGATATGATTATGGGTTGTTGATATTTACGTTGACATTCGTTTTCATATCTGTCTCAGGTTATCAAGACAATGAGATATTGGAACTGGCTTACAAGAGATTATCAACCATCCTCTTAGGTAGCTTCACTTGTATCATAGTCTCCATTATGGTTTTCCCTGTCTGGGCTGGTGAAGACCTCCATATCTTAATTGCTTCCAACATGGAAAAGCTTGGCAGCTTCCTAGAAGGTCCCCATTCATCTCCTCTACTCCACTAATTAAAATTAGCAGTTATTCTCCGTATTTATATTTTCCCTTTAACCAAACACATTTTTTTGCAGGTTTTGCAGATGATTACTTGTGAAATGGCTAATTCCAAACAAGATAAATCCATCTTACAGCGATATTAAACTGTTCTTAATTCTAAAAATAATGAAGATGCATTGGTAAGTGAATTAAAAGCTAAAGATAAGAAAAGCTTTGGGTATCTGATATTAATTCACTTAGCCTTGTTAATTGTCATTTTTAGGCTAATTTTGCAAGATGGGAACCGATGCATGGTCGATTTCAATTTCGACATTCATGGAAACAGTACGTCAAGATTAGAGCTCTGATACGCTACTGTGCCTATCGAATTGAATCTCTTAATGGACACCTAAATTCTGGTCCCAAATTCTTCAGCTATTCTAAATTCTAACAACTATTCTAAATTCTAACAAGACAAAAAGAAAATACAATAAAGTTTAGATTAAGTTATCATCTTATGTTGCAGGCAAAAGTAGAAATTCCAAGTAAAATCAAAGAGACATGGTGAAAATGAGCTTGGAATCTGGTAAAGCATTGAAGGAATTAGCACTCTCAATCAAAACAATGGTGAAACCATTTCCTGCTGATATCCATATCCAAAACTCAAAATCTGCAGCCAAGAGTTTGAACTCGTTGCTCAAATCATCTGTAGGTTTATGGGATGATAATATGGACCTCTCGCGAGTTGTACCAGTGGCCACTGTAGCTTCCTTGTTAATCGATGTGGTCAACTGTACCCAGGAAATCGCTGAAGCCGTTCATGAACTCGCATCAATAGTGAATTTCAAAGCCATGCATCCAGCCGACTGTCTCGCCCGAAGAACCCGAGACCGGACAACCCGAAATTGTGAAATCTTACAATGATGTAGTGTGATCATCGTAACTGGTGAGACAAGTTGGGAAAGTGGGACTTCTACAGCAACAACAATGGATAATTGTATTAGTAAACCTACGAATTGATTCTGCGGTTTAAATATTATATACTCCGGAAAAAATAAATTAAAGTTTTCAAAATAATATACGCTGAAGGAAAAATTTAGCCTTTGGAATTTTTTTAAAAAATAATTAAATATTTCCGAACTTCTATCAAATTAGTCTCTAAACTAATAAAATTGATCAAATATACTCTTTAACTACGTTGACCGTTTATTAGTTTAAAACCAGTTTGCATGAGAAAAAAATGATTTCGATATACAATTAGCCATTCATTTATTAGTAAGTTTTAGTGTTTTTATCTACCCAATTATAAAAAGTTACAAAAGTGATCACTAAAATTATCGGTTTATGACATTTTAGCCACTTGCCCGTGAACTCGGTTTTTAACTCATATCCTTAAAAGCTAATTTGATCGTTAAATTATAACTAAAATGTCAATTTAATACTTTTTTATTTTTTTTAAAATTTAAAAAAATTAAAAATTCTAAAATATAAAAAAATTCATAAAAATATGGAAATTCATAATTATAAAAATATTTTTTAAAAATTATAGTTATGCGAAAAATTCATAAAATTTTAAAATGTTCATAAAATTTTAAAAAGTATTAAAAATCACCTAAAATTGAAAAAAAATGATATTTATGTATTAACGATTACAGTTTACTCCACAAATTATCACTATTTGAAATTTATTTGTAAATATCATATCACAATTTGAACCATTGACATCAGTGTACCCCTTTTTAATGAGCTTTGCTTCATTAATTAAGCAAACTTATTTGTGATGCTTTACTATAAATCTATACATGGTAACTGAATCATATGAAATCACTTTAAGAAATGTAAATTTAAAAATTCATTTGAAATAAATAAAGATCATCAAATTAGGCATATAGCATTTTCTTTTTTGTAACATTTGTAAATATAACAAACCTTTCGAGTCAATTGGCCAAATAGATTCTTTGGCATGATATAAGACATTCTACCATTATGTCTTCCTCCTTGAAAAGTATTCTTCTCAATCTTGGTGAGTTCTCAAACATTTTTAGCATAATACTAATTGTTATATCCTCTCCAGCTTAAGACATGTGGCAACACAACAAGTTACTCGGAATACACCTTTCCGCTTGCTACCAAACGACTAGTCACTAAATGATTGATCGATAGCCCTGAAGGCTTGATTCTAGCCAACCTTCTGTCTTCCCTGAAAGGGTCTTACTCAGTCATCCCTGCAAGACAACCACCCAACCTTCTGTCTTCTTTGGAAAGATCCTAGTCGACCATCTGTTTTCTATAAAGGGTCTTCACTCGGCACCCGCTCTTTTATTCAAAATGTAACTTTTTAGGCCACCAAACCCTACGTGGGCTTAACTATTCTGCCATATGGTTTTGAAGGAATGATAGAATGTGTCCCCTCATAGACATCCTCCCATATGACCCACAATGATGGCATGATAGCAGATCTACCACGCCAATACCACCGGACACAGAACCTCCCCTATAAATACTCCCAGCACAATGAAGAAATAACCAACTCTCAAGAATTCAAGTCTTCTTATTGCATTCGGAATACCTTCTATAGCCTCAACTTCTTTGCTCACTTTCCTCCTCTAGCTCTTCATCGAGATTGGGTGAAGCGACCTCCATTAGTACCACCACATCCTCCTCTGTGTTTCCTCCATTGTTAATACCCAACATCAAAAATTGGTATGGCGAACGTGAACACCATGGCTTCTCGATCCCAGACTTATGCTCTCCTCAACCCAATAGTTAACCCCACCAACCTAGCCAACTTCTTTGCCCCAATGAACTCTACCAATCCAACCAACCCTAGATCTTCCTCTGGCATAAACATCACTCAAAGCATTCCATCTACTCAATCGTTGAACCAATATTTACAAGCAGCCTCTCACCTTCTAACGTTCCTCACACAATTCACGGTAGCACTTAAAATCCCTACGGCTTCCAACACTGTTACTTCTACTCCATCTGTTTTGTATGTTCATCTAGCAGCTTTTGTAACCTCCCCAACCCGGCCTAGACGTTAGACTCAAATTCGAGAGATTACATCAGCCACCGAAATGGCCTAATAGAATTATCAGAGTTTTAAAAACAGTTAATTTTAAACATTTATTTATTTTAGAAAGGAGTTTTGGTCTCTTTTTAGAAAAACTTAGGACTTTTAAGAAAAACGATTAAGTTTAATATATTCGTTATAACGATGTTTGCTATTGAAAACTTAGTTAAAAATCTGAATTACTTTCTTAAAAAAAACACATTTACAATTTAGCAGCAGAATAGTGATATTAACATAATTTTAATAAAAGCCATAAACTAAGTCTCTTTTCGCAATAATATTAATATAGTTTCAAATAACCAAAATTATAAAATAATCAATCTAAAATACTTTTATATAGAAATCAATATTCCGAGCCGAATGCCTAGTCAGCATCCTAACCTTATAGGTTATCTGAAAAGAAGGAAAATAAGGGGTTGAGCTATGAAAGCTCAGTGTGAGTTCCATCACAAGACAACCAAAGCAGTCGATAAGCATATTAATTCAATTTACATAGCTTAAATCGCATTTAGCAAATTTAATATGTCAAAATAACATAACGGTTTTCACAATGTATAAGCAAAACACATATACCATGTCATATCAAAAAATTTTAGAATTTCAAGCACATGCTTTACGGATGCAAACAGATTCGGTTTAACAAATAAGATCCTACCCACCGCGACACACTATATGAGCTCCTCAAAACTTGTTCATCTTACACATCGGGGTGTGGATGAACCACCAAATGTTGTAGGTTAATACGCTACCAGACGTTTGTGAATACACAACATTATTGCAGATAAAAGTTACCAAATAATGGGTGGGTGAACCATCAAAGGCTGTAGGCAATGCTGCCTGATGGTTCTGAATACACAACCTTTTTTGCATATAAAAATTATCAGGTAATATGTGGATGAACCACCAAATTTACATGTTTATAGTCTGCCAGGTGGTTGTGAATACACAACATTTTTGTAGATAAAAGTTGCTAGATAATATGTGGATGAACCACCAGATTTGCAGATTTATAGTTTGCGAGAACTTCCTCCTTACAAATCGTCTCAACCTATGCAACAAAATAAGGCATGCTTAAAATAGATTATAACAAAAAAATATTATGATTAAAAATAATCAAATATTGTAGCAATAAATATGCTTTTAATGAATTAGTCTAGTGTCAAAATCATATATTCTTCAAAGGTTCAATTTAGCGGTATCTTAAGGCATGCTATATGAAAAAATCGTAAGTACAGATACAATAAACATGATTGCTCACAGATCATGCAATTGGGTATATATTTAATATTAACGGTCAATTAAATGAAGGATTCAAGCATTATTCATACTATCAGGGACTTAATTGCATAAATTAAACTCTAAAAATAGTTTAGGAACCATTTAAGGACCAATCTGCACAAAACATAAAATTTTGGGAAAAATTATAAAATTTAATAAACAGAGGCACATGGTCGTGTGGCCAAGCCATCTAGAAGGGTTACATGGCCATGTGACCAGGCTATGTAACAAACTGAGGTCATGTGGAAAATACAAAAATTAAGCTATAGGAGAGACACGGCCGTGTGGCTAGGCCATGTGGAAGGGTTCAGGCCGTGTGAAAAGTAAAAATCCCAGGGTTCAAATGGCACGTGGTAGTGTGGTCTAGGCTGGGTTCGAATTTGCCTCGATTTTCTCGTAAAAGAACATACACCTAACTTTTGGGGTCTCATACAATGATCCTTACGTCCAAATTTGAATCGGTCACTTACTATGGGTCGTTTCATCGACAAAAACGCAAGAATTATTATTGATTTCCAAGATTTACCAAATTTATCAAGATTTTTGGGAAAGTTTGTAAAAGATTCCAAATAAATTGAAAGATTGACAAGAATGTTATTTATTTCAGAATGCTAGGGTTCTATGAAATTAAAAATAAGAATTCTTACCGATCTTGGCGCGTTGGAAATGGATTTTGGCGGTGTTACGCTAAAATAATACAAAGAATGGATTGAACGGGGAGGAATTCGGGTTCGGGATTTCAACAATAAATTTCCAACAAAAGAATATGAAAATTTATGAAAAGAAAAAGTGAGAAATAAAAGATAAAAGATGTATTTAAAGAAGAGAGAAAAGAAATTCTAAATAGGGTTGAAAAAAAATAATCAAAATTCTATTATGATTAGGAAGAGACTAAATGGCTAGGTTAGGCAAACCTTAGAGGGCTGATTTGGTAATTAAACCATTCTATAAAAATTAATAAAAATGGAAGAAAATTGGCATGATTTAAACCTTGGTGAGAAAATATGCTAAGGCCTTACCACTAAACTAACAAGCTCATTCTTTATCATTTTCAACCACATTAAATATATATACTAACTTGAGTTTGTTCCCTAGTTGCTGAAAATAAAATAGGTAAAATGAAAAAAGTGGGATTTGAATCTTGGCTCTCTAGGGAGTTTATTAAGCTCTCTTCCACCTGGACGAAGTCTCAAATTCTTAATAGTTTTATTAATTCTAACCCTATAATTTTTGGGGTGTTACAACTTTAGTTCCTCAAGCAACCACCGAAGCTTAGGCATCCTTTGGCACATCTCATTAGAATCCAAGGGAGTAAATATCTCATCATCTACAGTAGGTCATTGCTTTCCTAGTTACATTGCCAACTCTGTTGACTGTCATTGTTATTCCCTTGGACCTAGCTTCTCAGCAATAGTATTTTGGGTCCCAATTGCATTTTCCAGAAATGCAAGAAAAGATATGGTATACACATAGATTGTTATATGGATGCCACATGAGCAATTAAATTAATTTCTAAAATTTAAAAATTCAAAAAATTATTTAAAAATTAAATTTCAAAAATTATAAAAAAAATTATAAATGTTTTTAATTTTAAAAAATTAATTAATTACTCAAGTGGAATACACATGGATGTCATGTCAACAAAGTTAACAGACGTTAACTTTTCCATCCATTTTGGAGTAATTTGACAAACAATGTAAGTGAAAAATTAAATGGAATGTTACAATAACTTTGTTTTTTTGTAAAATTAAAGAGCCAAACCATTCATTATGCCAAAAAAATGCCAAAAAATTAAGAATTAAATTTAGATTATAAAATTTATTTAGTACATCACTTAAAATTAAGAACCAAATATAATTAAACTGTTTGATATCAACTGAACTTTTAATTTTACTTTTTTATCGTAATTTTTTTTAAATGCTATTAACAAAATCAATTTTTAAACAATAGTTTTTTTTATAGAAGTATTTAAAGGATAATATATAATCTTAAAATAAAAGAAGTTAAATATATTTTTTATTAAATGATAACTCTTATCTACTTATCATTTTTAACACTTTTCCATTAAAAAAATTTCAAAAGTAAGTTTTATCTTGAATTATTAAATATATTGCTTAAAAATATAAAATATTTAAAAATTTAATTTTTAATTAATATCAAACAGCCCAGTAGTTTTAAAACTGGTGTGAATATATGGAAGTAAACTAAAACTCCATGAACTTAATTATTGATCAAAACACAATCATTGAAATTTAGGATAAAATATAGTCCATGAAACTTTGTTGCTTCCAATAAATGCCCCCCCCCCCTTTTTTCATTTTTGGTACACATTATTTATTTATTTATTTATTTATTTATTTCTGTAGTATCACGATTTCTAATTTTTAATTTTTAATACAATGTCTAGAATTATCTATAGTTCTTTTCCAATCCTATCCTTAAATAAGAGGATAATGCACTTTAGCATACTCGAACTCACGTCCTTTTATACTGACAATAATATCGATACCAACTAAACTAAGATTCAATTGCCTTTTTGGATACACATTTTAAATCCCAGTTAACAACGTTGATATACTGCCACACAAAGTTGACTGGGTGTCTGAAGATTTGCTATTGGCCATTCAACAACGTACGATAAATGTTCTATAAAATGAATGCAACATCGGAAGGTAAAAGAAGAGGAGTGGCGTTTAAGCAAAACTATGCTCCTTCAAGGAGACTAGTGGTGGTAGTAGTAAATAATTCTTTGAAACTATTTTTAATTGCACCTTGATTATCTGTAATAAGATTCGGAAAAATATAATATTTATAAGATAAAATTAAAAATATTATAATAATATAGTTCATGAGTCTAGAGGTATTTATGGGACTAGTCAAATTAGATTCGAGTTAAATTTAATTTATGTATGATATCATATCAAACATAATTGTCTAAATCTAATCCAACCTGTTTCAATTTTTGTCTAAACCTTTTCAAATTTATAAATGATTAATTAGAACCCATTTAGACTTACCTATATTTTTTAAAATAATATAGTTTTTACTTAATATTTAGTAATTATATGCTAAGGATGTGGGTTCGAGTACGCTATAGTGCATTATCGTCCTATTTAAGGGTTGATGAGGGACTATGGGTAATTCTAGGCATTGTATCAAAAAGAGCATATATGATAAGGATCTATAATGCGCTTCAGCACACTCAAACCCACAACATCCTATATTGACAACAATGTCGATATCAATTAAATTAAGACTCAATCGCTTTTATTAACTTTTCTAAATACAAACAACTAACATATTTTTTATAATTTTTATTATTGTATAATGTATGTAATTTTTATATGATATATTTTACATAATACATAAAATAAAATAAAAAAAACATATTATAAATGTGAAAAAACAGATGAAGTTAAGCTAGAACTTTAAATATTCGAACTCGAGCATTATACATATTTTTAAAGACCTTAAATAATTTACTCTCACCCAATTTTAAGCCTAATATTCTTATTTAAATCATCTTAACTATTAAGCAAACCGTTAACCTAACTCTTGAACAGAACAACTCTTACTTATATATATATAAGAGTTTGAAATTATTTCTCAATAACTAAGGGAAGCTAGTTAAAATTATTTTATTTATTAATAATTAACTCTAAAACGAAGTGTTTTAAGATTTAATTTATTAGTAGCATGAAAGATTAGAAAAATTCACGAGGCTAATTTAGGTTAGATTACACTTTTACGAAACATAAATTTTACATGTAGTTTATATAAAATTATATTATTTGTCACAAGTATTAGAATAATTAAAAGAATTGTAATTGACAAGATAAATATTCTAAGTTATCAAGTATAGTACCTATATTCAACAAACTTAAATATTTGTCATTAAAATATATGTACATACTAAAAATAAAAAAGGAAAAATCAATTGAATTTTATAAACTTAAAAGCAAAATTTCGAAATCTCTTTAGAAAAAAAATTAAACAATTAATGTTGAAAAGAAAATACAAAACAAAATAATAATGTATCTCGCAATCCTAAGAATGTGTATTATTTATAGGTCAACATTTGCACAAATACGGAAAAAACGAAATCACCCTCAATGAATTAAAACGATTTTTTAAATTTCATGGCAATTTTCTATTGCAAACATTAAGGTTATTTTTGGGCATCTATCAATGTTTAATACTCTTTTCAATGTTCATGATCGGATCAGGTTTGAGTTTGAGCTGAGCCAAGTAAAAAATTTAGGTCCGACTTAAATAATATTTTAAAATTTTACTTAAGTTTAGCAAAAATAAAAATAGTAAAATTCGAGTCTGACCCGATTCACTCATATTAAATTTTTAAAATATAATAAATCTAATAAACTAAAAATATTAAAATAAATATTTCCCAACAAATGGAAAAAAATTTAAAAAAATATACTTAAATAACACTATGATAAGTGTAACTTAACAAACAAATTCGTCTAAAATAGTAGCAAAATTAATAATAGGACAAGAGTTATACAATATCCAAACAATAACAATAAACTAGTAACAATATAATAACGAAATGATAACAAAACAATGAAAAAAGTAACAGTAGCAGTATTTTTTTCTGCAAATTCGGGTCGGGCTCGGGACTAGGCAAAAAAAAAGCTTACCCAAGACCCTGCTCTTTTAGAAAATGGGTCTTATTTTTTTGTCTATACCCATTTTTTAGGCCTATATTTTTGCCCAAATTCTTTTACTTTTCGAGTGAAGCTTCGAAAACAAGTATAGTATAAACTCAAGTCAAAGTTTATGAAGATAACAGTGAAGTGGGTGAAATTGGAATCTTTAAACGGGTCCAAATCACAAGGTATTATCAAAATTCATCTCCAAATTCCTTTTGGTCTAATTCATTCATCTATTCCATTTCAGAATTAAATAATTAATCATTCAAAACCATAAAACACAAGGGAAAATGTCATATAATTAATATAAATTACTGTATTAGTAATGCAGAAAAATCAAGTTTCTTTCTCAATATATTAGAGTCTAATTCCGTATTCAATATCATATTGTTCTATCTTCACAAAACCCTCTACTAATTATTCTTTACGCATCATCACCCAACCAAAAACAAAAACTAATGAAAATTCATAGTGCAATTCTAGAAACTAGTAGGAAGGATTGAAAATTACATGAATTGATATCATATTTTTCCTTTTAAATAAATAATTTGAGTTATTTTTCCAAGAATTGGAACTTTTAAAATTTTCTTCCATTAACCAAATTTAAGATCAGCCAAAGGTTACATAAACATAGAAGCATCTATAAATTCAAAATCTGAGAAGATTTACTGAAGTATATTTGAGTTGTAACATCAAATAGGTAACCCCACCAAAGCAACTATGAACTAACCCATTATTGGGTGTTGGCTAAAGAATATATACTGCCAACTGCCACGCACCCATTTGCCTCAGACTGAGACCGACTGTGGAAAACGACTCAACCTTGGAGAAAAAATAAAGGAAAACTCTTATCACACACACCTCAATGCTATACATACACAAGTGAAATAATTAAAAAACACAGTGGTATATGCAAAAATTTCGCTTTCATGAACAGAGTCTGGGCAGGGGTCTTGCATCACTATGGGTTAATACTTTGGCTTTCATGATTTTGGCCATTTGGTTCTGCATTTTCTTACACACTTTCTCCAATTCCATCACCCTCCATTGCATCCCTTTTAATTGTGCTCTGAGCTTTTCATTGTAAACTACAACTTGTTCCCTGCCCCTATCTTCCTTTGCGGTGAAATCCGTATAATGCTTGGCATTGTGCATGCCCTCAAGCAAGTTCTTAAGCTTCCATTGCTGTGAAATAAGAGCTTGCACTGCGCTTGTTGATGGGAATTTTGTGTTTTGAGAAAGGTGCATGCAGGCCTCGCTAGAGAGCTTCTTATAGTTCAATCCACCACAGATCTTCATTTTTTCTTCTTTAGACAACCCTGTATGAACCTACTGAAAGCATATTTAATCCAAATGAACAAAAAAAAGTACATATATAAGGAACCTTTTATAAATGATATCAAAGTCTACCTCCAAATAAATGTCCATGGCATGGTACAATTCATCCCATGAGTCCCTGGCAGAATCCGGCAGCACCATTACCAAAGCTGAAAACTTGGATGATTTTAGGCAACGATCCGGAGCTACTTCTGTTATATACAGATCTATCAAGCTAGCTACCTTTTTCATTCGTATCGGAGATGATTCCGAGCCTCCTTCACGTAAAAATGCCTTGAGGAACCTAAGAACAAGGTTTACATCATACAGATAACTTCTCCCATATGATGGAATTAGGAGATTGTCTATTGTTGCTTGATCTAGTTGAGAACCTATCATACTCTCCAACTTGTTCCTGCAACTTTTGCTTATGTTGGAACGCAGCACCGGACGAAGAACGCCAAACAAACTCTTGCACGAAATAGAACTCGGATCAAGAGTGTAAAGCATATCGATCACAATTTCTAGAACTTCACGTTTCTCATCCGATGAGGCCGTATAAAACTTCGACTTCTGGTAATAGAAGAGGAAACCACTGACGATGACATGATTGTACCCCCGAGACACCATAGATTTCACCAGCATTTCAATCAAATTGGGACTCAATGCCGAAAGGTCTTCGAACCACCAAGTTGCTCGAAAGAGGCCTTTGTTCGAGCTCTGGGTACTCCTAGTATTGAACGAAATCCGAAGCCCTGAGCTATCTGGAGGAGAAGTAGATGCACAAGGGGTTACTTCACTAGCCATGGCAAGCCTCCCAACAAGTGAATCCAAGCATTTCTCAAGTACACCAGAAGAGGTAGCAGTCCGCGGTGAATCTTGGTAATGCTTCAAAGCAACCAAAAGATCGGACCATGCCCAAAAACTGAGCTCATCAATGGAGTCCTTGGTTTTTTGTAATAGATTACAGCTCCCTGTCCCTGAGACAGAAATGTTCATCTCCATGGATTCAGCAGCAGAAAATATGGCAATACAACAACAATGGACAAATTATTAAAGAAAACATAAAAAGTATAGCAATGATAAAAATTAGGATTCCATTTGATGCTACCTAACCAGACTCTTGGTTTGTCCTCAAGCATGCTTGTCGGCATGTACCGGGGTATCAGCAATGGAATAGGATCCTCCATCCCGAATTCAAATAATCCAAAAACAAGAATGAACCAAGAAAAGAGTAAAAAGGAGGATCAGAAATGAAGATGTCAATGTTAACAGTAATTCATGTTTAATGCTATGAAAGCAACCCTTAGTCCTTTCCCAAAATCACCCAAAACTACAGCAATAAATAAGAAAAAAAAAGGGGGGGGGGAAGTCTTGAACAAAGAGAGAAGGGGAAAAAAAGGGAAAATCTACTTATATGACCCACATGTAGATGGGAAATTAAATGATAATGGTACAGAAGAAGATAGTATCTATAGATTCCACATTTCTGAAAGGGCAAGAATCAAAAGAATATAAATATGATGGATTATGAATCACAATCACCCCAAACATTTATTCCCAATTTTAGTTCAAGCAATCTGGCATTATAAATAATTGAATCAAATCAGGAAAATGGCGAATCAAACATTTTGTTTTTCCTCCAATTATGATAATCACAAGTATCGTTTTGACTTTTGTGATAAGAATTTAGAAATGTACTGAAAAAATGGTGTAAGAGGTCAGACCGAACCAGACGTTCAAAGCTACAGTAATATAATTATTTTTTTGATTTGCTGGCTTTACTTGTCTCTTGTTCCCTGTTTCTCGCTGCCAGTATCTAGACCCGTGCATAGGGTTGACAAAGATATCCTTAAAATCCAAGTTAATTTATATTTTAACTCAATAACGTTATTTAAACTCTCGAGTGGATGTTACAAATTAAGTGGATATTAACTTAGTTAAAAAATTATGAAGATGTCTTTTTATAATACCATTAGAAGATATTTTTATTTTTTTACTTTTTAAAAAATCAATAAAAATATGCATATGAGAAGAATTAAACCCCAGGTCAAATATATTAATAAAGCATTTAATTTACCAATTAACTAAAACTTTATTTTAATATTTCTTTACATTTTATTTTTATTATTTATATTTTATTACCTCCCTCAGTTGTATATCTATATTATTAATAAAACTTCTGACTGAGTTGATGTCAATACCAACTCGATTAAGAAATTATGGAAATATCTTTCCATAATTAAAATAAATTACATTATTTGAGGGTATTTAAGTATTTTTATTTTAATATCGTATTATACATTTTATTATTTATTGCATCTTATTTTTAAACATATATTTGTATTCTAAATATGTGGGAAGATTTTTAGAATATTTTGTTTGATTTTTTTTAATTTATCATTTATCAGGGACATTAAGGCGTTAGGTACAATTGTAATTATAAAAAATATAATTAGAATTACTCATCGAGGTGGTGAGTTAGGGGAATAGGCATGGGCTTTCTTTCTCAAAATAAAAAATTGTTCATTTAGTCCTTCTAAAATTGGTAAAACTTTAAGTTAATCCAATAATAAAATTGTATTTTGACATTCCAAAATTAAAAATTCAATTCTGAGTTCTGACCCCTCCAACTATGAAAATTTTATAATTTAAACCTTTGAGAAATTGTAAGATTTTACGTTATAAAATTATGCTTTAGCTCTCTTAAAAAAATATAATTCAAATTTGGTTTCACAGAAAAAAAAATTGACTCCACCATTAATCAACCATTATAAGGCATGATCAAACATATAATCAAAATATGTTCGAATAAAGTCAGCATACATTGTGACTTAAATTAAAATAAAATTTAGAGAGAACTTGCATATGGTAGGATTTCAACCTAAAATTTTAAAGGTGTTGTAACAGTCTGTTTTTTAGTGGTATCGAAAATGGTGGTTTTGGGACCCTATATTCCAACAATCGAGTCAGTAAATATTATTTTTCAATATTTATGAGTCTATAATAGAGTTATATTGAATTTTGATTTGATAAATTTGTTAATTGAAAAGTTAGTTAAAGTACAAGTGGTGCGACCCTAAAGTCAGTAATTTTGGAAAATGAGGTATCGGGACCTCATATCCGTAAACCAAGCCTTAAATATTTATGGAGTTGTTATTTAGGTGAATTGAATTTTAGATAGGTAATTTTTCCGAATTAGTGACTAATTAATGTACAATGACTAAATCGTAACAACCGTAAAAGTTACTTGTTATTGATTTTTAGTGATTAAAAAGACTTTAGTAGTGATTTTTAAGGACTTAAATGGAAATTCAGCCATTTAAGATGGTACTTGACAGATTAGTGGTTAGTTTAAAGGTAATATATGTTAAATTTTGTTTTAATTTTTAAAATATATGTTAAGTTAATGAAAACAAAACATTATCTTCTCCATTTTTCTTTCTCTCACCCTATTCCACCATTTAAACCTTGGAGTATTCGGTCAAGCTTCTCCCTTTGCACATAAGCTAATTCTAAGCCCATTTTTCGTAAATTTTATATTTTTGTGATAGTTGTAGCTTAATCTAACTAACACGGGTACTAAATCATAAAAGTGTTAAAGTTTTGGAATGTTTTCATTGATTTTTTTATGTTTTTCATGTTAAATGGTAGATTTAAAAGCTTACAAATGATCTAGGACTAATTTGTAGAGTGGACTTTGTTATTTTTGAGTTTAAGGATTAAATTGTAATTATGTCAAATTTGACATATAATTTCTGAAATTTTTTCTATAGGGTTATAAAAGTATGAAATTGAAATCAGATAGTAAAACAATGTTTAAACGTGATAGATATGAAAGTTTCAGTTTTATGGACTAAATTGAATAAAATGTGAAACTTTAGGGAAATTGTGTAAAATGAAATTAAAAGGTCATATACATGTATTTGAGTATTATAACGTATTTGGAATTGATAATTTGGAATTAAGCGTCATATAGATCAAGATTTGGATTGATCGGAGAATAATCAAGGAAAAGAGAAAATTGCAGATTAGTCCCTAACAATTCAATCTTTGTTATTACCTAGTAGTTCATAGGGTATAGTTATGTACTTATATGTATTGGTTGTGGTTGAATTTTGAAATTTATAGTGTTCGAATGTATTTTACAATGTTTACAAGTTAGTACGAAAGGTGAGAAATGGACTGATTTGTAAAGAAATGTTATGTTATGCTTACTGAGCCTAGATGAACATAAGATAGGATACAATTAGCATGCCAATAAGGTTACTCGTGCGCTTGTACGGGTTTTCACTTCAGTGCCTCTGTACAGCATTACGGTGCTCTCTGGTGTGGTGTAAATACCCAAGTATCTTACCCTTTTGTTTTTGTTCATCAGGCTATTCTAATTAAGTAAAAGAAATGAATAGTTTGATTGTATGCTTTAGACTTGAATGGATGGACTGAATTGAATGAAATGACAAATTGAAATATTTTGCTATATAGTAATATGATGGACTCGCTTGTCTCTTGTGAATTGAAATGTCAGGTTTTAAAATGTCTTGTAAATTAATTTTATTTGTGTATTTCTTATATTTCAAGGTAAGTTACCGTATATTTTATCTATGAACTTACTAAGCATATGAAATGCTTACTCTGTTTCATTTTTTGTTTTTTGTCGTTGGCATTTTGCGGAACGCGTCTATCAGATCATCCCTAGAGCTCAAACTATCCAGTCTTTGTCTCGGTAGTCTTTCTTTCATTCTGGACCCATTTATGTGGCATGTATATAGGATATGTTATGTACACATGTGAAATGTTAAAATGTGAAGTATTGAATCATGAATGTGGTTTGAATTTTTGGATGGTTTGATGTTTTGTACTTTGCTGTAATGGTTAGTAATGTCTCTAGCTATGAATGAAGTACGAGCTTAACAAGTTAATGGGAGAATGCTTGAATATGTGATACTTGTTTACATGCCTTAAAATGTTTAGATGTTATTTTAAGTGGTAATAGTTTTGAACTTTAAATGATGCTTAACTTGATTGGTAAATGAGTTGTGTAATAAGATGTGCACATTGACATTTTTTGTCAAGTAAAGGATGAAGCTTAAATGGCATATTTTAATTGTGTTTTGGTTCGGTTTGGAATGTTATAGGTGAATGTTAAGTTTTGTTTGAGTAGTTGATGAGTACATAAGTTGATAAGCTTAACAAAGCGTTCATGTCATGTGGGATAGCTTGAATAGTCTTGTAATTGGCTAAATGGATATATTGATATGTGTTTAGGATAGTTTTGTGCAGGTTTGAATGGCCATTTATGCACCATTTTAGGCAAATAGTTTGGCTTGGCACGAAATAGGTATCAAATGGTCTTATTTTACCAAAACAGAGTCCTCGTTGCAACGTCGGCCAACAGCCTATGACTTCTTGACGTCAAGTGGTCCGACGTCGTGACGTGACTCACTATTTGCTGACGTCACGACATGGGAATGGATTGTTACTACATAGAGTCCAAATTTTCTAAACTTTGTATTTTGGTTCTAATTCATGTCCGGGTCATCAATAGAGTTTCTGTAAGCTCGATTTAGTCTCGATTTATATTTGAATGACATCATATGATCGCAATTGAGATTCGAATTATTATTGCATGATTATTTTTATGTTTGTAGTTTCAATTATAATAGTAACATCCTATAGCTCAATCTGGTGACCGGACCAGGTTAGGGGTATTATAGGTGTTAAGATCTCAACCTTGTTATTGACAATACACTAAATTAATCTTAAAAATTATAATTTAATCATCTTAGTCTATAATATCAATTAAAAAATTATGTAAAAATATATTTATAAAAGATTTTTTAGACAAGTTATACATATATTTAAATGAATGATAGATTTTTAAAAGAAGATAGTAGTTTAAGTTATTTTATTTTAAAATTTTATATAAAATTGTTAAAAGGATCTCATAAAATAATATTTTTTATTTAAAAAAAAAATTCTTTACGATTTTTTTAATTAAGTTGATATATCATTAATTCAAGATAACAACTCAGTCGGAGTTTTATAATATAATTTATTATGGTGGCTTCGGTATTGGTGTCAATGCCAATGTACGAGGACGTAGATTCGAGCGCGTCGAAACAAATTTATTCTTCGATTTAAGAGTTAGAGAGAGATTATAAGTAATTCTAAGTATTATATAAAAATATATATAATTTATTATGAAAATTTATAACATAAAAATAAATATAACTATAAATTATATAATAAATAATAATATGAGCTAACAATTATACATAATATTAAACATATTATAAATAAAGAAAAAATATCCTTCTAAAAGTTGGGCTCGTTGGCTATATAGATCATAAATAAGGTCTTAAGTGAGGCCCACTCTAACTCATATCGACTCATTCAGATTGGATATGGGCTCAAGATGAAAAATGAGATATATAATGACTGCCTTTTATGAAAAGTGATTGTGTTGAATTACAATTTAAACTTAATGATTTTTTTATATATCAAATAAAGAGAAGGAGATTGGATTGTTTAGATCTAATCTCGGGGTTTTAAATTAATACAAGTTTTTTACCACTGAATAAGTGGTTTTAATTTACTCTTACAAATAATCTTATTTAAGGTTTTAAGTTAAATAAAGGGGTAAGACAATGACTAAATGAGGGAAGATAGGTTGAAGGTACCGGGAAAAGAGTGTTTTTGGACAAGTCTTGGGTTGAGAAAAGAGGAGTGATTACATAGTGCGTATGAGTTGTAGCATGACCTTTTTATAGTGGAGGACAAGTTTAACTATGTGTCTTTAGATTACTGACATAAAAGTCTAATTTGATATTCCTAGCAGTGACGGTGATGCTACATCTTAGGATGAGACACTTTAGGATGACTGGTAATCAATTATCCTAATTCTCCACATGGCCCTCATACAATCTCAAGGGAGATACAGATGTGCTCAGCTTCTAAGTTTGCCAAACTGAGGTTCACAAGCTAACCCAAAGTCTGTTGTGTTATTAACTCCATTGAGAGACACATGTTAAATTCTCTAGAAGTTCACTATAAGATCCATGGAGTATACTGTGAGGTCCATGAGATCCATTATATAAGGTATAAATTTTTTTTTTGAAAAAGTGTTAACTAAATTTTTTTTGAAAATAAAATTAAGAAATTTTTTTCATAAAATTGGAACCCATACAATTTTTTTTTAATTATCTTTATGCCTATAAAAGAAAAGCTAGTTGTTAACGCGTAAATAGTCATAATAATTTATTTGGTCCTCTAAGTATATAAAAAAGTTGTTTTAGTTTTCTATTTAATTTTTCGTCTTTTTAATCCTTAAATTTATGCTATTTGTCAAATTACCCTAAAATGAATTAAAAAGTTAACGTCTATTGAATGTGCTAATGTGATGTCAACAATTAATTAATTTTTAAAAAATTCAAAAATTTATAAAAATAATTTAAAAAATATAAAAAATATTTTTAAAATTTTTAAAATTAATTAATTGCTAACATGAAATACATGTGGATTGCTAAACATTAAATTTTTCATTCATTTTGGAGTGATTTGACAAACAATACAAATTTAAGAGTTAAAAGAAGTGAAATTTTAAATAAAAACTAAAACATTTTTTTATAAAATAAAAAGGTAAAGTAAGTATTATGCCAAATATATATAATTATCTATTCTTACATTTTTGTTTTTTTTAATAGAACTTGACATTTTTGTTAAAATAAAAAAAAATAAAAAAATGTGTGTATATAATTAAACATGCCATCAAAGACAAGTGAAGAGCGACAAGAGTGATAATAATAGGCTGCTCCAAATCAACGAAAGGAATTGATGATTTGGGACATAATTAATTCTTATGACATGCATTTTGGGAGAATAAGGAAAGGGGATTGGTCGACTCCATTCCTGCAAACTGCCCTCAAAACCCATTGTCACGTCATAAAATACATACAAATTCAAAATATCCACAGTTGCCTTTTGGGACCGCCACCGCCATTCTCATTGATCCCTCTCAGGCATAGCTGAGTGGGGCAGCCACGGCCCCGCCCTCAATTTCTTTAAAGTTGCCATTGAGCATCAAATGATTCTGACGCATTGCATAATAAGATTAACCCATCAACTCTAGACCTAACAAAGTTTCAAATAATTCTATGATGAAGGCTGTTAAAGATCCTCTCCCTTTTCTCTTATTTTTTTATTTCTTTATAGTCTACACAATTTCTCCTCCTAATATGAGATACTTCGAAAAACATTTTCTTACATAAAAATATTTTAAAATTGCCATATAGGATTAATTATAACCCCTTCAATCTGTTGATCATTGCTTAAAAGATTCCAAGAACTCGGCCAAGTTGTCAGTGGTCCAACAATGTCCCATAATTGTTGATAACCCCCCCCCCCCCGCCCCTCCCGGCAATCCACTCATTCAAATAATTCTTGATTCCCCAAATTGGATTCCATGCTCTTCGTCTTTTTGTGGTAGCATGAAGAACAACCTTGTATTTTGCTCTCCAACAGGATTCCAATTTACTTTAAATATCTGTAGCAAAAATATCTCCTCTTGTTCCTCCAAAAGTCTGAGTTGTTCTAGTAATTCTCTCTTCACATCTACCTTTCTCAGAATCGAGTTTTTATTGGGCCGACGCTAACATTAACTCAAGTTTCTTCCTTCTTATTCCACTTTTGTAGTAAAAATTTACAATTTTTTAGCTTGTAACCACGGTACTAGGGTGAGTAATCCATATAGCCTTGAAACGATACGACCTCTTCTAGAACGATTGTCTTCCTTCAATAAACACTAACGAGTGTTAAACTATAACAAGAAATGAAGAAAATAACAGAAACTTTATTAATCAAGAAGAATACATTTTGAGGATTGATATTATGTACAGAGGTTGCTCATGCTTTTATATAGCAAAGCATGCTATCTACAGAGAACAAGTTAACAAATTAACTAACAGCTAACTAATAGCTAATAGATTAATTGACTTATCAGTTACTCTAACATTCTCCCAGTTTCTTTGAAACTTGAACATTAAGATCAGCATCACTTGAAAGAACTTGAAGAGAATGTCAAAATGAGGCAAACTGTTTGGGTGTGATGGGCTTTGTGAGTACATCAGCTATTTGTTTTGTTGATGGAACAAAATTAACCTGCAGTGCACCATCAAGAACTTTTTCACGAACAAAATGATGATCGATCTCTACATGTTTTACCCTGGCATGATGTGTGGGGTTTGCAACCATTGAAGCTGTGGAACTGTTGTCACCCCAGACCACTGGTAACAGATTAACCCACAACAACTAAGATACGCAACTGTTTAATCCACTGGTAACATATTGGCATACCAATTTCACCTAGCAACTGTTTAACCCACAACAACTCAGATACGCAATTGGCTAAATTGCAGTAACCTGCTTCAGACGAAGAACTGGACACTACTACTTTCTTCTTCGAACACCATGCAATAGGGTTAGGTCTTAGATAAACAACATATCCTATGGTGGAACGTCAATCTTCAACAGATGAAGCCCAGTCAGCATCAGAGTAGCAGACTAATTCAAACTGACCTTTTGAGAAGTACAAGCCATGATCCATAGTTCCAATGAGATATCTCAACACTCGTTTAACTGCTTTCCAATAAGTGTCACTTGGAGAATTCATATATTAACTAAGTTTGTTAACATAGAATGACAAATCAGGGCGTGTAATGCACATATACTGAAGCATTCCAACTACACTTCGATACAAATGACCATCAGCAAATGGTGGACCACCATCTGAAGCAACTAATTTGGGAGTGCTTACCATGGGTGTAAGTGTGGCTACTGCTCCTATCATTCATGTTTTGTGGAGTATCTCCGAGATGTACTTTTTCTGATTAAGTAACAGTCTCCGAGGTGTATGTTGAACTTCAATACCTAAGAAAAATTTAAGTCTTCCTATGTCTTTAAAAGCAAACTTATTGTGAAGTTGATGCACCATGTTGTCTATATCCTCACTTAATCTGCCTGTTATAAATATGCCATCTACATAAGCCATAAGCAACAAGAAATTTCCTGAATATGCTCGAATGAACAATGAAGGATCAGCTTTAGACACATGAAAACCAAGTTGATCAACTAGATACTATTTAAGAGTGTGGAACCATGCACGAGGAGCTTGGCGTAGACCATACAAAGCTTTGTTCAATATGCAAACAAGCTTCTGTCTATTGTTACCTGACACTTCAAATCCAGGTGGTTGATCCATGTATATCTTCTCAGTCAAATCCCTATTGAGAAATGCATTATTGACATCAATAGGCTTTAGTGACCACCCCTTCATGACAGCAATAGCAAGTACAGTCCGAATGGTTCTTGCTCTAACCACTGGACTGAAGGTGTCTCGAAAATCAAGTCCAACATGCTGAGAAAACCCTTTAGCCACTAGCCATGCTTTATACCTTTCCACAGTCCCATCAGCTTTCTTTTTCACCTTAAACAACCATTTGCAGCCGATGACCCTTCGATTAATAGGAAGTGAACAAAGACTCCATGTTTTATTGTGAAGAAGAGCCTGTAACTCACTATGCACTATTGTTTTCCAACACTCATTGCACATTATTTCATGGATGTCAGTAGGAGTATCTTAGAGAAACAAGTTGTTTTGCTCAAGTATACCTTGGGTTTAAAAATGCTAGCTTTGATACGTGTAACCATAGTATGAGAGTTAAGTGAAACAGAAGGTTAAAGATGTGGCAGGTCTAGCGTATCAGTACTAGACATTCTAGATGTAGAGTTATCACAAAGAGAATGTGCTGGACTAGGTGAGCTGGACCGAGGGGCATCATTCAAGAAGTTGACTCGAGGAGTGGTTGAAACAATAGTTGTTAGATTAGCATGTGGTATATGGCCTGGGGACAAGACGAGCAGCTTAGACCTAGACTGTGGAGAAGGCATGGAGGGAACATATTTTGAGTTGGTGGATTTAAATGGAAACACAGTTTCATGAAATGTGACATACACTCTACCATCATTATCCCGACAACGATACCTTTTGTGTAATGGGGAGTACACTAAAAACGTGCATGGAGTTGATCGAAACTATAGTTTATGGGTGTTGTAGGGTCTAAGATTGGGAAAGCACAAGTAGCCAAAAACTCGAAGATATGAATAGCTTGGTTGAACCTAAAAGAGCTTTTCATACGGTGAGATGTTGCCTAAGGGAAAATAAGGCAAACTGTTTATCAAGTATACTGCACTACTGAAGGTATCATTCCAGTAGGTTAAGGGCATAGATGCATGAGCCAGTATCGAAACTGTAGCTTATGGGTGTTGTAGGGTCTAAGATTGGGAAAGCACAAGTAGCCAAAAACTCGAAGAGATGAATAGCTTGGTTGAAGCTGAAAGAGTTTTTCATACGGTGAGATGTTGCCTAAAGGAAAATAAGGTAACCTGTTTATGAAGTATACTGCACTACTAAAGGCATCATTCCAGTAGGTTAAGGGCATAGATGCATGAGCCAGTATGGAAGGACCAGCTTCAACTATTTGTCTGTGTCTGTGTTCAACGAGTTCATTTTGCTCAGAAGTACATGGACACGTAAAACGCTGCATGATCCCTTATTGAGATAAGTACAACTTCAACACTTGAAATTCTCCTCCCCCATCTGTTTGTAAAGCTTTAAGTTTGCAGCCAAGAGTTCTTTCAACTTGCCTATGAAACTGTGGGAAGACAGTAAGCACCTCTGATTTTTTTTGCAGGAAAAAATCCCAAGTGTATCTTGTATATGCATCTGTGAAAGCAACATAATAACAAAAACCATTAGAAGAGACTGAAGCTAGTCCCCAAACATCAGCAACCACCAGTTGAAGTGGTGTAGTATACTCAGATAACAACTTATGAAACGGCAGCTTATGTTCTTTTCCTAAGTGACAAGCAACACAACTAAGAGATTCTTTATTTGTACCAAATGGTATGTTACAATGGTGTAGACCCTTTGTAAGTGTGGCATTACAGGGATGCCCTAACCTAGAATGCCATATACTTAAAGGAATTATTATATTAGCAGTAAAACACTGAGCTGAGCCAAAAGGCAAGATAGTCTTGGAAGAGCCATTTACGTGGAGTTTGTACAACCCATTATGCACCAAACCTCAAAGCAGTGTAACACTCCTAACCCATATCTATCGTCAAGACAGGGTTATAGAGCATTACCAAAGTTTACAGATCAAATATAGTTAATTCATATCTGTAACACCTCTAACCCAAATCCGTCGTCGGAACAGGGTTTGTAACAGCCCAATTTAGACCCTATTCGGATAGTGGTTTTAGGACCACAAATTCGAGTCAAAAAATAATTTAATATTATTTTCCGTGCTTATAGTATGTGAATTGACATGTGTGAAATTTTCGTGATTTAATTTATCTGTTTGTGTGCTTAATTTGTGAAATAGACTTAATCACGTAAAATGGAAAACTGACTTGCTAATTGTTAAAGTATTATATTACTATGGCTTTCATTATGTAGGGCCTTATGTTGAAATTATACCATTGAAATTATGGATGGACATAAAACTGGATTTTAAATGAAATTATAAAGGTTAAAAATAGAAATTGATAAATAAATAATGAAATAATAAAATAAACGTATGAAAAGAGGCCATTATGTTCATCTTTGGCCGATATTAACAGGAAAAGAAAAGAAAAAAACTAAGCTAGGGTTCGACTTTCATTTTTGGTGATTAAGGTATGTATTTTGATCCATTTTTGATAATTTCTATATTTTTGTGATTGTTGTTTAGCATTTTATTAAGCCCATGCCTCAATTTTTGATTTTGATGAAGATTGTAAGTTAAGCCATTGATTAATTTGTGATTTTAATGTTGTTAATTGATGAATTATGAAAGCTAGGTGCTGGATTAATATGTTTTGTGTTTAGATTTTTGGTGAATTTGAGTATTTTGGGTTGAATTGAAAATGAAAAAAAATTGAGGGGATAACATGTGAAATAAATGAAATATGTTGGCTTATATGAGCTAAAGGAATATTCAGCCAAGCTAGGATATTGTTAAATTATGTGTATTTTGTTTTTTTGTGAAATAGAGACTAAAATGTGAAAAATGCAAATTTTAGGGGCTAAAGTGTAAACTGCCCTAATTATGTGTTTATGGTTTGAATTGAATAAAATGTGTTATTAAATAGCTACATTTGAATTTATTTAGATCAAGAACAAAAGAAAACGAAATTAAATCGGGGAAAGTCAAAAGTGGTCGAGTAGTTGATTTCATCTGTTCGTCTTCATCCGAGATAAGTTTGTAAGTGAATAATTGATGTTAAATTTAATGCATTTATTTTATACATAGCTGAATTGAAATGTATGTATACTACAATTCCGAATTGTATTTAACGTAGGATAATTAATTACGAGTTTAATTCGATTAATTTCTGACATCCGAAAGACATACGAACCACAGGAATGCTGAAATGTGATATCGTGTAAGACCACGTCTGGGACGTTGGCATCGATTTGAGATTTACGTGTAATACCATGTCTGGGACATTGGCGTCGTATATGATTACGTGTAAGACCATGTCTGGGATAGTGACATCGTTATTTGATTACATGTAAGACCACATCTGGGATGTTGGCATTGTACGAGCCCTTTGAGCCATCCGAGTATCTTTTCTTTGAATTCGAATGGTATAACGGGAATTTATATGGAAAAATCAAATGTGAGTTTGAATTAAGAAAGTCAGGTATGTTTGAGTTATATGAAGTTGAAAGTAAAGGTAAGTGTTATGTATAACATGAAAAGGTGAATTAATCACTTAAATGTGAGTATAAATGTATGTGTACAAGATTATTAGAATTCGGTCTACTTGTATAACTTATATGTATTCTTTGGAAACTATTTGCTTATAACTTACTAAGCTATTTAAGCTTACTGTGTGTTTGTTCATTCATTGTTTTATAGATTTTGGAAGCTAGTTACGAGCTCGGGAATCGTCAAGGAAGTCCGCCACACTATCGATCTTTATGTCGGTATTTTGAAAGCTCGAAACTTGGAACATATGGCATGTATAGACTAGCACTCGTCATGTTTAGTCATGAAGTGTGTAAATATTTAGCCATGTGAAAATGGCTTAAGTTGATGTTAATGCTGATGTGAATTTGGTTGTGCTTTGAATTTATTTTTGGAAGTATGTTCTATGGTTTATTTTATGTGATTTATAGACTTATAAATCTGTTGAGTTAATGTTGTTGCATTTGATGAATGTATTTTCGGTTGTGGATGTGTTGATGAGCTAAGTTATGAATATACCTTTACTTGTGTAATTGAATTTGTTAGTGTGGATTTGGAGACAAGAATGATCATGTCTCATTGTTGAATTTTTGGTTATATGGTCAAGTATAATGAGTTTAGCTACTATGACTATTTGGCTATGAAATTGATATATATTTCTTCTTGTATAATTATTTTACTAGTCGAATAGATGATAATTAAATTGTTTTTGTAAGTAACCATTTGGGTATGACGCATAGTATATGGAATTTATTATGTTTGATTTGGCATTAATATTGAGAAAATGAATAATGATAATCAAATAAGTGATGCATGAATTAGTCATATATATTATTGAAATTCGGTCATATGGTAAAGCATGTTTAAGGTTGCATTATTTTGGCCTTTGAAGCCGTATGGGTAGTTTGATTTAGGTCAATATACTATGGTGTATAACAGGTGGAATGGTATATTTATTTCTTAGTAAATGGAATAGGACAATATAAATGTGGTGTTTGTGCATTGAATTGGCTTTGTTTTTTTTTTTTTAGGTAAAGTTGCATAATAGAATAACTTTTAAGGGATGTTAGGCTGTGCTGTAATATTATAATGTTGCATATTTAAAGGCATATTAAGTAGTGTAATACGATTTATTAGCTTTAATGTACCCATGTGCAGAAATTGTAATTATATATATATACGGTCGAAACCATCTTTATTTTGAAAAACGGGGTCGACTTTTAAAATGAAAATGGAGTCGCCACCAATCTTTTTTTCGAGGTGTGATCGGGTCATCTTGAGATTAATCATTTTAAAAAAACATTTTGATTTATTAAAATAATGATTTTGGTCTACAAAATTCGAGAAAATGGGCTCGGGAGCTGGTTACGCACGAGGAAGGATTAACACCCTCGTAACGCCCAAAAATTGGTACCTAATTGATTAATTAACGTCCTAATGTCAAAAATTTGAAAAGATTTTAAAATACGATCCTCTTTAAAAACCTGAATAAATTGAATTTGATGTTAAGACCTCCTTGTCCCGAAGTAATAAGATGTCACATCCAGTAAGTTAGGATACGACATTTTGACCCTCGAAACTAAGCTTGCTCATGCATTAAAGTTTAAAAAAGATATTCGATTATTTGGATCAAAAAAATCGAATCACAGTAAGTTAGGGCACGATTTTCTCAAAGCTCCAAAGTACCAAATATTGCATTATTTTTAAAAGTTTTCTTTTTTAAAATTGGGGAAAATTGACGCAATATTAAAACGATGCGTAAAAACTTTGATAAAAAAACGGCAATATGAAAATACAAATAAACAATTTATAAAACACACAATGGAAATTATTTAAATACTGTCATTAATAATCAAAGACCAATGAATTTAAAACAAAGAGTATAAAATAAAATAAAAACATAAGGCAAAATAAAATGTAAACAAATTTAAAAATAATGAATTTGAAAATGAATAATAAGGAAAAATGAAATTTGAAATCAACAATATACAAATCAATAAATAAATTATATATATAAAAAAGTAGGTAATATATGTATAAGTTTGGAATAAATAATATATAAAAAATGAAAATAGGTAATATATAAAGTAATAATATATAAATGAGTTTAAAAATAAATATTGTGTAATAAGGAATTTAGAACAAGTTATACACAAAACATCTTAAAAATAAATGATATATAAAATAGATAGTATATAAAAAAAATTGCAATTGATAATATATGGAAAAAAAATTTAAAGCAAATAATCAAATAATTTAAAGTGGATGATTTATAACATGAGTTTTTAAAAAATAAACAACATGTGTGACATAATATTAAAAACAAATAAAGTGTATAACTAATGGAAGAAAATAAAAGAATGATAAGAATGGTTAAATGAATGAACAATATGTAAAAAAAAAGTTGATGGATAAATAAACGAATAAAAGTAAAAGAATAATTAATGATTAAACAATTAAATGGATAAATAAAAAAGGTTAGAAAAAAACGCTTAAGTCAACCTAACTCTCACAATATGAAGATTCAACGAAATTCCTCCACCAAAATCCAACTCAAATGAAAGCAACTTAAAAAGAAACGAAGATGAACGAAGAACAAAATAAGAACAAGCCATAGAAAATAAGAATGCAAGAGAGGGAGAAATTTGAGTGAATGCTCTTAAGAATTATTATTGCTCCAAACTCAAGTGTTTTTACAATGAAGGGAGAGACCTCTATTTATAGTTGAGCCTCCCCAAATCCAACGGTACAGATCAATTACATCAATGGTTAAGATTAAAGGGTATCTACAAATTAAATCTCTAAGATTACAAAATCATATCTTCTAAGATTGCATATCATATCTAAGATTGCATATCCTTGAAAATTATGTTTCTATATGCGTCAAGCTTGTAGATGGACCTTCAACCTTTTCAAGTAATGGGTCATTCCAATCGGGCCAAATGATATGACTTTGGATTGGACTTGCACTTTGTTTTATTATTTTGGGTTTTTTTTTGTGAGCCTGGGCTAAATTGGCCTATTATAGTTGCCCCTCTTTGCTCATTGTCGTGTTACGAGAATGGAGCAAAGACTATAAAAGGACCAATTTTGCTCGGTCTTGCCGGGTTCTGACTTCTTTGAGTGCTCGTCTTCTTCAAGTAGTCTCATTCCATCCCATTGCATTTTCAGGGGCATAGGAATTAGTGCTTCTATCTGCTCCAATGTGATTTTAGGGAAAAGAGATTTCTAGTATTCAAATCAAGCTATATTCATGTTTTATACATATATTATCATCACATATACTCTAGTATTCAAACTTATCAAAATGACCAAATTCACATTTATGCATACTTGTACTAAGTATGTTACATCTCTCTAAGATTATCATCATTCAAATATACCAAACACTCACATCTAACATGATATAGCCTCATATATGCACATCAAAACATGTTCATCATAAGCCATACCTATGGCTAGATATAACAAAATATTAATAAGCCAACATTGACCAAATTAACTTATACATGCCATTATAACAAAATCAAATCATCCAAAATTACCAATAGAACCAATGGATAGTGTGATATAACTCCGACAAACTTCCAACCCGTTCGAGCTTCCGATAATTTGTAGGGTAAATAAAAACAAATACGTAAGCAATGAATGCTTAGTAAGCTCGTGTAGTTTTTAATCATATTAATTCATTTCAAATATGAAATCTATACATATTAAGAATAATCCAATATTGATACCACAATACTCATAAAGTTACATTCATCAATTCACAAGATGAATAAATCCACAGTATCACTTGTACATATTATCCCAAGCTTAGTAGGATTTTATATAACGTTAACTCTTCCAAATTTCTTTATTTTTATTTTCATTTCTTTACTTTCCACACTTATTCTATATGCATAAAACACAAGTCATAAACATATCATTCAACCATGGTCACAAGCAAGTGCATTTAACCAAAGTCTTTTTCGAATTGATCACATGATAAGTCATTATGAGCTCATCAAATTCCAAATTTCCATGTATTTCGTGTATAGACAAATAACGATTCACTTAAATTTTATATATTTTCTCATAACATTTCTTCTCAATTTCATAATATCCCATGTCAGAACTTTGCCCATTGATTCATTTAAAATATCGATGGATACCTGAGTAGTACACACGAAGTGTACAAATCTGAGATCCGTCAATTCATGTTCGGGAGTACTCATTAGAGCACATAATCAGGAATCTCTCTCTCTCGAGCCATATAACGGGAAGCTCATGTGAGCTACTTATCGGGAAGCTTATCCGGGATGTATAACAGGAAGCTCATAAGAGCCATATTCAGGAAGCTTATGCAAGCCAATAACGGGTAGCTCCGAAGAGCCATTAATTAGGAAGCTCCGGATAGCCATATATCGGGAAGTTCAAGCGAGCCACATTGGAAAGCTCCGAAGAGCCATTAATCAAGAAGCTCATAAAGAGCCTTCAATCGGGAAGTTTCGGAGAGCCATATATCGGGACGCTCATAAGAACTACGGTGTGTCCACAACACAAGTACGATCACAACCGATCGGGATGCTCCGAATAGCTATTAACGAGAAGCTCGCAAGAACCATATAACGGGAAGCTCAAGAAGGCTAATAATGGAACGCTCTTTCGAGCTATGGTGTGTCCGTAACATATGCAGGACCACAACCAATTCGAGAACCCTGTATCCATCGAATTTCATTTATTCAATCGTGACCTAATATTTGTCGAGCATTGTTGGATATGTGATTAATTTCATATACATAGCAAAAATACAATCACATACATACAATTCAATAAACAAATATGAATTCTCAATTTAGTTACACGAACAAGTTACCTCGACACTTGTTCGTGTACGAAAATCTACTAATCCGACACTTTTTCTTTTCCTCGATCTAACTCCTTATTTGATTTTTTTGAATCTATATAAATAAATTTAACATCAATTTAATACATTTCATATTCAATTCAGTCCAATTCACTTCTTTGGAAAAAGTACCATTTTACCCCTATACTTTTAATTAATTATGGTTTCATCCCTAGGCTCGGAAAATGAAATTCATGCAATTTAATCCTTATTACAAGCCTAGAATATATATATCAATAGCAGCCCATGAATTCCATAAAATTCAAAATTTTCAATGAATTCAACATCTTTTCAATTTAATCCCTAAATCACGATTTCATCAAAATTCTTTAACAAAATACTTTTAAATACCCATCAACATCTCAAATTCATCATCTAATAAATAAATCATATAAACTAATCAATGGTAACTTCCAAAATTTTCAATAAAATCAAAAACTAAGTTAAAGGTTAATTGGACCTAATTGTAACAATATTAAAAACATGAAAATTTCAAGAAACGGGCAAGAATTGAACTCACATTAAGCAAAAATATGAAGGACCAGCTTAAATCCTTTCTCCTATGGTTACTTTGCTTAATGTTTGATGATGAAATGTCTAGAATTCAATTAATCCCATTTTATTTATTTTATTTCTATTTATTTACTATTTTGCCATTAATTGGCTTTTATTTTATTAATTTTCTCATGCTATGCTGCCTCAGCCACTTGCTTTTGGCATATTTATACCTTAAGCCATTCGTTATTTACTATTTAAGCTATTTAATCACCATTTCTTTTAATTAACAAGTTTTGCACCTTTTTCAATCTAGTCCTTTTTAACAAATTAGACATGTAATCGGTGAAATCTCTTAACGAAATTTTCATACGACATTCCTATCATACCATAGGCTAGAAAATAATATTAAAATGAATTTTCTTCTGACCTTAGATTTGTAGTCCCGAAACCACTGTTCCGATTTCACTGAAAATGGCCTGTTACAAGAAGGATCTCCCTGGTCTTCAGATCACGAACCTAACACTGTGTAGGAAGAAACTCAAATATCACCTGATTATCTTTTGTAAACTTGGACACAAATAAGAGGTTTTTGGTTATACCAGGTACAAACAATAGTGATCTCATGTATAATGGTCGTGAACGAGTAAGCAAAGACGATTGACCAGTAGACATAACAGGAAGTGCAATACCATTACCAACATACACTTGACCTGGACCATTGTAGGAAGTACTTTCACCTAGTGAAACAGCTGAATTTGTGAGATGGTGTGTTGCGCCAGAGTGAAGATACCAAGCATTGTCACCAACTGTTTCAAGGGTTGCAAGATAAGCCTAAGGGTGTGGGGTTGCTGAAGTGGGTGCACTGATATGTTGCATAGAACTAATAGTAAAAGGATTAGTCCAGGTAGGAACTGGGGCAGGTGGAAAGAACCAACCAGGTTGTGAAACTTGGAACAACAGGAAGTGTAATGGGCATAGATGGTGGCACCCAGGGTGCAATGGGAGATCCAGTTCCAAAGATGCAGATATTTACTTGTGGAGAAGGAGGTGGTTTGTAGCCTGCACTCTTGTAAGAGGCATCAAATCGATAGTAACATCGATCAACAAGGTGACATGTTTTTCCACACAATTGACATTGGATACGTGATCCAGATAAGCGACCACGCCCATGACCTCGAGCAGCTGATGAGGGACGATAAGTTGGTGTAGGCACACTCTTGGCAGCAAGATCTGCGAGTTGATGTGAGACCATATTAGCTTAACTAAGAGCCTCAAATATTGTAACTTGTTGTCGTGCTTCAGCATCAAGAAGCATAGTAGTGACACCCTAAACATTGTAGGGTATTTGACTTGCAAAGATAACTGTAATAACAGATTCATACTTAGGCGACAACCCATTAAGAATTGCAGTAACATGTTCATGCTCGCTAATAACTTCTCCACAACTAGCAAGATTATCACAGTAACCCTTGATTTTCATTAAGAAATCTTTCATGGAAAGATCACCCTTGCGCTGAGAGTGCAAAGCCCTTCTGTAAAACATCAACCAAGAGGTGGTTTTACTGTCATGAAAATTAACAAGAGCATTTCAGATTTGAGCACTAGTATCCAGACCAATGAGATGTGGAAGAACCGCTTGGCTCACCGACGACAAGATCCATAATGCAATAGCACTATCTTGTTGCTCAAATTGAGTAAACTCAAGATTCTCTTGAGGCACCCCATTATCATCCGAAATTAGTTGAGGATGAGGTACAGTACGAGAGTCAAGAAAGTTTTGAAGCTTATACGTCTTAATCGCCAAGAGAACCTATTGACGCCACAGCAAGTAATTATTATCATCAAGAAGAACACTGATTTTCTTGGTGGAAAAGAAACGACTGTCAACGAATCCATCAGTAAGATTGGAAGCCATCACTGGTGTAGTAGATTGAACAGCAGACAGGCTAGAAGGAGGAGCCATGAAAAACACAGGGATTCAAGGGAATAACTCTAGGAAAAAATGGACATCTGATATCATGTTAAACTATAACAAGAAATGAAGAAAATAATAGAAACTTTATTAATCAAGAAGAATACATTTTGAGGATTGATATTCTATACAGAGGTTGCTCATGCTTTTATATAGCAAAGCATGTTATCTACAGAGAACTAGTTAAGAAATTAACTAACAGTTAACTAATGACTAACAGATTAACTGACTTATCAGTTACTCTAACACCGAAGACGAGTAGATTAAGAACCACAAATTCTTGTAGGATTGGAAACAATTAGCATTAGCAAAGACTCTTATCTAATCTTTCCCACACCACTTCCTCTCCTTTCCTGCTATTAGATCAAGTGAAGTACGCCCCTTTTGAAGGGCCAGTTAGGCCATACTCATTCAAGCATGCCATGAAATTCTCAATCCCTCTTAGCTCTTTTGGCCTAGTCAATATTTTATCTTTCTACCAAACAACTTGATTAAAATCCCTCAATACTATCCAATCATTACCACTCCACACCAGTTTTGCAAATGAAATTTTAGCCACAAACATTAGAGTTCTCTTCAATGTGCAAAAAAAAAAAAAGTTGTCACGAAAACAACCTTGCAATGAGAAATTAACTCTTAAAAGGAATGTTACATTCTTAAAAAAGTAAATCAAATTTTACATATCAAATATTGGAATAACATTCTAACCAATTAAATTCTTTAAAAAATGATAATACCAAACGCCCTCTTAATATATATATATGAACTCTTAAATAATAATTTTAATTTTGCCTGGTTGGTACTTGTCAAATTGAACGACATATGTATGTTCAAATCTATATAACAAGAGTATCAAATTTAATATAACATGAGGTATGATACTCCTAACGTACACATGAAGTGCGAGATTAAAAATTTTTCCCTACGGACTTGGATGGTGGGGGAAGAATTTTCGAGAGAAAAATTGAAGAAGATTGCACGTGATGTTGTGGTGCAACATTCTGTGGTTCATATGAATTGGTATTTCCCTCTGGAAATAGGGCCTTGCAATTCCGAACCCTAATTATGTCTCCAACGCCCCCACATTAATTTCTATTGCTTCTCTAGATTTTTCTATGTTAGTGTTTGGCCTCTAATTAATACTCGTAGATGACAAGGGCCCCAACACTGACATGTGACTCATAATATCAATTACTCCAAATAGCTAAAGCAATTGAGATTTAATAATTTTAATGATTTAATTTTTTATACATTGATAATTTAAAATTAAATAATTTTATAATTTTTTATAAAAAAAATATGAAAAATAATAAGTAAATAAGAGTTATTTATCACATAGGATATTTTTAATTTATTTTATCTATTATAATATTTTAATATCCTATAAAAAATTTACATTTAAAATTTGATTTTTATTTGCAATAAGATGACATGTTTAAAATTTAATGATAAAATATAGAATATAGTTTTTATAATTTAAAATCTATATTCATCAAATAATCTAATTATATGCAGTAATTAATTTTAAATAATATATCAAATAATATTTTAACTTCAATTCAATATTTAAATTTTCAATATTATTTTTTTCACGCTTATTTTAATTAAGGACAAAATAACGATTTGAAATTGAGCAAACAATTTAATGGCATGCTTTAATTATAACAATATATTTTGTTTTTGTTTTTGTTTTTTGTGAATTAAGAGAAGGACAAAGTCCTAATAGCCACGCAATTAACGCGACTCAAATCCAGATCACATTTGAAGCGATGAACATCCTGACTATCAAACCAACACACCAAGTTTATTTGTAATATACTATCAAACCAACACCCTTTAGATAATGTTTCGAGTTTTAAAGTTAATTTAATTTATTTTTTTGTATAAAAAGAAAACTAAAAAAAATATCAAAAGGTTTACAGAGGAATATTCGAGGTTAAAATGTTTCTTTTTCTATCCTTTTCTAAAATTTCTTGAATCTCCAAAGGAAGAACGTCAACTAAGCATAACTCTTTCTCATTTACAAAAGCCATTTTAGTTAATGTATCCGCTACCTAATTATTTTATCTAGGAGTATACCTCATGAACCACTTGTCTTTATAAGATAAAATTTGTTGAATTCTCCTGACGAGTGAAATACTTGATCCAGCTAAATGATGATCGCAAATAACTTTGACTAGCTCGAGATTATCAAACCGGATGGTTACCCGATTATATCCTTACTTCTGAAGTAGGAACAAACCATCCAAGATTCCTCACAATTCAACAACAAAGACAGAAATATTTATTGTAAAAAATGTCTTTCATGGATTTAATGAATTTAATTTCTTAATTAATATCATATGTAAAAAAGATATGAATTTAATTGCTTAATTTCACATGAACAAATCTATTAATCATATTTTATTAAATAAAAATACTTTTCAACGAGTGAGATTAAAGATATCAATTCAATAAACTATTAAGCTCTCTAATTAAATATTCTATTATGAATTTGGAACATCATAAAATTATAAATTGATTGCTTGAATTTAGTAACAAATGATTAATTAATTATTTAATAAATTAACTTGATAACTCAAATTGTTTAATTGAACTTGTGAAAGAATATAAAATAAAATATGCATAAAAGTAATAATACATGCACATGTTATACATCTTTATTTGATGGAAATTAATGGTATAAATTCTATGATAAACTTACGACAAGTATCTCTCTATAACGGCATATTGTTATAGGTGTATAATAGTCACATCTCTATAACAAACAAAATTTGAGCACAAATGGGTTTGTTATAGAAAAAGTTGACGGTATATTTTATTAACCTCTTCTCCTAATTTCACTATTCTAAAAGCTTCTAATTAGTAAATTAATATTTTAAATAAAAACTATATATTTTATCTATTTATACTACATATTAAAGAAGGGGTTGATTAATTTAAGTGTCACCCATTAATCAAATCTCAACTTATTTAAGAAATTACCAATTATTCAATCATTGTACAAAACAATAAATATATTATGAGGATTTTTTATATTTTTATATAATATCTAAAAAAAATACGCACATAATAGGATTGGAATCCAAACCACTATAATTTATAGTATTTTAATTTTTTCCATTTCAATTAAAGTCTCATCCATTTTCATGTAAATTTTTATAAATATATTTATTACATAATTTTTTATTGTCTAATTATGAAAAGTTACAATAGTCACTCAACTATTCAATTTTATTTTTTTGATGGTTACTAGCTAGCTAATGTAAAAAAATAAAAATGGTAACCCCAAAATAATCTAAGATAGTTGGTTGACCAAAAAAGACAATTTAATAATTGAGTGACTATTTTATGACTTTTTATAGTTGAGTGACCAAAAAAAAATTTACTAATAGTTGGGTGACTATTTATTGTAATTTACCCAATAAACATTTGGATAAACTACACCACAGGTCACCCAATTATGGGTCATTTTATTTTTTGGTCATCAAACTATGAATTTTTAAATTGGTCATTTAACTAATTGAGATTTTTTTTTGGTCCATTTTCATTAATTGCACTAATGGGAGGGTAACGTGGCAATTGAAAAATCGGTATAATAACAAGTTTAATCCTTAACTTTTACATATTATATTGATTTAGCCATAATTTTAAAAAGAATTAACTCTCAAAAGTTACAAATAATCTCAATTTAATCTTAATTCTAAAAAATTCAAAGAATATATAAAAAAATTCAAACAAATAATAATAAATTAAAATTTTATATTAATATTAAATAAAAACTCTCCCTGTCTACCTCTTACCTCTTACCTCTCCCTCCCCTACCACGTCCCTCTCCCTCTCTGCTGCACAATTAAGCAATTCTTGTACTTGCAGAGGAATATTAGACCAAAAAGAAAAAAGAAGAGAAAAAATCAAGATCCTTCTTTACCAATATTCACTGGAATAGAACAAATTTGAAGTATTACAACTGGATTTCGCTGATTTCAAAATTACCTTGGACAATGAGCTTGCAGCAGAGAGCGAGAGGGATGGCGGTGGTGGGGAGGGGGAAGAGAGAGACGGGGAGGATTTTTTTATTTTTTATTTAATATTAATATAAAATTTAAATTTAATTATTATATTTAAAAAATATTTTTGTATTTTTATATATTTTTAAATTTTATATATTATTATTTTTTGTCAACCATCATTTTTATTTTTAATTTATTATTTTTTAAAAATATTTATGTGTTTTTGTATATTTCTTTATAATATCTTAATAAAAACAAAACAAAATATGTGTATATATATAACAAAAAAAGGCTATTGGTTCTTGCATTTCACTGGCATTAAATAATTTGTGCAAAGCAAATCAGTGTCAACATCATTTACCTCACGGCTCTTCGTCTATAAATATAATCAACCCCGCATCATTCCCCTTCACTTACCTTCAAAATCAACCCAGAACCTTCTTCCGTGTTTTTCTCCTCTCCCATAAATGAAGTTCTTCTCTGAATTAGGTTCCTGTTATCGCCCATCCACATCCCATCGAGATGAGGATAAGGCTTCTCTCCGCACCACCCGCCATGCAGAACGTACTATTACCAAGTCAGGCGGTGGCTCTGCCTCCTCACCAAGTCGACATTGGAGACCGGTTCTTCAAGCTATCAGGGAAGACGGCAAGGTTACGGAAAAGAGAATTCCCAATAAAAACAAATCCAAAGGGAAATATACGTCTAAGCCTTACAGAGTTAGCCATGATGAGAATTCCTACTACTCCAGGTTGGTAATACTTACTCTTTTTCTTCTTTTTTAAATTATCCTTTTTCTGCCTAATATTTGATTTTTTTTTCTTTTTGGGTAATTTTCAGGAATAATAACAGTGAGCCGATGGTTATACCTGCGTTCTCTCCGACACCCTTCATGTTTTAAACTTTAAGAAGCTTTGGCCGCCGGCCGGATGCTGCCTATTCTCTTTACTATTTTCTTTTTAATTATTCTATCCATTTTCCTTGCTGATTTAGGAAGATGTTAAGACTGGTAGTATATAGGATAATAATTTTGTTTTATCATTTATTTTTCACCCGAAACTTGTAAAGAGTTGTTTTTGACTTCAATAATGAAATGTTTTCTATATAAGGGTATCTATTTCAGTCAAAAAGATGGTACGAAACAGTGATATTATTCATTTTCAATAGTTTTATGCTACTTCAATATTTTCATCTTGAGAAAAATCAAATCTAAATTAAAATCCTTAAATTTAGGATGAAATTACTGATGTGGTATAAAACTATTAGAAATGGATAATATCTGTGTTTCATACTATCATTTCTCCTATTCCATATAGAGCTTTACATATATGCAACGCATGGGATGCTTCGAGACCAAAACTTCTAACATATATAAAAGGGTAAATATACATTTTGTTACTTTAACTTGACTTCAAAGTTCAAATTGATACTTAAGGTTTTTCTTTTGTCCAATTAAGTGCTTAAATTTGGTTTTCTAGTTCAAACTAGTACATTAACTTGATGTCATAGTTCAAATTTATTCAAATAAGTTATTTACCGTAAATACTAATTTAGACAAAAAAACCAAAGTTTGAGTACCTAATTGAACCAAAATAAACTTTTAAGTACTAATTTAAACCTTGAAACGAAATTTAGGTGCCAATATATTATATATTTACCCTATATATATATAAAAGCACTTCACAAAGGAGCTAGCTTATCCTAGTGGTAAGCTATTTTCAAAGTTAAAACCTTGAAAATGAATGGATTCTTCAGCTACATCTAGAAAGGTGTTACGAGTACAATATGTTCCAAGAAACCTAATACCTTTAAACTCAAAATTGATAAATGGAAAAATAAATCAACATTGTATATAAAGGGACAGTGAAAATTAGCCATATGCTGCAGTAATGTGATTTGTTGTGAAGGTCCACAAAATAGACAAAAGAGAGATAAAATGAGACAAAAGATTTGTGTGATCCCTCATGTATGCTTTTATTGAGGAAGAGAAACCAAGATAAAGACTGAATATCATTTTCTCTCATATACTTAAATATCACCATAACTTAAAAAAGATGTCTTCACCAATCATTTGGGTGGATTTGAATTGGTCTGGAGCTCGAGCTTTAAAAATTTTAAATCAGCCCAATTCAATTATGTATATTAAAAAAAATTATTTAATATTTTTAATAAAATATTTAAGGGTGAGCACTTGAAATACTAATATTTTTTTTTTTTATTTCACACCCAACATTAAAAAATTGATATGTGTCTTTTTTAATATTTTATTATATATTTATAGGATATTTATCAACATCTGACCTTACTTGTGAAATCTAAAAACTCCCCTAACAATTTATCAAATAAATTTCCAATATTTAATACATTAACAATACAACAATAGTGATAATATTAGTACTAAAATAGACCATTATATGTTAGAAAAAAGCATTCAACAAGTAAGAATTTAATTTATGAAATATCAATTTTGTTTTTAATGAAAAGAAAATATCTAACTCAAAAGTTTTTATGGCTTTTATTTTTTATTTTTCATTTTTTTAAGAAAGTGATATATTTACCAAATACAACAATTTTATAAAATTACATGCTAACATTTATAAATTTTTGTATACTTATGAAATAAAATTAATTAAAAATATTTTTAAATGTAAATATTTTATAAGAAAAAATATTCTATAACATCACTAAATGAAATTTGGCATGTAATATTTTAGGAATAATATATTTAAAAATTAAATTTGATATTATTTTAAATTTATTTTATAAAAAATCAAAATATATAGTTTTAAAAAAATTAAAAAAATAAAACATATTATTTGAAAATAATGCTTGGAGTAGGGGTGAGCAAAATCTGATTCAATTTGAAATACTTGATAAAAAATTCAAATTTTTAATTAAATAGCTCGGGTTATTTGAGTTAATCAAGTTATTCGGATCAACTCAAATAAAAAAAAATAAGTTTTTCGGTTTAACTTGAATATGAATTACACAATTCGAGTTATCCGAAAATCCGAATAAGAAAATATAAAACTACGTCGTTTTGATAAATGTTTACTTTTTTAAAAGTTAAAATTCAAAATAATTAAGTTAAAAGGAAAAGTTACGTCGTTTTGATAAATGTTTACCCATTAAATTAAAAAGTAAAATCATTATATTGTTCATGTAGTTAAATAATCTTGTACTTTGTCTATTAGTTAAATAATCGGTCCATCTAAACGCAACATTAAGTATAAATAATAGGATTCGTTAACTCGACTTGATTTGACTCGAAATTTTTTGACTCGATTCGATTCGATTCGAAAAAAATTCAAATTAAGTTCGGTTGCTAAAATATTTTTTTACTCGATTCGACTCGACTCGATCGAATACTCACCCCTAGCTTGGAGAGGTTGTGAGAGAAAAATATAAATTCCAAACTATTTTTTTTAGCAAGTACATAAAAATTAGATAGAATTTTTATTAAAATTTCTCATCTCAAAAAGGCTTCAAAAAATCTCCATGTTAAAGCGAAAAATGTCATATGGCCATTTAAATAGTTAATAGGTTTGGGTTGATTTTCACAACCTAGTTTAAAATTAATATATAATAAATAATAAAATATATAATTTGAAATTAATTAATCATAACAACATATGAAATATGTACAAAAAGAAATCAATTTAATTTATGTATTAATAAAAAATAAAACAAGACTAAATTTTAACAGAGCTAACATTTATATGTAAAAATGTTATTTAGTATTTAACATAATTAATATTTTAAAAGCTTTTTATAATTATGCAAATGAAATATTTAGCGAAGTGTTTCAAAGCTATTTTTAAAGTTATTTCATTAGGTTTCTCCTACCTTAATCAGTGGTCGAAGGTTTAATCCTCGTCCTAGGTATGGAGTAGCTTTAAAGCTCCCCTCCCTCCGCCCTGATTTTAGCAAACCATTCGTTGGTTGAACCCCGTTCACGACAACAACAATATATTAAACAGAACTATTAACATATTTATTGATTAAAATGTCTTTAATACATTTTCTAATGAAATCCATGTATGAATAAAAATATATCAAAGTACATAATATCAATAGTTAAAGCTCTTAGTACTCAGATAATTTAGGTTCAAACCCTGCCATTCCCTTTCTCTCTCTCCCAACATTGTTATGATTAAAAAGTACATAATAATAATTAATTTCATAGGAATGCGAATTAGAATATAACTATTGCATTTCGAAATATGTATATGATATTTAATCAATAAATATTTTATATAATAATTTAGTTTTAATAGATAAATTTAGAGTTAAAATTCTATTATAATTAACTGTTCAAAATTGAAAATAACTTTATTGAGACATTATGGAAAAATAATTAAAATATGATATAATACAAAAGATAATATAAATACGTGAATGTGTATTGGTGTATCAAAGCTTATATAAATATTAATATAGATGGGTTTGAGGGTATGTTTTGATATTGAATTTTTTATAAACTGCTTTTATCATTTAACAAGTTTTGAGCATATACACATATTTCTTGAACATGGGGTCAACATATCAAATTTAGAGGAAGATGCCCCTTCACTGCTTGGTCCTGATAATTTAGGAGAGGGTGTGGTAGATGGTAATGAAAAGTTAAATGTGGGTAGGGGTAGATGATCCTGAAATTTTAAATGAGGGTTTAGTAGAAGGTTTATAAGGGGTAGATGAGGTGGTGTTAGAAAAACATGAAATGTGTGCACGCCATAATTTTAAATTTTTTAATACATCTAGTATTAATTTGGATAGATAAGAACAATAGATCACCAATAATTTAGTACTTAGATGTGCTTTGATTCGCTTTTGCAAGTTAAAGAAGTTGATTCATGACTAATCTTGAGCTGCCATATGAACTGCAATACTCTTTTACTGAAAGATCCATATCTTGGGTTGTAGAACTTAAACTTTAGAGCACGTTTGGTTCGCTGTATTGGATTAGAGGTGTAATGGAATAGAGGTGTAATAGCAAATCAACTGTTTGGTTGAATGTAATGGAATAGAGGCGTAATAGTAATCCTGTATTTGGTTGAATGTAATAGAGGTGTAATAGCATAATGGAAAAAAACTAAAATGACTAGAATACCCTTAGCATAAATTTGTTTTGGTAAATGATTATTGTTATTGTTATTTAAATTTTAATAAGATTATTATTATCAATAATAAATAATTTAATTATATTTAAACATAATTATTATTAAATATATTTTAATTAAAATATATAATTTAATAAAATTCTTAATAATTAGCAGAAATTTGTTTTGGTAAATTATTTGTTATTGTTATTTAAATTTTAATAAGATTATTAATATCAATAATAAATAATTTAATCATATTTAAACATAATTATTATTAAATATATTATAATTAAATTATATAATTTAATAAAATTCTTAATAATTAATATTCTTACATGAATTTACTCAAATCATAATATATGATACTGTAAAATATAAATTAACATAATTATTATTAAATATATTATAATTAAAATATATAATTTAATAAAATTCTTAATAATTATTATTCTTATATGAATTTATTCAAATCATAATATATGATACTATAAAAGAAAATTTGAAATAATTAATATTAAATATATTTAAATTAAAATATATGATTTAATAAAATTTAAAATAATTATAACTAATAAATTATATTTTATGAATTTGTATAATTTAAAATAATAAATATTACATATAATTTAATAATAATATATAATTTCATAAAACTCTTAATAATAAATTTTCTTATATGAATTTATACAATTTAAAATAATTAATATTAAATATAATTTAATAATGATATATAATTTCATAAAATTCTTAATAATAAAATGTTCTTATATGAATTTACTAAAATCAATATATTTAATGGTTGAACATTGATATTTAATGGTGAAAAAGAAATCTTCTGACCCATTCCAATCGGACAACAGAAGGTAAACTAAAGAAAACGATCATTTGAGTTGGATGATCGGGAATTTTACTCAAAGCATCATACCGCTGATCGTCGGTTAAACCTT